>NC_069501.1:244157338-244849838 GCF_027579735.1 Bombina bombina
TTGCATTTAAAGAAACCTCGCCAATTTTTTGTTATGGATTCATTATTCTTTTTACTAAAATCCCTTCTCACTAAGTCTCCAATCGTTTTAGCCCTGCGTGAGATAATTACACTTAGTGGATATACCTTGTAGATCTAAATCTCCATCCAATATAGTCAACCTCTTCTTAATTAGCTTGCAGATGAAGTCAAATTGTTTACTATAGGTAGTTATAAAAACAGAATTTATGCTTACCTGATAAATTACTTTGTCTTGCGGTGTATCCAGTCCACGGATTCATCCTTACTTGTGGGATATTCTCATTCCCTACAGGAAGTGGCAAAGAGAACACACAGCAGAGCTGTCCATATAGCTCCCCCTCTGGCTCCGCCCCCCCAGTCATTCGACCGACGGTTAGGAGAAAAAGGAGAAACCATAGGGTGCAGTGGTGACTGTAGTTTAAACAATAAATTTGAACCTGACTTAATTGCCAGGGCGGGCCGTGGACTGGATACACCGCAAGAGAAAGTAATTTATCAGGTAAGCATAAATTCTGTTTTCTCTTGCAAGGTGTATCCAGTCCACGGATTCATCCTTACTTGCGGGATACCAATACCAAAGCTTTAGGACACGGATGAAGGGAGGGAACAAGACAGGTAACCTAAACGGAAGGCACCACTGCTTGCAAAACCTTTCTCCCAAAAATAGCCTCCGAAGAAGCAAAAGTATCGAATTTGTAAAATTTGGCAAAAGTATGCAGTGAAGACCAAGTCGCTGCCTTACAAATCTGTTCAACAGAAGCCTCATTCTTGAAGGCCCAAGTGGAAGCCACAGCTCTGGTGGAATGAGCTGTAATTCGTTCAGGAGGCTGCTGCCCAGCAGTCTCATAAGCCAATCGGATGATGCTTTTCAACCAGAAGGAAAGAGAGGTAGCCGTCGCTTTTTGACCTCTCCTCCTACCAGAATAGACAACAAACAAAGATGATGTTTGTCTGAAATCCTTAGTTGCATGTAAATAGAATTTCAAAGCACGAACCACATCAAGATTGTGCAAAAGCCGTTCCTTCTTAGAAGCTGGATTAGGACACAAGGAAGGAACAATGATTTCCTGGTTAATGTTCTTATTAGAAACAACTTCAGGAAGAAACCCAGGTTTTGTACGCAAAACTACCTTATCTGCATGGAACACCAGATAGGGTGAATTACACTGCAAAGCAGACAATTCTGAAACTCTTTGAGCAGAAGATATAGCTACCAAAAACAAAACTTTCCAAGATAATAACTTAATATCTATGGAATGTAAAGGTTCAAACGGAACCCCTTGAAGAACTGAAAGAACTAAATTTAGACTCCATGGAGGAGCCACAGGTTTATAGACAGGCTTGATTCTGACTAACGCCTGTACAAACGCTTGAACATCTGGTACTTCTGCCAGACGCTTGTGTAAAAGGATCGACAGAGCGGGTATCTGCCCCTTTAAGGAACTAGCTGATAAACCTTTCTCCAATCCTTCTTGGAGAAAGGACAATATTCTTGGAATCCTAATTTTACTCCACGAGTAACCCTTGGATTCACACCAACAAAGATATTTTCGCCATATGTTATGGTAAATTTTCCTGGTGACAGGTTTTCTAGCTTGGATCAGAGTATCTATGACTGATTCAGAGAACCCACGCTTGGATAGAATTAAGCGTTCAATCTCCAAGCAGTCAGCTGCAGAGAAACTAGATTTGGATGCTTGAATGGACCCTGTATTAGAAGATCCTGCCTCATTGGCAGTGTCCATGGCGGGACAGATGACATGTCCACTAGGTCTGCATACCAAGTCCTGCGTGGCCACGCAGGCGCTATCAGAATTACCGAGGCCTTCTCCTGTCTGATTCTGGCTACCAGCCGAGGGAGAAGGGGAAACGGTGGAAAGACATAGGCCAGATTGAAGGACCAAGGCGCTACTAGAGCATCTATCAATGCCGCCTTGGGATCCCTGGACCTGGAACAGTAAAGGGGAAGTTTGGTGTTCTGACGGGACGCCATCAGATCCAACTCTGGAATGCCCCAAAACTGAGTATACCTCCGGATGGAGTTCCCACTCCCCCGGGTGAAAAGTCTGACGACTTAGGAAATCCACTTCCCAGTTGTCTACTCCTGGGATGTGAATTGCAGATAGGTGGCAAGAGTGATCCTCCGCCCACCTGATTATCTTGGTTACTTCCTTCATCGATAAGGAACTATTTGTTCCTCCCTGATGATTGATGTATGCTACAGTCGTGATGCTGTCCGACTGAAATCTGATGAACTTGGCCGCCGCTAGCTGAGGCCATGGCTGGAGCGTATTGAATATCGCTCTCAGTTCCAAAATGTTTATCGGGAGAAGAGACTCTTCCCGAGACCATAGGCCCTGAGCTTTCAGGGAGCCCCAGACCGCGCCCCAGCCTAACAGACTGGCGTCGGTCGTTACTATGATCCACTCTGGTCTGCGGAAGCCCATTCCCTGAGACAGGTGATCCTGAGACAACCACCAGAGAAGAGAATCTCTGGTTTCCTGGTCCAGTTGGATTTGAGGAGACAAATCTGCATAATCCCCATTCCACTGTTTGAGCATGCACAATTGTAGTGGCCTGAGATGAATTCGAGCAAAAGGGACTACGTCCATTGCTGCTACCATTAATCCGATTACCTCCATGCACTGAGCTACAGATGGCCGAGGAATGGAATGAAGAGCTTGGCAAGTGCTTAGAAGCTTTAACCTTCTGACCTCCGTCAGAAATATTTTCATTGCTACCGAGTCTATTAATGTTCCCAGGAAGGGAACCCTTGTGAGCGGGGACAGAGAACTTTTTTCGGTGTTCACCTTCCACCCGTAAGACCTTAGAAAGGCCAGAACAATATCCGTATGAGCCTTGGCTCTGAGAAAAAACGACGCCTGTAGTAAGATGTCGTCCAGATAGGGTGCTACTGCAATGCCCCGCGGTCTTAGTACCGCTAAAAGGGACCCTAGCACCTTTGTGAAAATTCTTGGAGCGGTGGCCAACCCGAAGGGAAGGGCCACGAACTTGTAATGCTTGTCCAGAAAAGCGAACCTTAGGAACTGATGGTGATCTTTGGGGATAGGAATATGAAGGTACGCATCCTTTAGATCCACGGTAGTCATATATTGACCTTCCTGGATCATCGGTAAGATTGTCCGAATGGTCTCCATCTTGAAGGATGGAACTCTGAGGAATTTGTTTAGAATTTTTAGATCCAGGATTGGTCTGAAAGTTCCTTCCTTTTTGGGAACCACAAACAGGTTTGAGTAAAAACCCAGTCCTTGTTCTGTAATTGGGACTGGATATATCACTCCCATCTTGAGTAGATCTTCTACACAGCGTAAGAACGCCTCTTTCTTTGTCTGGTCTGTAGACAGACGAGAAATGTGGAACCTTCCCCTTGGAGGAGAGTCCCTGAATTCCAGAAGATATCCCTGAGCAACTATCTCTAATGCCCAGGGATCGGGAACATCTCTTGCCCAGGCCTGAGCAAAGAGAGATAGTCTGCCCCCTACCAGATCCGGTCCCGGATCGGGGGCTACCCCTTCATGCTGTCTTAGTAGCAGCTGCAGGCTTCTTGGCCTGTTTACCCTTGTTCCAGCCCTGCAAAGGCTTCCAGGTTGCCTTGGGCTGTGGAGAGTTACCCTCTTGCTTTGCGGTCGCAGAGGTTGAAGCAGGACCGCTCCTGAAGTTGCGAAAGGAACGAAAATTAGCCTTGTTTTTAGCCTTAAAAGGCCATCTTGCGGGAGGGCATGGCCCTTTCCCCCAGTGATATCCGAAATAATTTCTTTCAACTCAGGCCCGAAAAGGGTCTTTCCCTTGAAAGGAATATTCAGTAACTTTGTCTTAGACGACACATCGGCCGACCATGATTTAAGCCAAAGCGCTGCAGTAGTTACAGGAATAATGCAGGCAATAGGTTGGAGAAGGAAATCTTGTTGTACAAATATTTTCTTTAGTAAACCTTCTAATTTCTTATCCATAGGATCTTTGAACGCACAACTGTCTTCAATTGGTATGGTTGTGCGCTTAGCTAGTGTTGAAACTGCCCCCTCTACCTTAGGGACCGTCTGCCATGCGTCCCGCCTGGGATCAGTAATGGGGAACATTTTCTTAAAGATAGGAGGGGGAACAAAGGGTACACCTGGTCTCTCCCACTCCCTATCCACAATATCCGCCACCCTCTTCGGGATCGGAAACGCATCAGTGTATACAGGGACTTCTAGATATTTGTCCATTTTACACAATTTCTCTGGGACCACCATGGGGTCGCAATCATCTAGCGTAGCTAATAACTCCTTAAGCAGCATGCGGAGGTGTTCCAGCTTAAATTTAAATGCTAAGGAATCTGATTCTGCCCGCTGAGAAACCTTTCCAGTGTCAGAAATTTCTCCCTCGGACAGCACATCCCTCACCGACACTTCAGAGTGTTGTGAGGGTACAACAGATAAATCCTCCAAAGCTTCTGATTGCTCATACTCTGTTCTTAAAACCGAGCTATCACGCTTTTTAGGAAAAACTGTCAGTTTGGATAAAAATGCCGCAAGGGAATTATCCATGGCTGCTGCTAATTGCTGTAATGTAATAGGGGCAAATGCGCTAGAGGTACTAGGCATCGCTTGCGCGGGCGTAACTGGTGTCGACACATGGGGAGAGGAAGGTGGGCTATCCTCATTACCTTCTGTTAAGGAATCATCTTGGGATACATTTATAAGTGAAACATTGTGATCTTTAAAATGCTTAGACACATTAGCACACTTAAAACACAAATGTAAAGGGGGTTCCACCATGGCTACTAAACACATAGAGCAACGTCTATCTGTAGGCTCAGACATGTTAAACAGACTTAGACAGCACTCAAATACTGAAATATACAATTTGAGAAAAAACGGTACTGTGCCTTTAAATAATAAAAAGCGCACACTTTTTTACTAAATCTTAAAAAATGATCCAATCTTTCTGAAATTTTTAACACACTATCTTAATGCTTTGGAATGATTGCACAGTAAATTTCAAGTCAATTAACCCCTTAATGCCCGAACCGGAGCAACCTAAAGCTGACAACCGGTTAGCCAACTACAGCACCGTGCCACAGCAATCTGCTGTGGCCCTACCTTGCCCCTGGGGATTAATTTGATGAAAATAAGCCTCTATGAAGTCCTCTCAGTAGTCTTTGGACCCTCCACGTGAAGCTGCATGAAGCTATCTGCAATATGAACTGCGCAACTGAGGCGCAAAATTTAGGCCCCCTCCCTCTCCACTCCGGAGTTGTGGGGCCTTCAAAACCCTAAATAGGTGTCTAAAATTCTACCATGTGGAATAAAACCCCATAAAACACTCCAAAAGTAATAAATACTTGAATAATGATTATATATTCACAAAAAAATAATCGATTGCCCTTTAACAGTGTCCACCAGTCTTTGAGCCCTGTTAATTAAGCCTTCCTTCCATACTGAGTCTCAGAATATGGCTTACCTTCCCCACATGGGGATTCTTGTCAGTCTTCTAGCATTACTAAGTCTTGACTAGAAAAAGATGACTGAACATACCTTGTAGCAGTTAAGCCTGCAAACTGTTCCCCCCAACTGAAGTTTTCTGGTACTCCCCAGTCCTGTGTGGGAACAGCAGTGGATTTTAGTTACAACATGCTAAAATCATTTTCCTCTCAGCAGAATTCTTCTTCACTTTCTGCTAAAGTAAATAGTACAAACCGGCACTATTTAAAAATAACAAACTTTTGATTGAAGATATAAAAACTACAAATCTAACACCACATTCACTTTACCCTCCCGTGGAGATGCTACTTGTTAGAGCGGCAAAGAGAATGACTGGGGGGGCGGAGCCAGAGGGGGAGCTATATGGACAGCTCTGCTGTGTGTTCTCTTTGCCACTTCCTGTAGGGAATGAGAATATCCCACAAGTAAGGATGAATCCGTGGACTGGATACACCTTGCAAGAGAAATGTATACCTTTTCCATCTGAATCTCTTTTAGTTTGATCTTTGAGAACAGTTTCTCTATTGAATCCTCCCACAAGTCTTCTGGGTTCAAATTATTGATTCGCTTAAATGATTTGCGTAATTATGACTTTACATATGTTACTTATTTAACTGATTGGTTATGATTATAAGTTTAGTTTTGAGCACTCTTTTTCCCACACATATTGCGCTAATATTGCTCTGGGAGCAAGCTACATTGAGTGTAATGGCGCGATCGGGTCGGGCTGTGACTAGACAGCTGCCCAGATGCGCTAAGACAAAAAGCCAGACCCGCTCAATAGAGCACTGAGCCACGGTCTGAAAAATTCTTTTTTTGAATAAAATATGCCTGCAATACTTTAAAGTATAAAGTTAGCGCTAAGATAATGTAATATAATTCTGCACTATGTGATTCAGACAGAACATACCATTTTAAAAAAAGTTTCCAATTCACTTCTACAATCAAATTTGCTTCATTCCCATAGCATTTTTTGAGAAGCATACGGCCAGATTACGAGTTTGGCGTTATGTGCGGCTCGCTACTAACTTGCAAGTTATTGTCACTGCTCACCTCCCTATAGCGCTGCTATTACAGGTTTGCAAAAACCCGGCGTTAGCAGGCAATATGGCAGCGTTGAGCTCCATACCGCACACAAATACCAGCGCTGCTTTGAGCTGGTTTTACGTGCTCGTGCACGATTTCCCCATAGACATCAATGGGGAGAGCCAGCTAAAAAAAAGCCTAACACCTGCAATAAACAGAAATTGCTTTAAATAACAAGGTGCTTACTGTCCCTTTAAGTGCCCTCAAGCTTTTCAAATCTCTTTAAAGCCTTAAATTATTACTTTGTTTCTGATATTTAAAAAGTTCACACTAAAAAACAAACAACATTTAACCTTTACTTTAGCTGATGTGATTAGATTACACGCCTATATAATAGTGTGAAACAAATACAGAACAAAGTGATGACCATAAAGTGCAGAATTTGTACAACAAATAATGGTTTTCTTCCAAATGTAATAGCAGGAAAAGATAAACCTAGGAAATATCTTCAAAGACGTTATATATTTCTGTGATTTTATAATATGGTTGGTGTTATTGCCAGTTTAAAGGGATAGAAAACCCTAACATTTCCTTTTGTGAATCAGACAGAGCATACAATTTTACAAGGTTTCCAATTTACTTCTATTGTTAAATTTGCTTTGTTTTCCATGATATTCTTTGTTGAAGAGATACCTAGGTAGACATCTGGAGCCCTACATGGCAAGAAATAGTGCCCTTGCAAAGGAATAACGATTTGATGGTCCCGAGCCTACTTCCCTGCTTTCAACAAAACATACCAAGAGAACAAAACAAATGTGATAATGTAAGTAAATTAGAAAGTCGCATGCTCTATCTGAATCATGAAAAACTAATTTTGGGTTGTATTAATGTGCACTCCACCATATGATGCAACATGCACTACACAAAGCCACTTACAGATTACAGACACATTTTTTAACCTGAAACTAAAAAAAAAACAAAAAACGGTAAAGGTGGAGTTTAGCGTCCCAAATTATGTAACCATGTTATATTTTATTTCAGCATGTTATATTTTATAATAAATTGTACACTTTACTGTGGGAATTACTTCAGAAAGATAACCTGGGAATGACTTCAGAAACGTACACTTTACTATGGGAATTACTTCAGAAAGGTAACGTGAGGGCAGGACGACCATGGATAAGCTCCCAGTGGCCGTTGCGGCACTCGGGCAGGTAATTAAACAGATCGCTCTGTTCCAATATCGTTCCCGGGCAACCCAACTGCCGCTGGGAACCTGTCCATGCCCCCCCCTTCCCTCATACAGTTCGCTCTGCTCCAATATTATTCTGGGCCACCGCAACCACCACTGGGAACCTATCCATGCAAATTTGCTTCATTCCCATAGCATTTTTTGAGAAACATACGGCCAGATTACGAGTTTGGCGTTATGTGCGGCTCGGTGCTAACTTGCAAGTTATTGTCACCGCTCACCTCCCTATAGTGCTGCTATTACAGGTTTGCAAAAACCCGGCGTTAGCAGGTAATATGGCAGCGTTGATCTCCATACCGAACACAAATACCAGCGCTGCTTTGAGCTGCTTTTACGTGCTTGTGCACGATTTCCCCATAGAGATCAATGGGGAGAGCCAGCTAAAAAAAAGCCTAACACTTGCAATAAACAGAAATTGCTTTAAATAACAAGGTGCTTACTGTCCCTTTAAGTGCCCTCAAGCTTTTCAAATCTCTTTAAAGCCTTAAATTATTACTTTGTTTCTGATATTTAAAAAGTACACACTAAAAAACAAACAACATTTAACCTTTACTTTAGCTGATGTGATTAGATTACACGCCTATATAATAGTGTGAAACAAATACAGAACAAAGTGATGACCATAAAGTGCAGAATTTGTACAACAAATAATGGTTTTCTTCCAAATGTAATAGCAGGAAAAGATAAACCTAGGAAATATCTTCAAAGACGTTATATATTTCTGTGATTTTATAATATGGTTGGTGTTATTGCCAGTTTAAAGGGATAGAAAACCCTAACATTTCCTTTTGTGAATCAGACAGAGCATACAATTTTACAAGGTTTCCAAATTACTTCTATTGTTAAATTTGCTTTGTTTTCCATGATATTCTTTGTTGAAGAGATACCTAGGTAGACATCTGGAGCCCAACATGGCAAGAAACAGTGCCCTTGCAAAGGAATAACGATCTGATGGTCCCGAGCCTACGTCTCTGCTTTCAACAAAACATACCAAGAGAACAAAACAAATGTGATAATGTAAGTAAATTAGAAAGTCGCATGCTCTATCTGAATCATGAAAAACTAATTTTGGGTTGAATTAATGTGCACTCCCCCATAGGATGGAACATGCACTACACAAAGCCACTTGAAGATTACAGACACATTTTTTAACCTGAAACTAAAAAAACAAAAAACGGTAAAGGTGGAGTTTAGCGTCCCAAATTATGTAACCATGTTATATTTTATTTCAGCATGTTATATTATAAATTGTACACTTTACTGTGGGAATGACTTCGGAAACGTACACTTTACTATGGGAATTACTTCAGAAAGGTAACGTGAAGGCGGGACGACCATGGATAAACTCCCAGTGGCGGTTGCGGCACTTGGGCAGGTAATTAAACAGATCGCTCTGTTCCGATATCGTTCCCGGGCAACCCAACCGCCGCTGGGAACCTGTCCATGCCCCCCCCTTCCCTCATACAGATCGCTCTGCTCCAATATTATTCTGGGCCGCCACAACCACAACTGGGAACCTATCCATGCAACCCCCACCCCCCACACACACACAGATTGCTCTGTTCCAATATCATTCTCGGGCACCGCAACTGCCGCTGGGAACCTATACATGCCCCCCTCACACAAATTGCTCTGCTCCAATATAATTCCCGGGCGCGGCAACCACCGCTGGGAACCTATCCATGGTCCCCCCCCACCTCACACAGATCGCTCTGTTCCAATATTGTTCCCGGGCACCCCAACCACCACTGGGAACCTATCCATGCGCCCCCCCCCCCTCATGGCGGGATTCCCTTCTCCTTCCCTCCCCGTGTGGTACCTTCCAACCGTCCGCTGGAATTTTGGACTTTAAACTCCACCTATACCAAAATAGCTATGCACTGGTTAATTTGGTAAATGATTTGCCGCTCTTATCATTATTTGTCTAACAATGCTTTTCAGTGACCCCTATTTCCAGGCTTCTTAAATATTCCAGCTACAATTGCTAGCAGCATGCCAAACTATATAAAGTTCTTGACCTTGTTTTTGCCGAGACTACTAAATCAAAATACAAACAGGTTTGCCCTGCACATGGCGCATTTATTTAGTTTTATGACAGTACAACGTCTATATTAATTGCCCAAACAGCACAGTAAATGCTATTCAATGGGCACAAATCCCACATACAGCTGATACAGCCTAAGTTTATCATATACTTAGTTGCCTCTTATTATTTTTTTTGGTTTGCGAGGAAACAAAGGAACAAACAGTGGGGTGATGGCTTTGCTGTATACAGTATTTTCAGTGTAAAACTGATCACATTATTCACTTCCTGGCACATGTTTAAAGAATTACTATAACTGAATAATGAAAGATAAATCAGCAGCAAAACAGTCACTTCTTTTAAAAAAAAACATGAATTCTACTATGCAGTCTTGTGACATGATCACAATTGCACCATTGAGAAGGATGAAACAAATCATTTTCATAGAAAAGTCAATGAGCTTAAGATGTAGCACTTATAACAGTAATTGCGCCGTTAGCATGGGCTCTCTTTGTAAAAGGAGGTTAGCAAAAAACTTTACAATGTTACAAGAGAACAGGAAATGAGTAAATTAAAACATACTTAAAAGGGACATGAAACCCAAAAATGTTCTCTTTCATTATTTGGATACAGAATACAATTTTAATCAACTTTCCAATTTACTTCTATTATTTAATTTGCTTCCTTCTCTTGTTATCCTTTTGCTGAAGGGTTTATCCAGGAAAGCTAAGGAGCAGCAAATAACCTAGGTTCTAGCTGCTGATTGGTGGCTGCATATATATAACGATGGTCATTGGCTCACCCATGTGTTCAGTTAGAAACCAGTAGTGTATTGCTGCCCCTTCAACAAATGATACCAAGAGAATGAAGCAAATCCGATAATAGAAGTAAACTGGAAGGTTGATTAAAATTGTATGTGCTACCTAAATCATGAAAAAAAATGTGGGTGTCATGTCCCTTTAAGAGACAAAATGGGTAATTTATGCTTCATATATAAGGTCTGTAATTTGGAGAAGTTATTGCTTTTTTTAATAAATATTTTCTTAAAGAGATGTTATTGTTATGATATTCTAATGAAAAATGCCACACACACATGAACACATGCATGTGCACACACGCGCACAACCTGTGCCTTACCCAGACGTTGTAGAGGTCAGGAAACCCAAAACTGGCAGAAGAACATCTTGATTAATTTTAGGTAGAATGTCCATCAGGGTGGTATCAGATAGGAAGATAATAATTTTCTGTGTCAGAGTCACAGCAGCAAGTAGCCCAGCTTCCTTACGGCTATTTAGTCTGCAACCACTGCTGGGAGATACCTGCATTTATTTTAAAATAAATAAACAGAAATAAAAAAAAACACAAAAAACAAACAACAACAAAAATGTAAAAGCTGGATGTAAAGAAGTCTTTACAAAAACAAAATCATGCAAGTCTGTATATTTTACAAATACGCAAAATTTTAAATCAAATTTCAGAGAGTGGTTATTAAACATCTAATGGAGAATGTTGGGGTGTAGCCAGCATATCTAAATAAGCTGTGTAACATGCATTTCAAATCAAAGTCATTGGCGTCCTCATGCAAATACAAAATGTTTTTGTAGAGAGTACGTAAAGCTTTACAAAAATTAAACTTTCATGATTCAGATACAGCATGCAGTTCTAAGACACTTTTACAATTGCTTCTAATATCAAAATGTATACATGCTCAGCAGCAATGTACTACTGGGAGCTAGCTGGTGATTGGTGGATGCACACATTTGTCTTTTGTCACCAAATGTGTTAATCTAGCTCCCAGTAGTGCATTGCTGCTGTGGGGCGGACTTTACCTATGAGTGCAATGCCTTAGTAAGGGGTAAACACAGTAATTTGCAAACAACAGTGCAATAATAAAATGCTCTAATATATGAGAACATTTTTCCGTTTGTACTTTTTCTTCACATTTAAATTTTTTTTTTATATATTAATTTTTTTCATCAGACTTTTCATTATATTTTTTACCATATTTTTTACCATTTTTTCACTTATTGTTTCATCACTTTCAAGTATTTTTTCACTTCACTTGTGACTTTGGATTCTTTTGTATCAACACCGACACATCAGATTTTGCACAACTTTATTTATTCATTTGAACACTATAGACATCACATTCTATCAGGAAAAGACTACCCTGTATATAGGAGTAACCTTAAGAACTATACACCATCTATTTTCACCTTGATTGACACTGCTCACACTTACATACAAGTGTATGTTAGACTATTGTGATACTGTTGACTCTATTGTATGATTGTGTTACTGTGTATTTTATTATTGTGATATTACTGTTATTTTATTACATTATTGTGTTTTTTATTGTGATTAAGCTTCTAATATTCTATTTGTAGGCTTGTAGACATGGATCCATGTATTTTAATGTTTTAAAGCTCTAGAGTGTATTGTAATCATGTATTAAAATTGTATATCTATCTCTATTTACCTTAGCCTTTTTGGCGCTCCCCTCAATCATTCATGTTATTGTTACCTTTTGAGGTTCACTAGTGAGCCTACCGAGGAGAGCTATAGGTATCTTTATTTGCGCAGGGTCAACTTGACAATTTAATTAATTCAGTTATATTAATTGCTTGATGCTTGCAGGTGTAACACAAGTGTGTTAGACAAGACAGTCTCTCCATATCAACCTGGCGCATTTTGCACATGCATTGCTCACGTGAATCTGATCAGAGTCCACAGGACAGTCTTATACCAAGCATTCTTCAAGTACCCCATAGTGTCCGTCTTTACCACCTCTAAAGGAACTTTATTCCATTAATCAACCACCCTTTCTGTCCATAAATACTTCTTCACAGTACTCTGGAACCTACTAGTCTTCATGAACCCCTTGTTCTGGTGATACAATTTGTGTGCTTTATTATTATTATTTGCTTTAACCCCTTAATGACAGAGGACGTACCAGGTACGTCATAGAAAAATCTTCCCTTAATGACAATTGACGTACCTGGTACGTCCTCTGTTGTCTGAAGTGCTGGAAGCGATCATGATCGCTTCCAGCTGCTTACAAGGGATTGTAGTGATGCCTCAGTATTGAGGCATCACTGCAATCCCCTATTTTACATACCGATGCAGAAAGGGCCACTCTGTGGCCCTCTCTGCATCAGCCATTAATCTTAACAGTACACATTCGTTGGTGGGTGGGAGCAGCTTACGAATATAACCTCCTGAGTTGATAATGCCTGAACCGATCTCGCATTGTCGGTGGTTGCTGCCGGGTGGGCAGTTGCGTACGTTCAGGCAACAGTGAAAAAAAAAAAAAGACGTATGTAGATGCAGGGGGATCTCCATTCTTTAATAAGGGATCTGGGAGGGGAGGGATGTAGATCATTTAGTGGGGCCAGCTACACTACAGAAAACAAATATTTTATATAAAAAAGTTAAAAAAACTATTTTGGGGGGCAAATTGGGTACTGGCAGACAGCTGCCAGTACCCAAGATGACGGCAAATAGGTAGAGGGTTAGAGAGATGTATGGGGGGGATCAGGGAGGTTGTGGGGTAAGGGGGGATCCATCACTGCAGACTGTATGAAAATAAATAAAAAAAATATATATATATATTTTTATTTCAGTACTGGCAGACTTTCTGCCAGTACTTAAGATGGCGGTGACAATTGTGAGGTGGGGGAGTGAAGAGAGCTGTTTGAGGGGGGTCAGGGGGGGGGGGTGTGTCAGGTGGGAGGCTGATCTCTACACTGAAGCTAAAAATTAACCCTACAAGCTACCTAATTAACCCCTTAACTGCTGGGCATATTACAAGTGTGGTGCGCAGCAGCATTTAACGGCCTTATTATTACCAAAAAGCAACGCCAAAGCCATATATGTCTGCTATTTCTGAACAAAGGGGATCCCAGAGAAGCATTTACAACCATTTGTGCCATAATTGCACAAGCTATTTGTAAATAATTTCAGTGAGAAACCTAAAATTGTGAAAAATTTAAGTTTTCTTTTTTATTTGATCGTATTTGGCGGTGAAATGGTGGCATGAAATATACCAAAATGGGCCTAGATCAATAATTTGGGTTGTCTACTACACTACACTAAAGCTAAAATTAAACCATAGAGCTCCCTACAAGCTCCCTAATTAACCTCTTCACTGCTGGGCATAATACACATGTGGTGTGCAGCGGCATTTAGCGGCCTTCTAATTACCAAAAAGCAACGCCAAAGCCATATATGTCTGCTATTTCAGAACAAAGGGGATCCCAGAGAAGTATTTACAACCATTTATGTCATAATTGCATAAGTTGTTTGTAAATAATTTCAGTGAGAAACCTAAAGTTTGTGAAAAAGTCATCAAATTTTTTTATTTGATCGCATTTGGCGGTGAAATGGTGGCATGAAATATACCAAAATGGGCCTAGATCAATGCTTTGGGATGTCTTCTAAAAAAAAAATATATACATGTCAAGAGATATTCAGGGATTCCTGAAAGATATCAGTGTTCCAATGTAACTAGCGCTAATTTTGAAAAAAAAAATGGTTTGGAAATAGCAAAGTGCTACTTTTGCCCTATAACTTGCAAAAAAAGCAAAGATGTAAACATTGGGTATTTCTAAACTCGGGACAAAATTTAGAAACTATTTAGAATGGGTGTTTTTTGGTGGTTGTAGATGTGTAACAGATTTTGGGGGTCATAGTTAGAAAAAGTGTGTTTTTTCCATTTTTTCCTCATATGTTATACTGTGTGGGTACAGTAAATGAGTAAGAGGAAAATTACAGCTAAACACAAACACTGCAGAAATGTAAAAATAGCCATTGTCATTAAGGGTAAGAAAATTGAAAAATGGTCCGGTCATTAAGGGGTTAATAAGCCTATCAATTTACTTGAAGGTTTCTACCATATAGCATTTAAACAACATTTATTAATTTTCTCTGTCACGTGCATTTTTAGACTGAACAAAAAAAAAAAAAATAGGCACATCCCAATTCACCAATAGAGCAGTAGTAGTTTTCCACTACTTAGAATTGTGTATTTAGTTTATGTGTTGCACTGGGAGATTTGGTGCCCCCTGAAGCCCCTATCCCCAACAACTTAAGCTCATATTCACCTCATATTTCTCACAAACAGAAGCGGAGAACAAATAGAGGGGTCTTGCAGGGGATAACCGATTTACAATAAAATATATAAATAAAACAGGTGTGAGGGCATAAAGTCCCACCAGTACCCGTCAAAATATGCAGCTGTTCTAAATTTTGCAGCTCTAGGCACAAGCCTAGTTGGCCTATCACAAAACATACCCTGCTTCTTAGTTAGAAAGTTAATGAAACCTTAATTTATCTTACTAGATTCAAAAAGCATAAAAATGTCTGAAAAACAGAGGTCGTATTATTGGGAGATTCAAACAAACAGAAATTAAAATGGCTAATACAAAAAGACGGCAAAAAAATGTAACCATTTTAAAAGGATAGTAATAACATTAACCGTTAATCTTGTGATTGTTGATTTTTTTTATTTTGGAGATTACCATTCAGTGTTCTACCTAGGACGTAATGGGGGCACCACCCGGCTAAAATTTAAGCCAATACTATGCTAAAATTAGCAAACATTAACATTTTTCAATGCATATTGCACAGGTTATCATGAAATGAATTTATGCAAAATGATGCAAGTAATTTGTATCTTGGGGAGCAGAAAATATTATGTTACAAAGTATTACACTGCCACCACCCGGCTACTTTATAATGCAACCCGGCTAGCAAAATGTTTATTGGAGAACACTGCCATACTTTATTATATGCAGTGGTGGTACATAATGCCACCAATTTTTGGTACAAATAAATAAAATTAATGAAAATAAAGATACATAAATAAAGTTTAGTTTTTTTTGTCTGCCTCATGTTAGGCTAATACATGTAAATGAATTAGTCATGTCTAAAAGGGGCAGCAAAATAAAACGTAAGAGCACTTCACAACGTTAGATGGAGAGCGGTTTATTTTTATGTTCCTTACTCAGAACTACAGACAGCTCCCAGACTAAGGTTTTCCTGTGATGCAATAATATATGCAGAATAATCTAAAAATAAATCAAACAAATTAATAAATGAATGAATGAATAAATAAATAAAAATCTAGGATCCATGGTTAGGCGCCATGCGTTAAGATTACAGTGTGTCATTTTTCACTTTGGCTGTACTGATCTGATGTTTAGAATTTATTTCCTTTTTTTTGGTATTCTTACATTTTTATAATACTTATTTTATGGTTTCTACCTCCCTACATCTTTAAAGGAACAAACAAGTGCAAAAATAAACTGCTCTATAGCATTAGGAGATTTTTATCGCACTAATGCGTACCCCTAGATGATTAAATGCTGTGGTCTGGAAGGACAGAAATACTATGCCTTTCCATAAGGAAACATACAAAATGTAGAACACAGGAATAAGCACCGGAAAATGAAACATTTCTCACAAATAAAAAAAGAAAAATTACATTTCAGTACAGGATACATTTGTAATAAAGTGGCCACGTAGGGAAAACTTGGAGACAGGAATATTCCATTTCCTGACTCCTTGCAGGCTCCGCAATCCATGCTGTTCTTTGAATCAGCACATGGGAAATGAGGAGAAATAAGGACACATGCTGAAATAACCAGCTACAATAATGCCATAAAAGAAAGAATAGGCAAGACATGTTCCATATTTATCATAATATATTTTATATATAAAAAAAATGAACTACTGGTCTTCCAATTCTAATTTGAAGTTTATTTTCAGGGACTCAGGAAGTCAATAGGGAAAAATCACAAAACAAAAATGATAAACACAATGAAAATTTAACACCAAAAACAAGGTGAACGCTTATTATTATTATTAATAATAATAATAATAATAATAATAAGTGTAAATTTAAAAAATATGAAACTCAAAACAAACCCAAGTGTATACAGCAAAATAAGGCTGTACAGCAAAATAGGAATATATAAAATATTCCATTTAGGCCTAGCTTACAAGCGCTCTACTTTATCACGCCCGCAAACTGGCAAATTCGGCAGTTTTCAGGCGTGCGATAAATAACCTGCCATTAAAAATGGCTGGCTATTGCTACCGTGAGCTTATGGTAGCAATTAGCACTCAAAAAATTAACCTCTGGTTAATTTTTTAAATGTGCCCCAATCATACAGTGTGTAGTGCTTTGGTTTTGTTTTTTTAAATAAATAAAAAAAAAAAACTGTACTAGGCAGATTTTTGGGGCTTAAGTTGGTGGCTGTGGGGTACGTTAGATGTTTGGAGGACTAAATATAGACACTAATATCACTTTTTTTTTAAAGTTTTTTATTGTAGATAAGATAAATGTTACAATCATTATCAACTAGTAACATACTGAATACAATGGTTTTCAGTTCGCTTTCAACTAATATCACTTTTAAGGTGGTTTTGGTTTTACCGTTTTGGATTGATTTAAGCTGGTTTGCCCTTTAAATGGCTGGTCGCTGAAACTTGATGTGACTAGTAAACTTATGCTATATATTCTACCTTGTGATGGGGGGGGGGCTTATTACCTACCAGCCTGTTAACTAAGAGCCGAGTCATAGTTCTTAAAAGTGTGAGTACTAATTCATGTGGCTTATCCCTAAAAACTAAACAGATTTAACTATTCTATGTCTCTTTCTTTCCTGTGAGGTGGATGGAAGCAGCTACTATCAATCATCAATTCAAGTACAGATTCCATCTACAATATGGACCATATTTACTAAATAGGATATCTTATACATTACTATATTTCTGTATAGACTAATTTTGCTATATGCACATTGGTTTGTTTTGATTTTCACAATTTTTAAGTGTACACATTATTATAAATGCGTTCACCTTTTTTTTGGTATTGAACTTTGTGTTAAGTTCATAATTTTTGTTTTGTAATTTTCTCTATGGGATTTGCACTCAAGCTTGTGTGGTGCTAACTGTCTCTTTATTCCCTGTGAGGTGGATGGAAGGGGCTACTATCCATGATTAAGTACAGATTCCATTTGCAATATGGACCTTATTTACTAAAAGGGATATTATATATACAGGTGGCCCTCGGTTTACGCCGGTTCAATTTGCGCCGTTTCAGAATAACAACCTTTTTTTCAGGCATGTGACTGCTATTGAAAAGCTTTGGAAAGCAAAGTGCACTAATTAAAATAGTCAGTAAGTGGAGCTGTCCGCTTGTTTTGCAGCAAAGTTATGCAAATTAACAGCCTTAAATTGATCTGTGTACACAGATCAGACCAGATCTATCGAGCAAAATTTAGCAGGCACTTCCCTATTATCTTCCTGTCCAGCTGCTTGAGATGAGGGTGCCTAATTGCTTATTAATCACTGCAGATTGAAATGCATAGAGTAGGTGCAGACCCAATATTATCTAACATGCTAACAATGAAGAGAACAGATTGCAGAAAAATGCAAGTAAAAAAAGTTTTTGTTTATTAAACTTAGTTTGATGATGATGCAGTCTGTTGTGTAATTATTTTATTAGGTGATGTTTAGCAAATGTTTTTGTTCATTAAACTTAGTTTGATGATGATACAATCTATATTATTTGGTTTATAATGCTGTTTAGCATTTAAAGTCTTCATTTCAAAGCTTTAAAAATAATGTATTAGGTGTTACTTATGACAATTTTGAGAGGAGCCTGGAACCTAACCCCCTCACTTCCCATTGACTTACATTATAAACGGGGTTTCAATTTACAACGGTTTCGATTTACAACTATTCCTCCTGGAACCTAACCCAGGCGTAAACTGAGGGCTACCTGTATTCCTATTTTGCTGTATATCCTTATTTTGCTGTATACATGGGGTTGTTTTAACACAATGAAAGTCTGGAATTCTTGTAAGCACACAGCTAGATTAAAAGCAAAATATAAGAGTTAGTTACAGCATTTGCCAAATGGTGATGGGCCCAGGACCACGTCAAGGTCACTTTCTCCCTAGGTCACTAACCTACAGCCACAAAATTCATGCCTTCAACCAACCACACGGAGACATACAAAACACAGAAATGGATTGCACGCAGATTGAGTACATTTACTGGGAACTCCCGTCTATTTCCTCAGAATTATATGCCATTACATGTACCCCAGTGACTGTTTAATCTGCTTTAATAGTTAATTTTAATAAAATCTTTGAATATATTACATATAAAAGTTCTGCAGTGTTATTTACAGCCGTAAGGCTTA
This sequence comes from Bombina bombina, assembly GCF_027579735.1. NCBI lineage: Eukaryota > Metazoa > Chordata > Amphibia > Anura > Bombinatoridae > Bombina > Bombina bombina. The sequence continues at coordinate 244,176,357 of NC_069501.1, forward strand.
ATACCTATTCCTGTTATCACTGAGAGCCAAGTCCCAGCTCCCATAAGTGTGCGTAGTTTACGGTTTGTTCTCAGCAAATATTCCCTAGGACACTTCACTTTTTCCTCCTGATTTCTTTGGAGGTAACAGAGGCTGAGAAAAAGTTACTTTTTGATTAATTCAGCTATTGAGACAATATCCTTATGGGTGCACCGTATTTACACTAAGTTTTGTCATTTAGTATCACACAGTAAGCATTAAAAGATGTAAGGCAGAAATAAAACAACCTGTTTGCAGAGCTAGAGTGACAGATTAATAGTTTTCCGTTTCTGTTTAAGAAAGAGGAACCTTCACAAACTTGTTTTATCCAGAGTTGGATAAAAAAAAAAAATCATTTCTACACTGTACTCAATGAAGAAAAGGAATAAACACTCTAAGAGTCTAAACCTCATCATGGCATCATTTGGGACAAGAGCAATAAAATAATTCTAACAAAATAAACACTAAAACCATCTTGCTAAATCAAGCCACGCACTGCCTGCAAAAGGCACAAACACCGACTATAGGGATGAGCATAGAGCAAACAAACTGAATAGCTTACACAAAGTAGACTCAAAATGCCTGCTAATTCTAGGTGACAGCCATAGGAGAGAGTTGTATTAATCTGTCCAAAAATTGCAAGGCAGAAAGAAAAGCAGAAGGGTTTTTATAGGAGAGCAAGATACTTTGAAGTTTTCTGGAAATGTTTGTAACTGCTTCTTGAATGGAGAAGGCAGCTTACCCCACTAGTACCTGAATACTAAGTATGCACTGTACAGTATAGCTTTATGCAGCCCTTTCATTTAAAACAATCAACCAAACCAGCAAAGCAGAACTCCTGGCTAGAAATAGTGGTTTGGCTGCCTATATTAATCTCCACCAAAACATTGGTATTTATACACACTTTAAACCATCTTTTATTAATCAGATTTTCTTATCAGTTTTTATAAGAAAGGTGTTCACTATATATTACATACATAAAACTACAGATTACCAATAAACATACATAATATAGTTTCAAGAGGACCAATGCTACTACTGTGCTTATAATTGTAAAACAATAATATAGTGCTGATGCAATAATAATAATAATAATAATAATAATAATAATATGTGCCTGCTAAACATACTGCATTCAAATTACTTATTTGATCTGTGTCCTTGTAAAACACTAAGCAGCCAGATTGCAGTGTCAAACACTGTTACTAACCAGATAGCTGATGTACGGTAGATACTGATAGGTCAGGAACGGTTCCCCATAAAGGTGGGCCATGTGCATCAAGCAGTCCAACACTGGCTTTGACAAGTGGTCCCCAAAAACGGGTTTCTTAACATTTAACAGGCTGGTCTCTTCCATAGGTAGAAACTGTTGTCTCTGTTGACCTGATTAAAAGAAAAAAAAAAAAAAAGGAGGTGATACACTACATTGATTAGGGCTTGAAAATATAGTGCATGCTATGGTCCCCATGTGACTCCTGCTGGATGCCACTGAAGTCAAGCTCTTCCCCTTACTTGCAACACAAATTAGTATATACACACACACACACACAGGGCTGGGAATTTACAATAATCCTGGATTAGTAAAATACGCAGAGGATGAGTAAAAAATTAAAATGGACGCTTGATCAATTCATTTCTTTCATTGTAATGAGAGTCCATTAACTATTACTACTGGGGATTCAACTCCTGGCCACTAGGAGGAGACGAAGATTCCCAAAATTTCTAAAAGGAATTGGTCCCTCCCACGTCACCGGTGTGCAAGTCTAACGTTGTCATGATATGTTTAACTTTGCCTTTATGTGTTATTCTGATTGCCATTCATGTACCTTTAAATCATTTTACCAATTTGTCTCAGCTATATAAGCCTCCTCCCACATCATTACCTTGCTTGATATTGTTTCACATTTCCTAAATGTGTTTCAGCTTGCCCTAACAGGGGATCCTATTGCTCCTAACAAGCTTATCCTCTGCCTTCAGCAGATTTCCACTCTGCTGCAGCTAACTTCGCTCCTGCAATAACCAGCTGTACAGGACAGCTGATCTCCTCCTATAGCTTCCGCTTGCGGTGACGTCACACGCCAACTTCGGCTAGCGCTGCCGCTCTGAACTGCCATCAAGGATTTACCTCTCTAACCGCTCTGTCTAAGCGCTTTCAAAGTATTCAGTACCAGGTACCTGTTGATTCTTAAGCTGATTGTATATACTTATCCTGCCAGCTAGAAACTTACCTTATCTTGATTTACATTGAATTCTATTATGCTGCCTGTCTCACACATCACGCTGTGTTACATTACACTGGTATATAGACAAGGGTTTTCTTGCTGCTTGTACCTCCCCAGTTGCCTTTTACAGCTATAGAAACTTCCTTGCTCTTGTATTACCTGCCAGCAATTGCTGTGATTAAACCTGTGTAATCATTATACATCCCTACAGTATTCATTGTTACTATCAGGTTCAATCCTTGCTACATATAAACCTCTTATATCTCAGCAGTTGTGGTTCAACAACCTATTACCTATCTTACCAGAATTAATCCGTTGTTACAAACGTATAGCCAAGCAAGGAGAAGAAGCAAAAAAAAATAAATTAAGCAGGTAAGCATAAATTTTGTTTTCTTTCATAAGGTGGTGAAAGTCCATTATATTTTTTGAAAGGCAGGCATCTAATTCCCACAAGAAGCAAAAAACATCAAAGTGGTAGAATTTAGTAAAAGTATGTATGTAAGGAGGACCATGCTGCTGCCTTGCAAATTTTGTTCAACAGAAGCTTCATTTTTAATTCCCAGGAAGTTGAAAATGATCGGGTAGAATGGGCTTTACTGCATTTTGGGGGAGACTATCCTATCTTCAAGTAAGCTTTGAGAATTAAACGTTTTAACCAAGAAGCTAAAGTAATGGTTGTGGCCTTCAAGGACCCAAAAAAACGTGAATGAAAAAAATTAGAACATTGTCTAAAATCCTTTGTAGACTGCAGGAAAAAGATTATTTTTAAAGCTTAAACTACATTTAAAATGATGTAGAAGCCTTTCTTTAGAATTTTGAGGATCAGGACAAAGAGAAGGAACAATAATTCCTCTATTGATATAATCAGAAGACACAACTTTTGTCCTCAAAACAGTTTTATCTTTGTGTGAAAAATCAGATAAGGATGCAAAAAAGAACAGACAATTCAGAAACTCATCTGACAGATGATATTGCCAATACAATACTTTCCAAGATAGCTGCTGAATGCCCAAACAATGCATAGGTTCAAAGGGCCAGATGTGCAAAAACTCTAAGAACCAAATTAAGGTTCCATGAGATTAGTTTAAATTACTAGTCTAATCCTGTCTAAAATTAGAGCATAACTCTGAAGAAAGACAGTCTGACCCTTTAAAAAGCTAGCAGATAAATCCTTATCGAAGCCCTCTTGTAAAAATTGAAGAATTCTTAAAGTAAGCCATTTTTCCTCATATTAGGTAAGAAAAACTGTACAAATGTTATGCTATATTTTCCTCATAACAGGTTTTCTGGCCTGAATTAAGGTTTTAACTATGTCATCCGAAAAACTTCTCTGCCTTGAACTTAGACGTTCAATCTCCAAGCCTTCAAGTTGAGAGACTCGAGAGCTTGAAGATAAGAGACATAGAGATAGAAGGTTGTAGCTTAGTGGAAGAGGCCACTGAGGACAACTGGACATTTGAACCAGATCTGCGAACCAAGTTCTGCGTGACCAAGCTGGAGCAATCAAGATTACTAATGATTGCTCGTTTGATTTGATCTAATACCCTTAGCAGCATAACCATTGGAGGAAATATAAGCAAGTGGAAACACAAGATGCTTCCATAAAAATGGATTGGTTCTCTATCCACCAGGACACATAATTCCTAGCTATGGGATCCAAAAGGATCCTTTGAGAAAGTAGGATGTAGTCCTGGCACCATTTACGTAGCATGCATATTGAAGAGGCCCATAAGAAATCATGTAAAAGGAATGGCATCTGATACAGCGATCATCAGACCTAATACTTCCATGCGTAAAGCTACAGTAGGATTGGGAAGAGACTGAAGTCTCACACATGTTGTCTGAAACTTTGATCTCCCTAAATCTGACAAGGTAAGACTCATTCTTAATCAAGTCTATAATGACTCCTAAAAAGGAAACTCTGGATTGAGGAGCACTCTTTGGAATGTTGATTCTCAAACCATTATTGAGAAGAAACAACAAAAGCTTGGTATGAGATACTAAGGTAAAGATGAAACCTGTACCAAAATATCATCCAGGTATGAAGCCACCAAAATGCCCTGAGCTCTTAATACAGAAGAGAGTTCTTAGAACCTTTGTAAAAATTCTGGAAGCAGTAGCCAAACCTAATGTAAGACCAATAAACTGAAAATATATTGATAGACAAATCGTAGAAACTGATAATGATCTTTGTGGATAGGTATAAGAAGGTAAGCATCTTTCAAAGCTATGGTGGACATATAATGCCCTTTTTGAACAAGGGGAAGAATAGTTCAGATTGATTCCATTTTGAAAGTAGGAACCCTGAGTAATTTTTTTAGAATATTAAAATACAGAATAAACCTGAAAGTTTCCTCTTTATTGGGAACTATGAAAAGGTTGTAGTAAAAACCCTGACCTTTTTTGGATATCGGAACTATTACTCCCATGACTTTTAGATCATGAACACTCTTCACAGGGTCCTATGGGACAGAAGAAACCTTCCTCTGTGAGGCCTTGATATGTACCCTTTAGAAAACTGTGTTTAACACCCAAGGATTTTGTATAGGTTGAGACCAGGCCTTCTGAAAAAAGGTGTAATATGCCCCCTTTCAGAAGAGGATCTGCATCTTCATATGGCCTTAATATAGGAAGAATGCTTTGACTGTTTAGCTTTGTCCCAGTTGGGGAAAGATGTCTAGGAAGATCTGGAAGAACCTTGTTTATGTGAAGAGGAAGAGACATTTTGGTTCCTTGAATGACTAAAGGAACAAACAATTAAAAGCTCTTCTCTTTCTTTTAGACTTCTTGTCCTTAGGGAGAAAGACTCCATTGCCTCCTGTCACGGTATAGATTATATATAGCATCTAGACTAGGCCCAAACAAAATCTTTCATTGAAAAGGAAGAGATAATAGTTTAGACTTTGAAACCCTGTCAGCTGACCGTGACTTGAGCCACAAAGCTCTTTTTGTCAAAAATTATAACGCCATATTTTTTACATTGATTCTAATAAATGACAATAATAGCATCACTGATCAGAAAAATGATCACACCAGAGTCAAAGCTGTTGCCACACAAACAATACTGAAGATGGTTTAAAACACATAACCTGCATAAAGAAACACCTTTCTGTGCAACAACTCTAATTTTCTGTCCATAAAGGAAGTACTATCCACAAAAATGCATTTTGCCAAGGTGGAATAGCGCCATAAACCTTTGAAATAGTTTCCCAAAGCCCCACGCTAGCTGTTGGAAAAAGAAAGAAAACCAAGCTTATACCATTCTCTGGTAATAATTTCAGTTATCACACCACACCTGGAACAGGAAAAAAAACTCTAGTGTCTAAACAGGTGGTTTAAAAATCAAAATAATTGTTTAATGGATTTTTCTTCCAAAAGGTACATAAAACCTCCTTTAAGAGTTTGAAGATATTCAGCTTGAACATAAAAGAGGAGGATTCTGTATCTTGATCAGCAACTGATCATCAGAAAGCACTTCACCATCAGAAGATGGATCTGAGGTGTTAGAGTCTGAAAGTAAATGTTTATCTGATCTGATGAGATTCAGAATGGCTAGGTACATCAGCTGTAGGTTGTCAGAGACTCATTTGCTCTTACTTGGTGGAGACATTGCCGTCAACATCTCAGACAGAGAGCACACAAAACCTTTAAATTCTGGAGCAAAATCTGAAGACCTCCCTTGTACAGTACAGAGGGAGGACAGATTCCTTTAGAGGCAAGAGCAGCATTTGACTGATTAGAATGCATAAGGTGATCCATACATGAATTACATAGCAATAAAAAGATCTACCCTCTAAAGGATGTGAATTTTAAATAATGGGGACAGTTTCAGTATGCTCCATTCTTACTATTGAAGAACAGACAGTAAATTACCACATATAAAAACAACAATTTTATACTTGATAAGGAGAAAAAATATATATAATTTAGTTAGAGACTTAAGACAGTAAAGTCCAAAAACAAGGGTAGAGCAATACAAGAAAAAGTTATAAAAATCATATTATTAGAATACACACTAAAACAATACAATAGTTTTGAATAATAAATCTGGATCTTAGGCAATCTTACCACCTCAAGATAGACAATGGATATAGTAAGACTACTGCAGCAAGAGTATGCCAGGAGAGCTATCCGAGAGTAGAACTCCTGATAACACAGCAAGAAAAAGAATTAACTGCCGCCATGGTGGGGAAGATTTAAAGGGACACTGAACCCACATTTTTTCTTTTGTGATTTAGATAGAGCATGCAATTTTAAGCAACTTTCTAATTTACACCTATTATCAATTTTTCTTCGTTCTCTTGCTTTCATTATTTGTAAAAGAAGGCATCTAAGCTATTTTTTTGGTTCAGAACCATGGCAAACACTTGTTTATTGGTGGGTGAATTTATCCACCAATCAGCAAGAAAAACCCAGTTTGTTCACTAAAAATGGGCAGGCATCTAAACTTACATTCTTGCATTTCAAATAAAGATACAAAGAGAATGAAGACAATTTGATAATAGGAGTCAATTAGAAAGTTGCTTACAATTGTATGCTCTATCTGAATCACAAAAGAAAAAATTTGGGTTCAGTGTCCCTTTAATGCCTTCCAAAAAAATAAAAAATAAACAGTATGAGGCACACTAACCTGATACAGGAGTGCGTCTCGGTAGCAAGGATCAGAATTAATGCTGCGTAAGAGGACAACGCGCGCTATGTAGCTCACAAAACTAAATGCATAATACTATGAGTAGTGTCGTTGATTAACAGGGAGCATGCTAAACAAAAAAGAAAGAGCGCAGACGGAGCAAACAGAGGAGTAGTAATAGATAACAAGCTAAAGATAAGTGCACAATGCAGGGCAGCTGCTTCTAAGACTAATAAGATACTAGCATGTATTAAAAGAGGCGTAGATGCAAGGGAAGAAAGCATAATTCTGTCACTATATAAATCCCTAGTAAGACCTTACCTTGAGTATGGAGTTCAGTTCTGGGGACCAATCTCAAAAAAAGACATTCCAGACTTAGAAAAAGTTCAGAGAAGGGCCACAAAGCTAATAAGGGGAATGGAGAATTTAAGCTATGATGAGGGGCTAGTCAAACTTGGTCTGTTTTCTGTCTGAAAAAGGCGCTTAAGAGGTGAAATGATTACTTTATATAAATATATCCAAGGCCCATATACAGAGATGGCATAAGCTCTGTTTATTCCAAAAAAATTTGTTTGTGACAAGAAGACACAATTTAAGGCTGGAGGAAAGGAGATTTAATCTCCTGCAATGGAAACGTTTTTCACTGTAAGAGCAATAAAATTGTGGAACTCACTACCAAAGGAGGTAGTGAATGCCAATATCTTAGATATATTTAAAAATGGTTTGGAATGGTTTTGATTTGTATAGGTTGAACTAGATGGACTTCAGTCTTTTTTCATTTACTATGTTTCACAACTAGCGCTCTAGTAAAAAAACTGTGCAATACATAAAATTATATTAAATCCCCTCAAAAAACAATGTGTATTCAATGAAAGCTCTATAATGCCCCATAAAAGTCTTTAAATTACAGACAATAAACATAGTGAAGTCTAGTGTGAATATTGTAATGTCTGCTATAAATGAAGTACCTAACGATGATGTAGCATGTCAAATGTACCTGCTAATAGCCTGTGGGCTATGTGAGTGCCAATGTGATATGACTTAACTGACAAGCACACACTCCACTGTACTTACCAACTGCAGAAATTACTGCTTCCAGTAGATAGCCCGTCCAGTGCTGAGCACATTACAGCAGAGGATCTAATTTGTGGCGTATACCGATAACCCAACAGGAGGAGGCTAAGGGACCAGTCCACGTGACATCTATAGTTGACTTGTGACTGACTCCTACACAGGGAGTCATTCTGTCACTTCCCAATACTCCAATCTCACCTGTGTCTCTCAATAACTGCTCCCAGAGGGGAAAAAGGGGATTCAAATCCGTTTGAGGACCCCTCTCAAGGAATAATCTAAAGCCCCTCAATTCTTCAGCTTCCTTCTGGGAGCTAAATATTAGACAGGCATACCAGTGAGGTGGGAGGGGAGAAGTGCTTTTAGACGTTTTAGGAATCTTTGCCTCCTCCTAGTGGCCAAGAGCTGAATCCCCAGGAGTAAATGGATTGTGGACTCTCACCACCTTATCAAAGAAATAGGCTTTTTCCTCTAGCTAATATAGGATGGACTATATAGGGTTTCAATAGCCACTTATTGTGGTTTGATTAAAGGGACACTCAACCCAAATTTTATCTATTGTGAATCAGATAGAGCATGCAATTTTAACCCCTTAATGACCAATGACGTGCAGGGTACGTCCTCCAAAAAAATGTCCTTAACAACCAAGGATGTACCCTGTACGTCGTTGGACTTTGAAAGCAGTGGAAGCGATCCTGATCGCTTCAAGCAGCTTTCATGTTATTGCAGTGATGCCTCGATATAGAGGCATCCTGCAATAACTGTTTTAAGAAGTCTGTGGCCCTCTCTGCATCGGCTATTGATGGCTATGAACGTTGGTGGGTGGGAGCGCGTGTGGGTGCGCGTGCATGTGAGCGCGTGTGCACGTGTGAAACTGGCCAAAACATTGAAGTGGAAGAGGCACATTGAAATGGAAATAATATGTATTACATATGTGCCTGCACTATACACAGATATCTTTAGACTATGTATTAATTCATTGCTAGTTTAAAATATTTATAGGTGTGATTTTTTGTATGACCACTAGGTGGCAGCATTTGGTAAACAGAGGTATACCTGGTTTATACAGGTGTTGCAATTAGCTTTGAAGGTGGGACTTATTTGGGTATATAAGAAGTGAATTAGTGTCTGTTTGTTATGCATGATTAAGGACTTGTGTCCGAAACGTTGCTGATTTTTTGAATTTGGCTCAATAAAGCAATACATTTGATAAACTTGGTGGTGAGACTATCATCTTTTGCTACCTTGGGACTCCGTGGGAGAGAGGGTGGGAATAAAAAATATTAACAATCTGGGAGAGGGTGGGGGTTGGGTGTTGAGGGGGGGCAGCTACACTACAGAAAAACTTAAAAAATAAATAAAAAAACAGAATTTATGTTTACCTGATAAATTTCTTTCTCCTATGGTGTATCCGGTCCACGGCTTCATCCTTACTTGTGGGATATTCTCAATCCCTACAGGAAGTGGCAAAGAGAGCACACAGCAGAGCTGTCCATATAGCTCCCCTCAGGCTCCGCCCCTCCAGTCATTCGACCGACGGTTAGGAGAAAAAGGAGAACCATAGGTGCAGTGGTGACTGTAGTTTAAAAAAATTAATTTAAACCTGACTAAAAAGCCAGGGTGGGCCGTGGACCGGATACACCGTAGGAGAAAGAAATTTATCAGGTAAACATAAATTCTGTTTTCTCCTACATTGGTGTATCCGGTCCACGGCTTCATCCTTACTTGTGGGAACCAATACCAAAGCTTTAGGACACGGATGAAGGGAGGGAACAAGTCAGGTAACCTAAACGGAAGGCACCACTGCTTGTAAAACCTTTCTCCCAAAAATAGCCTCCCAAGAAGCAAAAGTATTGAATTTGTAAAATTTGGCAAATGTATGAAGTGAAGACCAAGTCGCTGCCTTACAGATCTGTTCAACAGAAGCTTCATTCTTGAAAGCCCATGTGGAAGCCACAGCTCTAGTAGAGTGAGCTGTAATTCGTTCAGGGGGCTGCCTTCCAGCAGTCTCATAAGCCAACCGGATGATGCTTTTCAGCCAGAAAGACAGAGAGGTCGCAGTCGCCTTTTGACCTCTCCTCTTGCCAGAATAGACGACAAACAAGGACGATGTTTGTCTAAAGTCTTTAGTTGCTTTTAGATAGAACTTTAAAGCACGAACCACATCAAGATTGTGCAACAGACGTTCCTTGTTAGAAACTGGATTAGGACACAGAGATGGAAAAACTATTTCCTGGTTAATATTTTTATTGGAAACCACTTTTGGAAGAAAACCAGCTTTGGTACGTAAAACGACCTTATCTGCATGGAACACCAGATAAGGTGAATTAAACTGCAAAGCAGACAATTCAGAAACTCTTCTAGCAGAAGAAATATCTACCAAAAACAAAACTTTCCAAGATAGTAACTTGATATCTATGGAATGTAGAGGTTCAAACGGAACCCATTGAAGAACTGAAAGAACTAAATTTAGACTCCATGGAGGAGCCGCAGGTCTATAGACAGGCTTGATTCTGACTAAAGCCTGTACAAACGCCTGAACATCTGGCATTGCTGCCAGACGCCTGTGTAACAAAACAGACAGAGCAGATATCTGTCCTTTTAAGGAACTAGCTGACAAACCTTTCTCCAATCATTCTTGGAGAAACAATAGAATCCTTGGAATCCTAATCTTACTCCATGAGTAACCCTTGGATTCGCACCAACAAAGATATTTCCGCCATATCTTATGGTAAATTTTCCTGGTGACAGGCATTCTAGCCTGGATCAGGGTATCTATAACTGATTCCGAAAACCCACGCTTAGCTAGAATCAAGCGTTCAATCTCCAAGCAGTCAGTTGCAGAGAAACTAGGTTTGGATGTTCGAATGGACCTTGAATTAGAAGGTCCTGCCTCAAAGGTAGCTTCCATGGTGGAACCGATGACATATTCACCAGGTCTGCATACCAAGTCCTGCGTGGCCATGCAGGAGCTATCAGAATTACCAAAGCCTTCTCCTGTTTGATCCTGGCTACTAGCCGGGGGAGAAGGGGAAACGGTGGAAAGACATAAGCTAGATTGAATGACCAAGGCGCTACTAAGGCATCTACCAATGTCGCCTTGGGATCCCTGGACCTGGACCCGTAACGTGGAACTTTGGAGTTCTGACGTGACGCCATCAGATCCAGATCTGGAATGCCCCATAGTTGAGTTAACTGGGCAAAAACCTCCGGGTGAAGTTGCCACTTCCCCGGATGGAAAGTCTGACGACTCAGATAATCCGCTTCCCAGTTGTCCACTCCTGGGATGTGAATTGCTGATAGATGGCAGGAGTGATCCTCCGCCCATTTGATGATCTTGGTTACCTCCCTCATCGCCAGGGAACTCTTTGTTCCTCCCTGATGATTGATGTACGCTACAGTCGTCATGTTGTCCGACTGAAATCTGATGAATTTGGCCTCCGCTAGTTGAGGCCATGCCTGGAGCGCATTGAATATCGCTCTCAATTCCAAAATGTTTATCGGGAGAAGAGATTCTTCCTGAGACCATAGACCCTGAGCCTTCAGGGACTCCCAGACCGCGCCCCAGCCTAGGAGGCTGGCGTCGGTTGTGACAATGATCCACTCCGGTCTGCGGAAACTCATTCCCTGAGACAGATGATCCAGAGACAACCACCAGAGGAGTGAGTCTCTGGTTTTCTGGTCCATTTGAATTTGGGGAGACAAATCTGCATAATCCCCATTCCACTGTTTGAGCATGCACAGTTGCAATGGTCTTAAATGAATTCGAGCAAATGGAACTACGTCCATTGCCGCAACCATGAGTCCTATTACCTCCATGCACTGAGCTATGGAGGGTTGAGGAATGGATTGAAGAACTCGACAAGTGTTCAGAAGTTTTAACTTCCTGACCTCTGTCAGAAAGATCTTCATTTCCACTGAGTCTATTATTGTTCCCAGGAAGGGAACCCTTGTGAACGGGGACAGAGAACTTTTTTCTATGTTCACCTTCCACACGTGAGGCCTTAGAAAGGCTAGAACAATGTCTGTATGAGCCTTTGCTTTGTGAAAGGACGACGCTTGTATTAAAATGTTGTCTAGGTAAGGTGCTACTGCAATGCCCCTTGGCCTTAGCACCGCTAGAAGGGACCCTAGCACCTTTGTGAAAATTCTGGGAGCAGTGGCCAATCCGAAGGGAAGAGCCACAAACTGGTAATGCTTGTCCAGAAAGGCGAACCTCAGGAACTGATGGTGATCTTTGTGGATAGGAATATGCAGGTACGCATCCTTTAAGTCCACGGTAGTCATATATTGACCCTCCTGGATCATTGGTAAAATTGTCCAAATGGTTTCCATTTTGAATGATGGAACTCTGAGGAATTTGTTTAGGATCTTTAAATCCAGAATTGGCCTGAAAGTTCCTTCCTTTTTGGGAACTACAAACAGGTTTGAGTAAAATCCCAGTCCTTGTTCTGCTGTTGGAACTGGGTGTATCACTCCCATTTTTAAAAAGGTCTTCTACGCAATGTAAGAATGCCTGTCTCTTTATCTGGTCTAAAGATAAGAGAGACATGTGAAACCTTCCCCTTGGAGGAAGGTCCTTGAATTCTAGAAGATACCCCTGAGAGACAATTTCTAGTGCCCAAGGGTCCGGAACATCTCTTGCCCAGGCCTGAGCAAAGAGAGAAAGTCTGCCCCCTACTAGATCCGGTCCCGGATCAGGGGCTACCCCTTCATGCTGTCTTGGTAGCAGCAGCAGGCTTTTTGGCCTGTTTACCCTTGTTCCAGCCTTGCAATGGTTTCCATGCTGGTTTGGGCTGGGGTGCGTTACCCTCTTGCCTAGTGGCTGTAGAGGTAGAAGCCGGTCCGTTCCTGAAATTGCAAAAGGAACGAAAATTAGACTTATTTTTTAGCTTTGAAAGGTCTATCCTGTGGGAGGGCATGACCCTTTCCCCCAGTGATATCTGAAATAATTTCTTTCAACTCTGGCCCGAATAGGGTCTTACCCTTGAAAGGAATATTAAGCAATTTTGTTTTGGACGACACATCCGCCGACCACGATTTTAGCCAAAGCGCTCTACGCGCCACTATTGCGAAACCAGAATTTTTCGCCGCTAATTTAGCTAGTTGAAAAGCGGCATCTGTAATGAAAGAATTAGCCAACTTCAGGGCGTGAATTCTATCCATGACTTCATCATAAGGAGTCTCCTTCTGGAGCGAGTTTTCTAATTCCTCAAACCAAAAAGCAGCTGCAGTGGTTACAGGAATAATGCAAGAAATTGGTTGAAGAAGAAAACCTTGTTGAACAAAAATTTTCTTAAGTAAACCTTCTAATTTTTTATCCATAGGATCTTTGAAAGCGCAACTATCTTCTATTGGTATAGTCGTGCGCTTAGCTAGCGTTGGAACTGCCCCCTCTACCTTAGGGACCGTCTGCCACGTGTCCCTTCTGGGGTCAACAATGGGGAACATTTTTTTAAATATAGGAGGGGGAACAAAAGGTACACCTGGTTTCTCCCACTCCTTAGTCACGATATCCGCCACCCTCTTAGGTATCGGAAATGCATCGGTGTGTACTGAGACCTCTAAGAATTTGTCCATTTTACACAGTTTTTCTGGGATCACTAAAGGATCACAATCATCAAGGGTAGCTAGGACCTCCTTAAGCAGGGCGCGGAGGTGTTCTAGCTTAAATTTAAATGCTATGGTATCAGGCTCTGCCTGCTGAGAAACTTTACCTGTGTCAGAAATTTCTCCCTCAGACAGGCCCTCCCTCACCGCCAAGTCAGATTGATGTGAGGGCACTACAGATAAATTATCCTCTGCGTCTGCTTGCTCATTTTCTGTGTTTAAAACAGAGCAATCACGCTTCCTAGGAAAAGCTGGCAGTTTGGATAAAAATGCTGAGAGAGAATTATCCATTACTGCCGCTAACTGTTGCATAGTAATCGTAATTGGAGCGCTAGATGTACTGGGCATCGCTTGCGCGGGCATAGCTGGTGTTGACACAGAAGGAGAGGATAGTGAGCTATCTTCACTACCTTCAGCTAAAGAATCATCTTGGGCTATATCTTTAAGTGTGATTGTATGGTCCTTAAAGGGACATTATACACTCATTTTTTCTTTGCATAAATGTTTTGTAGATGATCTATTTATATAGCCCATAAAGTTTTTTTTTTTAATAAATGTATAGTTTTGCTTATTTTTAAATAACATTGCTCTGATTTTCAGACTCCTAACCAAGCCCTAAAGTTTTATGTGAATACTGTCAGCTACCTTCTCCAGCTTGCTCCTGTTCGTGTAAAGGGTCTTTTCATATGTAAAAGAAGGGGGAGGGGGGAGTGTCTTATTTGCCACTTGCAGTGGGCTTTCCAGCTACCTTTTCAACAGAGCCAAACTGACAGCTTCTAAGTAAGTTTTTAAACAGTTTTATACTGGATTTTTATATCAGTATCTGTGCATCTTATTCTTTATAGTAGTGTCTATTACATGCAGTTATATGAAAATGAGTGTATACTGTCCCTTTAAGCTGCTTGGAAGCTATGGCACACTTCACACATAAATTTAATGGGGGAACCACCTTGGACTTTGAACATACAGAACATAGGCTATCTGAAGATTCAGACATGTTTGACAGACTTAAACAGAACTTCAATGCAATAAAAATTATTTTTGACAAAAACGTTACTGTCTCTTTAAATAATAAAAGTGCACACTTTATTACTGAAACATCAAAAAACCATCAAATAAACATCCGATTTTAATGAACATTTCACCACAGTGTCTTAATGCTTTGAAAAGATTGCACACAAATTTTCAGACCAATTAACCCCTTAATGCCCAAACCGGAGCTAATAACAGTTATTAACCGGTTAACACACTACAGTACTTTGCCACAGCTTTCCACTGTGGCCTTTACCTTCCTTAGGGATTATTTTAATAGGAAATAAGCCTCTATGGAGCCTTTCCTGAAGCCTCTGGACTCCCCACGTGAAGCTGCATGAACTGCCTAGGCAAAACAACTGCGCAATTGAGGCGCGAAAATGAGGCCTCCTTCCTCTTCCTTCCAGAGTGGAGGGGCCTTTCTGACTAGATTAGGTGTCCAAATAAGTGCCAGGCGCAAATTAAACCACAAAAGTGTTTTAAAGTTTGAAAAAACACCTTATTTATAGCAAAAACATGCTAAAAAGCAATCGATTAAGCCCACAATAGTGTCAACCAGCATAGAGCCCTTAATATAAGCCATCATTTTATACAGAGTCTAAGAAAAATGGCTTACCTATCCCAGAGGGATTTTCTGACAGTCTTCTAGCATTACATGGTCTTGTTAGAAAAATGAGTTACTGGTGCTAAAATCATATTCCTCTTAGCAGAAATCTTCATCACTTTCTGCTGCAGAGTAAATAGTACAAGCCGGCACTATTTTAAAATAACAAACTCTTGATAGAAGAAATAAAAAACTACAACTAACACCACATACTCTTTACCACCCCCTGTGGAGATGCTACTAGTTAGAGCGGCAAAGAGAATGACTGGGGGGGCTGAGCCTGAGGGGAGCTATATGGACAGCTCTGCTGTGTGCTCTCTTTGCCACTTCCTGTAGGGATTGAGAATATCCCACAAGTAAGGATAAAGCCGTGGACCGGATACACCAATGTAGGAGAAAACAAACATTTGATTCCAAACTGGGTACTGGCAGACAGCTGCCAGTACCCAATATGGTGCACAATAAGGCGGCGGGGGGGTTAGAGAGCCATTTGGGGGGGGATCAAGGAGGTTGGGGCTAAGGGGGATCTTACACAGCAGAATTATTTTTATTTTTTTTAAAACAAAACAAAAACAACTTCTTTTAGTACTGGCAGACTTTCTGTCATTACTTAAGATGGCGGGATAATTGTAGGGTGGGGGAGGGAAGAGAGCTGTTTGGGAGGGATCAGGGGGTGTGATGTGTCAGGTGGAAGGCTGATCTCTACACTAAAGCTAAAATTATCCCTGCAAGCTCCCTATAAGCTACCTAATTAACCCTTTCACTACTAGCATAATACACGTGTGATGCGCAGCAGCATTTAGCGGCCTTCTAATTACCAATAAGCAACGCCAAAGCCATATATGTCTGCTATTTCTGAACAAAGGTGATCCTAGAGAAGCATCTACAACCATTTGTGCCATAATTGCACAAGCTGTTTGTAAATAATTTCAGTGAGAAACCTAAAATTGTGAAAAATTTAGCATTTTTTTTCTATTTGATCGCATTTGGCGGTGAAATGGTGGCATGAAATATACCAAAATGGGCCTAGATCAATACTTGGGGTTGTCTACCGCACTACACTAAAGCTAAAATTAACCCTACAAGCTCCCTACATGCTCCCTAATTAACCCCTTCACTGCTGGGCATAATACACGTGTGGTGCACAGTGGCATTTAGCGACCTTCTAATTATCAAAAAGCAACGCTAAAGCCATATATGTCTGCTATTTCTGAACAAAGGGGATCCTAGAGAAGCATTTACAACCATTTATGCCATAATTGCACAAGTTATTTGTACATAATTTCAGTGAGAAACCTAAAGTTTGTGAAAATATTTGTGAAAAAGTGAATGATTTTTTTTATTTGATCGCATTTGGCGGTGAGATATACCAAAATGGGCCTAGATCAATGCTTTGGGATGTCTTCTAAAAAAAAAAAAAAAAATATATACATGTCAAGGGATATTCAGGGATTCCTGAAAGATATCAGTGTCCCAATGTAACTAGCGCTAATTTTGAAAAAAAGTGGTTTGGAAATAGCAAAGTGCTACTTGTATTTATGGCCCTATAACTTGCAAAAAAAGCAAAGAACATGTAAAAAACAGAATTTATGTTTACCTGATAAATTACTTTCTCCAACGGTGTGTCCGGTCCACGGCGTCATCCTTACTTGTGGGATATTCTCTTCCCCAACAGGAAATGGCAAAGAGCCCAGCAAAGCTGGTCACATGATCTCTCCTAGGCTCCGCCTACCCCAGTCATTCGACCGACGTAAAGGAGGAATATTTGCATAGGAGAAACCATATGATACCGTGGTGACTGTAGTTAAAGAAAATAAATTATCAGACCTGATTAAAAACCAGGGCGGGCCGTGGACCGGACACACCGTTGGAGAAAGTAATTTATCAGGTAAACATAAATTCTGTTTTCTCCAACATAGGTGTGTCCGGTCCACGGCGTCATCCTTACTTGTGGGAACCAATACCAAAGCTTTAGGACACGGATGAAGGGAGGGAGCAAATCAGGTCACCTAAATGGAAGGCACCACGGCTTGCAAAACCTTTCTCCCAAAAATAGCCTCAGAAGAAGCAAAAGTATCAAACTTGTAAAATTTGGTAAAAGTGTGCAGTGAAGACCAAGTCGCTGCCCTACATATCTGATCAACAGAAGCCTCGTTCTTGAAGGCCCATGTGGAAGCCACAGCCCTAGTGGAATGAGCTGTGATTCTTTCAGGAGGCTGCCGTCCGGCAGTCTCATAAGCCAATCTGATGATGCTTTTAATCCAAAAAGAGAGAGAGGTAGAAGTTGCTTTTTGACCTCTCCTTTTACCAGAATAAACAACAAACAAGGAAGATGTTTGTCTAAAATCCTTTGTAGCATCTAAATAGAATTTTAGAGCGCGAACAACATCCAAATTGTGCAACAAACGTTCCTTCTTTGAAACTGGATTCGGACACAAAGAAGGCACGACTATCTCCTGGTTAATGTTTTTGTTAGAAACAACTTTTGGAAGAAAACCAGGTTTAGTACGTAAAACCACCTTATCTGCATGGAACACCAGATAAGGAGGAGAACACTGCAGAGCAGATAATTCTGAAACTCTTCTAGCAGAAGAAATTGCAACCAAAAACAAAACTTTCCAAGATAATAACTTAATATCAACGGAATGTAAGGGTTCAAACGGAACCCCCTGAAGAACTGAAAGAACTAAGTTGAGACTCCAAGGAGGAGTCAAAGGTTTGTAAACAGGCTTGATTCTAACCAGAGCCTGAACAAAGGCTTGAACATCTGGCACAGCTGCCAGTTTTTTGTGAAGTAACACAGACAAGGCAGAAATCTGTCCCTTCAAGGAACTTGCAGATAATCCTTTCTCCAATCCTTCTTGAAGAAAGGATAGAATCTTAGGAATCTTTACCTTGTCCCAAGGGAATCCTTTAGATTCACACCAACAGATATATTTTTTCCATATTTTGTGGTAAATTTTTCTAGTTACAGGCTTTCTGGCCTGAACAAGAGTATCAATAACAGAATCTGAGAACCCTCGTTTTGATAAGATCAAGCGTTCAATCTCCAAGCAGTCAGCTGGAGTGAGACCAGATTCGGATGTTCGAACGGACCTTGAACAAGAAGGTCTCGTCTCAAAGGTAGCTTCCATGGTGGAGCCGATGACATATTCACCAGATCTGCATACCAAGTCCTGCGTGGCCACGCAGGAGCTATCAAGATCACCGACGCCCTCTCCTGATTGATCCTGGCTACCAGCCTGGGGATGAGAGGAAACGGCGGGAATACATAAGCTAGTTTGAAGGTCCAAGGAGCTACTAGTGCATCTACTAGAGTCGCCTTGGGATCCCTGGATCTGGACCCGTAGCAAGGAACCTTGAAGTTCTGCCGAGAGGCCATCAGATCCATATCTGGAATGCCCCACAGTTGAGTAATTTGGGCAAAGATTTCCGGATGGAGTTCCCACTCCCCCGGATGTAATGTCTGACGACTCAGAAAATCCGCTTCCCAATTTTCCACTCCTGGGATGTGGATTGCAGACAGGTGGCAGGAGTGAGTCTCCGCCCATTGAATGATTTTGGTCACTTCTTCCATCGCCAGGGAACTCCTTGTTCCCCCCTGATGGTTGATGTATGCAACAGTCGTCATGTTGTCTGATTGAAACCGTATGAACTTGGCCTTTGCTAGCTGAGGCCAAGCCTTGAGAGCATTGAATATCGCTCTCAGTTCCAGAATATTTATCGGTAGAAGAGATTCTTCCCGAGACCAAAGACCCTGAGCTTTCAGGGATCCCCAGACCGCGCCCCAGCCCATCAGACTGGCGTCGGTCGTGACAATGACCCACTCTGGTCTGCGGAAGGTCATCCCTTGTGACAGGTTGTCCAGGGACAGCCACCAACGGAGTGAGTCTCTGGTCCTCTGATTTACTTGTATCTTCGGAGACAAGTCTGTATAGTCCCCATTCCACTGACTGAGCATGCACAGTTGTAATGGTCTTAGATGAATGCGCGCAAAAGGAACTATGTCCATTGCCGCTACCATCAAACCTATTACTTCCATGCACTGCGCTATGGAAGGAAGAGGAACGGAATGAAGTGTTTGACAAGAGTTTAGAAGTTTTGTTTTTCTGGCCTCTGTCAGAAAAATCCTCATTTCTAAGGAGTCTATTATTGTTCCCAAGAAGGGAACCCTTGTCGACGGAGATAGAGAACTCTTTTCCACGTTCACTTTCCATCCGTGAGATCTGAGAAAGGCCAGGACTATGTCCGTGTGAGCCTTTGCTTGAGGAAGGGACGACGCTTGAATCAGAATGTCGTCCAAGTAAGGTACTACTGCAATGCCCCTTGGTCTTAGCACCGCTAGAAGGGACCCTAGTACCTTTGTGAAAATCCTTGGAGCAGTGGCTAATCCGAAAGGAAGCGCCACGAACTGGTAATGCTTGTCCAGGAATGCGAACCTTAGGAACCGATGATGTTCCTTGTGGATAGGAATATGTAGATACGCATCCTTTAAATCCACCGTGGTCATGAATTGACCTTCCTGGATGGAAGGAAGAATTGTTCGAATGGTTTCCATTTTGAACGATGGAACCTTGAGAAACTTGTTTAAGATCTTGAGATCTAAGATTGGTCTGAACGTTCCCTCTTTTTTGGGAACTATGAACAGATTGGAGTAGAACCCCATCCCTTGTTCTCCTAATGGAACAGGATGAATCACTCCCATTTTTAACAGGTCTTCTACACAATGTAAGAATGCCTGTCTCTTTATGTGGTCTGAAGACAATTGAGACCTGTGGAACCTCCCCCTTGGGGGAAGCCCCTTGAATTCCAGAAGATAACCTTGGGAGACTATTTCTAGTGCCCAAGGATCCAGAACATCTCTTGCCCAAGCCTGAGCGAAGAGAGAGAGTCTGCCCCCCACCAGATCCGGTCCCGGATCGGGGGCCAACATTTCATGCTGTCTTGGTAGCAGTGGCAGGTTTCTTGGCCTGCTTTCCCTTGTTCCAGCCTTGCATTGGTCTCCAGGCTGGCTTGGCTTGAGAAGTATTACCCTCTTGCTTAGAGGACGTAGCACTTGGGGCTGGTCCGTTTCTACGAAAGGGACGAAAATTAGGTTTATTTTTGGCCTTGAAAGACCTATCCTGAGGAAGGGCGTGGCCCTTACCCCCAGTGATATCAGAGATAATCTCTTTCAAGTCAGGGCCAAACAGCGTTTTCCCCTTGAAAGGAATGTTAAGGAGTTTGTTCTTGGAAGACGCATCCGCTGACCAAGATTTCAACCAAAGCGCTCTACGCGCCACAATAGCAAACCCAGAATTCTTCGCCGCTAACCTAGCCAATTGCAAAGTGGCGTCTAGGGTGAAAGAATTAGCCAATTTGAGAGCACGGATTCTGTCCATAATCTCCTCATAAGGAGGAGAATCACTATCGATCGCCTTTACTAGCTCATCGAACCAGAAACACGCGGCTGTAGTGACAGGGACAATGCATGAAATTGGTTGTAGAAGGTAACCTTGCTGAACAAACATCTTTTTAAGCAAACCTTCTAATTTTTTATCCATAGGATCTTTGAAAGCACAACTATCTTCTATGGGTATAGTGGTGCGTTTGTTTAAAGTAGAAACCGCTCCCTCGACCTTGGGGACAGTCTGCCATAAGTCCTTTCTAGGGTCGACCATAGGAAACAATTTTTTAAATATGGGGGGAGGGACGAAAGGTATACCGGGCCTTTCCCATTCTTTATTTACAATGTCCGCCACCCGCTTGGGTATAGGAAAAGCTTCTGGGAGCCCCGGGACCTCTAGGAACTTGTCCATTTTACATAGTTTCTCTGGGATGATCAAATTCTCACAATCATCCAGAGTGGATAATACCTCCTTAAGCAGAGCGCGGAGATGTTCCAACTTAAATTTAAATGTAATCACATCGGGTTCAGCTTGTTGAGAAATTTTCCCTGAATCTGAAATTTCTCCCTCAGACAAAACCTCCCTGGCCCCCTCAGACTGGTGTAGGGGCATTTCAGAACCATTATCATCAGCGTCCTCATGCTCTTCAGTATCTAAAACAGAGCAGTCGCGCTTACGCTGATAAGTGGGCATTTTGGCTAAAATGTTTTTGATAGAATTATCCATTACAGCCGTTAATTGTTGCATAGTAAGGAGTATTGGCGCGCTAGATGTACTAGGGGCCTCCTGAGTGGGCAAGACTCGTGTAGACGAAGGAGGGAATGATGCAGTACCATGCTTACTCCCCTCACTTGAGGAATCATCTTGGGCATCATTTTCAGTGTCACATAAATCACATTTATTTAAATGAGAAGGAACCTTGGCTTCCCCACATTCAGAACACAGTCTATCTGGTAGTTCAGACATGTTAAACAGGCATAAACTTGATAACAAAGTACAAAAAACGTTTTAAAATAAAACCGTTACTGTCACTTTAAATTTTAAACTGAACACACTTTATTACTGCAATTGCGAAAAAGTATGAAGGAATTGTTCAAAATTCACCAAAATTTCACCACAGTGTCTTAAAGCCTTAAAAGTATTGCACACCAAATTTGGAAGCTTTAACCCTTAAAATAACGGAACCGGAGCCGTTTTTAACTTTAACCCCTTTACAGTCCCTGGTATCTGCTTTGCTGAGACCCAACCAAGCCCAAAGGGGAATACGATACCAAATGACGCCTTCAGAAAGTCTTTTCTATGTATCAGAGCTCCTCACACATGCGACTGCATGTCATGCTGCTCAAAAACAAGTGCGCAATACCGGCGCGAAAATGAGGCTCTGCCTATGATTAGGGAAAGCCCCTAGAGAATAAGGTGTCTAAAACAGTGCCTGCCGATATTATTTAACAAAAATACCCAGATTAAATGATTCCTCAAGGCTAAATATGTGTAATATATGAATCGATTTAGCCCAGAAAATGTCTACAGTCTTAATAAGCCCTTGTGAAGCCCTTATTTACTGTCTGAATAAAAATGGCTTACCGGATCCCATAGGGTAAATGACAGCTTCCAGCATTACATCGTCTTGTTAGAATGTGTCATACCTCAAGCAGCAAAAGACTGCTCACTGTTCCCCCAACTGAAGTTAATTCCTCTCAACAGTCCTGTGTGGAACAGCCATGGATTTTAGTAACGGTTGCTAAAATCATTTTCCTCATACAAACAGAAATCTTCATCTCTTTTCTGTTTCAGAGTAAATAGTACATACCAGCACTATTTTAAAATAACAAACTCTTGATTGAATAATAAAAACTACAGTTAAACACTAAAAAACTCTAAGCCATCTCCGTGGAGATGTTGCCTGTACAACGGCAAAGAGAATGACTGGGGTAGGCGGAGCCTAGGAGGGATCATGTGACCAGCTTTGCTGGGCTCTTTGCCATTTCCTGTTGGGGAAGAGAATATCCCACAAGTAAGGATGACGCCGTGGACCGGACACACCTATGTTGGAGAAACCTTGCTTTGCAGTAAAAATTATACTAGCCTAATGTTTCCTAGAGAGGGCAAAAAATCTAATCCTGTGAAGATTACTTCAAAATACTGCAAATTTCCTGGCTCCGGTACATACTACACAGTGATTTTGTGGAACAGTGGCAAACTTTTACAGCTAGCCTTAACTGGCGACATTCAAGGGAGGTCTCGAACACACTCATCAGGGTTTTCAAACAGTTTCCTAAATCATTCCTAAGTGATAAGAGTTACATTTTTTGAAAAACAGAATTTATGCTTACCTGATAAATTACTTTCTCCAACGGTGTGTCCGGTCCACGGCATCATCCTTACTTGTGGGAATATCTCTTCCCCAACAGGAAATGGCAAAGAGTCCCAGCAAAGCTGGCCATATAGTCCCTCCTAGGCTCCGCCCACCCCAGTCATTCGACCGACGGACAGGAGGAAAAATATAGGAGAAACCATATGGTACCGTGGTGACTGTAGTTAGAGAAAATAATTCATCAGACCTGATTAAAAAACCAGGGCGGGCCGTGGACCGGACACACCGTTGGAGAAAGTAATTTATCAGGTAAGCATAAATTCTGTTTTCTCCAACATTGGTGTGTCCGGTCCACGGCGTCATCCTTACTTGTGGGAACCAATACCAAAGCTTTAGGACACGGATGAAGGGAGGGAGCAAATCGGGTTACCTAAACGGAAGGCACCACGGCTTGCAAAACCTTTCTCCCAAAAATAGCCTCCGAAGAAGCAAAAGTATCAAATTTGTAAAATTTGGCAAAAGTGTGCAGTGAAGACCAAGTCGCTGCCTTACATATCTGATCAACAGAAGCCTCGTTCTTGAAGGCCCATGTGGAAGCCACAGCCCTAGTGTAGTGAGCTGTGATTCTTTCAGGAGGCTGCCGTCCGGCAGTCTCGTAAGCCAATCGGATGATGCTTTTAAGCCAAAAGGAAAGAGAGGTAGAAGTCGCCTTTTGACCTCTCCTTTTACCAGAATAGACGACAAACAGAGAAGAAGTTTGTCTGAAATCTTTTGTAGCTTCTAAATAGAATTTTAGAGCACGGACTACGTCCAAATTGTGTAACAAACGTTCCTTCTTTGAAACTGGATTCGGACACAAAGAAGGTACAACTATCTCCTGGTTAATATTTTTGTTAGAAACAACCTTTGGAAGAAAACCAGGCTTAGTACGCAAAACCACCTTATCTGCATGGAACACCAGATAGAACACTGCAGAGCAGATAACTCTGAAACTCTTCTAGCAGAAGAAATAGCAACCAAAAACAAAACTTTCCAAGATAACAACTTAATATCTATGGAATGTAGAGGTTCAAACGGAACCCCTTGAAGAACTGAAAGAACTAGATTTAAACTCCAGGGAGGAGTCAAAGGTCTGTAAACAGGCTTGTTAACCAGAGCCTGAACAAATGCTTGAACATCTGGCATAGCTGCCAGTCGTTTGTGTAGTAAGACAGATAAAGCAGAAATCTGTACCTTTAGAGAACTCGCAGATAATCCTTTATCCAAACCTTCTTGCAGAAAGGAAAGAATCTTAGGAATTTTTACCTTATTCCAAGGGAATCCCTTGGATTCACACCAGCAGATATATCTTTTCCATATTTTATGGTAAATTTTTCTAGTTACCGGTTTTCTGGCCTGAACCAGAGTATCAATCACCGAATCTGAAAACCCACGCTTTGATAGAATCAAGCGTTCAATCTCCAAGCCGTCAGCTGGAGGGAGACCAGATTTGGATGTTCGAATGGACCCTGAACAAGAAGGTCCTGTCTCAAAGGTAGCTTCCATGGTGGAACCGATGACATATTCACCAGGTCTGCATACCAAGTCCTGCGTGGCCACGCAGGAGCTATCAAGATCACCGAGACCCTCTCCTGTTTGATCCTGGCTACCAGCCTGGGAATGAGAGGAAACGGTGTGAACACATAAGCTAAGTTGAAGGTCCAAGGCGCTACTAGTGCATCCACTAGAGTCGCCTTGGGATCCCTGGATCTGAACCCGTAGCAAGGAACCTTGAAGTTCTGACGAGAAGCCATCAGATCCATGTCTGGAATGCCCCATAATTGAGTCAACTGGGCAAAAATCTCCCGGTGGAGTTCCCACTCCCCCGGATGGAATGTCTGACGACTCAGATAATCCGCTTCCCAGTTTTCCACACCTGGGATGTGGATCGCAGATAGATGGCAGGAGTGATTCTCCGCCCATTGTATTATTTTGGTTACTTCTTTCATCGCCAGGGAACTCCTTGTTCCCCCCTGATGATTGATATACGCAACAGTCGTCATGTTGTCTGATTGGAATCTTATGAATCTGGCCTTTGCAAGCTGAGGCCAAGCCCTGAGAGCATTGAATATCGCTCTTAGTTCCAGAATGTTTATCGGGAGAAGAGACTCTTCCCGAGACCATAGTCCCTGAGCTTTCAGGGATTCCCAGACCGCACCCCAGCCCACTAGACTGGCGTCGGTTGTGACAATGACCCACTCTGGTCTGCGGAAGCTCATTCCCTGGGATAGGTGGTCCAGGGATATCCACCAACGGAGTGAATCTCTGGTCTTCTGACCTACTTGAATCACTGGAGACAAGTCTGTATAGTCCCCATTCCACTGTTTCAGCATGCACAGTTGTAATGGTCTTAGATGAATTTGCGCAAAAGGAACTATGTCCATTGCTGCAACCATCAACCCTACTACTTCCATGCACTGAGCTATGGAAGGACGTGGAACAGAATGAAGAACTTGACAAGCGCTTAGAAGTTTTGACTTTCTGACATCTGTCAGAAAGATCCTCATTTCTAAGGAATCTATTATTGTTCCCAGGAAGGGAACCCTTGTCGACGGAGACAGAGAACTTTTTTCTATGTTCACCTTCCATCCGTGAGATCTGAGAAAGGCCAGAACGATGTCTGTATGAGCCTTTGCTTTTGAAAGGGACGACGCTTGTATTAGAATGTCGTCCAAGTATGGTACTACTGCAATGCCCCTCGGTCTTAGAACCGCTAGAAGGGACCCGAGTACCTTTGTGAAAATCCTTGGAGCAGTGGCTAATCCGAATGGGAGGGCCACAAACTGGTAATGTTTGTCCAGAAAGGCGAACCTTAGGAACTGATGATGTTCTTTGTGGGTAGGAATATGTAGGTACGCATCCTTTAGATCCACGGTAGTCATAAATTGACCTTCCTGTATAGTGGGTAGAATCGTTCCAATGGTTTCCATTTTAAACGATGGTACCCTGAGAAATTTGTTTAGGATCTTTAAATCCAGAATTGGTCTGAAGGTTCCCTCTTTTTTGGAAACTACGAACAGATTTGAGTAAAATCCCATTCCTTGTTCCGTCATTGGAACTGGGTGTATCACTCCCATCTTTAGCAGGTCTTCTACACAATGTAAGAACGCCTGTCTCTTTATTTGGTTTGAGGATAAGTGAGACATGTGGAACCTTCCCCTTGGGGGTAGTTCCTTGAATTCCAGAAGATAACCCTGAGAAACTATTTCTAGCGTCCAGGGATCCTGAACATCTCTTGCCCAAGCCTGAGCAAAGAGAGAGAGTCTGCCCCCCACTAGATCCGGTCCCGGATCGGGGGCTACTCCTTCATGCTGTTTTGTTAGCGGCAGCAGGCTTCTTGGTCTGCTTACCCTTGTTCCAGCCTTGCATCGGTTTCCAGGCTGGTTTGGACTGTGAGGCATTACCCTCTTGCTTAGAGGATGCAGAATTAGAGGCCGGTCCGTTCCTGAAATTACGAAAGGAACGAAAATTAGACTTATTCTTGGCCTTGAAAGGCCTATCTTGTGGGAGGGCGTGGCCCTTTCCCCCAGTGATGTCTGAGATAATCTCTTTCAATTCTGGTCCAAAGAGAGTTTTACCCTTGAAGGGGATGTTAAGCAATTTTGTCTTGGATGATACATCCGCTGACCAAGACTTTAGCCAAAGCGCTCTGCGCGCCACAATTGCAAACTCTGAATTTTTCGCCGCTAATCTAGCTAATTGCAAAGCGGCATCTAAAATAAAAGAGTTAGCCAATTTAAGTGCGTGAACTCTGTCCATAACCTCCTCATATGGAGTCTCTCTACTGAGCGACTTTTCTAGTTCCTCGAACCAGAACCACGCTGCTGTAGTGACAGGAACAATGCACGAAATGGGTTGTAGAAGGTAACCTTGCTGTACAAAAATCTTTTTAAGCAAACCTTCCAATTTTTTATCCATAGGATCTTTGAAAGCACAACTATCTTCGATAGGAATAGTAGTGCGCTTGTTTAGAGTAGAAACTGCCCCCTCGACCTTAGGGACTGTCTGCCATAAGTCCTTTCTGGGGTCGACCATAGGAAATAATTTCTTAAATATAGGAGGGGGAACAAAAGGTATGCCGGGCTTCTCCCACTCCTTATTCACTATGTCCGCCACCCGCTTGGGTATAGGAAAAGCGTCGGGGGGCACCGGAACCTCTAGGAACTTGTCCATCTTGCATAATTTTTCTGGAATGACCAAGTTGTCACAATCATCCAGAGTAGATAACACCTCCTTAAGCAGTGCGCGGAGATGTTCTAATTTAAATTTAAATGTCACAACATCAGGTTCAGCCTGTTGAGAAATTTTTCCTGAATCTGAAATTTCCCCATCTGACAAAACCTCCCTCATGGCCCCTTCAGATTGGTGTGAGGGTATGACAGAACAATTATCATCAACGCCCTCCTGCTCTTCAGTGTTTAAAACAGAGCAATCGCGCTTTCTCTGATATGCAGGCATTTTGGATAAAATATTTGCTATGGAGTTATCCATTACAGCCGTCAATTGTTGCATGGTAAGCATTGGCGCGCTAGAAGTACTAGGGGCCTCCTGCGTGGGCAAAACTGGCGTAGACACAGAAGGAGATGATGTAGAACCATGTCTACTCCCTTCATCTGAGGAATCATCTTGGGCAATTTCATTATCTGTGGCAGTACTGTCCTTACTTTGTTTGGACGCTATGGCACAATTATCACACAATTTTGAAGGGGGAGACACATTGGCTTTCATACATATAGAACATAGCTTATCTGAAGGCACAGACATGTTAAACAGGCTTAAACTTGTCAATAAAGCACAAAAACCGTTTTAAAACAAAACCGTTACTGTCTCTTTAAATTTTAAACAGAGCACACTTTATTACTGAATATGTGAAAATATATGAAGGAATTGTTCAAAATTTACCAAAATTTCACCACAGTGTCTTAAAGCATTAAAAGTATTGCACACCAATTTTCAGAGCTTTAACCCTTAAAATAACGAAACCGGAGCCGGTTACATATTTAACCCCTATACAGTCCCAGCTACAGCCTTTGCTGTGACTTTACCAAGCCCAGAGGGGAATACGATACCAAATGACGCCTTCTAGGAACTTTTTCAACTACTTTCAGGTCCTCACACATGCATCTGCATGTCTTGCACTCAAAAACAACTGCGCAGTAATGGCGCGAAAATGAGGCTCAGCCTACAACTGGGAAGGCCCTTCCTGACTGGAAAAGGTGTCTAACATAGTGCCTGACGTTAAAAAACGTTCCCCAAGTTTATAAGTGTGAATTATCAGCATAAACATGTATAAAATGTCCAAATAAAGCAATCGATTTAGCCCATAAAAGTGTCTACCAGTTTTATAGCCCATATTAAGCCCTTTATTCTGTTTGAGACTAAGAAAATGGTTTACCGGTCCCCATGAGGGGAAATGACAGCCTTCCAGCATTACACAGTCTTGTTAGAAATATGGCTAGTCATACCTTAAGCAGAAAAGTCTGCTAACTGTTTCCCCCAACTGAAGTTACTTCATCTCAACAGTCCTATGTGGAAACAGCAATCGATTTTAGTTACTGTCTGCTAAAATCATCTTCCTCTCACAAACAGAAATCTTCATCTTTTTCTGTTTCAGAGTAAATAGTACATACCAGCACTATTTTAAAATAACAAACTCTTGATAGTAGAATAAAAAAACTACAACTAAACACCACATACTCTTAACCATCTCCGTGGAGATGTTGCCTGTGCAACGGCAAAGAGAATGACTGGGGTGGGCGGAGCCTAGGAGGGACTATATGGCCAGCTTTGCTGGGACTCTTTGCCATTTCCTGTTGGGGAAGAGATATTCCCACAAGTAAGGATGACGCCGTGGACCGGACACACCAATGTTGGAGAAACATTTACAGTATTTAGTATGTAGGTCTTATACAATGAAATAGTTAATTGCTGATACAACATATATGCATATAGAAAAACTAACTTTAAAGATACTTTGACAAGGGAGAAATTACCAACATAACAGGAAGTAAGCAGTCTCAGCAGATTCCTGGCAATGGAGCGAGAGGTCACCGTTGGACCAAGTTTGGCGGAGAGCCACCTCACCATCTTAGAGGCAGTATCTGTAACACAAACAAGCAGTTTCATATACACACAATACGCAGGAAAATAACCTGCTGAGGCTTCATAACCCCAGAAACAGAACGTTTTCTTCACTTTCTACGATGATAATTTTTTTAGTGTAAATTTTTCTGCAGGTCATTTTGAAATTAAATTTTAAATTAGGCAGTTACACTAAAGCACCAGTTAAATTGCAATGTGTTAATTATATGAAGAACAAAACAATTTTAAAAAGTGTTCTAATATATAGCAGCAGTTGAAAATTACATTGCAAATTAAAATTAAAGGTAAAAATGTAGTAATAAAAAGATGCACTGTTCACATCTAGTTGGTGGGGATAAATAAAAAAAATAAAAAACACCTTGAGAAACAGTCATCAATCAATGCACTGCTGCGTATTCGACTGTTCTCTTCAAACAGCGTTTTACTCTGGCTACACTGTGTTAAAGGGATAAAATTAAAAACTTTCATGATTAAGATAGAGCATGCAATTTACTTCCCCAAAAGACCAGAGCATTTTTAGCAATTTTGCCATAACTCATTTAAACAGAAATAGAGCCTTATTTTTTTGTTTTATTAACCTATTAAAACTTTTTATTTTTAATTTTTTAGTAGACAACCCAAAGTATTGATCTAAGCCCTTTTTTGGTATATTTCATGCCACCATTTCACCGCCAAATGCGATCAAATAAAAAAAAAAGTTAACTTTTTCACAAACTTTAGGTTTCTCATTGAAATTATTTACATACCGCTTTGCCATTGGTTTTTGGTAGTTAGTAGGTCAATCGCAGCTGCGCACCACACGTGTATTATTCCAAGCAGTGAAGGGGTTAATCAGGTAGCTTGTAAGGTTAATTTTAGCTTTAGTGTAGAGATTACCCTCCCACCTGACACTTCCCACCCCCTGAGCCCTACCTGATCATTCATCAGCTACTCTCGAGTCTATCTTAATAAGCTTTTGAACAACAGATACAAGACGAACAAAGCAAAGTTGATCATTCAAGTTAATTGAAAAGTATTTTAAACCTGCATACTCTTTAGGCCATCTAATATCTTGCAGTTGATTACCGAGTCAATTATACACAATACTAGCATGTGGCTCTGGGACAGTAGATTGTGCAGAAATGATCATTCCCATATGTTAATAAGATAACAACTATATAAACACAAGCGAAAAAAGGAGACATAAAATGATTGCTGGGCTCAGAGAATTAGATTTTGAATACATTGCTAAAAGCTCGAGTCACTGAAAATGGTAGTAATAACTATTTAATTATACCCTTGAAGATAATGACTGGGAATTTTCTTTTCATTTTATCTTATCATTGTTAGCAATTTATGTTTTATTAATTGGTTTTAAAGCTGTAATAAAGGTCAAGTTTTATTAGATAGCTAATCTGCCATCAGAATTATAGTTCATAAGGAATTTCTTTCTTTTCTATTTTTTTTTTTACCAGGAATTTATAAATTAATTATTTATATTTATTTCTATAAAAATGTACAACAAATGGTTATTATTAAAAATAAAGCCAATTAAAATGCATTTAATAAAATGCATTGTTTAATTTTATTTGAAAATATATTTGCAAGGGCAATATTTTAAAAAAATGTGTTGCCAATAATAATCATTCCAAAATATTGATAACAGATAATATTTTGAAAGGTTCATAAAGAAGTCAAGATTGAAATGCATACGAGTGAATTTTGATTTTGAACAGAAGCATCTTTTACAATAGGAGAAAAGTAGCTATTACAAGAAACACCAAAAGGGGGCTCTCAAGTGGGGAAAAAAGCATAAGTAGGGCGTCACATATACATTTACAGTCTAACACTTTCATAAGTCCGATAGAGAGCCCAATAAAAACAAACAAACCCTGTTTACTTCTATTGTCAATGTACCTTTTTCTCTTGATATCCTCTGTTGAAACTTAGCTCCTTGTCATGAGTAAATACCGAGTGCTCATGAGTGTGCACATGCATTGAGCACCATATGACAGCTGTGTTAGAATCAATGTAACCATGTTATACATATAGTTTTCCTAATGTGTTCTCTTATGGAAAGAACAAAGTCTCAATAAAGAATAACCAACATATTTACAAATATTTCCTGGAAGCTTTCTGGGACAGCAAAGTGAGGGTTGTGGGTGATCCAAAGCTGTGTTATGGGCACCTAAGCTTTCCATGGGAGTGGCGAGGGCACATGATGGGTGATAACGGAGCAATTGCGGGGAATTTTTTTTTCCCCCCCTGGCCAAGAAGATTTGGGCAGGGAGTGGGAAAGACCTTCCAACCCATGAAAATCCCACAGGGCCCAGGATGGTATGGAGGTCCATGCCCCTTTTATCCATCATGCCAATAACTTTGAGCCCATTTGCAGAACTTTATTAATAGCATTCTTGCAAACTGCTGCCGTACAGTGCTCCAGGCACAAGCACTCATATAGGAAGTGCCGCTATAGCTTGCTGTTGTTATACATTTTTGTACCTGCACAATGTGATGACTATTAGTAGCTTAGGATTTAACTGATGTGACAAGAAGCAAGATTGTTTGACTACTGGCGTGAATAGAATGAGAATGTGAAGAAGATTGGTGGGAGGCTTAATACATTTAGGTAGTTAAAGGGACAGTAAACACTTTCAGATTTTAATATAGAATGTTCAGTTATGCATAGTAGATTTGTATTCAGCAGTTTCGTTCAACTTACAAATGCAGAAGTAGGAGGCTGCTTTCACTAGAACGGCTCTTTTGCACAAATCTTAGTGTGTTTCACTTGCACAAAAGGATAATCCGAAATACTGAAAGCGGCCTCCTACTAGTGAATGAAACTGCTGAATGCACATCTCAAATGCAGAGTGAAACAACTTTGAAATATACATTATTTATTTTGCCCCTTTCCATGAAATTTAGCTCTGAATATTGGAAATTTTCTAATTCTCAACACTGCTGAGTTTTCAAGACTAACCCTGCTACATATATTTTGCTATGCAAGTTAACGCCTTGTATAGGAAACTAGCTGTCCAAAGCTATATCAGTTGCACGTGTATACTTATAACAAAACCACATTATATACTTACAATGAACACTGAACCTTTGTCTTACAATATAAGCAACTGCAGTGCTCCTAATTAAAGCTCGGACAAAGAAGCAACCAGACTTTAATCCCACATTTGCTGCAGATTGTAAACCAGCACAAAGTGTACTCCTTTTACACTCAATGGTTCCATAACCTCACTGCTCACAGTGGTATAGCGATCTTCATTGGTCTTCTCTTGAACTTCCAGCTAACCACTTGTGGACAGCAGGTCCCAGAGAAACTGACTGCTGCAGCTTCATTGACCCCAATAACTTCTCCAAAGCCTGGCACTCACATACAAAGACAGCAGTAAAGTTCATTAAGGTAAATTAGAAAGCATTAAAGGACCCCTCTAGTGTAATATCTGTTACTGGGCTCATTACCTTGTCTACCTTCTTCATTAATGCCGAACTGTAACCACCATATGAATTTCAAGCTCTAGTAAAATAAATCTATGCATTATCTCCATTTGAGATTTATAATAGGAGAGGGGTGGTTATGGCATAGGGTAAACTTGCTCCTGCCCTGGCACTGAAACCTGTGCCAGAAAAGCAAAATACAGGCCCCTGACACAGACTACACTCCATTGAAACTACACTATTGCATATGCAATTACAGATGCTGCTGTAACACACAGGTTTTCAGAAAATTATAAAGGGCCTCTGCAGGAGCCAGAAAGTTTGCGGCCAGTAAGACGGCCACTTCCAAAAGTCCCCTGGTGGAGGCATCGAAAATAGACTGGAAGCAGAAGAGTCAGTGACATTTTAAACTAATCAACAATAAAGTGAAATATTGGGGCTTTGCAGTGCTAGAAAAGGGAACAGCTCTCACTGGAGAATAGAACATTTACATAATAAAACCTTAAAGGGACACTGAACCCAATTTTTTTTTCTTTTGTGGTTCAGATAGAGCATGCAATTTTAAGCAACTTTCTAATTGACTCCTATTATCAAATTGGCTTCATTCTCTTGGTATCTTTATTTGAAATGCAAGAATGTAAGTTTAGATGCCGGCCCATTTTTGGTGAACAAACTGAGTTGTTCTTGCTGATTGGTGGATAAATTCACCCACCAATAAAAAAGTGCTTTCCATGGTTCTGAACCAAAAAAATAGCTTAGATGCCTTCTTTTTCAAATAAAGAAAGCAAGAGAACAAAGAAAATGTGATAATAGGTGTAAATTAGAAAGTTGCTTAAAAGTGCATGCTCTATCTGAATCATGAAAGAAAAAAATTGGGTTCAGTGTCCCTTTAATAAGCATTACAATGTATAGATCACAAATCAAGAGGAGAAGCACATTAAGCTAGTGCAATGCTCAATTTGCTCACCAGATTTTGAAAGTGGAATAAGATCCCCACCCATCCTGAACGTTTTTGGTCTCGAGGCCAAGCTGTATAAACACAGCCAGTAGAAGAAATTACACTCCCAGTGGGTTATAGAAGAGATACTGTAATAAAATGTTAATTTTACATTGTTCTCTCCAAGTATTAGCAATTGGTTAATGAACAGATATAAGATAAAGATGCAGGTATATGTACACAATGTGATAAAGTAATGAGATCTGATTATACCTACAAGCTCAACCCATTTTATTAGGTTGTGGCTTCAAAACACAAAATCAGCTAATTCATATACACAAATAAACCTTAAAAAAGCAAATCTCATACATTTTATACTCTGCAGCTGGTAAAAAAAAAGTAATTGGAAACACATTGGGGGATATTTATCAAAGCCTGAACTATGCTGCATTGCCGGCACCAATACGTTCGCCTAACATCGTGGACGCGGACCTGAATACGATCTCCATATTTATAAAAAAAGCCAGCAAAAAGTCGCGCACTAAGTACGGGGCGATGAGCACCGGACTGTTGTTAACTAACAGTTATCAATCTCGCTGCTATTCGGCTTTTTACCAACTTTATTTATACCCTGTCACTAAACGCCACCACTATACTAAAATGTTTAACCCCTATCCCACCGCTCCCGGACCTCGCCGCCGCTAAATAAATGTATTAACCCCTATCCCACAGCTCCCGGACCACGCTGCAACCTTAATATAGTTATTAACCCCTATCTTGCCGCACCCGGATCCGCCGCCACTAAATAAACGTATTAACCCCTAAACCTCTGGCCTTTCACATCACTACCATTAACTAAACCTATTAACCCCTAAACCGCCAGCCCCCCACATCGCCATAAACTAAATTAAGCTATTAACCCCTAAACCTAACAACTCGCTAACTTTACATTAAAATTACAACATCCCTATCTTAAAATAAATTTAAACTTACCTGTAGAATTAAAAGAAACTATATTAAACTATTAACCTACCCTAACTTTTATACTAAAATTACATTAAACTAGCATTTAAATGAACTATATTACATATTAAAAAACCATAACCCTACTCAAATTATTTAAATCTACTATTAAAAATTACTAAATTACAATAAAAAATAAACGCTAAGTTACAAAAAAATTAAAAAAATACTAAATTACGGGGAAAAAAAACACAGTTAAAAAATAAAAACAAATTACACCTAATCTAATAGCCCTATCAAAATAAAAAAGCCCCCCCAAAATAAAAAAACCTAGCCTACAATAAACTACCAATGGCCCTCAAAAGGGCCTTTTGTGGGGCATTTCCCCAAAGAAATCAGCTCTTTTACCTATAAAAAAAAATACAAATACCCCTCCAACAGTAAAACCCACCACCCAACCCCCCCAAATAAAAAGCCTATCTAAAAAACCTAAGTTCCCTATTGCCCTGAAAAGGGCATTTGTATGGGCATTGCCCTTAAAAGGGCATTTAGCTCTTTTACCTGCCCAGACCCTACTCTAAAAATAAAACCCACCCAAAAAACCCTTAAATAAACCTAACACTAACCCCCGTCGTTGCAAGTTCCGCTTGAAGGATCCATCCAGCCGGCATCTTTTATCTTCATCCATCCGGCTTGGAGTGGGTCCATCCTGAAGACATCTGGCGCGGAGCTCCTCTTCAATACGGTCACCGCCGTAAACTGGAACCTGAAGGCAAGTGACATCATCCAAGATGGCGTCCCTTGCATTCCTATTGGCTGTTCCAATCAGCCAATAGGATTGAGCTCTCATCCTATTGGCTGATTGGAACAGCCAATAGGATTTTAGGGGCTCTAATCCTATTGGACTAGTGAACGAAAGTGACGC
This sequence comes from Bombina bombina, assembly GCF_027579735.1. Taxonomy (NCBI): domain Eukaryota; kingdom Metazoa; phylum Chordata; class Amphibia; order Anura; family Bombinatoridae; genus Bombina; species Bombina bombina. The sequence goes on from NC_069501.1 coordinate 244,211,640, forward strand.
TTCGTCAGCTGTCTGATTAAAAATACACACTGCACAGGCGCTGCTCTTAGTCATAGCATTCCACTATCTACGTCACAGCCCATCATAAGTTAGAACAGTTAACCTCTTAAGGACATATGACGGAATTTTTCCGTCATAAAACAATTGAGCAAACTGAAAGCTGTGTCCTTAAAGGGTTAAAGGGACAGTCAACACCAGAATTTTTGTTGTTTAAAAAGAAAGAAAATCCCTTTATTACTCATTCCCCAGTTTTGCATAACCAACACTGTGATAGAAATACACTTTTTACCTCTGTGATTACCTTGTATCTAAGCCTCTACAAACTGCCCCCTTATCTCAGTTCTTTTGACAGACATCCATTTTAGCCAATCAGTGCTCACTCCTGGGTAACCTTCACGTGCATGAGCTCAATGTTATCTATATGAAACTCATGAACTAATGCCCTCTAGTGGTCAAAATGCATTCAGATTAGAGGCAGTCTTCAAGGTCTAAGAAATTAGCATATGAACCTCCTAGTTTTAGCTTTAAACTAAGAATACCAAGAGAACAAAGAAAAAATTGGTGATAAAAGTAAATTGGAAAGTTGTTTAAAATTACATTCTCTATTTAAATCATGAAAGTTTTTTTTGGACTTGACTGTCCCTTTAACGGAACAGACTAAAGTTAGCTCTTTTGATGAAACACTGTGAGCAACTCGGGTTACTACACAAAATAAAATTATCCAACAGATAAACATATAGTAATAAAGATGACAAATGCCTCCCCAATGTGTACTTATATTGTTACTGTAATGTGCATCAAATCACTTAGTATACTCGACTGATGTTTATGTTTACATGTGTGTAACCCGTGCTGTCAGGGTTTACTAAGTGATTTGATGCACATTATAGTAACAATATAAGTACACATTGGGGAGGCATTTGTCATCTTTATTACTATATGTTTATCTGTTGGATGATTTTATTTTATGTAGTAACCCGAGGTGCTCACGGTGTTCCATTAAAAGAGCTAACTTTAGTGCGTTCCATTAACTGTTCTAACTTCTGATGGGCTGTGACGTAGGTAGTGTAATGCTATGACTAAAAGCAGCGCCTGTGCAGTGTGTATTTTTATTATTATACTTCCATTCGCTAGTCTGATGAATTAGCTGATCTGCATAAATAAAGAGAGTGAAGCACTCAACCTGGGAACGAACAATAGCATAATAGCTTGTTCTATGGCTAGTTACCACCCAAGAAGCAACCTCTTTTTGCTCAACGTGTCTTTCACAGAGAAGAACTTTCCTGAAGCATATCAGTCTGATCCTGACTTCACAGTACAGTCCAGCCCAGAAATACAAGGCAATCCCTCTCTGAACGTGAGAAACAGCAAAACCCCAGACGTATGTTTCGGCCTATTGTGGGCCTCGTCAGTGAGGTGCAGACATATCCCTCTAGGCACACTGAGCAACGGGGCCCACGTCTGGATTCCCACATCACACTTAGGGAGACTTCCCTAAATGTTATAATTTGCATAAATAAAAAGAGAGAAGCGCTGAACCTGGGAACGAACAATAGCATAATAGCTTGTTCTATGGCTAGTTACCACCCAAGAAGCAGCCTCTTTTTGCTCAACATGTGCCTTTCACAGAGAAGAACTTTCCTGAAGCATATCAGTCTGATCCTGACTTCACAGTACAGTCCAGCCCCGAAATACCAAGAAATCCCTCTCTGAATGAGAGAAACAGCAAAACCCCAGATCTGACAGAACACCTACTCTAAATTTCATATAAATAATAGATTGTGCACATGCTCAGTTGGATCTTGTTCCCCAGAAAGTGTGAATATAAAAAGACTGTGGAAAATTTGATAATGGAAATAAAATTAGAAAGTGTCTAAAAACTGCATGCCCTATCCGAATCATAAAAGTTTATTTTGACTTGAGTGTCCCTTTAAATGTACAATACTTTTTAGATTACTTGGATGCTTTGATTCTTATCCTCAATAACAATGACTGACTGCATCTAAAGAAACTACATCATTTCCTTATTTTCAGTATGCTTTTGATGAACCAAAACTCCTGTATTAATAATCTTATATGAAAATATGGGTTTTGCAAAACAAACAAAAAAAGAACAGTTTGTCTTTATTCCAATATGAAGAAAAGATCTTTAAAAATCCACTAGTCTATAGTTCAACAACCTAATGCATGTCCTTTTACAACTATCGACCCTGCTATGCTGTGTGTTTAAGGTACCTAAAAGGGTTTTATACACACAGTATCTATAAAACAAGGCAGACTATAGCATTGGACCCTCAAAAGCCCTTGAAGAAGCTGTTCCCCTAATCAGCTTAATAAACACAACTCTGGAGCCTCAACAAACAGCACGTAGTAGCAAGTTAGACATGCAAGGACAGTGGAGATATTCCTGTAACTTCAAGATAACAAGCATTTTACCTACACACTCACACTGCACAAAACAACAGGGTGCATAAGCATTCTTGTGACAGTTTGCCATTGCTAAGTGACAATTTTTATGCATGGTGGTATTATACACAGACTTTTGAAATAAATGACAGCTATTCCAGTATGGATGTACTTATTTTACACAATATTGTATTATGAATTTGGTGACCGGTCACATATACATTTTTAAAATATTTGTATTATATGTATTACTATTAAACTTGCTTATTTATTGACAGACGTGGCTGAAAGTATTGGTACCTTTGCATTTTAAGAGAGAAACCCAAAAAAGTCTAACTGGATTTTTCCAAAATATATGTTGACAAGCCACAGTCTTTTTGGGAGAATGTCCTTTGGACAGACAACACAAAAGTAGAGCTTGTTTGGCAAATCACAACTCCATGTTTACAGAAAGAAAAAGAAAAAAGAAGCTTTCAAAGAAAAGAACACCATACTAAATGTTAAACATGGAGGAGGCTCGTGATGTTTTGGGGTTGTTTTGCTGCATCTGGCACTGGGTGCCTAGAATCTGTGTAGGACACAATGAAATCAGAAGACTATCAATGCATTCTTGACCTAAACTTACTCCCCAGGGTCAGAAAGCTGTGTCTCAGTTGCAGGTCCTCCAGCAAAATAATGACCCGAAACATACCTCAAAAAGCACCCAAGAATGAAGGAGAAGAAAACATTGGACTGTTCCGAAGTGGCCTTATAGTAGTCCAGATCTGAATCCCATTGAAAATCTGTGGAAAGAGCTGAAACTTGCAGTTGGAAATACAGTATGTACCTATTATACCTGTGAGAACTGGAGCAGTTTGCTCAAGAGCGGGCCAAAATCCCAGACAAAAAGTGCAGAAATCTTATTCAGAGCTGCTGAAAGTGATTGATTCCAGTTATTGTTTCCAAAAGGTTGTGCTACAAAATATTAGGTTGAGAGTAACATAGAAACATAGATATTGACGGCAGATAAGAGCCATAGGCCCAGCAAGTACCAATATTTTTGTCCATGCCAATCAAAATTTTTTTAACTAATATATGAAGTCATAATTCAAAAGGGAAGTTTTTGTTCTTTTACATTGGAAATAAAGAATGAAGGATACTAAATAAATACTTTTTTCAAATGTTACTTAGTTTAGAGAAAATTGTGCGTTTTTCCTTTTAAAGTGGAAGAGTGCCAATACTTTCTGCCACGTCTATCTATGCTAATTTAAATGTGTATATATTCTGATATATATGTGTATATATTCTGTTATAAATGTGTATATATTCTGTTATAAATGTGTATATATTCTGTTATAAATGTGTATATATTCTGTTATAAATGTGTATATATTCTGTTATAAATGTGTATATATTCTGTTGTTATATATGTGTATATATTCTGTTGTTATATATGTGTATATATTCTGTTGTTATATATGTGTATATATTCTGTTGTTATATATGTGTATATATTCTGTTGTTATATATGTGTATATATTCTGTTGTTATATATGTGTATATATTCTGTTGTTATATATGTGTATATATTCTGTTGTTATAAATGTGTATATATTCTGTTGTTATAAATGTGTATATATTCTGTTGTTATAAATGTGTATATATTCTGTTGTCATAAATGTGTATATATTCTGTTGTTATAAATGTGTATATATTCTGTTGTTATATATGTGTATATATTCTGTTGTTATATATGTGTATATATTCTGTTATATATGTGTATAAATTCTGTTGTTATATATGTGTATATATTCTGTTGTTATATATGTGTATATATTCTGTTGTTATATATGTGTATATATTCTGTTGTTATATATGTGTATATATTCTGTTGTTATATATGTGTATATATTCTGTTGTTATATATGTGTATATATTCTGTTGTTATATATGTGTATATATTCTGTTGTTATAAATGTGTATATATTCTGTTGTTATAAATGTGTATATATTCTGTTGTTATATATGTGTATATATTCTGTTGTTATATATGTGTATATATTCTGTTGTTATAAATGTGTATATATTCTGTTGTTATAAATGTGTATATATTCTGTTATATATGTGTATATATTCTGTTGTTATATATGTGTATATATTCTGTTGTTATATATGTGTATATATTCTGTTATATATGTGTATATATTCTGTTGTTATAAATGTGTATATATTCTGTTGTTAAGATTAACCCTTAGCTTTTAGCGCTTCTTAAAGGGACAGTCTACAATTGAATGTTTATTGTTTTAAAAGATAGAGAATCCCTTTGTTACCCATTCCCCAGTTTTGCATAACCAACACAGTTATATTAATATACTTTTTACCTCTGTGATTACCTTGTATCTAAGCATCTTCTGACAGCCCCCCGATCACATGACTTTATTATCTATTGACTTGCATTTTAGTGCTGTGTTGCGCTAACTCTTAAATAACTTGACGGGCGTGAACACAATGTTATCTAAATGGCCCACATGAACTAGCAGTCTCCTATTGTGAAAAGCAAATAAAGCATGTGATAAGAGGATGTCTTTAGGGGCTTAGAAATAGGCAGAAATTTAGAGGTTTAAATGTTATAAAGTACATTAATATAACAATGTTGGTTGTGCAAAGCTGGGGAATGGGTAGTAAAGGCTTTATCTATCTTTTTAAACAATAACAATTTTAGTGTAGACTGTCCCCTTAAGTTTTACACATAGTAGAAGTGCTGCTCCCAAGTGGAACCCAGCAGGTCCTAAGCGGCACTTCTACTGTGTCTATAAACCCTCTGCAGAAGTTAAAACACACAGTAGAACAGGGTCGATAGTCCTAAAATGACATGCACTAACAGATTAGAGCAGGTCATTTTTCAACTATTATGGCCCTTTAAATGAGCTTAGAAAAAAACACACACTCTTCCCTACAATGTGAAACAATCTTATCTGTGGCGTTTCTGCTTGTGTGATATAAATAGCCGCTTCCTTAAAAGAACAAAAAGAAACGATTTCAGTTTCATTTTTCAACAAAACACGTCTGTGCTAATAAAAGGGCTAGGCACTTTTGTGCTTTATATGTATTTTGAGAATTGTTTTACTTATGTTATCAAACTCTCTCCCCCCCCCCCCCCCCCCGTACAAAAAGAAAAAGTCTTACCAAGATAGCCTACCAGAATAAAACATTTACACACAATTTTAGAATACAGCTACAAAACCCTTTACCTAAATCTTAGAATATTTGTATATTTGCATCTGTAAAATGGGACAGCTTGGAGAGGGGACAGTACCAAATGACAACTTCTGATATTATGTACTCAATATTTACATAATACAGCTTATACATGCAAAATAAAAGGTAGTTTTATATACATTGTAATACTTTTGTATACATAGTAGTACTATTAGAAAGACAGAACCAAAACAAAACCTTGGAATGTGTTTGAGATTCAGGAAAGCTAGTCTTAAAGGGATAGGAAAGTCAAAATTAAAAACTTGCATGATTCAGATAGAGCATGTGATTTTAAGACAGTTTTAAATTCACTTCTATTTTGAAATGTTCTTCGTCCTCTAGGTATGGCTTGTTGAGAAATAATATGCGCATATCCTACACTAGTAGGAGCTTGCTGCTGATTAGTGCTTTAACACATTTGTATCTTGTGATTGGCTAACTAGATGTGTTCAGTTAGCTGCCAGTAGTGCAGTGCTGTTCCTTCAGCAAAGGATAACAAGAGAATGAAGCAAATGTAATCATATAAGTAAATTGGAAAGTTGTTTAAATTGTATGTTCTATCCAAATCATGAAAGAAAATTTTGAGGTTTCCTGTCCCTTTAAAAGTCTGTTTCCATGTTGTAATAAAAATGCACTAAGCAGTGAGTTTTACTTAAAGTGAAGGTAAACTTTGGTGAATGAAAGCCCGTTTTTTAAAAATACTATTAAAAACAGGAGCACTAATCCTGCTTCCTACAATCACAGCATTCCCCCCAGGGTGGTTATTGCCTGAGGCCATGCTGTGATTGGAGGAAGCCGGATTAGTCATTGCTGAGGTGTGAAGAGAGAATTTCCAGGAGGGGAAAGCTGCTGTAGCTGTGAAAAGAAAAAAAAGGTAAGTTTTTAATCAAAACGGCTGCTTTGTAAACTTTGATGAATTAAAGTGCCCCCGTTTTTAATAGTACTTTTAAAAAACGGGCTTTCATTCACCAAAGTTTACCTTCACTTTAACAGAAATCATTGCAATTTTCTCATGCTCAGTAGAGGCAGCATGCAACAAGTTTAAAAGATGTCTCTTCTCTTATCTTCCCGAGGGCAGGGCAGGGGTTACAATGAAAACTTCTAAGAGCTAATTTTTCTAGAAAACAAATTAGATGTGTGCTGTTTTTGTTTTAATATACAATCTCTTTATTTTTAAGTTTAATTCGATTTAACATATTTGTTTTCACTATAAGGGCTATGTTTAATATCCCTCTAAATTAAGCTAAAATTTAAACAAGGGCAGAGTAGTGATACCAATTCAATTCAATAATAATAATATAACTATTAAGAATACAAACAACAAAAGCAATAATAAATATGTTCATATATGATTATCAATATGATCCTGCTTTGGAATGACCAGCATTGAGTGGTTAGTGATAAAACAGTTTTTCTTACCTATTAGAATTTTTTGCTCTTTTCCTTCAGTTTGATTATTTAGATCTTGTTCTTCTTCCTCCAGATCTTGATCATCACTAGCAAGAACGGTATCTACAGAAGCATCTGTGTTGACTGACAATGTAAGTTCAGAGAGACCTGGGGAAGAGTCAACTTCCTCTTCTTCCTCAGATTCCTCGCTTTGCTTTAAATCCTGGCTGCTGTCTCCAGACTTCAAGCTTGTTTTTTCCTTACCAGAATCACTGTCAGTGGCTTTTTCATCTCCCAGTGAGACCTCACTCGCACTGCTCTTGTCACTTAACCTCCCCAAGCTGACAGACTCTGATTCACAGGGTTGAAGGGCATCGCTAACAAACAGGCCATTCTGAAAATCCTCATTTTCAGCTAGATAAACTTGATCATGGAAGCTCACACCAGAAGTGTAGTCTAGTAGTTCATGAGTTGATCCATGATCAACACTATTTGGTCTTCCTTCACCAAAATTACCAGAGACTGGACTGTCTCCTCCACTCTCCTCATCTTCCGCCGTTCCAGACAACTTGCATTCATCACCTGTGCTCTCTACTCCAACAAGTATCTGCAGCACATGATTAAGCAGATTGGAAAGGAACGTTTGCAAGCCCAGACGGACAATTAACTGTGCCACAAAGCAATCTGTATAAAGATAAAACCTTCCATGAAGGTAGGAAGGATTTTCATATGCACCAATAAGTGGCTTCAATAAATACTTGCTTGCATTTTTTGGCCCCAAAGCTTTGGCTACAGGCTCAAAAAGGTACCAGGCAGCATACACTGCTGTGCTTTCATCGGTCATAATAGACAGAACAAACGGAAGAAGTATTTCTAATCCTTCAGGGGTAATATCACAGAGAATACCATCTAACTGCTGCCACAGCTGAAAAACAAGTTCACGACCTTGACTTTCATCACCAATTTTCCTTGACTGGTAGCTTTGGATAAATTTATGTAGATTTGGAAAGTATGTCGGGAACGGGATGGTGGAGCAGAAAGGACTAAGGAGCTGTGAAGGACAAGGCGGAGGAAGTCCTTTAGAAATGTGTGGGAATTCAAAGAGTTGGATGCAGTGCCCTGTATCCATACCTTTCAGTAGAACGTCTTCTGGTGTGTGAAGCTGTAATAATGATTCTAACATTTGCAAAATCGGAGCTGGAATGTCCTTTATATGATGTTTACACAGGTTACGCACTAGAAGATATCGCTCCATTAATGATGTTTTTGGCACAGAGCTTTGAATTCTTGGTGCAAACACCATCTCTGCAATCATAACACCTAATGCTTGGATATCTCGTTCAAAAAAATCTAGAAGACTAAGAGGAAGGCTTTTTCTAGTTTTATCCACTGGTAGTATAGTACTGTGTAGGCCTCGAACTAAAAAGTTGTCTAGTTTCTCCAGCTCTTCCAGTGCTTGTATAGGATTAAAGCCATCAGGAAGAATTATCTTCCCATTATTTTCTTCAATATTAGAAACAAGTTTGTTTTGTCGGTTTGGCCAAACAGGAGCTCTGTTTTCTGCTGGTAAGGAGCTAGTACTGGATACCTGAAGAGAAGGTATACAGGCCTGATCATTGACTTTGCCTGCTATTCCTAAGGCATCAAGGGCCTCTGTTCCTTGCTCTAAATCATCATCCCCAGTACAAGCTTTATCAGCTGGCCAAACTGTCTCACTAGCAGTGGCCTCTACTACTAGTCCACTGACTCCATTAGTAAGATTTTTATCTTCACACACAGCCATCTCATTTGTGCCAAGGTTAGATGAAAGTATGGTAGGAGCATCAAATAAAGAAAAACCAGGACCTAGTAAGCGTTTAGGGTGTGGCTGTTCAAACAGTTGAACAACTCCATAACAAGTGAGGTTTGTATGATTATCTACTAAGTGAAGGCATACATTTTTTTCCCTGACTGCATTTTTTCCAGTCAGTTTGTAACCAAAGGTGAGATCAATCCAGTGGTGAAGGTCTTGAGAAACATCTCTACTTTCCAGAAGTGAACGGTGAACATGTATAAAGTCCTCATATGAGCTACACCAAGATGGTATGTCAAGATCCGGCATATCAGGGTGAATAGACTTGAATATTGTGGGATCTGTGTAAAACTCTGGAATGCATTCATCTGGTGTCCAGCCTTGCATGCGTTCCATGCTTGCAGGGTATTCATTAGGTTCCCACTGAGACCGCACATGATTGCACAACACAATCTTTGGAGTCCTCCTTGCCTTGTATACATAGTATGTGATGTCGGAGAGCACATCGGAGATATGGTGAGGAACATGCAGCTGTTCTGAACTGCTCCCGCCAGCTACAAATGCCTGCTTGGTCATCTCATAGGTAAATTCCAGTTGCTTGTCTCCTTTGTTTAATCGAAATTTTGATTTTCTTAAGTCTCTAAACTTTCCATTCTTTGTAGTGAAATCAACCACCCATGGCAACACAGGATGGTAATTTGGATCACCCTCTCTTCTGCCAGCCAACTTGTTCAAATACATAAGATAGTCAAAGTTGCTTATTCTTCCATGCACCCAGCTGATTACCAGCTCTTTCAGCTCTTTGTTACATAAAGCACACAGTCTAGCAGTTCTCCCTTTATCTTTGCCCTTTATAGTTTTTCGTTCTGAATCTTTCAAGTTGTTTAATGTATTGTCAATCTGTCTTTCATAATCACTAAAGTTGGGTTTTACCTGGCTACATAACTTCTCATCAACAGCCACATTGCACAAAGAAAGTGCTCCACAGGATAAACCCCCTTCATGACAAGCTTTTAGAGCCTGCAGAATATTGTAAATGATAAACAGTGCTTTGGCATGGCTGTTGGCAAGTTTAGCCGGGCTGAATGTAACCACATCATTTAAAGAATACTGTAGGTAAGGTAAAATGATATACAACATATCAGATGATTCCAGCAGAGCTTCGGCTGGCACAATGTTTGGACAGGATGGGAACCCAGCTACAAAATTGGTACCCTCTTTTGAAGGAGATAAACTTGCCACCGCCTTATTGATTAAAATAAAAGAGGTACCGTAAACTTTTTGCAGAGACAGTTTTAGTGCATCCATGGCTTGCATACTTGGCACTTTATTTGCACTCCCATATGGTTGTACATATGTCCTATGTGCTTTGCTCCAGCCATTCTTATAATTATGGACAGAAACATTCTGCATGAAGCAGAACAGTGATTCTAAACCACCATTCTTTCCATGCAGGAAGACATTATTTATTGAAATTGGGTAAGCTAGTCTCTCTTTCCTTAGTCCATGGATTTCAATTCTTGTCCAACCAGCAGGCAGCTTTGCCACAGACCGCTGCAAAAAGGTTTTTATTTCAAAATGGCTGAACCCCTCTGGTTTTGGACACTGCACAGGGACTGATCTACGTTCTCTCAGGCTTGCTAGCCATTTCTGAGACACAAGAGCAACTACATGGGTTCCCCCCTGACTAGCTATAATCTGTTTTAGGTCAATGTTCAGCTCTTTATTCACAGCTGCTGACAGCCACTCCATGTTTGACAAAAACTGTGACTAACATCCAGATATCTTCATTTTCCATACACAATGCATCCTGCACAAAAAAAAAAAAAAAACTAATTAACTGATGGACACACACATGATTTGCCAGATACCACTTAAAGAACATAAAAATACATTGTGGTCAACAGAATTTTTTTTAACCTTTCTTTTGTTTTATGTTTAGGTAGTTTATAAATAATCTTAACTTTCAGTAAAAACAATTGGCGTTAAAAGATTTGCAACAAGATGACAAATAAAATGAAATAACTCATTCCCTCATCCTGAGAGCTGTGACACATTTCATACTTTTAAAGCAATGTACATATGTATATTGAGTATCTCTCATCTAATTTAAGCTTTTTTAAATAAACACAGTACTCTTTTTTTCCCAATTTTGCTCTAGCATTTCATACTGTATGAATGTTTATTGACTGATTAATAATTTCCTGATAAACTATTTTTAGTTGAAAATATTTTTTATTGACTTTTGAATGTTATTACACACAGCATCTTAAATAACAGTTAGAAACATAAAAACAAAAAATACATAAACAATAACATTGCAGCCTTCAAGTGATTGAATATGTGAGTTTTTTCACACAAGACAAGAGTAATTTTGGTTTATCGACCTTTTAGTAACATTCCAACATATAATGGTGTGTTAATTCCGCTTTCCATCTAGCCTGACTCAATCTCAATCATGATCAAATCCCTATCTCTTCCCCCCTCATCTCTAACCGTTCATCTAGCTCCTGAAGACTCAATTATCTCACTCATTGAGGCACTCTAACCGGATTGTTTCCTACTGATCTTGTTGGTTTGCTAGGATTCTAGCTCTATTTTCTTTTTCAGTATACATAATATATGGTTCCCACTGTTGTATAAACTTATCCCTGGTATTAAGGAGCTCTGCCGAGGTGCTATTCATTGTAAAGTGATAATCTATTCTCCTTTTAATATATTCAAATGAGGGTGGATCCACCTTCCAAAATCTAGCTATGCTTACTCTCACAACCGTGCATATCAAGGCTATTAGCTTGTGATGTCTTTTCACTTTATTATCTGGAGGAAAATGAAGCAAAGCCTGCTCAGGGGCAAATGTGATATTTTTCTCTAGAATTAGGCTTAGATACCTTGAAGTCTCATTCCAAATCTCTGTAACCTTTCCACAATGCCACCACATGTGTAAGTATGTCCCTTCCTCCCCACAACCCCTGTAGCACAAGTGGGGCCTGCTGTCCTGTGTATTGGCAAATCTGGTGGGATATATGTACCATTTATAGAGTACTTTAATATAGTTTTCCTTCAACATTTGGAGAAAACGATAGACCTCTATTAATGTTTGATACCCAGTTATCTATTGTCCATGTCCTGCCCAAAACCTGTTCCCATTTAGTCATTATTACACTCTTGTCCCTATTTGAGCCACCATCAATAGCCGGATAGAGCAATGCTATCAGTCCCCTCCTAACCTCCTTCGATAAACATAGTGATTCTAATATAGTATTATTTGGAGGCTTATCTAATCCCATTATCTCTCGAACTCTGGATTTAAGTTGTAAGTAGTGGAACCACTCATTTTGCCTGGGTGTGCCTAGCTCTGCATATTGAGAGAAGTATAGTAGGTCGCTATTAACATAAACATCTGCTATTCGGTAGAGGCCTTTATTCTTCCATTTCCTTTGAGTATGTATGTCAACTAAAGATGCAAGAGGGGAGAGCGGGGTCAGTCTGGACCTCTCAATACTTCCTAGTCGCTGTGTCCCAAATAAAATCAGTGTGTGTGATCGCAATGAACTGTTTGATGTGACCGTGTCTGTTTTGTTGTGTTGCCCAAAGAATATTATCCAATCTTCTTACATTAAGCATGTCTTTTTCTAGTTGGACCCATTGTGGTGTAATTCCTAATTTAAACCATTGTGTGGTCTGGGCCAATCTAGCTGCATAATAATATGATATTAGGTTAGGTAATCCGATGCCTCCCTCTCCCCTATGTCTCATCATATTGTGTTTGTTTATTCTAGCCCTTTTCCCTCCCCAAATGAATTTTAAAATTGCCTTCTGCATTACATATAATTCTGACAACGGTATTGAAATTGGGAGTGTTCTGAATAGGTATAGGAGTTTGGGCAATATTGTCATTTTGACAGATATTACTCTTCCATACAGGGAGATGTTAAATTTAGTCCATTCACTAAAGCTCTCTAATGTGTGTGAACATGGGGACATAATTTTCCCTATAAAGTAAGTGATTCCTAGATATTTGAGAGATGATTTGGCCCATTTAAATGTAAAGTTAATTTCTAATAATTTCTTTGTTGGCTTTCGGAGATATGTGCTAAGGGCCTCACACTTGCCTTCATTAATTTTATATCCAGACAACTGTCCAAATTTATTTATTATGGAATATACCATCGGGAGCGAAAGTAAAGGTTTTGTGACTGCAAGGATGATGTCATCAGCAAATACTGAAATTTAATATTCCTTATCCCCCACCCGTATACCTACAATATTTGGATTATCCCTTATCCTAACCTCCAATGGCTCAATACATAGTAATAAACTATTTTTGACTTGCTTATAGCCCCTCTCCCCCAAAAGGCTGTAGTAGATATTCCTATAAAACAAACAGTAACAATCTATGCATGCAACATCATTTTTGTACTAGTTAAAAGGGACACTGTACCCAAATGTTTTCTTTTGTAATTCAGAAAGAGCATGCAATTTTAAGCAACTTTCTAATTTACTATTATCAATTTTTCTTCGTTCTCTTGCTATCATTATTTGAAAAAGAAGGCATCTAAGCTTTTTTTTTGGTTTCAGTACTCTGGACAGCACTTTTTTATTGGTGGATGGATTTATCCACCAATCAGCAAGGACAACCCAAGTTGTTCACCAAAAATGGGCCGGCATCTAAACTTACATTCTTGCATTTCAAATAAAGATACCAAGAGAATGAAGAAAATTTGATAATAGGAGTAAATTAGAAAGTTGCTTAAAATTTCATGCTCAATCTGAATCCCCAAAGAAAAATTTTGGGTACAGTGTCCCTTTAACTTTAAAATTTAAATTAACATTAAAAGTATTTTTTTCTATGTAGCAGCTAAAAATGTCATTGTTAAACAGTTTTTTTATTTTTTGAAAAATAGATGCACCTGCACTGAGAACAAAAAAAAAGTGTTTATGCTTGTGAGGCATGTTACTGTTCAACAATTTTATTTATGATATATATAGATATATATATATATATATATATATATATATACACACACACACACACACACACACACAACACACAGAGAAAACCCAGCACTCACTTACAAGCTCTCAGCTAAGATTTAAAAGCAAAAATGGAAAGGTTAGTCACCGTATCTGGCCAAATGCTTTTAAATCTTAGCTGAGAGCTTGCAAGTGAGTGCTGGGTTTTCTCTGTGTGTTGTATTAATTTGCTTTGTAATTTTCCCTATGGTTCTTGCACCCAGACCTGTCTGGGGTTAACTGCTTGTGGCTCTGGGGACAGCACAGCTTCCTGTGAGTGCCAGTGGCACCCAGGGCTGAGCATGTTGCAGGGTCATGGGATGTGTACCCGGTCCGGTATGAGAGTGCAGTTCCCTTCCGTGTTTTGTATATGTCTAGGGTGATTACATATTCCTGTGCACCCTTCCCTTGTTTTCAGTTTGTTTGGATTTGAAAGCTTGCATTGTGTGGCTGTTTTAGGGTCTCAGGTATTGGAAAGGACCTTGATGTGGTACCTGAGCTTGTCCCATTTGGCCAGATGCGGTGACTAACCTTTCCAGTTTTGCTTTTAAATCTTAGCTGAGAGCTTGTAAGTGAGTGCTGGGTTTTCTCTGTGTGTTGTATTAGTTTGTTTTGTAATTTTCCCTATGGTTCTTGCACCCAGACCTGTCTGGGGTTAACTGCTTGTGGCTCTGGGGACAGCACAGCTTCCTGTGAGTGCCAGTGGCACCCAGGGCTGAGCATGTTGCAGGGTCATGGGATGTGTACCCGGTCCGGTATGAGAGTGCAGTTCCCTTCCGTGTTTTGTATAATATATATACATACACACACTACTTTTAGTAAATGCAAAACATTTAAAGGGATATTGAATCCAATTTTTTTCTTTCATGACTCAGACAGAGCATGTAATTTTAAGTAACTTTATAACTGAATCCTATTATCAAATTTTCTTTATTCTCTTGCTATCTTTATTTGAAAAGGCAGGAATGTATGGTTAGTAGCCGGCACATTTTTGGATCAGAACCTGGGTTGTGTTTGCTGATTGGTAGCTATATTTAGTCACTAATCAGCAAGCGCTTCCCAGGTTCTTAACCAAAAATGGGCCGGCTCTTAAACTTACATTCGTGCTTTTGCAAATAAAGATACCAAGAGAATTGAAATTGATAATAGGAATATATGAGAAAGTTGCTTAAAATTGCATGCTCTGTCTGAATCATGAAAGAAAAGACGTGGTTTAGTATCCCTTTAAGCAACTTTCTCATTTACTCGTATTATCAATTTTTCTTTGTATCTTTATTTGAAAAAGAAGGAATGTAAGCTTACGAGCCGGCCCATTATTGGTTCTGCACCCTGGATAGCGATTGCTGATTGGTGGGTACATTTAGCCACCAATCAGCAAGTTGTACCCAGGGGCTAAATCAAAAGTGTGCCATCTCGTAAGCTTACATTCCTGCTTTTCCAAATAAAGATACTAAGAGAAAAAAGAAAAAATGATAACAGGAGAAAATTAGAAAGTTGCTTAAAAATTGTATGCTGTAACTGAATCGTGAAAGAAGAAAATTGGGTTCAGTATCCCTTTAACAGTTTTGTCATTCATTGGAATTACAGTAATACAATGGACTATCACATCCCTTTGACCCTTTATATGCACACATACTGCACATTTGAGTCACATGCAGATAAATCATACTTTTGTTATTTGAAATGGATAACTTTGTTTGTATTTCCACTAGCCATAGCACTAATTTGTAGGGATGCGCGTTCAGATCTTTAGTGAGGATTCAAATGCTGAAGAAAGCAGCAGCTCATGCCCTTCGGATATTTTCATAGCCGTATTTATTCTTGTAAAAGATCCCCATTAAGATCTGGATTTGCGCAAGCCGCTGCTTACTTCTGCATTTGGATCCTCACGAAAGATCCAAATGTGCATCAATACTTATTTGTATCACTTTGTCACACTAACTGAATATAGTACAACATGTGCTGTGGAGATAATAGAAATAGCAGCAAAATCTACTCAGGTACCTTATTTTAATATATAAAAATAATCACTGACCAATAGCTGCTATAATGAAGCATTAAAAAGGCTGATTTAGCCGTAACAACAATAGTAAGATAAGCACCATGTACACAGCATATTGAACAATCAAGAGTCACAGCACCAAAACAAGGCTAAACCATTAAAAAAATAGTAACAATTTGCATTTCAGTAGTATTCTGAGGACTTTAGAGTACATTAAACTGCTGGGTACAACTACAGTAGTGAATGTGACTCATCTGTGAATGTGGAGCGTTTCTGTCACAGTGTGTAATAGACACTACTATAAAGAATAATATGCAGAGATACTGATAGCAAATCCAGTATGAAACCTTTTGAAAACTTACTTAGTAGCTCCTAATTTAGCACTGATGATAAGATTAGGTTGGGACACCCACTGAAAGGGGCTGAGAGCAGACCTTCCCCTGCATATGAATATACTAGGGATGCAGGTGGGAAAGCTCCAACAAATGGACATAGTCACTTGTACAGTAGGGCATAATCTGCAGTGAAACTGGAGCTCTATAAGGGAGAGCGTGGTTATAGCCAGACAACAATACGAGGTGGACATGTGTTTTGTTTTTGGGTGTAGTTATCCGTGCGATGAGCGTGGCTGAACCTGATCGTCTCTCATTGTATCTCCGCCTAGTTCCTGGTTCGGGTCTCACACTGACCCGTCAGATTATATGTCCGGAGCCCCAAATGGAGTCTGCCTGTCACCTATCACCAGGACCACTGGACTTAGCTACAACCTTACGTGCAAGGTGGTTATAGAAAGTTACTGTGCTTTTTTTGTATACACTGTCTGGTGGGTGCTAATTTGTACCAACTGTGTGCGAGCTTGGGGCTTATGCTTATAAAGTGTGCACGCATATTTGCCTCAGGCGAATAGAATGTCTACGCACAAGAGGTTGATGTATGAGCACTGTATATAAGGCTTAAAGATATTCACTGTGTGTGCTTAGGGCTGTGTCTGATAATATCAAGTCTTTATAAACATGTTACTTATCCTCCTTTGATATTTGTATTCACCATTCAGAACTTTGGTTTCCTTCTCTGCTGGTTTCAAATATCATCATGTAATGGTACTTATGTGTGTGCTCTGTGTACCATGCCAGTGCTGTGCTGCTCACCTTATGCTAAGGATATACATGTAACTCAATAGAACAGGGGAGGGCTGTACATTTTTAGCCATTTTGGTCCTCTTTGGGCCGAAATTGGAATTTCACATTTTCGGCAGCCCAAATTTTGGTGCATCGCTAGTATTATTCTTTATTTAGTTCTGTGTAACAGAATCAGATTTAACCGTTTTTGTTTTGTTACCAATTATCAAAATAAAGTATAGTCCTAGAAAACTATTATTATATGCGAAACAGTAAGTCAAGTAATGAACTCAATCAGCAGCTGTAGGCTGGCATCAAATTTAAAATATGCTACACAATAATTTTGCAGAAAATAAAAAGGCAAAAAAAACGAAAACCGAAATAACAAAAAAATGCTATTTTCGGCCGAAATTTTCTGCGGACGAAATTTCGGTGCATCCCTATACCCATTATACAAACAGAAGCAATCTGAAGCTTGTATACATCAGTATACATCTAAAACTTTGGGGCTTGGTTAGGAGTCTAAAAATCAGCACAATGCTATCTAAAAAATAAGCAAAACTATACATGTTTACAAAAACACTCCCAGAAGAGCTATATAAATGGCTTATCTACAAAACATTTAAAAGAAAAATCTAGTCTACAATGTCCCTTTAAGCTCCAAGTTGATGAAGATGCACAGCTTTACAAACCAGCACCTGTAAGTGGTTTTATTAAAGGGACAAGAACCCCAAAAAATTATTTCAGGACTCAGATAGATAATATAATTTTAAACAACATTGCAATTGGCTTCTATTATTTAATTTGCTTCATTCTTCAGATATCATTTGTTGAAGAAATAGCATTGACACGAGGCATCTATGTGCAGCCACCAATCAGCAGCAACTGAGCCTATTTAGATATGCTTTTCAGCAAAGGATATCAAGAGAACGAATCATATTAGATAATAGACGTAAATAAAAAGAGTTGTTTAAAATGGCATGCTCTTTCTAAATCATGAAAGAAAAAAATTTGGGTTCCATGTCCCTTTAAAAAAATCTACAGACACAGGAGAAAAAAAACAATAGTACACTGAGTAGTAGTAAACCTGCTACTGCAGTTGTGTCAAGCAGCAGTTTACTGCCCCTTTAAGATATGTGCAAAATTAATTAACTAAAAATTATTGAATGTTTAAAAGCAGCATTATTTCTAAACTATCCTGGGTTATTGCCCTGGGATGTCCTACATTAAAGCATCACACAAAAGTAAATACACGTAATTTATTTTTTCAGAAACTATGTTGCACATAAGCTTGCAATTACACAGTGCAGTCTGCTATCACTTTCACTTGAACTCAGTACAAAAACAAATGCATGATATAACATCATTTATGTATATTTTGTTCTGTTGTTTTTTAGCATTCTGTTAAGGAGTATTAACTAAATCAGACTCGTCTTTAAACACGACTAACTCTTTCCAGACAATCTGTTTACCTCCTCTTATCCAAATGCAGCAGCAGCCTCGGATATGCAAGTACGAACAAGGCAGCCTGGTCCCAGCCATGTTAGGTCAGCTGACAGCAGTCATATGACTGGGGAACTGTCAGGAACCATGTGGTTGGTAATGTTCAGCCCCCCCTAAGCTCAACAGACATCGTAGCTCCGCCTCCTGAGATCTCTGAGCTCGGCGTCAGATTATTCTGTTTGTTGCACGTTATTTGTGCGGTTTAGGTGGAGCGGCTGTTTATTTTTTATCTCATCTTGCAATGTAACTGTGCTAGTTTACGTCCTATTTAGTACTTAGTGCCTGATATTAACAGCAGAAATCTGTTATTGCTATGATCAGTGGGCACATTTATAACTGGCAAATATCCCTATATTTTTTTTCTATGCTATGGTGGGAGGTTATGGGTATTTGTGGAAATATAACTTATATAGTTACAGTCGGGGAAACATTTACAAACAAAACATTTATGGACGTGCTCGATTACATCATATGTGTAGTATTAAATACAAAACACAGATTCTACTTGTTAAATCATGTAATTGACACCTTGACCGTAAATGTAAAACTTGGTGTAAGAATCTCCATACCCTCTAACAAATTATTTAATTTATGGGCCACTGTTGATGTTTTCTATACAATGTTTCTTAATACAGTGTTGCATCTTGAAGAAACTAAACAGAGAGCTTCTAAAATGAAAACAGCACTGTCCTTAGGGCACATATTGACATACTGAATTCAATCTCTTTTCTATTAACCCTTGCAATGCCATCAGTTATAAACTATTAACCCTATTGCTGTAGACAATAAAGGGTTGACTAAATACTTCTAAATTTCGTGATCAGCTACCTTTCACCTTATTGTGAGACTTATCTTTTCAGGATTGCTTTAATTATTTATTCACTAGCTGTGACCAGGGATAGGCACAGACAAAGGCTGTGGCGGACATTTTCCAAAATACAGACCTTAGTGAAGGACACCAAGGTACATTTGAAATTAAAAACATTATTTTATAGTGCTGGGTGTTATTATACTGATGCAGATACCACTGATCCTATAACCAGCTCTGGCTATACCCATGTGCCAGTGTCACTACTGTGTCATTATATAGTGTTCGGTGTTATTATACTGATGCAGATACCACTGATCCTATAACCAGCCCTCCTCTGGCTATACCCATGAGCCAGTGTCACTACTGTGTCATTATATAGTGCTGGGTGATGCAGATACCACTGATCCTATAACAAGCCCTCCTCTGGCTATACCCATGTGCCAGTGTCACTACTGTGTCTTTGTATAGTGCAGGGTGTTATTATACTGATGTAGATACCACTGATCCTATAACCAGCCCTCCTCTGGCTATACCCATGTGCCAGTGTCACTACTGTGTCATTATATAGCGCTTGGTGTTATTATACTGATGCAGATACCACTGATCCTATAACAAGCCCTCCTCTAGCTATACCCATGAGCCAGTGTCACTACTGTGTCTTTGTATAGTGCTGGGTGTTATACTCATGCAGATACCACTGATCCTATAACCAGCCCTCCTCTAGCTATACCCATGAGCCAGTGTCATTACTGTGTCTTTGTATAGTGCTGGGTGTTATTATACTGATGCAGATACCACTGATCCTATAACCAGCCCTCCTCTGGCTATACCCATGAGCCAGTGTCACTACTGTGTCATTATATAGTGCTGGGTGATGCAGATACCACTGATCCTATAACTAGCCCTCCTCTGGCTATACCCATGTGCCAGTGTCACTACTGTGTCTTTGTATAGTGCAGGGTGTTATTATACTGATGTAGATACCACTGATCCTATAACCAGCCCTCCTCTGGCTATACCCATGTGCCAGTGTCACTACTGTGTCATTATATAGCGCTTTGTGTTATTATACTGATGCAGATACCACTGATCCTATAACAAGCCCTCTTCTGGCTATACCCATGTGCCAGTGTCACTACTGTGTCATTATATAGTGCTCTGTGTTATTATACTGATGCAGATACCACTGATCCTATAACAAGCCCTCCTCTGGCTATACCCATGTGCCAGTGTCACTACTGTGTCATTATATAGTGCTGGGTGTTATTATACTGGTGCAGATACCACTGATCCTATAACTAGCCCTCCTCTGGCTATACCTATGTGCCAGTGTCACTACTGTGTCATTATATAGTACTGGGTGTTATTATACAGGTGCAGATACCACTGATCCTATAACTAGCCCTCCTCTGGGTATACCCATGTGCCAGTGTCACTACTGTGTCATTATATAGTACTGGATGTTATTATACTGGTGCAGATACCACTGATCCTATAACTAGTAGTGATTTCGCGAACTGTTCGCCGGAGAACAGTTCCCTGCGAACATAGCTTGTTCGCGTTCGCCACTGCGGGCGAACATATGCGATGTTCGATCCGCCCCCTATGTGTCATCATTGAGGAAATTTTGACCCTGTATCTCACAGCCTTCTGACACATTTGAGCCAATCAGCAGCAGACACTCCCTCACAGACCCTCCCAGCTCCTTGGCAGCAGCCATTTTAGATTCATTACGATCTTGCTTTCTTAGTGAGAGGAGCTTTAGTGTTGCGGCTGCTGACATTATAGGGAAATAGATAGCTAGGCTAGTGTATTTAGTGTCCACTACAGTCCTGAAGGACTCATCTAATCTCTGCTGTAAGGACAGCACCCCAAAAAGCCCTTTTTAGGGCTATAACTTCAGTCGTTTTTTTTTTTTTTATTTGTAATTTTATTTGCATTTGCCTGGCTTTCAGCCTGTGTGTGAGGCTCACATCATATACTGTGATTAGTGCCACCACTGATATCTGCTTAACATTAGTGTAAATTTAACCAACAAAACTTTTAAATCATTTTGCTAGTGTAATCTAATTTCATTTTCTATTAGGCCTGTGTGTTTCTGACTTACACAGCATACTGTGGTTAATTGCTGCCCTACTTAGCAGCCACCACTCATATCTGCTTAACATTATTTTACATTTTTTTAAAAAACTTTTAAATAATTTTGCTAGTGTAATCTAATTTCATTTTCTATCAGGCCTGTGTGTTTCTGGCTTACACAGCATACTGTGGTTAATTGCTGCCCTAGCAGCCACGACTCATATCTGCTTAACATTATTTTAAATTTAAAAAAAACTTTTAAATCATTTTGCTAGTGTAATCTAATTTCATTTTCTATCAGGCCTGTGTGTTTCTGGCTTACACAGCATACTGTGGTTAATAGCTACCCTAGCAGCCACGACTCATATCTGCTTAACATTATTTTAAATTTTAAAAAAAAGCTTTTAAATAATTTTGCTAGTGTAATCTAATTTAATTTTCTATCAGGCCTGTGTGTTTCTGGCTTACACAGCATACTGTGGTTAATTGCTGTCCTAGCAGCAGCCAGCCACCACTCATATCTGCTTAACATTATTTTAATTTTTTTTAAAAACTTTTAAATCATTTTGCTAGTGTAATCTAATTTCATTTTCTATCAGGCCTGTGTGTTTCTGGCTTACACAGCATACTGTGGTTAATAGCTGCCCTAGCAGCCACGACTCATATCTGCTTAACATTATTTTAAATTTAAAAAAAAACTTTTAAATCATTTTGCTAGTGTAATCTAATTTCATTTTCTATCAGGCCTGTGTGTTTCTGGCTTACACAGCATACTGTGGTTAATTGCTGCCCTAGCAGCCACGACTCATATTTGCTTAACATTATTAAAAAAAATTTAAAAAAACTTTTAAATCATTTTGCTAGTGTAATCAAATTTCATTTTCCATCAGGCCTGTGTGTTTCTGGCCCACATCATATAGTGTGATTAATAGCTCTTTTTTCCACCACATATCTGGTGTAACATTAGTGTAATTTTTTTTTACATCAGTCTGCTATTGTTATTTAATTTTAGTTGCCAGGCCAGCCTGGCTGCCATTAGTGAAAGCCTGGCTGCCATTAGTGCCAGCCTGTGTGTCAGGCTGCCAGCATATACTGTGCCTACTTCCATCCTCAGTGCCAGTCTACCACTCCTATCTGGTGTAACATTAGTTTAAATTTTGTAAAAAAAGACTTTTACATCAGTCTTCTAGTGTTATTTAATTTTAGTTTACAGGCCAGCCTGCCACTAGTGCCAGCACATACTGTGCCTAGTTCTATCCTGAGTGCCATCACTCCTATCTGTTGTAACATTAGTGTAACTTTTTTAAAAACAAACTGTTACATCAGTCTGCTATTGTTATTTAATTGCAGTTGCCTGTCTGCCAGCGTATGTGCCAGGCCCACTTTCCAACTAGTACCACAAATCATATTTGTTATAACAGTAGTGTAAATATTTAAAATAAAAACTTTTTTGACTGTGAATCATCAGTCTGCTAGTGCAATTGAATTGCAGTTGTCTGCCTTCCAGCGTGTGTGCCAGGCTCACTTGCCAACTAGTCCCACCAATCATATTTGTTATAACAGTATTGTAAATATTTAAAAAAAATATTTTTTGACTGTGAAAGATCAGTCTGCTAGTGTAATCTAATTGCAGTTGCCTGCCTACCAGTGTGTGTGCCAGGCCCACTTGCTGCTAACTATTGCCACCAATCATATTTGTTATAACAGTATTGTAAATATTTAAAATCAAAACTTTTTTGACTGTGAATCATCAGTCTGCTAGTGCCATTGAATTGCAGTTGCCTGCCTGCCAGCGTGTGTGCCAGGCCGACTTGCTGCCAACTATTGCCACCAATCATATTTGTTATAACAGTATTGTAAATATTTAAAATCAAAACTTTTTTGACTGTGAATCATCAGTCTGCTAGTGCCATTGAATTGCAGTTGCCTGCCTGCCAGCGTGTCTGCCAGGTCCACTTGCCAACTAGTTACACCAATCATATTTGTTCTAACAGTATTGTAAATATTTAAAATAAAAAATTCTTAGACTGTGAATCATCAGTCTGCTAGTGCAATTGAATTGTAGTTTCCTGCCTGCCAGCGTGTGTGCCAGGCCCACTAGCCAACTAGTGCCACCAATCATATTTGTTGTAACAGTATTGAAAATATTTTAAATCAAAACTTTTTTGACAGTGAATCATCAGTCTGCTAGTGCCATTGAATTGCAGTTGCCTGCCTGCCAGCGTGTGTGCCAGGCCCACTTGCCAACAAGTTACACCAATCATATTTGTTCTAACAGTATTGTAAATATTTAAAATAAAAAATTCTTAGACTGAATCATCAGTCTGCTAGTGCCATTAAATTGCAGTTGCCTGCCTGCCAGCGTGTGTGCCAGGCCCACTTGCCAACTAGTTACACCAATCATATTTGTTCTAACAGTATTGTAAATATTTAAAATAAAAAATTCTTAGACTGTGAATCATCTGTCTGCTAGTGCAATTGAATTGCAGTTTCCTGCCTGCCAGCATGTGTGCCAGGCCCACTAGCCAACTAGTTCCACCAATCACATTTGTTGTAACAGTATTGAAAATATTTTAAATCAAAACTTTTTTGACTGTGAATCATCAGTCTGCTAGTGCCATTGAATTGCAGTTGCCTGCCTGCCAGCGTGTGTGCCAGGCCCACTTGCCAACTAGTTACACCAATCATATTTGTTCTAACAGTATTGTAAATTGTTAAAATAAAAAATTTCTTGACTGTGAAACATCAGTCATCTAGTGTAATCTAATTGCAGTTGCCTTCCTCCCAGCGTGTGTACCAGGCCCACTTGCCAAGCCAACTAGTGCCACCAATCATATTTGTTCTAACAGGTTTGAAAATATTTAAACTAAAAACTTTTTTTACTGTGAATCATCAGTCTGCTAGTGCCATTGAATTGCATTTGCCTGCCTGCCAGCGTGTGTGCCAGGCCCACTTGCCGTTTCCAACTAGTGCCACCAATCATATTTGTTCTAACAGTATTGTCAATTTTTAAAAAAATAAATTTTTGGACTGTGAAGCATCACTCAGCTAGTGTAATCTAATTGCAGTTGCCTTCCTCCCAGCGTGTGTGCCAGCCAGACCCACTTGCCAACTAGTGCCACCAATCATATTTGTTGTCACAGTGCTTTTAATATTTAAAAAATAAACATTTTTGACTTTGAAACATCAGTCTTTTTTTTTTGTTGTCAGGCTCACAGCGTATACTGTGCTCACTTGCCCAGTGTCAGATCCTCTTTTGCCTACTTCCTATTGGCCCCTTACATCCTCTCTACCCTATTTAACATCCTGAACTACCATTCCTTATTGCTGGATTATTGAATACACAACCCCTTGTGTATCCTATGAGCCAATCCGGCTCCAAGCTCACCACCGTTGTATCCTGACGCTGTGCACATTCTCCCTGTCAGTTCTGTGCTTCACATCGAGTGAGACGCTGCCTGTGTCTCACTCGCTGACGTCATCAGCTATTGCCGCTCTCAGCTCAGAGGGAAGAGCCGCTTCAGCTCACATCACACAGACACGCTGTATGTCTGATCTCTGCTCACGGTCAAGCCTCTACACTTAGCCTATCTCTGCAGGAACCATCTACACACTTATGCTGGAACTAGGAGCCAGGTTGTATGCAGGGCTAAAGCTGTTATTTACGATTTCTCTTGCAAAGCATTGACATTGTTTCTCTGATCCATATCTAACGAATCTTTGTGTTAAACTTATATCCTGCCTATTGAGTTAAAACTGACTTTGTGTCTGATCCTCAACTCTCTCTTTGGCACATAATAACTTCAGAGGGGTTAACTATCATCAGCTGATGTGAGATAGCACCTCTGACACATATACAAGGTTTATTATATTCTGATTACCAGGAATATCCTAGTGGCTTATAGAAAATCCTCTTAAGCGCAAAATAAATAAAAAATTGCTGATACCCAGTGCCACCACTCATAATTTGTTTAATAGTATTGTAAGTGTACATTTAAAAAAAAATGACAGGCAGAGGCAGGCCACCCCGCAGGTGCCGTCATGGTCGTGGTGCTGTGATTCCTTTAGACCCTACAAATATGCACATTGTTCAGATGCCAGGTGCCAGGGGGGACGCGAAAAGTTCTGAGGAGGACCTAGTTGATTGGCTAACACAGGACACCCAATCTTCTACAGCTTCCGCTCCTAGTGCTCCTAACCTTGACGCACCATCCACCTCCAGCTGTGCTTTGTGCACCTCTCAAGTGACCAGTGCCACTTGCCCGCCTGTCGCCACCACCAACACTAGCATCACAGCCGCTTCACTTGATCTGTCAGAGGAGTTATTGACACAGCAGTTGTACACACGCTGGCTTTTTTTTTTCTTATAATGCAGGATGACTTGCGTGACTTATCCGCCAACAACTAGTGTTCAAGCCGCAAGGTTTTACTGCACTTTCTAACTGTTTTACAAATATCAATTTTTCTGGCCGCTGCTACAGCAGCGGCTGCAACAGTACCGAATTTTTAAGGCATTTGTACATGCCTAATTTTTCTGGCCTCTGCTGCTGCACTGTGGCTACAAAACTCAAAGCAAAAAAAAAGGCACATAAAAGTGATTAAACTGTTAAGAATAGTACTACTTAACACACCACTCATATCTGGTGGCACAGTACATTGCACGCACAGTGCCCCAAATTTGAAGTAGGAGGACCGACCAAGCATCTTTTTCCATTTCTTGGTTCCGAAAAATTATCTCCGGGTTCCATCGATGCCATACCTGTACTCTATTGTGCAAAAGGATGGCATATGTGGTGTTTCATGCTGTTGTGCCTGTTTTGGGTCATGGGCCATCGTATAAAAAGGCTGAAGGAGAACGACCTGTACTGGGTGTCCAAGCACATTTTTTGTTCAATATTCCCGGTTCCTCTAAATTATCTCCGGGTTCCTCAAATCAATGCCAAACCTGTACTCTATTGTGCAAAAGGATGGCATATGTGGTGTTTCATGCTGTTGTGCCTGTTGAGGGTCGTGGGCCATCTTATAAAAAGGCTGAAGGAGAACGACCTGTACTGGGTGTCCAAGCACGTTTTTTGTTCAATATTCCCAGTTCCTCTAAATTATCTCCGGGTTCCTCAAATCAATGCCATGCCTGTACTCTATTGTGCAAAAGGATGGCATATGTGGTGTTTCATGCTGTTGTGCCTTTTGAGGGTCGTGGGAATCGTATAAAACGGCTGAAGGAGAACGACCTGTACTGCCTTGCTGCTCCTTTTAGGAAGGCCAGCTCTTTGCATACAGGCCCACAGACTCTGTAACAGACGCCTCTTTTAGGGAGAGGTGCAGCCATAATGCAGGGTCAGAACCTCTGCCTGCAACTGGTATACTTGATTGTGCAAAGGAAGTAACCTTACCATGGTTCCCTGACCGCACGTCTTGTTGTTATATTTTGGTGAGGGTAATCATGCAGGCCATATAGACCTCCCCCGATATGGGGAGTAACAGGGATGAAAGTGCTAAGAATAGTACTACTTTACACAACCTAGTTAGCCATGGGTCCCAGTCCAAGACTGCATGTCTTGTTGTTTTGTTTGGTCCGGCTAATCATGCAGGCCATATAGACCTCCCACCAATAGGGGTTGTAACAGGTATTAAACTAATAAGAACAGTACTACTGAAATAAACCTACTTAACATGGTTCCAAGAGCGCAGGTTTTATTGTTGTACTTTGTTAGGCTAATCATGATGGCCATGTAGACCTCCCCCGAGAGGTCTGGAAGTAACAGGGATGAAAGTGCTAAGAATAGTACTACTTTACACAACCTAATTAGCCATGGGTCCCAGTCCAAGACCGCATGTCTTGTTGTTTCGTTTGGTCCGGCTAATCATGCAGGCCATATAGACCTCCCACCATTATGGGTTGTAACAGGTATTAAACTAATAAGAACAGTACTACTGAAATAAACCTACTTAACATGGTTCCAAGAGCGCAGGTTTTATTGTTGTACTTTGTTAGGCTAATCATGATGGCCATGTAGACCTCCCCCAAGAGGTCTGGAAGTAACAGGGATGAAAGTGCTAAGAATAGTACTACTTTACACAACCTAGTTAGCCATGGGTCCCAGTCCAAGACCGCATGTCTTGTTGTTTTGTTTGGTCCGGCTAATCATGCAGGCCATATAGACCTCCCACCATTATGGGTTGTAACAGGTATTAAACTAATAAGAACAGTACTACTTAACACAACCTAGTTACCATGGGTCACAGACCGCATGTCTTGTGGTTATATTTGGTGAGGGTAATCAGGCAGGCCGTATAGACCTCCCCCGATAGTGGGAGTTACAGAGATTAAAGTGCTATGAATAGTACAACTTAACACAACCTAGTTAACATGGGTCCCAGACCGCATGTCTTGTTGTTATATTTTGTCAGGATAATCAGGCAGGCCATATACAGGGAGTGCAGAATTATTAGGCAAGTTGTATTTTTGAGGATTAATTTTATTATTGAACAACAACCATGTTCTCAATGAACCCAAAAAACTCATTAATATCAAAGCTGAATATTTTTGGAAGTAGTTTTTAGTTTGTTTTTAGTTTTAGCTATTTTAGGGGGATATCTGTGTGTGCAGGTGACTATTATTGTGCATAATTATTAGGCAACTTAACAAAAAACAAATATATACCCATTTCAATTATTTATTTTTACCATTGAAACCAATATAACATCTCAACATTCACAAATATACATTTCTGACATTCAAAAACAAAACAAAAACAAATCAGTGACCAATATAGCCACCTTTCTTTGCAAGGACACTCAAAAGCCTGCCATCCATGGATTCTGTCAGTGTTTTGATCTGTTCACCATCAACATTGCGTGCAGCAGCAACCACAGCCTCCCAGACACTGTTCAGAGAGGTGTACTGTTTTCCCTCCTTGTAAATCTCACATTTGATGATGGACCACAGGTTCTCAATGGGGTTCAGATCAGGTGAACAAGGAGGCCATGTCATTAGATTTTCTTCTTTTATACCCTTTCTTGCCAGCCACGCTGTGGAGTACTTGGACGCGTGTGATGGAGCATTGTCCTGCATGAAAATCATGTTTTTCTTGAAGGATGCAGACTTCTTCCTGTACCACTGCTTGAAGAAGGTGTCTTCCAGAAACTGGCAGTAGGACTGGGAGTTGAGCTTGACTCCATCCTCAACCCGAAAAGGCCCCACAAGCTCATCTTTGATGATACCAGCCCAAACCAGTACTCCACCTCCACCTTGCTGGCGTCTGAGTCGGACTGGAGCTCTCTGCCCTTTACCAATCCAGCCACGGGCCCATCCATCTGGCCCATCAAGACTCACTCTCATTTCATCAGTCCATAAAACCTTAGAAAAATCAGTCTTGAGATATTTCTTGGCCCAAGTCTTGACGTTTCAGCTTGTGTGTCTTGTTCGGTGGTGGTCGTCTTTCAGCCTTTTTTACCTTGGCCATGTCTCTGAGTATTGCACACCTTGTGCTTTTGGGCACTCCAGTGATGTTGCAGCTCTGAAATATGGCCAAACTGGTGGCAAGGGGCATCTTGGCAGCTGCACGCTTGACTTTTCTCAGTTCATGGGCAGTTATTTTGCGCCTTGGTTTTTCCACACGCTTCTTGCGACCCTGTTGACTATTTTGAATGAAACGCTTGATTGTTCGATGATCACGCTTCAGAAGCTTTGCAATTTTAAGAGTGCTGCATCCCTCTGCAAGATATCTCACTATTTTTGACTTTTCTGAGCCTGTCAAGTCCTTCTTTTGACCCATTTTGCCAAAGGAAAGGAAGTTGCCTAATAATTATGCACACCTGATATAGGGTGTTGATGTCATTAGACCACACCCCTTCTCATTACAGAGATGCACATCACCTAATATGCTTAATTGGTAGTAGGCTTTCGAGCCTATACAGCTTGGAGTAAGACAACATGCATAAAGAGGATGATGTGGTCAAAATACTCATTTGCCTAATAATTCTGCACTCCCTGTAGACCTCCCCCGATTGGGGGAGTAACAGGGATTAAAGTGCTAAGAATAGTACAACTCAACACAACCTAGTTAACATGGGTCCCAGACCGCATGTCTTGTTATATTTTGTCAGGATAATCAGGCAGGCCATATAGACCTCCCCCGATAGGGGGAGTAACAGGGATTAAAGTGCTAAGAATAGTACTACTTAACACAACCTAGTTACCATGGGTCCCAGACCGCATGTTTTGATGTTATACTTTGTCAGGGTAATCATGCAGGCCATATAGACCTCCCTTGATAGGGGGAGTAACAGGGATTAAAGTGCTAAGAATAGTACTACTTAACACAACCTAAGTTACCATGGGTCCCAGACCGCATGTTTTGTTGTTATACTTTGTCAGGGTAATCATGCAGGCCATATAGACCTCCCCCGATAGGGGGAGTAAGAGGGATTAAACTGCTAAGAACAGTACTACTTAACACAACCTAGTTACCATGGGTCCCAGACCGCGTGTCTTGTTGTTATACTTTGTCAGGGTAATCATGCAGGCCATATATTGATTGATGACCTTCTGTTTATATGGGAGGGAAACAATAGTGGAGATGAATGCTTTGCTGAGTCCTTGAATATAAACGATATGGGTATATAGGGGAGTAAGAGGGATTAAACTGCTAAGAACAGTACTACTTAACACAACCTAGTTACCATGGGTCCCAGACCACGTGTCT
Source organism: Bombina bombina (assembly GCF_027579735.1). Classification (NCBI taxonomy): domain Eukaryota; kingdom Metazoa; phylum Chordata; class Amphibia; order Anura; family Bombinatoridae; genus Bombina; species Bombina bombina. The sequence continues at coordinate 244,241,701 of NC_069501.1, forward strand.
TGTTGTTATACTTTGTCAGGGTAATCATGCAGGCCATATATTGATTGATGACCTTCTGTTTATATGGGAGGGAAACAAGAGTGGAGCTGAATGCTTTGCTGAGTCCTTGAATATAAACGATATGGGTATATCTTTTACATACAAAATAGAAGAAGACTCTATTGAATTTTTGGATCTTGTATTAAAATGGGATCAATATGGAAACATTATCACCAGTACACATTTTAAAGATGTAGACACTAATAGCTACCTGAACTACAGAAGCAACCACTATAAACCATGGAAAATAAACATTCCATATAATCAATTCTGTAGAATCAGGAGAAACTGTACAGACCTAGTTACATTTAATCAACAGGCACAAATCCTTAAATAAAGGTTTATAGAAAAGGAATATCCTCTAGAACTTATTGAGAACAGTTTAATAAAAGCACAGAATACCAATAGAAATGATTTATTAAGGAAAAACGTAGAGGGCACTTCCCCTATGGAGGACAATCAAGACAGGGTCCAAAAAAGAAATGTAAGCGAAAATAGGGTGGTAAAAGATAAAAAGAAGGATATTAGATTTATCACACAATATAATAATAGTCACAAAAGAATCAAGAATATTTTGAGAAAATACTGGCATATTCTCAAGGGAGACCCGATCCTTAAAGAACTGCTAGATGAGCAGCCTGTATGTACCTTTAGAAGAGCTCCAACTATTAAAAACAAATTAGCACCCAGAAAAATATTAATGAGGAAACATCAGAACCCAAATATAAATAAAAACAAAAATGGGCTAGGTGTGTTGCAAAAATATGGATTCTACAAATGTAATAGAGCTTTATGTGGACTGTGTAAATATACTACAGGGGAAAAAGTGATTGTCAATTCACACGCCACTGGAGAAGTATTTAAGATTGAGACACACTTTACATGTGACTCTGCGTTCGTTGTGTACTTATTGGAGTGCAAGTGTGGACTCCAATATGTAGGGAGGACCTCTAGGCCCTTGAAAAAAAGATGGGGGGAACACATGAGGAATCTTAAAAACAAAACAAAAAACCATAGTATACCAAGACATGGCAACAAGTGCCATGAAGGAGACCTGAACATATATAGAATGCTCCCATTAGAGTGTGTGAAACCTAAATGGGGTAGGAATAGATATTTAACTTCCATATCCAATATGTTTCACGTTGCCTCAGATGTAAAGACTTTAAGCCCTTATGGACTAAATGAAAATATAGATATGGCAGCATTTAACAACTAGTTAATAGAACATCTTCCCAATAGTCCATTCCAATATATCTAACATATTTAATTACAGTTCTACAAGTAGTGTCACTGTAGTATATATAATTAGTGTCACTTCAGTATATTCCTTTGTATATATATTTTTGCATCTAATTCAATATAGGTTACACTATTGGAACTATACAGTGTACACTTAAATTTCTGTAAGAAATCTGTATAATTATCCCCTTATACTACTTCATCTGATGATATCCAGATGGGATTTGTATGAAATATATAGAAGAGTCACTAACTGACTTCTATAATATAGGAACTATCCGTTTATTAATTTCTAGAAACAAATAAATATATATAGGATGGTGTAGGAATGTTGTAGGTATTAAATATAGGCACAAACTCCTTAATAATAACCATAAGTTCTTATAATACCAATATTATCAATCTGTATGGATCGCATAGGATTATTTGAATGTTGTGAGATGCTAATACACCGCTATTTAACATACATGTTAGAGGCAGTATAGGATAACATTTTGTATTTCAGTCTGCGTTAGGGCTCCATATAGATAGAATTGGTGAATTCACCATATATATAATTTTAGAGAAAAGGGTAATACAAATCATTATCTGTTAGTCCATCACTGTCCGAAGATAGGATTTAACGAGATAGTTGGAGGGTTGTATAGATCATATTAATCATCATATGTACATGCAGGATAATCGTTAGATAGTAAGGGGTGAAACATCTGACGCCTGCGCTTCTGATCACACTTAGAGACCACTAAACCGGGTATAACAATTTCCTCTATGAAATTAACCCCCATACAAAAGTACAATTGAAATTGACTATGTAATGATTACGGGTTAAGCAAAAAACTTCCTTTTGAAGTATTTACGAAACCATCATAATCCATCTTACAACTAAACAATGGAGTGATGTTGTAGAGAATAACACTCATGAATATATACATGTGAGTGTATTTACAAGTTTAAAATTTGAAGATTTAATTCACGATATAAAGGATAGTGGAGTTTTGAGTAGTATCATTATAATCGGATTGGCTGAAAGATTTAACCTAACAGATAGACTAACATGAGATTTTATGAATGAGTGTATTTACGTTCAATACACACCCCTGTTGGCAGCCAATCAATTCATTATTGGAAACGCAGGCGCAATGGGATCCCTAGGACGCCGACAGAGCTATTATAAACCGTGGTTTGTTAAACGACTGTATTACACTTGATAAAAAAAAGTCTTTTAACTTATAGACTTTGCCACGGTTCAATCTTTACTTTCATGTTATACCCTATTTTCTCCCAATACCTTACTGTGTGACTCAACCTGTCCCTGTAATCTATACGGAGGAGCGGATACATCTGTGTGAGCGGCATCACACTGACGGCTTCGTGGAGAAACAGCTGATCGCTGAGCAGTTGACTGGGCGACTGTAAGAGCCCAGAATGCACATATAGCACTTGTTCAGTGCTTTGAAGCTTGTAAGTACGGGCTATCGGAGTGGGGAATTCCTGATAATATTGACCCCACACTATTGTGGCGCCTTCTTTCTTTTTTGTATCATTGACTCACAGGATTGGACTCCAACTATTTCCAGAAGAAGCAGCCTGCCACAGTTCATCGTTACCATCGATTGGGATATCAAAGCCATCTACTTTGAACACGGGAACATCTCTTTCCTTTTTTCCTGAGAACCTGGACATTTTTACAGGAACTGATAAGTGCCACACACTATACACTTATTATAATCTTTATCAATATATGCATGATAATTGGTGTGTCATCTGTGTATATATATTCTGCTATACATTTTGCTGTATATATATTCTTTTTAGCACTATTTGCAATAGTCACTATTGACATAGTAGGTGTCATTTAGCACCATTCTAGAAATTTTACTCACTAACACACCGTATGAGTTTTAAATATTTGATATACACTACAACTATCAATGTAACTCACTACTAGGCTCACCCAATCTAACACATATATTTGTGTATATTTCTATGCAGGCCATATAGACCTCCCCCGATAGGGGGAGTAACAGGTATTAAAGTGCTAAGAATAGTACTACTTATCAGAACCTAGTTGCCATGGGTCCCAGACCGCATGTTTTGTTGTTATACTTTGTCAGGGTAATCATGCAGGCCATATAGACCTCCACCGAAAGGGGGAGTAAGAGGGATTAAATTGCTAAGAAAAGTACTACTTAACACAACCTAGTTACCATGGGTCCCAGACCGCGTGTCTTGTTGTTATACTTTGTCAGGGTAATCATGCAGGCCATATAGACCTCCCCCGATAGGGGGAGTTACAGGGATTAAAGTGCTAAGAATAGTACTACTTAACACAACCTAGTTACCATGGGTCCCAGACCGCATGTTTTATTATTATACTTTTTCAGGGTAATTATATATCTATCAAATCTATCTATTTATCTTCTATCAATTCTATCTAACTATCAATCTATGTATATCTATCTATCAAATCTATCTATCTCGTGTCCGGACTGTTTTGAGACAGCCACTTGTGTTTTTGACAAATTTGAAGTAGGAGGACAGACCAATCATCTTCTTCCATCTCCCTGTTCAAAAAATGCAGGCCATATAGACCTCCCCCGATCAAATGTATATTGCATCTTTTCATCGATAACATTCGTATCTATCAAATGTATATTGCATCTATTGATCTATGTAATTTGTATCGATCATATGTATATTGCATCTATTGAGCTATGTAATCTATGTATCTATCTATCAAATCTATCTATCTCGTGGTTGTGCAAATGGACTGTTTGCGGTTGTTTGCGGTGCTTTACACTTGGAGTTTGGTCTGTCACTGTGAAGCGGGCGTAACCCTTACACTACCTGATCGATACGACATCATAACTGATGTTTTAAAGCACGTTATTGCAAACAATTTATTAATGTTAGGTGATTTAGGCCCTTTATGGGTTAAAAGCAGACTCTGCATCAACTATGTAATTTTCCATGGGAGTTTTGACATGGATCCCCCTCCAGCATGCCACAGTCCAGGTGTTAGTACCCTTGAAACAACTTTTCCATCACTATTGTGGCCAGAAAGAGTCCTTGTGGGTTTTAAAGTTCGCCTGCCTTTTGAAGTCAATGGCGGTTCGAAATTTTTAAGTTTGCGACATCACTAATAACTAGCCCTCCTCTGGTTATACCTATGTGCCAATGTTACTAATGTGTCATTATATAGTGCTGGGTGTTATTATACTGATGCAGATACCACTGATCCTATAACTAGCCCTCCTCTGGCTATACCCATGAGCCAGTGTCACTACTGTGTCATTATATAGTACTGGGTGTTATTATACTGGTGCAGATACCACTGATCCTATAACTAGCCCTCCTCTGGCTATACGCGTGAGCCAGTGTCACTACTGTGTCTTTGTATAGTGCTTAGTGTTATTATACTGATGCAGATACCACTGATCCTATAACTAGCCCTCCTCTGGCTATACCCATGTGCCAGTGTTACTAATGTGTCATTATATAGTACTGGGTGTTATTATACTGATGCAGATACCACCAATCCTATAACTAGCCCTCTTCTGGCTATACCTTTGTGCCAGTGTCACTGTGTCATTATATAGTACTGGGTGTTATTATACGGGTGCAGATACCACTGACCCTATAACCAGCCCTTGTCTGGCTATACGCATGAGCCAGTGTCACTACTGTGTCATTATATTGTGCTGGGTGTTATTATACTGATGCAAATACCACTGACCCTATAATTTACAGCCCTTGTCTGGCTATATGCATGTGCCAGTGTCACTACTGTGTCTTTGTATAGAGCTGGGTGTTATTATACAGATGCAGATACACATCCAGTATTTCACTCGGGCTTTATTTATTCCATAACTTATCACCCAATATCGCTAGCAGTCTCTTGACTAGCCACTAACTTTATTCACACTATATAGCCACTAACTTTATTCACACTACATATTTTTTTTTTATTCCTATTATTTAATCAGAAAGAAAAGATATACTAAGGCTGTGGTGGACACTGCAAGGGCTAGTCACGGACACCAGTGTCCGTGTACGGACACCTTGCCTATCCCTGGCTGTGACGGCAATAATGCCTGAAAGTAAAGGATTGAATGATGGCTGTTTATTTTTTCCTTTTTTCTTTCTATATACTATATAGGCTACTGTCCTTATTTTAGATGTTAATTCAGTTAAATTAATGCTAAGTGTTGGAGTTACTATTGGAAAAAAGATGTTGGCCGACCCCTACCTATATCAATAGTTCTTTGAATTGTTCAATTAAGCTGTTTTCATATAACACTAAAATTAGTATTTGTATTGCCCGGCGGACTCCATGGTTCTACCCCCCACTTATCAATGTACTCTGGCTTCTGCTGATTTTGTCCAGAGACTGATTTTGCTCTTTATCTTTCAAGTAGCGCTACTTTAATTATATTTTACCACAAATCTTGCAGGGTCCAATAGGTCTTTACATTTCTTCATCCCTAGCTAATTATTTAACTATTTCCCCATGTTTTCTTCTATATAATTTATGGTCAGTTTATTACAAAATATATAAAGCGCTACATATTTTGCCTAACTGTTTACTCAGGTACATAGGGGCGATTTATTAAGCAGCGTATGCTGCTCATTCCGCGTGAGCCTTAAGGCTTGCCGGAATCAGGAGTTAAGAAGCAGCAGTCGTAAGACTGCTGCTCCTTAACTCATCCGCCATCTCTGAGGTGACGGACTGCAATCATCCTGATCATATACAATCGGGATTATTGACACCACTGCTAGCAGCCATTTGGCCACGAATGTGCAGGGGGCAGCATTGCACAAGCATTTCACAAGAAATGTTTTTGTAATGATAAATGATTATCGATGTCGGGCGGACATGATTCATTACAGTGAATCATGTCCGCCCGCCATTTGTTAAATATACCCCATAGACTCAACATTTTAATTACTGTAGTCTTATATCAACTGAGTTAGTCTTCTTTATACCAACATCAGTAAATGTATACTTCTGAGTAAACAGTTTTATAGTTAACAATACTTAGAAGCTTTCACCTAGATTATGAGTTTTGCGTTAACAGGGGTGCGGTGCTAACGCTTAGTTTATGCTCACCGCTCACCTACAAACAACGCTGGTACTACAGGTTCTTTTAAACCCGGCGTTAGCCGCAAAAAAGTGAGCGGAGAGCAAAATTTAGCTCCACATCTCACCTCAATACCAGCGCTGCTTACGGTAGCGGTGAGCTGGCTAAACGTGCTCGTGCACGATTTCCCCATAGGAATCAATGGGTCAGTTTCGGCTGAAAAAAAACCTAACACCTGCAAAAAAGCAGCGTTCAGCTCCTAACGCAGCCCCATTGATTCCTATGGGGAAAATACATTTATGTCTACACCTAACACCCTAACATGAACCCCGAGTCTAAACACCCCTAATCTTACACTCATTAACCCCTAATCTGCTGCCCCCGACATCGCTGACACCTGCATTATATTATTAACCCCTAATCTGCCACTCCGGGCACCACCGCCACCTACATTATACTTATGAACCCCTAATCTGCTGCCCCCAACATCGCCGCCACCTACATTATATTTATTAATCCCTACTCTGCCACCCCCAATGTCGTCGCAACCTACCTACAATTATTAACCCTTAATCTGCCGCCCCCAACGTCGCCACTACTATAATAAAGTAATTAACCCCTAAATCTAACTAACTAAATTAGTCCTATTTAAAACTAAATACTTACCTATAAAATAAACCCTAAGCTAGCTACAATACAGGGAGTGCAGAATTATTAGGCAAATGAGTATTTTGACCACATCATCCTCTTTATGCATGTTGTCTTACTCCAAGCTGTATAGGCTCGAAAGCCTACTACCAATTAAGCATATTAGGTGATGTGCATCTCTGTAATGAGAAGGGGTGTGATCTAATGACATCAACACCCTATATCAGGTGTGCATAATTATTAGGCAACTTCCTTTCCTTTGGCAAAATGGGTCAAAAGAAGGACTTGACAGGCTCAGAAAAGTCAAAAATAGTAAGATATCTTGCAGAGGGATGCAGCACTCTTAAAATTGCAAAGCTTCTGAAGCGTGATCATCGAACAATCAAGCGTTTCATTCAAAATAGTCAACAGGGTCGCAAGAAGCGTGTGGAAAAACCAAGGCGCAAAATAACTGCCCATGAACTGAGAAAAGTCAAGCGTGCAGCTGCCAAGATGCCCCTTGCCACCAGTTTGGCCATATTTCAGAGCTGCAACATCACTGGAGTGCCCAAAAGCACAAGGTGTGCAATACTCAGAGACATGGCCAAGGTAAGAAAGGCTGAAAGACGACCACCACTGAACAAGACACACAAGCTGAAACGTCAAGACTGGGCCAAGAAATATCTCAAGACTGATTTTTCTAAGGTTTTATGGACTGATGAAATGAGAGTGAGTCTTGATGGGCCAGATGGATGGGCCCATGGCTGGATTGGTAAAGGGCAGAGAGCTCCAGTCCGACTCAGACGCCAGCAAGGTGGAGGTGGAGTACTGGTTTGGGCTGGTATCATCAAAGATGAGCTTGTGGGGCCTTTTCGGGTTGAGGATGGAGTCAAGCTCAACTCCCAGTCCTACTGCCAGTTTCTGGAAGACACCTTCTTCAAGCAGTGGTACAGGAAGAAGTCTGCATCCTTCAAGAAAAACATGATTTTCATGCAGGTCAATGCTCCATCACACGCGTCCAAGTACTCCACAGCGTGGCTGGCAAGAAAGGGTATAAAAGAAGAAAATCTAATGACATGGCCTCCTTGTTCACCTGATCTGAACCCCATTGAGAACCTGTGGTCCATCATCAAATGTGAGATTTACAAGGAGGGAAAACAGTACACCTCTCTGAACAGTGTCTGGGAGGCTGTGGTTGCTGCTGCACGCAATGTTGATGGTGAACAGATCAAAACACTGACAGAATCCATGGATGGCAGGCTTTTGAGTGTCCTTGCAAAGAAAGGTGGCTATATTGGTCACTGATTTGTTTTTGTTTTGTTTGTGAATGTTGAGATTTTATATTGGTTTCACTGGTAAAAATAAATAATTGAAATGGGTATATATTTGTTTTTTGTTAAGTTGCCTAATAATTATGCACAGTAATAGTCACCTGCACACACAGATATCCCCCTAAAATAGCTATAACTAAAAACAAACTAAAAACTACTTCCAAAACTATTCAGCTTTGATATTAATGAGTTTTTTGGGTTCATTGAGAACATGGTTGTTGTTCAATAATAAAATGAATCCTCAAAAATACAACTTGCCTAATAATTCTGCACTCCCTGTATAACTAATAATTACATTATAGCTATTTTAGGATTTATTTTTATTTTACTGGCAAGTTTGTAATTATTTTAACTAGGTACAATAGTTATTAAATAGTTATTAACTATTTAATAACTACCTAGCTAAAATAAGTACAAATTTACTTGTAAAATAAACCCTAACCTAAGTTACAATTACACCTAACACTACACTATAAATAAATATATTACCTAAATTAAATTAAACTAATTACAATTAAATAAAATAAACTAAAGTACAAAAAAACAAAACACTAAATTACAAAAAAATAATAAAATAATTACAAGAATTTTAAACTAATTACACCTACTCTAACCCCCCAATAAAATTAAAAAAAACCCCAAAATAAAAAAGCCCTACCCTATACTAAATTACAAATAGCCCTTAAAATGGCTTTTTACAGGGCATTGCCCCAAAGTAATCAGCTCTTTTACCTGTAAACAAAATTACAATACCCCCAACATTAAAACCCACCACCCACACACCCAACCCTACTCTAAAACCTACCCAATCCCCCCTTAATAAAACCTAACACTTCCCCCTTGAAGATCACCCTACCTTGAGACGTCTTCACCCAACCGGGCAGAAGTGGACCTCCAGATGGCCAGAAGTCTTCATCCGATCCGGGCAGAAGAGGACCTCCAGGGGGGCAGAAGTCTTCATCCAAGCGGCATCTTCTATCTTCATCCATCCGGAGCGGAGCAGGTCCTTCTTCAAGTCAGCCGACGTGGAGCATCCTCTTCCAACAACATCCAACTGAAGAATGAAGGTTCCTTTAAATAACGTCATCCAAGATGGCGTCCCTTGAATTCCGATTGGCTGATAGGATAGGATCAGCCAATCGGAAATAAGGTAGGAAAAATCCTATTGGCTGATGCATTCTATTGGCTGTTCCAATCAGGGCTATTTGTAATTTAGTATAGGGTAGGGCTTTTTTATTTTGGGGGGCTTTTTTTATTTTATTAGGGGGATTAGAGTAGGTGTAATTAGTTTAAAATTCTTGTAATTATTTTATTATTTATTGTAATTTAGTGTTTGTTTTTTTTGTACTTTAGTTTTATTTTATTTAATTGTAATTAGTTTAATTTAATTTAGGTAATTAATTTATTTATAGTGTAGTGTTAGGTGTAATTGTAACTTAGGTTAGGGTTTATTTTACAGGTAAATTTGTACTTATTTTAGCTAGGTAGTTATTAAATAGTTAATAACTATTTAATAACTATTGTACCTAGTTAAAATAAATACAAACTTCCCTGTAAAATAAAAATAAATCCTAAAATAGCTACAATGTAATTATTAGTTATATTGTAGCTAGCTTAGGGTTTATTTTATAGGTAAGTATTTAGTTTTAAATAGGACTAATTTATGGCTAGATTTAGAGGTTTGTCGGTAATGACCCGCGTAGCTAACACTGTTTTTTTTTCCCTTGCACCTTTTAAATACCGCTGGTATTTAGAGTTCACAGAAGGGCTGCGTTAGGCTCCAAAAAGGGAGCGTAAAGCATAATTTACCGCCACTGCAACTCTCAATACCAGCGGTGCTTACGGACGCGGCCAGCTTAAAAAACATGCTTGTGCACGATTCCCCCATAGGAAACAATGGGGCAGTTTGAGCTGAAAAAAAACCTAACACCTGCAAAAAAGCAGCGTTCAGCTCCTAACACAGCCCCATTGTTTCCTATGGGGAAACACTTCCTGAGTCTGCACCTAACACCCTAACATGTACCCTGAGTCTAAACACCCCTAATCTTACACTTATTAACCCCTAATCTGCCGCCCCCACTATCGCTGACCCCTGCATTATATTATTAACCCCTAATCTGCCGCTCCGTACACCTCCGCCACCTACGTTATCCCTATGTACCCCTAATCTGCTGCCCCTAACACCGCCGACCCCTATATTATATTTATTAACCCCTAATCTGCTGCCCCCGCTATCGCTGACCCCTGCATATTTTTTTTAAACCCTAATCTGCCACTCCGTACACCGCCGCAACCTACATTATCCCTATGTACCCCTAATCTGCTGCCCCTAACACCACCGACCCCTATGTTATATTTATTATCCCCTAATCTGCCCCCCACAACGTCGCCGCCAGCTACCTACAATAATTAACCCCTAATCTGCCGACCGGACGCTACTATAATAAAGTTATTAAACCCTAAAGCTAAGTCTAACCCTAACCCTAACACCCCCCTAAGTTAAATATAATTTAAATCTAACGAAATAAATTAACTCTTATTAAATAAATTATTCCTATTTAAAGCTAAATACTTACCTGTAAAATAAATCCTAATATAGCTACAATATAAATTATAATTATATTGTAGCTATTTTAGGATTAATATTTATTTTACAGGCAACTTTGTATTTATTTTAACCAGGTACAATAGCTATTAAATAGTTAATAACTATTTAATAGTTACCTAGTTAAAATAATTACAAAATTACCTGTAAAATAAATCCTAACCTAAGTTACAATTAAACCTAACACTGCACTATCAATAAATAAATTACATACAAATACCTACAAATACAATTAAATAAACTAACTAAAGTACAAAAAATAAAAAAGAACTAAGTTACAAAAAATAAAAAAATATTTACAAACATTAGAAAAATATTACAACAATTTTAAGCTAATTACACCTACTCTAAGCCCTAATCCTAAGAATTCTAAGGAGAGATCATTGCATTCTTTGGATGTAGTTAGAGCTTTGAAATATTATGTTGAAGCTACTAAGAATTTCCGAAAGACTTCTAGTCTATTTGTTATCTTTTCCGGTTCTAGGAAAGGTCAGAAGGCCTCTGCCATTTCTTTGGCATCTTGGTTGAAATCTTTAATTCATCATGCTTATGTCGAGTCGGGTAAATCTCCGCCTCAAAGGATTACAGCTCATTCTACTAGGTCAGTTTCTACTTCCTGGGCGTTTAGGAATGAAGCTTCGATTGATCAGATTTGCAAAGCAGCAACTTGGTCTTCTTTGCATACTTTTACTAAATTCTACCATTTTGATGTGTATTCTTCTTCTGAAGCAGTTTTTGGTAGAAAAATACTTCAGGCAGCTGTTTCAGTTTGATTCTTCTGCTTATAATTTCAGTTTTCTTCATTATAAGATTTAAACTTTATTTTGGGTGTGGATTATTTTTCAGCGGAATTGGCTGTCTTTATTTTATCCCTCCCTCTCTAGTGACTCTTGCGTGGATGATCCACATCTTGGGTAGTCATTATCCCATACGTCACTAGCTCATGGACTCTTGCTAATTACATGAAAGAAAACATAATTTATGTAAGAACTTACCTGATAAATTCATTTCTTTCATATTAGCAAGAGTCCATGAGGCCCACCCTTTTTTGTGGTGGTTATGATTTTTTTGTATAAAGCACAATTATTCCAATTCCTTGTTTTTTATGCTTTCGCACTTTTTTCTTATCACCCCACTTCTTGGCTATTCGTTAAACTGATTTGTGGGTGTGGTGAGGGGTGTATTTATAGGCATTTTGAGGTTTGGGAAACTTTGCCCCTCCTCGTAGGAATGTATATCCCATACGTCACTAGCTCATGGACTCTTGCTAATATGAAAGAAATGAATTTATCAGGTAAGTTCTTACATTAATTATGTTTTATCGCAGTCGGGTTAGCGCACATGAAAACTTAAAATGCATTATTGAAATATTAAATATAAAGTATAAAATAATAAAAATTATTAAACATACTGTACAATATTCAAAAAAATCCATGGAATATATCTATATTTTTAACTACGTTTTCATCTGCGCTAACCCGACCGTGTTAAATGTAAATTTTGAAAACTTATGCGCAAAATGCATATTTTACATTCCTTTGTTATTGACATAGAAAAATATGTACTTTTTTATTATTAAATATATATATATATATATATATATATATATATAAAATAGCTGATCATCTAGCAATGCGGTTTCCTACTTGAGAAAGGAGGAGTGCCCTCTGAAACGCGTTGCTAAATTAACTTTGACAGGGGGGGCGTGGCCTTACCAAGCTGAGAAATGGCCGCATAATTAGTGAGCTCTGTTCAGCTCATCGAACAAAAATCATTTATGAAGCCCTAGGCATCAGCCAACTACCTCAAAAAGAAGGAGCAATATCCTAAACCCTAATCTAGACATCCTGATTACCCTAAGAGAGCTAGCAGCGCATGGAGGAGTGTAAGGGGCAAGCTCCTAGAAAAGCTTGTGAATTTCAAGAAACTCCAGCCACCAATTTCTTTAAAAGACCTTTATTCTTTTGTCATGGGTCCCATATTGTATTATCTATGGGACCCATGACAAAAGAATAAAGGTCTTTTAAAGAAATTGGTGGCTGGAGTTTCTTGAAATTCATGGACTTTGGTGAGACTTGGCAAGTCTGTTACTCCGTGCCCCACTGAAAGAGAAAGATTGGTGTGCTGTTTTCCATTATTTTGATCCTAGAAAAGCTTCACAGCATCACAGAAGCAGCGGCGGCGCCAAGTGACACCGGACAGTTAAAATCACTCACGCTGCAGCACCGGAGGTCCTCGATGACCGCAGTGAACTGAAACCGCAAGCGGTACTACCCGCCAGGTAAACGCTGTCTTCTAAAATGCAGGGAAGGGGGAGCTGAGGGACATAAAAAGTGCTGCAAGCAAGTGAAAGTACCCCTGCACAAAACACAACAACCCACAGTTTCCAGGTGTTAGGTTTAAGCCCTAGAAAGAATTCAAAGAGGGGGGAGGTAGGAAAGAAAGAAAACGACAGCTTCCAATATATCAAAATAACAGGGATCCCACACAAAAACCAGATTTCCCACTAAAGGGGACAAAGTTCAGCAGACCCACCTGAAGGCTTGTGGTTGCCCAGCTAGACAGTCAGACCACGTGTGCTTGCCTGAACCAGTTGCTCTGATAATTTAAGCAGAGGAGCTGGGAGAGACTCCCATCATAAAAAGCAATAGACGGCGTGGCACTGACTGAGACACACCCAATACCTCAGCAATAGTCTTTATCACCCAAATCCACAAAAGACATTAGACCACAAATCTGTGGGTCCCCTACCACAACACTAGCAGTAGGAGCAATAATAACCTCCATAACAATGTTAGTCAGAAGATTAACAAAGGGCGACAAAATAACTAAGCCATCCACAGTCAATGCCTATTTTAAAACAACTATAAACTCCAAACCAAACATAATGGAGGATATGGAAGAGGGGGATCAAGAAACGTCTGATATAGAACAGCCTGACACAAATGAAGAAACCACCCCAGTGACCAAAGCAGATCTGAAGGGCTTAGTCTCTAAACAGGACATAGCAGCCAACTTCGAAAAGCTCTGGAATAAAATAGATAACATGCATACGGCAATGACCAATAGCTTATCTGAAATCAAATCAGATATTGCTGAACTTGGAGGGCGGATGGACACACTGGAGGAACACACAGACACCCTAGTCGAAGATATCACTAATGTTACCCAGTCCGTAGCCTCCCACCATCAGGAATTAATCGAGATTCACGAAAAAGACCTAGAAAATAGGAGCAGGAGGAACAATATTAGGCTGAAAGGAGTTCCAGAAAGTATCCTTAACAAAGACCTCCTCTCCTATGTGGCACAGTTGTTTCACCAGATGACAGCAGGGACTGGAGAATTCAACATGGGAATTGAAAGAGCCCACAGAGCCCTCAAACCAAAACCCAAAGAAGGTATGCCCCCCAGAGATATAATCATCAAAATGGCGCTATTCCAAGATGAAGACAAAATCCTACAAGGAGCGCGCAAGAACCCCACACTGAAATTTCAGGGGAACGTAATACAGTTCTATCAGGATCTTAGCGTTAGAACCCTTCAACGCAGAGGAGCTCTCAGACCGCTGACACAGCTGTTAAGGAAACACCAAATAGTATACAAATGGGGTTTCCCCTTTGCCCTGTACATTAACAAAGACTCCAGAACAATTACTCTCAAAGAACCATCAGATATTCCTGAGGTCTGCCAAATCTTGGGCCTGGAAACTCCAAAACTACCACCCCCTGCCCCCCTGCAGCGACTAACAAAACCAGCAGACCAGATCTCGAAACCGCAATGGTCTAAATCGACTAGGAAGAAACAAAAAACCTGAAAACTCCTCTTTGGGACATATTTAGGGATATCAAGTTCTCCCATGTCGAGCTCTGTAATTGTTATCGCAAGCTGACATGGAGATAGACAAGGAACTACAAGCTCCTAAAGGACACCTTTTCCAAAACTAACATAACTTGTGAAACTTCAGACATACAGAAGGACTAGCTTTCCTTCTCCTGAATGATCAGCTCTGAGAGTACAGGGACATTTGATAACTCAGAGCAAGACTTTGCTCACAATAATTACCCTATAGCCATGGGACTTTTTTCTTACTCACTTATGTTCAACTCGATGTAGCTGAACTGACACCCCCAGTTAACAAAGACTTACTGTTATTGCACTTTAAGTGATTTTCTAATATGTTTTCCCCTGTTCTTCTTGTTCTTTTTCTTTCTCCCCCCCCATTCTTTCCTACAGTTGTGATGGTTGGAGGCCCAAACAATCGGGCCCAGAGTGCAGTTGTGTTGTATTGTTGTAACCGGTTTTTTCATATGTTTCAAGATGTCGAATGGGAGAGGTCTATGCAATTAGGGACCACCATGAGGGTTGTTTTGGAGCCATCATCAGAATGGTATGAAACACTGGAGGGTGAGGAGCCTGGAGAGGTCTCACGAAGACCAGGTAAGCTGACAATCCACAAACAACACATAAATGGATGGTGAGTTGACCATAGCTACACATAATGTACAAGGCCTCAACACTGACACTAAGAGAAGATTAGCCTTTAAACAATACACCATGCTCAAGGCCAAGATACTGTTTCTACAAGAAACACATTTTGTAACACCCCAACTCCCCTACTACTGGACTAAAAATTTCCCCAAACACTTCCACGCGACTACCAAGACGAAAAAGAGAGGAGTTTCGATTCTTATCCACTCCTCTGTTAACTACATACACTAATCCATCACTGAAGATACCGAAGGTAGATACTTAATCTTAAAGGGGCAGCTAGACAACGTAGACGTTGTTTTGTGTAATGTTTATGCGCCCAATGAACAACAACATATATTCTTTGCCAAAATATTGCAACTTATCACACAGTGGTCACAAGTCAGAATAATTTTAGCGGGCGACTTTAATATTCCCATCCCACCACAGGGCACAAGGGGACCAAGAACAACATTGAATAAACAGTTAAGGCGAGATAGCATAATACGAAACATTCAGGCTTCACTCAGTACACACTCACTACTGGACTCCTGGCACATTTTAAATGGCAACACCAATGAAACAACCTTTTATTCGGCGGCCCATAACACATATTCCTGACTTGATTATGTCTTCACCAGTCAAATCATGCAACCGACACTCAGCTCTTCCAGCATTTGTCCCTGTGTGTGGTCAGACCACTCGGTGGTGATACTTAAGATGACTGGACTGGTTGACCCAAATAGATCTAGATCCTGGACGTACGACCAAAATTTACATAAAAATCTGCACATCCATTCTTCCACTTTGCAACACCTGACTGAATTCTGGGACATTAATACAGACACCACTGACAACCCGACATGTGTATGGGCAGCGCACAAATCTGTACTTAGGGGCATCCTCATAAAAGAAAAAACTATACACAATAGACAGACGAGACGAGACTGGATGTAAACACATGAGGATATAGCGCATTTAGAAAGACAACATAGATTAACGGGGAACCCCACCACACTGGATAATCTGCAAAACAAAAGAGACTCGTTGGCTAAGATGCTGAGCTCCCAAGCCAACAGAGCTATAATGAAACTAAAATCACAGTATTTTATATACGCTAACAAGCCCGACAAATTCTTGGCTCATAAACTTAGAGAAAAATACAAAACAGCTAATATCCCCACTCATTGAAAGACCAGATGGCACAAATACAACTCATCCCCAAGAAATAGTTGATACCTTTGGAGACTTTTACGCGCAGCTTTATGATGGCCATAAAGTAACACACAGCCCAAAGATAGAGATTCTCACACAGAGCTTTTTAGAAAATCCCTCGTTGGTTAAACTAACAGAAGATGACAAAAAGTCATTGAATGAACCCATTTCAACGTTAGAGGTTGTCTTGGCGATAAAAGCTTTAAAACCAGGAAAGGCCGCGGGGCCAGATGGTTTCCCAGGGGAATATTACAAGTTGTTCAGAAGGGAACTTGTCCCCCACCTGACCAAATTCTGTAATCACATTATGCAAGGTCACCCAGTCCCAGCTGAGTTGCTGCAAGCAAACATTATAGTCATACCCAAATCAGGCAAAGACCCAAAAAAGTGTCCTAGCTACCGCCCCATCTCCCTGATTAATCAGGACATTAAAATCTTTACTAAGATCTTAGCCAATAGGTTAGCAAACATTTTACCCAAACTGATACATAAAGACCAAGTAGGATTCATTAGAGACAGAGAAGCCCCGGATAACGTAAGACGAACTGTAGACACAGTCCATCACCTCTGCGAAACACGGACGCCTTCTCTGCTCCTCGCGTTGGACGCGGAGAAGGCGTTTGATAGGGTAGACTGGAGGTACATGATTAAAACCCTGACACAAATGAACTTCGAGGGCCCCTTTCTCAGCGCCATCAAAATCATATACACCAATCCATCGGCCCTTGTGTCCTCCAATGGATATAGATCTAAATCGTTCCCAATCCTAAATGGGACCAGACAGGGGTGCCCATTGTCCCCCCTGTTATTTGCGCTGTGTATAGAACCCCTGGCAGCCAAGATAAGGACGAACCCTGACATAGCAGGAGTTAGAGTGGGAAACGTAGACTATAAAATCAGCCTTTTCGCGGATGATATACTGCTTACTCTGATCAGTCCTATGCTCTCACTTCCTAACCTATATGAAACACTGGGAGAGTTTTCATTAATCGCATTAACTCCGATAAATGTGAAATGTTACCAATAGAGATCCCCACTCACACAAAGAAACTAATCAAAATAAACTTTGAATTAAAAGAATCTAAAGGTCCCTTGAAATATTTGGGGGTGGGAATAACGGCTCAGACCCAGCAGCTATACAGGGCCAATTATATACCTCTGTACAAATCTATCAGAAAAGACCTGCAGTCATGGAAGAAGCATAACTTCTCCTGGATGGGGAGGATATCGGCGGTAAAGATGACCGTGCTGCCCCGCCAGCTCTATCTCTTCAGGGCTTTGCCCATACACATTCTATACCCAGACTTAGAGAAACTTCAAACAGAGATATTGTCATTTATCCGCGGTAAAAAACTTGCTAGAATAGCAAAGAGAACCATGACAAGTCATAGAGGCTTGGGCGGTTTAGGGATCCCCAACTTAATCGAATACTACAAGGCAGCTAGATTGGCCCAGGACGCTTTAATACTTAGAGCCAAGGATGAAGCCCTTTGGATACAACTAGAGTCAGACATGAGGGGAGGGGGTGGGTCGGACGCCATATTATGGGAACACAGAGACAATACACGCGAGACAAAACAACACCAATCAGTCACAAAAGAGACATCCCAAATTCTATGGTCAGAACTAGCACATAAAAGAGGTATGTGCTCATTGAATTCAACATTGAGACCCATTAGATACCTCCTTCACAAAGATTTGCAAAGAGCAATCAATAAATGGGAAAATAAGGGATTGTACCGGGTAGCATACTTCTTAATTCAGAATAAAGTGATGTCCCATGCCCAACTAAAAGATAAGATATCCCCTGACCCTTTGCATTGGTATTTATACCTCCAACTATCATCGTCGATACACACCTATATGCAATCAACACAGACCAGAGGGAAACTTACCCTAGAACATATATGTAGCTCTACAAACAGAAACAATCCATCTCTAGAATATACCTAGATATACAAAAGCCAAAGATCACAGCAAAGACACCCCTCATGCAAAGATGGGAAGCAGACCTAGACATTAGACTAGAACCAGAGCAATGGTACACGACTTTTGAAACAGCCACTAAAGGCTTACTGAGCGCAGACCTTAGAGAAAATACCCTGAAGACGATTTTCAGATGGTACTTAACGCCCCTTAGAACAACACATATGACACAAACTGAATCTAGATTGTGCTACAGAGGATGTGGGGAAGTGGGCACATACCGCCACATGTTCTGGGACTGTTTAGAGGTTCAGGCTATATGGCAGTCACTATCTAACCTAATTAGCTATCTGTTAGATGAGCAAATACAGATTAGCAAGGCACAGGCATTAATCCACGAGCGAATACCTAACTTCAATAGACCAATAAACACTTTCATTAGAATACTATGTACGTTGGTGAGAACCTGCATAGCTAAATATTGGAAAGTAGGCACACCGACATGGCAAGAAATCAAAAACAAAATTCAACACACATATAACATGTATGGTTTAGCAGCATGGACACTAGATACCAAAAACACGAATGATGAAATCTGGTTTTACTGGAATTATAGAAATGGCTTCAACCACCCTCCCTTACCGACAGCAACTCACTCTCAGGCCTCCAACCGCTAGATAGGTACACCTAAGTTATTATATATAGTTTATCTACTACCCTCACTGCCAAAGGGTACCGCAAGCATTTACTACCTCCTTTGATCTCTCTCTTCCCCTTCTTTGTTTCTCCCCTATTTCTTTCCCTTTCAATTACTGGAAGATTTAACCACCCTCAGAAATTATTTTGTTTGATTCTAAGTTATATATAATTATGAGTAGATGGGTGAGATATGAACATCTCCACTACACCTCCTGTTACGAGGTACTGTCCTGTTACGAGGTACTGTCCATTGAAGTCTATAGCCAATGTAACATCCTGTTTTTTTACATCTTTGTAATTTGCGGCTAGAAGTGACGCTGCATGTTCTTGTAGGTTTTCTCTTTTTTGTTAACAATAAAAATGATTTAAACATAAATTAACTTTGACTCTCAGAAGCACCTACAACAGCAGGGCTAACCTGGGAACATTTTGCAGACTGTTTGCAGCGGATCAACGCCAGAGAAATCTGCGGTTTCTTCCCTAGGGCTATACAATCCATCAGGAGCATTTTCCTCTTGATTGACAACTAAATACAACTCTGATAAAAATGTACACATGATCAGCTACTCACCTTAATTTTATGTTCATAATAATGGAATTACCTCTTTCAAACTATTTTACTTCTGGATGCAAGATTTTATTGAGAAAAGTTTTAAATGGAAACGCTTCGCTTGCTGGAGGCCTACCTAGTTCAGTAAGTCTGCTGGAGCAGGTGTATGAGAAAGTGTATGAGAAAGTGATGAATGTGGTTAAATCACATGCTATTAGTTTCAAATTGTTGTTTGAGTTCACTTTGTAAAAATGTTTCTAGTTCCTGTATGTTCTCATGTTATAGTTAGCTCTATATTATTGGTGTTTAATAGCAGTGTGATGTTATTTAAAAAAAAATAATGTATTGTGGGCTTCCTATTGGCCCTAATGCAACTGAATGAATTTTGTTTCAAACTAAATTGTTATCCGAATATTCAAACAAACCATAAATGAAATTCTATCAATCTGAATCAAATCTTTCGGGGAACCACATTTTTTGTCCATGCACATGTCTGATTTAAATACAAGAATGGCTCAGAAGAGAGCTACAAGCAGAGCAGGAAAAACAATAGCATAGTGAGTAGTAACCATAATGTGTCCAGCTGTTTATAGTAATTTCACTCCCAAAATCATTTCTACCTGAGAAAGTGAGACTGGTATATTAGGTTAACAGGGAGAATTGCATACAAAAATGGTGTTTCATTAGGACGTGTTTGCAGGGCCCCCACTAGTTAACTAGTTACTTAACCATTGATCAGGGTCCCCCTCCCCCCTTTGACATGTGCAATTTTTGACCAAGTGACTCTGTCTGCTGCCCCCGATGGCCAAAGCCAAAATCCAGTATTATAGCCAAAAGGCCTTTGGCTGTTAAAAATGAAATTTCCCAGGGCCAATCCATGCTCATCTCCGTAAGGGCCTCCCATATCGTTTCACCTATGATTAGATGATATAAGCTGTATGCAAGAGGAAAGAGGAGATTGGTTGCTGACTTTGCTGGAGGACTGATAACTGAGAAAAATTGGCTGCATTGAAATACAGTTACTATAAGCAAGATCGGGCTACCTTCTTATGATCCATATTGCAAATACACTTATTCTCATATGAGGTGAAACAAAAGTTTAATAATTAAATTATAACCCAGCCATATACTGACATTACTTAGTAACTGTTTTTTATTTCTTTGTGCAATTTCGGATTGTAACTTCAGTGTGGTAGTAATTGTATGGTGGGGCCAGGGGTCCATAAAAACAGCAATATGCAGCAGTGTATTTATGAGTATTTGACAATGCTGTAGACATTATATATTTTTTTAATTACATTCCAGTTTACTTCCCTTTTATGCAAGGACTTTCAAGATTTTTACATCTGCATAAAATGTTATACTCTCAGGCTAAGATTACTCAGCGTTTTAAATGAGACAGGTTAATTTAACACTGTTGAGTTTACACTACAGCTGACTTAATTTTGAAATACATACAAACAAGCCTAAATCCTGCATTTAACCAGATCTAATGGTATGAGACTAAGTACCACAGCTTATGGTTCCAACAAGACCATATAGAGTACAGCATTTTCAAAATCCATAAGTACAGCTGACAGATGGGAACATTTGTACACCATATTTGAAGTGGTGCTCTTGGTTGGGGAAAATGGGTGAAAACCCCCCAAACATATGTCAACATTTCAAAGGTACTTTTCTTCTTCTACCCATTCATGTACAATTTTGAAATCACAGAAGTATTTTTGTTTGCACATTTACAAATATGATTCTTTAAAAAGTGATCTCTTAATTTCTGCTATTTTTTTTTATCATGCATGTCACACATTGTTGATTTAGGGGATGGTAATGTGCAGAAATGTTACCTCCTCTGAGTGTTTCTGTGGGTGTCTGTGTTTTGTTTGGATGTCTCTGTTAGGGTGTATTCATATGTCTGTGTGTTTTATGTGGGTGTCTCTGTGATGGTGTGTGTGTATGTCTTTGTGCATTTTCTGTGGGTGTCTCTGCAAGAGTGTGTGGGTGTATGTCTTTGTGTGTTTTCTGTGGATGTCTCAGTGAGGGTGTGTGTGTGAATGTATGTCTTTGTGTGTTTTATGTGGGTTTCTCTCTGTGTGTGTGTGTATGTCTGTGTATTTTATGTGGGTGTCTCTGTGAGTGTGTGTCTTTGTGTGTTTTCTGTGGATGTCTCAGTGAGGGTGTATGTGTATGTATGTATGAATTTGTGTGTTGTCTGTGGGTCTCTGTGAGTGTATATGTCTTTGTGTGTTTTCTGTGCATACCCCTGTGAGGGTGGGTGTGTATATGTATGTCTGTGTTTTTGTGGATGTCTCTGTGAGGGTGTTTCATTGGGTGTATGTGCAAATTTGTGTTTGAGTTTGTGTGTGTCCATTGTCTGTTCCTTTTTAGGACATTTTAACCTTACTACTGATTATTCACATTTTTATACAGACTTTAAGACCTTTCCGGAAGTCACCAATCCACTATTTAACCTTTAAATTATTGTTTAGACAGTTAAGGGGCCTTCCTTTTAGCCACTGCATACTGTTGTGTTCATTTAGTTGGCATATTCCTTGACAAAAAAGATAATCAGAACTCCATATTTTGTCTTGTAAATCTCCTTTTTTTACAGAACTGTAGTCTACCTCATTACTTGTCTGTTCAATGTAAACAAGTGCTGAGTGTCTGTGTGGGTGTATGTATCTGAGTGTGTTTGTGTGTTTCTTTAAATGATCTCTTACTGGCTCCACAACCACGTGAAGGACCTTATAAAAGCATTGATATCTGTAATACTATGTTCATATCAGTGTAGAATGTATTGTTTATGCTGCCCTAACCACAAATGTATGTAATTTATCATCTAGTTATTTAACTTACGCTCTGCACCAATTCATCCTACAGGAATGCTAAGACTTCAAATTAGCCTACTTAGGTTTCTACCTAGAACATGTATAAAAAATAGCCCATAACTTCTATGCATAGCCCCATTTATATAAAGGAAGAACTGCACTTTGACAGTCCTACAAAATAACTATAATATGTAAAAGGGGATAATATTATAAAACAGATTATGTAAGGTTACCTTTGAATGTTTGATGAACTGGAATCCAATATGTAGGTAACAGCACAAGCTATTAAATCAGTCTACACAGAGCAACAAGCCAAAGTTCAATCCTGAAATCAGATACCAGAATAAGAGCCAATGGTCAGGGAGACAGAGGTCAGCAGGATACAAATCACTGTTAGAGAGCAGATAACAGGGATGAGCCAAGAGAACCATGGATGACTTTGGAAGCAATGGAGTCTGTCACCTGACTATCATTATTACAAAGCAGTGGAGAGTCATTGATGTGGGTTCATGGGCTTAGTCAAAACTCCAACATGCATGAACCTGGGTACTGAACTTATCAAGATTGCCAAACCAATAAAGGAAAGGCTTAAAGTGTCTTGTATTTGTGTGAGCATGCAAACAGAATAATGGGTACTTAAAAGTACAAAGACACAAGAAAGCACACACTGCTGATAAATTGGATGAAACCATTACACCCACAGGCACATGGGTATCAGAATTACCAAGTCTGTGCTGTGGAATCTGATAGGCTTAGTAAGGACACCTTTATGAGGCATGATCCTGTAAACTGAGTTTAGCAGGATTGGCAAACCACCAACAACAGTTGATGCTTTTGATGGTGCCCATAGAAGATCCAAATTAGAGTGAGAAAACAGAGCTGAGTTAAACCATGAAGTCAGTTCACACAGAGCAACAGGTCAAGTGTCAAATCAGATACCAGAATAAGAGCCAATGGTCTAGAAGGTCAGCAGGATACAAATCAATGTTAGAGAGCAGATAACTGGTATGAACCAGGAGACTGATGGGTGGCTTCTGGAATAGAGTCTGGCACCTGGCTTAAAGAATTACCAAGCAGTGGAGGATCATTGGTCAGGACAACAACATTATGCATGAACCTTTATTCTGAACTTAGCAAGATTGCCAACCCACCTACAAAATGCTTAAAGTTTCATGTATGTGTATGAGCACGGGAACAGAATGATGAGCCCACCACTATACAAAGACACAAAAAAGCATAAACTGCAGATTAGTTTGATGGTATCATTACACCCACAATCATAGGCATAAAAGATAAGATTTCAGTTGTAAGGAGATATTGAACTCAGATAATTCAAATAAAACGTGCAATGTTAGGCCCAAGAATGGCTATTCCTTTATTTTACAGAGAGACTTCGTATTATTTTTCTTAATCTTGAAAATGGAGGTTTACTTAGTTTATTTAAATGCTAACAACTATCTATGGACATTATTAAACATATTCTTGATGTTTGCTATTGATATGCATTTGAATACTATGGGCTCTATTTATCAAGCTGTCAACTGCAAATACGCTGGAATTCCGCAGCGTATTTGTGGCGAGCCTGATTCGCCTTAGTTATCAAAGGCTAGAGACTGGCAAAAGTAGAATATAGTGACGTAACATATGATCCGAGGGACTCAGTCTGACACAGATCGATGGTTACGTCACTCCAGATGTTCCGAACGCAAGTTCGGCACAATCTGACTACTTTTGGAAGTTATCAAGATCCTACCAGGTACGCTCGCCACTTTTCCGGCCCAGCGTACCTGGTTTTAAATCTGGAGGCGGTGGATGCCATAGGAATCAATGGGAGTCTGACAGCAGCGAAAGTTTATGTTCGTTGCTGCCCGATATCCCATTGATTCCTATGGGAAATGTCTACACCTAACACCCTAACATGTACCCCAAGTCTAAACACCCCTAATCTACACCGTCGCCACCTACTTTATACTTATTAACCCCTAAACCGCCACTCCCGGAGCCCATCGCCACTCTAATAAATTTATTAACCCCTAAACCACTGCTCCCGGACCCCGCCGCCACCTACATTATGTTTATTAACCCCTAATCTGCCCCCCTACACCGCCGCCATTTACATTATATTTATTAACCCCTAATCTGCCCCCCTACACCGTCGCCACTATATTAATTTTATTAACCCCTAATCTGCCCCCCCCACACCTGCCGCCACCTACATTATATTTATTAACCCCTAATCTGCACCCCCTACACCGCCGCCAACCGAGGCCACCTACATTATATTTATTAACCCCTAATCTCCCCCCCTACACGCCGCCACTATATTAATTTTATTAACCCTAACCCTAACACCCCCCCAACTTAAATATTATTTAAATTAATCTAAATAAATTTACTATTATTAACTAAATTTTTCCTATTTAAACTAAATACTTACCTATAAAATAAACACTAACGGCTAGATTTAGAGTTTTGTTGGTAAGGACCCGCGTAGCTAACGCTGGCTTTTTTCTGGCCGCACAATAAAAATAACTCTGGTATTGAGAGTCCACAGAAAGGCTGCGTTAGGCTCCAAAAAAAGGAGCGTAGAGCATATTTAACGCAACTGCAACTCTCGATACCAGAGTTGCTTACGGACGCGGCCAGCCTCAAAAACGTGCTCGTGCACGATTCCCCCATAGGAAACAATGGGGCTGTTTGAGCTGAAAAAAAACCTAACACCTGCAAAAAAGCCGCGTTCAGCTCCTAACGCAGCCCCATTGTTTGCTATGGGGAAACACTTCCTACTTCTGCACCTAACACTCTAACATGTACGCCGAGTCTAAACACCCCTAACCTTACACTTATTAATCCCTATTCTGCCGCCCCCGCTATTGCTGACCCCTGCATATTATTATTAACCCCTAATCTGCCGCTCCGTAAACCGCCGCTACTTACATTATCCCTATGTACCCCTAATCTGCTACCCCTAACACCGCCGACCCCTATATTATATTTATTAATCCCTAATCTGCCCCCTCAACGTCGCCTCCACCTGCCTACACTTATTAACCCCTAATCTGCCGAGCGGACCTGAGCGCTACTATAATAAAGTTATTAACCCCTAATCCGCCTCACTAACCCTATAATAAATAGTATTAACCCCTAATCTGCCCTCCCTAACATCACCAACACCTATCTTCAATTATTAACCCCGAATCTGCCGACTGGAGCTCACCGCTATTCTAATAAATGTATTAACCCATAAAGCTAAGTCTAACCCTAACACTAACACCCCCCTAAGTTAAATATAATTTAAATCTAACAAAATTAATTAACTCTTATTAAATAAATTATTCCTATTTAAAGCTAAATACTTACCTGTAAAATAAATCCTAATATAGCTACAATATAAATTATAATTATATTATAGCTATTTTAGGATTAATATTTATTTTACAGGTAACTTTGTATTTATTTTAACCAGGTACAATAGCTATTAAATAGTTAAGAACTATTTAATAGCTAAAATAGTTAAAATAATTACAAAATTACCTGTAAAATAAATCCTAACCTAAGTTACAATTAAACCTAACACTATACTATCATTAAATTAATTAAATAAAATACCTACAATTACCTACAATTAAACCTAACACTACACTATCAATACATTAATTAAATACAATATCTACAAATAACTACAATGAAATAAACTAACTAAAGTACAAAAAATAAAAAAGAACTAAGTTACAAAAAATAAAAAAATATTTACAAACATAAGAAAAATATTACAACAATTTTAAACTAATTACACCTACTCTAAGCCCCCTAATAAAATAACAAAGCCCCCCAAAATAAAAAAATGCCCTACCCTATTCTAAATTACTAAAGTTCAAAGCTCTTTTACCTTACCAGCCCTGAACAGGGCCCTTTGCGGGGCATGCCCCAAGAAGTTCAGCTCTTTTGCCTGTAAAAAAAAACATACAATACCCCCCCAACATTATAACCCACCACCCACATACCCCTAATCTAACCCAAACCCCCCTTAAATAAACCTAACACTAAGCCCCTGAAGATCATCCTACCTTGTCTTCACCATACCAGGTTCACCGATCGGTCCTGGCTCCAAAATCTTCATCCAACCCAAGCGGGGGCTGGCGATCCATCATCCGGTGGCTGAAGAGGTCCAGAAGAGGCTCCAAAGTCTTCATCCTATCCGGGAAGAAGAGTAGATCCGGACCGGCAACCATCATCTTCCAAGCGGCATCTTCTATCTTCATCCGATGAGGAACGGCTCCATCCTGAAGACCTCCACCGCGGACCCATCTTCATCCGGCGACGTCCAACTGAAGAATGACGGTTCCTTTAAGGGACATCATCCAAGATGGCGTCCCTCGAATTCCGATTGGCTGATAGGATT
Source organism: Bombina bombina (assembly GCF_027579735.1). Taxonomy (NCBI): domain Eukaryota; kingdom Metazoa; phylum Chordata; class Amphibia; order Anura; family Bombinatoridae; genus Bombina; species Bombina bombina. The sequence continues at coordinate 244,268,710 of NC_069501.1, forward strand.
CTATCAGCCAATCGGAATTAAGGTAGGAATATTCTGATTGGCTGATGGAATCAGCCAATCAGAATCAAGTTCAATCCGATTGGCTGATCCAATCAAATCTTGGATGACGTCCCTTAAAGGAACCATCATTCTTCAGTTGGACGTCGCCGGATGAAGATGGGTCCGCGGGGGAGGTTTTCAGGATGGAGCCGGTCCTCATCGGATGAAGATAGAAGATGCCGCTTGGAAGATGATGGTTGCCGGTCCGGATCTACTCTTCTTCCCGGATAGGATGAAGACTTTGGAGCCTCTTCTGGACCTCTTCAGCCACCGGATGATGGATCGCCAGCCCCCGCTTGGGTTGGATGAAGATTTTGGAGCCAGGACCGATCGGTGAACCTGGTATGGTGAAGACAAGGTAGGATGATCTTCCGGGGCTTAGTGTTAGGTTTATTTAAGGGGGGTTTGGGTTAGATTAGGGGTATGTGGGTGGTGGGTTGTAATGTTGAGGGGGGGTATTGTATGTTTTTTTTAACAGGCAAAAGAGCTGAACTTCTTGGGGCATGCCCCGCAAAGGGCCCTGTTCAGGGCTGGTAAGGTAAAAGAGCTTTGAACTTTAGTAATTTAGAATAGGGTAGGGCATTTTTTTATTTTGGGGGGCTTTGTTATTTTATTAGGGGGCTTAGAGTAGGTGTAATTAGTTTAAAATTGTTGTAATATTTTTCTTATGTTTGTAAATATTTTTTTATTTTTTGTAACTTAGTTCTTTTTTATTTTTTGTACTTTAGTTAGTTTATTTCATTGTAGTTATTTGTAGATATTGTATTTAATTAATGTATTGATAGTGTAGTGTTAGGTTTAATTGTAGGTAATTGTAGGTATTTTATTTAATTAATTTAATGATAGTATAGTGTTAGGTTTAATTGTAACTTAGGTTAGGATTTATTTTACAGGTAATTTTGTAATTATTTTAACTATTTTAGCTATTAAATAGTTCTTAACTATTTAATAGCTATTGTACCTGGTTAAAATAAATACAAAGTTACCTGTAAAATAAATATTAATCCTAAAATAGCTATAATATAATTATAATTTATATTGTAGCTATATTAGGATTTATTTTACAGGTAAGTATTTAGCTTTAAATAGGAATCATTTATTTAATAAGAGTTAATTAATTTCGTTAGATTTAAATTATATTTAACTTAGGGGGGTGTTAGTGTTAGGGTTAGACTTAGCTTTAGGGGTTAATACATTTATTAGAATAGCGGTGAGCTCCAGTCGGCAGATTCGGGGTTAATAATTGAAGTTAGGTGTCGGCGATGTTAGGGAGTGCAGATTAGGGGTTAATACTATTTATTATAGGGTTAGTGAGGCAGATTAGAGATTAATAACTTTATTATAGTAGCGCTCAGGTTCGCTCGGCAGATTAGGGGTTAATAAGTGTAGGCAGGTGGAGGCGACGTTGAGGGGGGCAGATTAGGGGTTAATAAATATAATATAGGGGTCGGCGGTGTTAGGGGCAGCAGATTAGGGGTACATAGCTATAATGTAGGTGGCGGCTCTTTGCGGTCGGCAGATTAGGGGTTAATTATTGTAGGTAGCTGGCTGCGACGTTGTGGGGGGCAGGTTAGGGGTTAATAAATATAATATAGGGGTCGGCGATGTTAGGGCAGCAGATTAGGGGTACATAAGGATAACGTAGGTGGTGGTCGGCAGATTAGGGGTTAAAAAAATTAAATCGAGTGGCGGCGATGTGGGGGGGGCCTCGGTTTAGGGGTACATAGGTAGTTTATGGGTGTTAGTGTACTTTAGAGTACAGTAGTTAAGAGCTTTATGAACCGGCATTAGCCCAGAAAGCTCTTAACTACTGACTTTTTTCTGCGGCTGGAGTTTTGTCGTTAGATTTCTAATGCTTACTTCAGACACGACTCTAAATACCGGAGTTAGAAAGATCCCATTGAAAAGATAGGATACGCAAATGACGTAAGGGGATCTGCTGTATGGAAAAGTCGCGGCTGAAAAGTGAGCGTTAGACCCTTTTTTGAGTGACTCCAAATACCGGAGGTAGCCTAAAACCAGCGTTAGGAACCTCTAACGCTGGTTTTCACGGCTACCGCCAAACTCCAAATCTAGGCCTAAGATAGCTAGAATATAACTAATAGTTACATTGTAGCTAGCTTAGGGTTTATTTCTCCTGTTAAGTGTAGTCAGTCCACGGGTCATCCATTACTTATGGAATATTTATCTTCCTAACAGGAAACTGCAAGAGAATTACCCAGCAGAGCTTGCTATATAGCTCCTCCCCTCACCTGTCATACTCAGTCATTCTCTTGCAGCCTAACTAGATAGGAAGCTGTGAGAGATCTGTGGTGTTTTTTTAACTTAGTTTATTTCTACAATCAAAAGTTTGTTATTTTTAAATGGCACCGGAGTGTGCTGTTTATTCTCAGGCAGCTTTAGAAGAAGAATCTGCCTGGGTTTTTTTCTATGGTCTTAGCAGACGTAACTAAGACCCACTGGCTGTTCTCATCTGAGGAAAAGTGAGGTAACTTCAGAGAAGGGGAATAGCATGCAGGGTCCCCCTGCAACAAAGAGGTATGTGCAGTAAATTATTTTCTGAGGAATGGAATTGACTGAGAAAATACTGCTGATACCATTGTAAAGTAAGTTCAGCCTTAAATGCAGCGATAGCGACTGGTATCAGGCTGATGTGCGTGTGTGTGTGCACTGAATGTATTTTCTAAGGAATGGAATTGACTCTGAAAATACTGTAAATACTGAAATAATGTATGAGCCTTAACTGCAGTAAAAGCGACTGGTAGCAGGCTTGTAAATAATTATACATAACTTTTAAATGTATGTTTAAAACGTTTACTGGCATGTTAATCGTTTTTTGTGAGGTACTTGGTGATAAAACTTATTGGGGCTTGATTTTTACCACATGGCCATTTTTGTTTTCTGCATAGAAACAGTTTCTGAGCTTCCCCACTGTTGTAATATGAGTGGGAGGGGCTTATTTTAGCGCTTTTTGCGCAGTAAAAATTCAGTCACAATCTGTCTACTTCATCCTCCATGATCCAGATCGTCTCTAGAGAGCTCAGGGGTCTTCAAAATCCATTTTGAGGGAGGTAATCAGTCACAGTAGTCCTGTGACAGTGTATTTGACTGTGAGAAAAACGTTAATTATATAATTGTTATCCGTTTTTGGGTACTAAGGGGTTAATCATCCATTTGCTGGTGGGTGCAATCCTTTGCTAACTTAATACATTTACTGTGAAAATTTGGTTGCTATAACTATTTTTGTTCATTGTTATTTCAACTGTGTCAGTTTTTCTGTGCTTCTTAAAGGCACAGTAACGTTTTTTATATTGCTTGTAAATTAATTTTGAAAAGTTTTCCAAGTTTGCTAGTCTCATTGCTAGTTTGTTTAAACATGTCTGACTCAGATGAATCTCTTTGTTCACTATGTTTAAAGGCCAATGTGGAGCCCAATAGAAATTTATGTACTAATTGCATTGATGCTAATTTAAATAAAAGTCAATCTTTACATGTAAAGAAATTATCACCAGACGACGAGGGGGAAGTTATGCCGACTAACTCTCCTCACGTGTCAGTACCTGCGCCTCCCGCTCAGGAGGTGCGTGATTTTGTGGCGCCAAGTACATCAGGGAGGCCCTTACAAATCACTTTGCAAGACATGGCTACTGTTATGACAGAAGTATTATCTAAGTTGCCAGATTTAAGAGGCAAGCGCGATAGCTCTGGGTTAAGGATAGAGCGCGCGGATGAGATGAGAGCCATGTCAGATACTGCGTCACAGTTTGCAGAACGTGAGGACGGAGAGCTTCATTCTGTGGGTGACGGATCTGATCCAGGGAGACTGGATTCAGAGATTTCCAATTTTAAATTTAAGCTAGAGAACCTCCGCACATTGCTAGGGGAGGTATTAGCGGCTCTGAATGATTGTAACACGGTTGCAATTCCAGAGAAATTATGTAGGTTGGATAAATACTATGCGGTACCGGTGTATACTGACGTATTTCCTATACCAAAAAGGCTTACAGAGATTATTAGCAAGGAGTGGGATAGACCTGGTGTGCCTTTTACCCCTCCTCCCATATTTAGGAAAATGTTTCCTATTGACGCTACCACACGAGACTTATGGCAGACGGTCCCTAAGGTGGAGGGAGCAGTTTCTACTTTAGCTAAGCGTACCACTATCCCGTGGAGGATAGTTGTGCCTTTTCAGATCCAATGGATAAAAAATTAGAGGGTTACCTTAAGAAAATGTTTGTTCAACAAGGTTTTATTTTACAGCCCCTTGCCTGCATTGCGCCTGTCACTGCTGCGGCAGCATTCTGGTTTGAGTCTCTGGTAGAGGCCATTCGCTCAGCTCCATTGGATGAAATAATGAACAAGCTTAAAACACTTAAGCTAGCTAACGCATTTGTTTCTGATGCCGTTGTGCATTTAACCAAACTTACGGCTAAGAACTCCGGATTCGCCATCCAAGTGCGCAGAGCGCTATGGCTTAAATCCTGGTCAGCTGACGTGACTTCTAAATCTAAATTGCTTAATATTCCTTTCAAAGGGCAGACCTTATTCGGGCCCGGCTTGAAAGAAATTATTGCTGACATTACGGGAGGTAAGGGCCATGCTCTACCTCAGGACAGGGCCAAATCAAAGGCCAAACAGTCTAATTTTCGTGCCTTTCGTAACTTCAAGGCAGGAGCAGCATCAACTTCCTCCGCTCCAAAACAGGAAGGAGCTGTTGCTCGTTACAGGCAGGGCTGGAAAGTTAACCAGTCCTGGAACAGGGGCAAGCAGGCCAAGAAACCTGCTGCTGCCCCCAAGACAGCATGAAGAGAGGGCCCCCTATCCGGAAACGGATCTAGTGGGGGGCAGACTTTCTCTCTTCGCCCAGGCTTGGGCAAGAGATGTCCAGGATCCCTGGGCGTTGGAGATCATATCCCAGGGATACCTCCTGGACTTCAAGACTTCTCCTCCACGGGGGAGATTTCATCTTTCAAGGTTATCAGCAAACCAAACAAAGAAAGAGGCGTTTCTACGCTGTGTACAAGACCTCTTAATAATGGGGGTAATCCACCCAGTTCCGCGGACGGAACACGGGCAGGGATTCTATTCAAATCTATTTGTGGTTCCCAAAAAAGAGGGAACCTTCAGACCAATCTTGGACTTAAAAATCCTAAACAAATTTCTAAGAGTTCCATCATTCAAAATGGAGACTATTCGAACCATCCTTCCCATGATCCAAGAGGGTCAGTACATGACCACGGTGGACTTAAAGGATGCCTACCTTCACATACCGATTCACAAGGACCATTACCGGTATTTGAGATTTGCCTTCCTAGACAGGCATTACCAGTTTGTAGCTCTTCCCTTCGGATTAGCTACGGCTCCAAGAATCTTTACAAAAATTCTAGGATCACTTCTGGCGGTACTAAGACCGCGAGGCATAGCGGTGACTCCGTACCTAGACGACATTCTGATACAAGCGTCAAGTTTTCAAACTGCCAAGTCTCATACAGAGATAGTTCTGGCATTTCTGAGGTCGCATGGGTGGAAGGTGAACGTGGAAAAGAGTTCTCTATTACCACTTACAAGAGTTCCCTTTCTAGGGACTCTTATAGATTCTGTAGAGATGAAAATTTACCTGACAGAGGCCAGGTTATTAAAACTTCTAAATGCTTGCCGTGTCCTTCACTCCATTCCACACCCGTCAGTAGCTCAGTGCATGGAAGTAATCGGCTTAATGGTAGCGGCAATGGACATAGTACCATTTGCGCGCCTGCATCTCAGACCGCTGCAATTGTGCATGCTAAGTCAGTGGAACGGGGATTACTCAGATTTGTCCCCCCTACTAACTCTGGATCAAGAGACCAGAGATTCTCTTCTATGGTGGCTCTCTCGGCCACATCTGTCCAAGGGGATGACCTTTCGCAGGCCAGATTGGACGATTGTAACAACAGACGCCAGCCTTCTAGGCTGGGGAGCAGTCTGGAATTCCCTGAAAGCTCAGGGATTATGGACTCAGGAGGAGAAACTCCTCCCAATAAATATTCTGGAGTTAAGAGCAATATTCAATGCTCTCCTAGCTTGGCCTCAGTTAGCAACTCTGAGGTTCATCAGATTTCAGTCGGACAACATCACGACTGTGGCTTATATCAACCATCAAGGGGGAACCAGAAGTTCCCTAGCGATGTTGGAAGTCTCAAAGATAATTCGCTGGGCAGAGTCTCACTCTTGCCACCTGTCAGCGATCTACATCCCAGGCGTGGAGAATTGGGAGGCGGATTTTCTAAGTCGCCAGACTTTTCATCCGGGAGAGTGGGAACTTCATCCGGAGGTCTTTGCTCAACTGGTTCGTCGTTGGGGCAAACCAGATCTGGATCTCATGGCGTCTCGTCAGAACGCCAAGCTTCCTTGTTACGGATCCAGGTCCAGGGACCCAGGAGCGGTGCTGATAGATGCTCTGACAGCCCCTTGGGTCTTCAACATGGCTTATGTGTTTCCACCATTCCCAATGCTTCCTCGTTTGATTGCCAAGATCAAACAGGAGAGAGCTTCGGTGATTCTGATAGCGCCTGCGTGGCCACGCAGGACCTGGTATGCAGACCTAGTGGACATGTCGTCCTGTCCACCGTGGTCTCTGCCTCTGAGACAGGACCTTCTAATTCAGGGTCCTTTCAAACATCCAAATCTAATTTCTCTGAGGCTGACTGCATGGAGATTGAACGCTTGATTCTATCAAAGCGTGGTTTCTCGGAGTCGGTTATTGATACCTTAATACAGGCTAGGAAGCCTGTTACCAGAAAAATTTACCATAAAATATGGCGTAAATATTTACATTGGTGCGAATCCAAGTGTTACTCATGGAGTAAGGTTAGGATTCCTAGGATATTGTCCTTTCTACAAGAGGGTTTAGAAAAGGGCTTATCTACTAGTTCGTTAAAGGGACAGATTTCTGCTCTGTCTATTCTTCTACACAAACGTCTGGCTGAAGTTCCAGACGTTCAGGCTTTCTGTCAGGCTTTAACTAGGATTAAGCCTGTGTTTAAGTCTGTTGCTCCACCGTGGAGCTTAAACTTAGTTCTTAATGTTCTTCAAGGCATTCAATTTGAACCCCTTCATTCCATTGATATCAAGTTGTTATCTTGGAAAGTTCTGTTTTTGATGGCTATTTCTTCGGCTCGGAGAGTCTCTGAGTTATCTGCCTTACATTGTGATTCTCCTTATCTGATTTTCCATTCAGACAAGGTAGTTCTGCGTACTAAACCTGGGTTCTTACCTAAGGTAGTTACTAACAAGAATATCAATCAAGAGATTGTTGTTCCATCTCTGTGTCCTAACCCTTCTTCAAAGAAGGAACGACTTTTGCATAATCTGGACGTAGTCCGTGCCCTGAAATTCTATTTGCAGGCAACTAAGGATTTTCGTCAAACTTCTTCCCTGTTTGTCGTTTACTCTGGACAGAGGAGAGGTCAAAAGGCTTCGGCTACCTCTCTCTCTTTTTGGCTTCGTAGCATAATACGATTAGCCTATGAGACTGCTGGACAGCAGCCCCCTGAAAGGATTACAGCTCATTCTACTAGAGCTGTGGCTTCCACCTGGGCCTTTAAAAATGAGGCCTCTGTTGAACAGATTTGCAAGGCTGCGACTTGGTCTTCGCTTCACACTTTTTCAAAATTTTACAAATTTGACACTTTTGCTTCCTCGGAGGCTGTGTTTGGGAGAAAGGTACTTCAGGCAGTGGTTCATTCCGTTTAATGTTCCTGCCTTGTCCCTCCCTTCATCCGTGTACTTTAGCTTTGGTATTGGTATTCCATAAGTAATGGATGACCCGTGGACTGACTACACTTAACAGGAGAAAACATAATTTATGCTTACCTGATAAATTCCTTTCTCCTGTAGTGTAGTCAGTCCACGGCCCGCCCTGTTTTTACGGCAGGTCTAAATTTTAATTAAACTCCAGTCACCACTGTACCCTATGGTTCCTCCTTTCTCGTATGCTTGGTCGAATGACTGAGTATGACAGGTGAGGGGAGGAGCTATATAGCAAGCTCTGCTGGGTAATTCTCTTGCAGTTTCCTGTTAGGAAGAGAAATATTCCATAAGTAATGGATGACCCGTGGACTGACTACACTACAGGAGAAAGGAATTTATCAGGTAAGCATAAATTATGTTTTTTATTTTACAGGCAACTTTGTATTTATTTTAACTAGGTACAATAGTTATTAAATAGTTATTAACTACCTATCTAAAATAAATACAAAAGTACCTGTAAAATAAATCCTAACCTAAGTTACAATTACACCTAACACTACAATTAAATAAATTAAATTAATTAACTACAATTACCTACAATTAAATACAATTAAATAAAATAAACTAAAGTACAAAAACCCCCCACTAAATTACAGAAAATTAAAAAAAAATTACAAGAATTTTAAACTAATTACAAAATTCCCTACCCTATACTAAATTACAAATAGCCCTTAAAAGGGCCTTTTGCGGGGCATTGCCCCAAAGTAATCAGCTCTTTTACCTGTAAAAAAAGAAATACAACTCCCCCAACATTAAAACCCACCACCCACACACCCAACCCTACTCTAAAACCCACCCAAACCCCCCTTAAAAAAAACCTAACACTAACCCCCTGAAGATCACCCTACCTTGAGTCGTCTTCACCCAGCCGGGCACAAGTGGACCTCCAAAGGAGCAGAAGTCTTCATCCGATCCAGGCAGAAGAGGACATCCAGACCGGCAGAAGTCTTCATCCAGGCGGCATCTTCTATCTTCATCCATCCGAAGCGGAGCGGGTCCATCTTCAATCCATCCGACGCGGAGCATCCTCTTCCATCGACGTCCTAACGAAGAATGAAGGTTCGTTTAAATGTCATCATCCAAGATGGCGTCCCTTGAATTCCGATTGGCTGATAGGATTCTATCAGCCAATCTGATTTAAGGTATGAAAAATCCTATTGGCTGATCCAATCAGCCAATAGGATTGAGCTCACATTCTATTGGCTGTTCCAATCAGCCAATAGAATGCAAGCTCAATCCTATTGGCTAATTGGATCAGCCAATAGGATTTTTCCTACCTTAATTCCGATTGGCTGATAGAATCCTATCAGCCAATCGGAATTCAAGGGATGCCATCTTGGATGACGTCATTTAAAGGAACCTTCATTCTTTGTTAGGACATCGATGGAAGAGGATGCTCCACGTGAGAGGGATTGAAGATGGACCAGCTCCGCTCCGGATGGATGAAGATAGAAGATGCCGCCTGGATGAAGACTTCTGCCGGTCTGGATGTCCTCTTCTGCCTGGATTGGATGAAGACTTCTGCCCCTCTGGAGGTTCACTTGTGCCCGGCTGGGTGAAGACGGCTCAAGGTAGGGTGATCTTCAGGGGGTTAGTGTTAGGTTTTTTTAAGGGGGGATTGGGTGGGTTTTACAGTAGGGTTGGATGTGTGGGTGGTGGGTTGTAATGTTGGGGGGGTATTGTATTTTTATTTCAGGTAAAAGAGCTGATTACTTTGGGGCAATGCCCCGCAAAAGGCCCTTTAAAGGGCTATTTGTAATTTAGTATAGGGTAGGGGATTTTATTATTTTGGGGGGCTTTTTTATTTTATTAGGGGGATTAGAGTAACTGTAATTAGTTTAAAATTCTTGTAATTTTTTTATTTTCTGTAAAAAAAAAATTATTTTGTACTTTAGTTAATTTTATTTAATTGCAATTAGTTTTATTTAATTGTAGTTAATTTATGTAATTATTTTAATTAAAGTGTAGTGTTAGGTGCAATTGTAACTTAGGTTAGGTTTTATTTTACAGGAAATTTTGTATTTATTTTAGCTAGGTAGTTATTAAATAGTTAATAACGATTTAATAACTATTGTACCTAGTTAAAATAAATACAAAGTTGCCTGTAAAATAAAAATAAACCCTAAGCTAGCTACAATGTAACTATTAGTTATATTGTAGCTATCTTAGGCCTAGATTTGGAGTTTGGCGGTAGATGGGCTGTTAACGCTCCGCGGGCTTTTTTCTGGCCGCACCATAAAATTAACTCTGGTATCGAGAGTTCAAACAAATGCTGCGTTAGGCTCCAAAAAAGGAGCGTAGAGCATTTTTACCGCAAATGCAACTCTCGATACCAGAGTTGCTTACGGACGCGGCCGGCCTCAAAAACGTGCTCGTGCACGATTCTCCCATAGGAAACAATGGGGCTGTTTGAGCTGGAAAAAAACCTAACACCTGCAAAAAAGCAGCGTTCAGCTCCTAACGCAGCCCCATTGTTTCCTATGGGGAAACACTTCCTACGTCTGCACCTAACACTCTAACATGTACCCCGAGTCTAAACACCCCTAACCTTACACTTATTAACCCCTAATCTGCCGCCCCCGCTATCGCTGACCCCTGCATATTTTTTTTAACCCCTAATCTGCCGCTCCGTAAACCGCCGCAACCTACGTTATCACTATGTACCCCTAATCTGCTGCCCCTAACACCGCCGACCCCTATATTATATTTATTAACCCCTAATCTGCCCCCCTCAACGTCGCCGACACCTGCCTACACTTATTAACCCCTAATCTGCCGAGCGGACCTGAGCGCTACTATAATAAAGTTATTAACCCCTAATCCGCCTCACTAACCCTATCATAAATAGTATTAACCCCTAATCTGCCCTCCCTAACATCGCCGACACCTACCTTCAATTATTAACCCCTAATCTTCCGAGCGGAGCTCACCGCTATTCTAATAAATGGATTAACCCCTAACGCTAAGTCTAACCCTAACACCCCCCTAACTTAAATATAATTTACATCTAACGAAATAAATTAACTCTTATTAAATAAATGATTCCTATTTAAAGCTAAATACTTACCTGTAAAATAAATCCTAATATAGCTACAATATAAATTATAATTATATTGTAGCTATTTTAGGATTAATATTTATTTTACAGGCAACTTTGTAATTATTTTAACCAGGTACAATAGCTATTAAATAGTTAATAACTATTTAATAGTTACCTAGTTAAAATAATAACAAATTTACCTGTAAAATAAATCCTAACCTAAGATATAATTAAACCTAACACTACCCTATCAATAAAATAATTAAATAAACTACCTACAATTAACCTAACACTACACTATCAATAAATTAATTAAACACAATTCCTACAAATAAATACAATTAAATAAACTAGCTAAAGTACAAAAAATAAAAAAGAACTAAGTTACAGAAAATAAAAAAATATTTACAAACATAAGAAAAATATTACAACATTATTCAGGAAAGTTTTCTTCTGTGAAAAGCACACTGGTCTAAAAGAGGCTGCTTCCGGGTGGCAAATCGCCATAGAACAAGCCACTGAGCTGTTGTTCGTTCCTGGTAGAGCGCTTCTCTCTTTGTATGCAAATTTTAAACTAATTACACCTACTCTAAGCCCCCTAATAAAATAACAAAGCCCCCCAAAATAAAAAATTCCCTACCCTATTCTAAATTAAAAAAGTTACAAGCTCTTTTACCTTACCAGCCCTGAACAGGGCCCTTTGCGGGGCATGCCCCAAGAATTTCAGCTCTTTTGCCTGTAAAAGAATAAATACAATACCCCCCCCAACATTACAACCCACCACCCACATACCCCTAATCTAACCCAAACCCCCCTTAAATAAACCTAACACTAAGCCCCTGAAGATCTTCCTACCTTGTCTTCACCATCCAGGTTCACCGATCCGTCCTGAAGAGCTCCTCCGATGTCCTGATCCAAGCCCAAGCGGGGGCTGAAGAGGTCCATGATCCGGTCAAAGTCTTCATCAAAGCGGGGCAGAAGAGGATCTTCCATCCGATTGAAGTCATCATCCAGGCGGCATCTTCTATGGTCTTCCATCCGGAGCGAAGCGGCAGGATCCTGAAGACCTCCAGCGCGGAACATCCATCCGTACCGACGACTGAACGACGAATGACTGTTCCTTTAAGGGACGTCATCCAAGATGGCGTCTCTCGAATTCCGATTGGCTGATAGGATTCTATCAGCCAATCGGAATTAAGGTAGGAATTTTCTGATTGGCTGATGGAATCAGCCAATCAGAATCTAGTTCAATCCGATTGGCCGATCCAATCAGCCAATCAGATTGAGCTCGCATTCTATTGGCTGATCGGAACAGCCAATAGAATGCGAGCTCAATCTGATTGGCTGATTGGATCAGCCAATCGGATTGAACTTGATTCTGATTGGCTGATTCCATCAGCCAATCAGAAAATTCCTACCTTAATTCCGATTGGCTGATAGAATCCTATCAGCCAATCGGAATTCGAGGGACGCCATCTTGGATGACGTCCCTTAAAGGAACAGTCATTCGTCGTTCAGTCGTCGGTCCGGATGGATGTTCCGCGCTGGAGGTCTTCAGGATCCTGCCGCTTCGCTCCGGATGGAAGACCATAGAAGATGCCGCCTGGATGATGACTTCAATCGGATGGAAGATCCTCTTCTGCCCCGCTTTGATGAAGACTTTGACCGGATCATGGACCTCTTCAGCCCCCGCTTGGGCTTGGATCAGGACATCGGAGGAGCTCTTCAGGACGGATCGGTGAACCTGGATGGTGAAGACAAGGTAGGAAGATCTTCAGGGGCTTAGTGTTAGGTTTATTTAAGGGGGGTTTGGGTTAGATTAGGGGTATGTGGGTGGTGGGTTGTAATGTTGGGGGGGGGTATTGTATTTATTCTTTTACAGGCAAAAGAGCTGAAATTCTTGGGGCATGCCCCGCAAAGGGCCCTGTTCAGGGCTGGTAAGGTAAAAGAGCTTGTAACTTTTTTAATTTAGAATAGGGTAGGGAATTTTTTATTTTGGGGGGCTTTGTTATTTTATTAGGGGGCTTAGAGTAGGTGTAATTAGTTTAAAATTGTTGTAATATTTTTCTTATGTTTGTAAATATTTTTTTATTTTTTGTAACTTAGTTCTTTTTTATTTTTTGTACTTTAGCTAGTTTATTTAATTGTATTTATTTGTAGCAATTGTGTTTAATTAATTTATTGATAGTGTAGTGTTAGGTTAATTGTAGGTAATTGTAGGTAGTTTATTTAATTATTTTATTGATAGGGTAGTGTTAGGTTTAATTATATCTTAGGTTAGGATTTATTTTACAGGTAAATTTGTTATTATTTTAACTAGGTAGCTATTAAATAGTTCTTAACTATTTAATAGCTATTGTACCTGGTTAAAATAATTACAAAGTTGCCTGTAAAATAAATATTAATCCTAAAATAGCTACAATATAATTATAATTTATATTGTAGCTATATTAGGATTTATTTTACAGGTAAGTATTTAGCTTTAAATAGGAATCATTTATTTAATAAGAGTTAATTTATTTCGTTAGATAAAAATTATATTTAACTTAGGGGGGTGTTAGTGTTAGGGTTAGACTTAGCTTTAGGGGTTAATCAATTTATTAGAATAGCGGTGAGCTCCGCTCGGCAGATTAGGGGTTAATAATTGAAGTTAGGTGTCGGCGATGTTAGGGAGGGCAGATTAGGGGTTAATACTATTTATGATAGGGTTAGTGAGGCGGGTTAGGGGTTCATAACTTTATTATAGTAGCGCTCAGGTCCGCTCGGCAGATTAGGGGTTAATAAATGTAGGCAGGTGTCGGCGACGTTTAGGGGGGCAGATTAGGGGTTAATAAATATAATATAGGGGTCGGAGATGTTAGGGCAGCAGATTAGGGGTACATAGGGATAACGTAGGTGGCGGCGATTTGCGGTCGGAAGATTAGGGGTTAATTATTTTAAGTAGCTGGCGGCGACGTTGTGGGGGGCAGGTTAGGGGTTAATAAATGTAATACAGGGGTCGGCTGGGTTAGGGGCAGCAGATTAGGGGTACATAAGTATAACGTAGGTGGCGGTCGGCAGATTAGGGGTTAAAAATTTTAATCGAGTGGCGGCGATGTGGGGGGACCTCGGTTTAGGGGTACATAGGTAGTTTATGGGTGTTAGTGTACTTTAGAGTACAGTAGTTAAGAGCTTTATGAACCGGCGTTAGCCAGAAAGCTCTTAACTCCTGCTATTTTCAGGCGGCTGGAGTTTTGTCGTTAGAGCTCTAACGCTCACTTCAGAAACGACTCTAAATACCGGCGTTAGAAAGATCCCATTGAAAACATAGGATACGCAAATGGCGTAGGGGGATCTGCGGTATGGAAAAGTCGCGGCTGAAAAGTGAGCGTTAGACCCTTTAATCACTGACTCCAAATACCAGCGGGCGGCCAAAACCAGCGTTAGGAGCCTCTAACGCTGGTTTTGACGGCTACCGCCGAACTCCAAATCTAGGCCTTAGGGTTTATTTTATAGGTAAGTATTTAGTTTTAAATAGGAATAATTTAGTTAATAATAGTAATATTTATTTAGATGTATTTAAATTATATTTAAGTTAGGGGGTGTTAGGGTTAGGGTTAGACTTAGGTTTAGGGGTTAATAACTTTATTATAGTGGCAGCGGTGTAGGGGGGGCAGGATAGGGGTTAATATATATAATGTAGGTGGCGGCGGGCTCCGGGAGCGGCGGTTTAGGGGTTAAACATTTTATTTAGTTGCAGCGGGCTCCAGGTGCGGCAGTTTAGGGGTTAAACTTTTTATTTAGTTGCGGCAGGCTCCGGGTGCAGTGGTTTAGGGGTTAAACAATTTATTTAGTTGCGGCGGGGTCCGGGATCGGCAGGATAGGGGTTAATAACTTTATGTAGGTGGCGGCGGGGTCTGGGAGTAGCAGGATCGGAGTTAATAATTTTATGTAGGTGGTGGCGGGGTCCGGGAGCTGTGGTTTAGGGGATAATAAGTTTATTTTGTTGCGGGGGGCTCCAGGAGTGGTGGTTTAGGTGGTAAAACAGTATAGTTTAGTGTGGGTGCTTAGTGACAGGGTAGCAAGAAAGCTGCGAATAAGCCGAAGAGCACCGAGATCGATGACTGTTAGTTAACAACAGTCCACTGCTCATCGCACCGTACTTGGTGCGTGGCTTTTTGACAGCTTTCTTGATAAATTTGGCGAACGTATTCAGGTCCGCGGCAGCGATGTTAGGCGATCTTAGGCGAGCGTATTGGGGCCGTCAAATGCAGGTAAGTAGACAGCTTGATAAATAGAGGCCTATGTCATGTCTTTACAATGCTTTGTGAACACTTATCTCAAACGTATGGAAACTGCCCAGGATTCGAGCAAGTAAGTACTTAGTAGCCTTGCACACTGATTGGACACAGCAATAGAGACCAGGAACATGGATTGCACTAGACATTTTAAAAGGTTTATCCCTGATGAATTAATTGGCAAAACCTTTTTTATTTTTTGCTATCAAAATTACATTTTTACATATTTTAAAACATTTCTTATGCAATGCAGTGTTTTATTGCTGAAATATGCTATGAGTTTAAAAGGAAATGAAACACAACATTTTTCATTCATGATTAAGATAGAGAACACAATTTTAAACAACTTTCTATTTAATTTCTATTATTTACTTTGTTTTTTTCTCCTGGTATCTTTGTTGAAGAAGCAGACATGTACTGTACTGGGAGCCAGTTAAAGCATTGGGTGGGCCAATAACATGAGGCATAGATGTGCTGCCGCCAATTAGCAGCTCCTGAGGCTACCTAGGTATCCTTTTCAACAAAGGATACCAAGAGAATAAAACTAAGCCGTAAAGTTGTTTAAAATCACAAACTCTATCTGAATCATGAAATAAATCATTTGGGTTTAATGTACCTTCAAGGGTCAGCATGTTTGTGTATATTACAGGATGAAAGCACAAGATTTGTATACGTTATTATCAGTGTAAATCTGCTTGATTAAACTTTAGCAGGTGTGTAGGTAGAGGGAATGGTTATACAAGCAGCAAGCAGACTGGAAATATACTTCACACAATGAATACGTTCAAGGAAAGCAAAAATACAAATTTGGCTGATATGAATAATCAGAAACTGAAGCTGTAAATCTGGTTAGTAAACAGACAATGAAGCTCTAACATTTGAACAGAACATTAAGTTAAAATGCCAGTTGTAGAAACAAGTAGCTGGCTTTATATAGGTAGGTGAAATGAAGAACATACAGCACAGCTGACAATGGTCATTAGAAACAACTTTACTCTGTGAGTCTGCCAGTAGAGGTCAGCCTGGAACAGACAGAATACTAGCAGGAGGTTAGTTGACATACCAGGTCTGTTCCGTTGTCAATGCTTGTAACATATCCGCATGAAAAAATAAACATTATGATAAAAATGAATTATTTTTTGGAGCATTATAAATGGTGAGCCTGGACCAATGCTGCCCATATAAACAAACATGCACTGATCCAAACAATCACATTGTGTTAAAGCATATTTATTGATGGCGGCTTTCAATGTCTCCCCAAATTTCTGGATAAGCTGTGACTGTTCTACTGTGTTTTTAATATTATCTTTGTATTATGCAATTTACGCACTTGCAGAAAAAAATCAGTGAAGAACAAAAAGAAATAAAAAGCTTATTATCTTCACATTTCTCAAGTGAGCATTTTGTAAGTGAGGCAATAAAGCCAAGAATTATACTCAGTACTCACCACAGTGCTGATAATTAAGCTAGTGAACTGCCTATTGACATCTGCTGAAGGCATGCACACTACATCAAGCTAACCCTATTCTCTCTCCTCTGCTTAAAGGTATGTGAATAGAGTCCCTGTACATTGTAACACTATTCACTGGCATCTGGTGTTCCTTTTCTCCTGTGTAACTTTCTTATTGTATGTGAATAGAGTCCCTGTACATTGTAACACTGTTCACTGTTTTCTGGTGTTTCTCCTCTCCTGTGTAACTCTACTTATGGACGGTATGTGAATAGAGTCCCTGCACATCTGTAACACTATTCACTGTTTCCGGTGTTACTCCCCTCCTGTGTAACTCTCTTATGGTATGTAGTCCCTGTACATCTGTAACACTATTCATTGCTTTCCGGTGTTACTCCCCTCCTGTGTAACTCTCTTATGGCATGTGAATAGAGTCCCTGTACATATGTAACACTATTCACTGCTTTCTGGTGTTTCTCCTCTCCTGTGTAACTCTCTTATGGTATGTGAATAGAGTCCCTGTACATCTATAACACTATTCACTGCTTTCTGGTGTTTCTCCTCTCCTGTGTAACTTTCTTATTGTATGTGAATAGAGACCCTTTACATTGTAACACTATCCTGAGAGTTTTAGGCCTCGAGGCCAAGCTGTATTAACACAGCCAGTAGAAGAAATTACACACCCAGTGGGTTATAGAAGAGATAAGGTAATAAAATGTTAATTTTCATTGTTCTCTTCAAGTATTGGTGATTGGTTTATGGACAGATATAAGATAAAGAAGCAGGTATATGTACACAATGTGATAAAGTAATGAGATCTGATTATACCTACAAGCTCAACCCATTTTATTAGGTTGTGGCTTCAAAACACAAAATCAGCTAATTCATATACACAAATAAGCCTTAAAAAGCAAATCTCATACATTTTATACTCTGCAACTGGTAAAAAAAAAAGTAATTGTAAACATATTAAGGGAAAAACAATTTTAAAGTATACTGTCCCTTTAAGCTAAGAATTATGCTCAGTACTCGCCATAATGCTGATAATTAAGCTAGTGAACTGCCTATTGACATCTGCTGAAGGAATGCACACTACATCAAGCTAACCCTATTCTCTCTCTTCTGCTTAAAGGTATGTGAATAGAGTCCCCGTACATCTGTAACACTATTCACTGCTTTCTGGTGTTTCTCCACTCCTGTGTAACTCTCTTATGGTATGTGAATAGAGTCCCTGTACATTGTAACACTATTCACTGCTTTCCACTATTTTTCCTACCCTGTGTCATTCTATTATGGTATGTGAATAGAGTCCCTGTACATCTGTAACACTATCCACTGCTTTCTGGTGTTTCTCCTCTCCTGTGTAACTCTCTTATGGTATGTGAATAGAGTCCATGTGCATTGTAACACTATTCACTGCTTTCTGGTGTTTCTCCTCTCCTGTGTAACTATTGTATGGTATGTGAATAGAGTCCCTGTACATCTGTAACTCTCGTATGGTATTTTAATAGAGTCCCTGTACATTGTAACACTATTTACTGCATTTTGGTGCTTTCTCCTCTCCTGTGTAACTCTCTTATGGTGTGTGAATAGAGTCCCTGTACATATGTAACACTATTCACTGCTTTCTTGCAATTCTCCTCTCTGTGTAACTCTCTTATGGTATGTGAATAGAGTCCCTGCACATCTGTAACACTATTCACTGCTTTTGGGTGTTTCCCTCTCCTGTGTAACTCTTATGGTAGGGAATGGTATGTGAATAGAGCCCCTCTCTTCTAAATTTATATAAATTATAATAAAGAGCATAAATTATAATAACAATTAGAATTTTTCCTTTGTTCTGGTATCCAGACTACCTAGATAAAAAATATAATGGTGTAACTGATAATATTCCCACTGGTAGGACTGGATTATCTCATATAGGGCCTGTTGAAAAATATCCTCCTGCTTTTAAATTATAGTGCAGACTTTACAGGGGCTTGACGCACTGAATGCTATAAGAAAAAAAGTGGAACCTGCTAGTCCCAGGGCCCAATGGTCTAAAGCGCCCGCCTCTGGTGAGATGATCTAATAGTTCTCGTCAGAACTGTGTGGTCCCTCAAACCATTTTCTAAAGGCAAATTTTAGCTTGAGAGCTGTTTATCTCTCTGTGCAGGGTTCTGGATGTAAAGGAGATACACCTAAAATTGCAATATAATGCTCAAAAAGCCCCAAAGATTTTGTAAGACATCTCTCTGTGCCGGTGAGGTTTTGATCATCAGGCCCACAGAGAGATGCCTCCCATAAAGCTCTCTTCTCAGATGAGATTATCTAAAATGATCCTCCAGCAATGTGAGATATCTCACAAGATTCTAGACAGGCATAGTTTGCTTTACTTCTTTAAGACGTGTTCTCTGTATTTCTGTATGTGAAGGAGAGACAAGCCCAGTACAATATAGCGCTTCATGACATTAGAGTTTTGTTACACTTTGTGTTTTGTATTTTATTATGTTAGACTTCAGATTTTGTCCTTTCAGTAGTATTACATTTGAGCTTTGCACTTTTTCTTTTGCATTGTAATGCCTTTAGATATAAATACAGCAGGGATTTTTACAAATTCTGATTATGTTTTGAAAATGTATGTGTTACTTTAACAAATTAGGATCAGATCATACTTTGTATATTTCTGTGTATCTTTTGCATATTACATTGCACTTTTTATTTGCTCTATTGTAAATAAAACTGACAGCTTCAGAAATTTGGAGGAGCAGGGGAGTTCCTGGGCTGAACAGTGGAACTCCCAGGGTATGGCTGAAGCTCACTCCCAATTCTCATGAAATGCTGTTAACATTTTACACAAACTGGCCTCACCAAATTATCTCGCCAGCTGTATGCAGGTGAAGTTAACTCAAAATTCACAATACACTTATTTAACTGACAGAAAAGTAATATATATACTAAACTAGTTAAATTGTAGTAAAAAAAAGTTCAGTTTAACTTGTATTCGCTTAGCTTTTATATCAGCCCCAGGTGTTCTCCTGTTAACTTCACTCTACGCTGTAAAATTCTGTATCCCAGAGAGCCTCATTACTTTCTGTGGAAGGCACCTCTCATCTCTCTGGGACTTCCAGGTTCCCCCTTTTTTCTTTCTCTCCAAACTGGAGAATCTTTGATAATCAGACCCATAGGCCTCTATTTATCAAGCTGTCAACCGCAAATACGCTGGAATTCCACAGCGTATTTGTGGCGAGCCTGATTCGCCTTAGTTATCAAAGGCTAGAGACCAGCAAAAGTAGAATATTGTGATGTAACATACGATCTGCCTGACTCGGTCCGACACAGATCGATGATTATATCACTACAGATGTTCAGAATGCAAGTTCGGTACAATCTGAATACTTTTGCTAGTTATCAAATAACTAGCAGGTACGCTCGGCACTTTTCCGGCCCAGGGTACCTGGTTTTAAATCCGCCGCCCTGGAGGCGGCGGATGCTATAGGAAAGCTCATGTTCGCTGCTGCCCGATATCCCATTGATTCCTATGGGAAATGTCTACACCTAACACATGTACCCCGAGTCCAAACACCCCTAATCTGCCCCCCCCCTACACCGCCGCCACCTACATTATACTTATTAACCCTTAAACTGCCTTTCACGGACCCCGCCGCAACTAAATAAAATGCTTTACCCCTAAACCGCCGCTCCCGGACCCTATCGCCACTTACATTATATTTATTAACCCCTAATCTGCCCCCCTACACCGCCGCTACCTACATTACATTTATTAACCCCTAAAGCTAAGTCTAACCCTAACACCCCCCCTAACTTAAATATTATTTAAATACATCTAAATAAAATTACTACAATTAACTAAATAATTCCTATTTAAAACTAAATACTTACCTATAAAATAAACCCTAAGATAGCTACAAAATAACTAATAGTTACATTGTAGCTACCTTAGGATTTATTTTTATTTTACAGGCAAGTTTGTATTTATTTTAACTAGGTAAAATAGTTACTAAATAGTTATTAACTATTTAATAACTACCTAGTTAAAATAAAGACAAATTTACCTGTAAAATAAAACCTAACCTATGTTACAATTACACCTAACACTACACTATCATTAAATTAATTCCCTAAACTACCTACAATTACTTACAATTAAATTAAATAAACTTAAGTACAAAAAACAACAAACACTAAATTACAAAAAATAAAAAAAAATTACAAGAAGTTTAAACTAATTACACCTAATCTAAGCCCCCTAATAAAATAAAAAAAGCCCCCCAAAATAATAAAAAGCCCTACACTACACTAAATTACAAATAGCCCTTAAAAGGGCTTTTGTGGGGTATTGCCCCAAAGTAATCAGCTTTTTCACCTGTAAAAAAAAATACAATACCCCTCCCAACATTAAAACCCACCACCCACACAACCAACCCTACTCTAAAACCCACCCAAACCTAACACTAACCCCCTGAAGATCACCCTACCTTGAGCCGTTAAGCTAATTACACCTACTCTAAGCCCCCTAATAAAATAACAAAGCCCCCCAAAATAAAAAAATTCCCTACCCTAATCTAAATTAAAATAGCTAACAGCTCTATTACCTTACCAGCCCTTAAAAGGGCTTTTTGCGGGGCATGCCCCAAAGAAATCAGCTCTTTTGCCTGTAAAAAAAAACACAATACCACCCCCCAACATTACAACCCACCACCCACATACCCCTACTCTAACCCAACCCCCCTTAAATAAACCTAACACTACCCCCCTGAAGATCTCCCTACCTTGAGTTGTCTTCACTCAGCCGAGCAGTGATGGACCAAAAGAAGACATCCGGAGCGGCAGAAGTCTTCATCCTATCCGGGCAGAAGGGGACATCCGGACCGGCAAACATCTTCATCCAAGCGGCATCTTCTATCTTCATCCATCCGACCAGGAGCGGCTCCATCTTCAAGACCTCCGGAGCGGAACATCCTCTTCTCCCGATGACTAGACGACGAATGAAGGTTCCTTTAAGTGACGTCATCCAATATGGCATCCCTCGAATTCTGATTGGCTGATAGGATTCTATCACCCAATCGGAATTAAGGTAGGAAAAATCTGATTGGCTGATTCAATCAGCCAATCAGATTCAAGTTCAATCAGATTCAAGTTCAATCCGATTGGCTGATCCAATCAGCCAATCAGATTGAGCTTGCATTCTATTGGCTGTTCCGATCAGCCAATGGAATGCGAGCTCAATCTGATTGGCTGATTGGATCAGCCAATCCGATTGAACTTGAATCTGATTGGCTGATTGAATCAGCCAATCAGATTTTTCCTACCTTAATTCCGATTGGGTGATAGAATCCTATCAGCCAATCGGAATTCGAGGGACGCCATCTTGGATGACGTCACTTAAAGGAACCTTCATTCGTCGTTTAGTCGTCGGTAGAAGAGGATGTTCCGTGCCTGAGGTCTTGAAGATGGAGCCGCTCCTTGTCGGATGGATGAAGATAGAAGATGCCGCTTGGATGAAGATGTTTGCCGGTCCGGATGTCCTCTTCTTACCGGATAGGATGAAGACTTCTGCCGCTCCAGATGTCTTCTTTTGGTCCATCGCTGCTCGGCTGAGTGAAGACGACTCAAGGTAGGGAGATCTTCAGGGGGGTAGTGTTAGGCTTATTTAAGGGGGGTTTGGGTTAGAGTAGGGGTTTGTGGGTGGTGGGTTGTAATGTTCGGGGTGGTATTGTGTTTTTTTTACAGGCAAAAGAGCTGATTTCTTTGGGGCATGCCCCGCAAAAAGCCCTTTTAAGGGCTAGTAAGGCAATAGAGCTGTTAGCTATTTTAATTTAGATTAGAGTAGGGAATTTTTTTATTTTGGGGGGCTTTGTTATTTTATTAGGGGGCTTAGAGTAGGTGTAATTAGCTTAAAATTCTTGTAATCTTTTTTTATTTTTTGTAATTTAGTTTAGTTTATTTTTGTAGGTACTTGTAGTTAATTGATTTAATTAATTTATTGATAGTGTAGTATTAGATTTAATTGTAACTTAGGTTAGCATTTATTTTACAGGTAATTTTGTAATTATTTTAACTAGGTAGCTATTAAATAGTAAATAACTATTTAATAGCTATTGTACCTAGTTAAAATAAATACAAAGTTTCCTGTAAAATAAATATAAATCCTAAAATAGCTACAATATAATTATTCATTATATTGTAGCTATATTAGGGTTTATTTTACAGGTAAGTATTTAGTTTTAAATAGGAAGACTTTAGTTAATAATATTTAATTTATTTCGTTAGATAAAAATTATATTTAACTTAGGGGGGTGTTAGGGTTAGGGTTAGACTTAGCTTTAGGGGTTAATACATTTATTAGAGTAGCGGCGAGGTCCGGTCGGCAGATTAGGGCTTAATACTTGAAGTTAGGTGTCGCCGATGTTAGAGAGGGCAGATTAGGGGTTAATACTATTTATTATAGGGTTTGCGAGGCGGGAGTGCGGCGGTTTAGGGGTAAATACATTTATTATAGTGGTGGCGAGGTCCGGTCGGCAGATTAGGGGTTAATAAGTGTAGGTAAGGTAGCGGCGACGTTGGGGGGGGGCAGATTAGGGGTTAATAAATATTATGTAGGTGTCGGCGATGTTAGGGGCAGCAGATTAGGGGTACATAGGGGTAATGTAGGTGGCCGCGGTGTGCAGTTGGCAGATTAGGGGTTAAAAAAAATTATTATAGTGGCGGCGATGTGGGGGGACCTCGGTTTAGGGGTACATAGGTAGTTTATGGGTGTTAGTGTATTTTAGAGCACAGTAGTTAAGAGCTTTATGAACCGGCGTTAGCCCAGAAAGCTCTTAACTCCTGACTTTTTTCTGCGGCTGGAGTCTTGTCGGTAGAGGGTCTACTGCTCACTTTAGCCAAGACTCTAAATACCGGTGTTAGGAAGATCCCATTGAAAAGATAGGATACGCAATTGGCGTAAGGGGATCTGCGGTATGGAAAAGTCGCGGCTGGAAAGTGAGCGTTAGACCCTTTCCTGACTGACTCTAAATACCAGCGGGCAGTAAAAAGCAGTGTTAGGACCCCTTAACGCTGCTTTTGACGGCTAACGCAGAACTCTAAATCTAGGCGCTTGTTTTTTAGATTGAGAGGTATAAAACATTTGTATTCGGTTGCCACATAATTAACCTGTTTACTGGATGAAAATTGTTATTCAATATACTTTTACTTTACTAATATTATCTTGGAATAGACAGTAAGTTCATAGACTGATAAAAGATTCAGCTAGCACTGTGGCCAAGTAATTAATGTCTTTGATTGTTTTGTGTTTTTTACAAGGGTGATAGTACCTCCTACTTTATCCCAAGATTCTGTCCCAGTCTGCACCTGACAAGCAACAGTAGCAAACTGTGAACAAAAACAATCAAACAATCCTTGTTGTTGGCTTGTGGCACTTGTTTATCTTTTGAAATTAAACAACTGAATGTATTAAATTATTAATTTCACTGGGTTCTTTAAATGGACATAAATGAATTCCCCATAAAAATGTTTATGTTTGCAAAGAACAGTTTTAATTGCCCCCCCCCAATGTTTTAAAACAAGTAAAGGGACATGAAACCCAAAACATTTCTGTAATGTTTCAGATAGAGAATACAATTTTAACCAATTTTCTCATTTACTTCTATTATCTAATTTGTTTTATTCTCTTGGTAACATTTGTTGAAAGAGCAGCAATGCACTACTGGTTTCTAACTGAACACATGGGTGAGCCAATGAAAATATATATATATATATATATATATATATATATATATATATGCAGCAACCAATCGGCAGTTAGAATCTAGGTTCTTTGCTGCTCCTGAGCTTACCTGGATAACCCTTTCAGGAAAAGATAACAAGAGAAGAAAGCAAAATAAATAATAGAAGTAAATTGGAAAGTTGTTTAAAATTGTATTCTCCATCTGAATCATGAAAGAAAAATTTTGGGTTTCATGTCCCTTTAATTGATTAAATATGTGGCTGTTTTAAAGAGGGAGCAAGGGGTGCAAATCACCTTCAAAATGCTAACTGTCTTCAACTCAGGGATAGTAGTTCATTGCTGCTCCAGAGCTGACTTAACCACCCCCACCCCTTGTGGGAGTTAAACACATACTTCTGTTCTGCTGTCCTACTAGGATGTATAGCATATCCTGTAATATGTATAAATGATTATGATATGTTGCCAAGCTGTTTCATGTTACTTATCTCTTCTATAAAATGATTAAAAATATTTGCTTGACAGGGCCCCAATTACAAGTCACATGAAAATGTTTCTCACATTAATCCATGTCAGCATGAGTTATACTACTGGGTAATAAACCACAGACAGAGTTTATTTATAATTGTGTTCTGTCAGCATAGACAAATTGTATTGCTTGTTTAGTTTTTAATTCCCCTTTTGTATCACAAAGGGCCAATGACAGAATAAATGGCACAATATATAGGTCATCGGGACCCCCAAATGGCATTATAACGTCCATAAAAGTATTTTTGTTATTGATAATTTATATCTAAAGGTATTTCTGTATTGTTTTCCTTTGTTTTCATGCATTTAATTTAATTAGCATTCAGATATAACTTGTATAGGCTGCAGATTCATATTAGAGGTTTATACAGTCTTGTTCCTTTCTTTATTTCTGTCACATTTTAGAATACCTGCCTTTCTATCTATCTATCTCTCTCTCTCCCTGCATGTGCTTTTCCATCTATAGGTGCATAACTAAACGCCTGTCTGCCATTCTGTTTGCTAAACTGTTTTTTTACCCTCATCAATATACTCATGTACGCCTTTCTGGCAAATTCAGACACACAAAAACAAAATTATTTCCTATATTTAATTTTGTTCTGTCTGTGCAGTCTCTCATTTATTTTCTCTTTTATTAGTGGAAAGACAGATACCCTTCCCTACAAAAAGGGAACAACTCTAGACATTCAATAAATAATTTAGTTTATTTATTTTAATATAACCGTATTGCTTTCTTTATCTTAACTTCTTTATCTTGTATTTTTAAGTTCTTTCTTACACCAACTTATTAAAGGGACAGTCTACACCAAAAGTTTTCTTATTTAAAAAGATAGATAATCCCTTTATTACCCATTCCCCGTTTTTGCATAACCAACACAGTTATATTAATATACTTTTTACCTCTGTGATTACCTTGTATCTAAGCCTTTGCAGACAGCCTCCTTATCTTAAGTGCCTTTGACAGACATGCAGTGTAGTCAATCAGTGAAGACTCCTAAATAACTTCACGGGAGTGAGCACAATGTTATCTATATGACACATGTGAACTAGCACAGTCTAACTGTGAAAAACTTTCAAAATGCTCTGAGCTAGGAGGCGGTTTTCAACTGTTTAGAAATCAGTTTGAGCCTAGCTAGGTTTAGCTTTTCTAAAATACCACCAAGGGAACAAAGCAAATTTGATGATAAAAGTAAATTGGAAAGTTGTTTAAAATTGCATGCCCTTTCTGAATCATGAAAGTTTAGTTTTGACTTTACTGTCCCTTTAAGGGCCAGATTACGATAGGAGCACTATAGTTTCTGCTCAAGCTTTATCGGTTTTCAATGCCATTTCCTCAATATTGAAAGTTGAAAGCAAATGAGTGAGTGCAATTGCGATTTACGCTAGAATGATTACCGTGAACTATGGATTATGAAATATTCAATATTATTGTCTTATGTTTCGCTTTTAAATAACCACGATCATGTTTGAGCAAATTGTGGGTGGTTTTTTTCAACTTTTTTGGCTTTATTGAAGTCTTTTCTATACCGCTCCACTTGTAATCTAGCCCTAATACAGTTAAGATAAAATATTTTGGGCGTTTTATGTGAACAAAGTACAATAGGTTTTCTGTCTATGATTTATATTTCTTTATTCACTTTTTTAGTTTAAGAAACATGGTTGGCACTTTAGATAGTTTAGTATTTGCAGTCACAGACTCTAAATACTCTGTCTGGTGTCACTTAATTCTTATGGCATAATGGCATTTGACACTGTGGGTTAATATGTATCACCAAGCATGTATAATGGCTGAAAGCCTCACCTGTCAAATACTTTTACAAAGTACTGACATCTTAAGCACACAGTCAGGGAGGGACTGAAACCTACCACCACTCCTTGGCAAAAATTAGGGAAGGCCTCCACACCTTGCCCCTATGTGTTATCATGCCTCTTTTGCCCCCACCAGTGCCCAGCCTGGGCCTACACCCTCCACGGCCAGACCCCACACTACAAGGACCCCAGAGCAACAGACCTTCTATGGAGGCACAGGGTCCCCACATCAGGGACAGAGCCCCCACTCCAGGGGCAGGTCACCCACTCCGCCCATCCCTAACTAATTAGTTAGTGTAGAGCAGTTGTCATCATTATGCTAGCACTTTAAACTGGCTGCGACTGTGAGCATAATCAGCACACCAGGAGTCCCTCAGTCTAGGTCCTATTGCTCAACTGCTCAGTCCACCTTTGTAACCCGCAGTAACTAAATAAGAGACTAGGGTAAGGGAATGGTAACACAACTTGATAACTAAACTCTCTCTCAAATGCTTTAGGTCTAGATTATAAGTGGAGCGCAAAATATTGCTTCCGCAAAAGCGATATTTGTGCTCCACTTAGTAATACCAGCGCACACAAATGCACTGGTATTACAAGTTAGGTGCAAAGCAAACTTGGTCTTGAGTTTGCAATGCACAGAAGCTTTGCTGTCATTAAAGCGTATGCTTCCATAGGCTCCAATGAGAGCCTCGTTCTCATGCCGTGAGACATGGCATGAGAACTAGTGCAAGCGAAGGGGGTAAGTCGCGCAGCAGATTATAAATATATATGAATATATACATATGTATTTATGTGATAATATGTGTATATTTCTGGATAAGGACAAGTTATACTCACCCAGTGAAGGAAGATTAATTAAGGATCTCTTTGAGATCATTCTGTATGAAAATTTCTTTCTCTTTGAGGATACATTTTATGTCCAAAAAAGAGGGACGGCTATGGGCTCAAATGTAGCACCAACTTATGCAAATCTATTTGTCGGCAAATTTGAAGAAGACTTCGTCTTTAGGGATCAAGGTTTTAGAGATTATGTACAAGGTTGGTATCGCTACATAGACGATATATTCTTTATCTGGACAGGAAGTGAGGAGGATCTGGTTGATTTTGGGCTAAGATTAAATTCTGCACATGTATCTTTGAAATTCACAATGGAATTCAGTCAGACACAAGTAAGTTTCCTGGATACCATGGTATCTATAGTAGATCAACGACTGAGAACGGATCTATATGCCAAGGAAACAGATCGGAATAACACACTATTGTACAACAGTTTTCATCCACCATCTCTTATCAAAAACCTTCCCCTGGGCCAACTATTACGAACTAAAAGAATTGTAGAGGACCCAGAGATGTGCTTGAAAAGATTAAATGAAATGTCTAAAAAATTCTGATATCCCATAGAAGTTCTGACACATAATATCCAGAAAGTTATGGATACAGATAGGCCTAGTCTATTAACAAAAAAGAACCCGACTCCTAAGAAATTTTCGGTTCTCTTTGTCAGCCATTTTGGCTTCCATAGCAGAGGATTGAAGAGGATCATACTTCAACATTGGCACTTACTGAGAGATGACGCTTTAGTGGGCAAGATGTTCGTTTAGACGTAATAAAAATCTCAGAGATACATTAATTCGTGCCGATTGGGGTCCCACAAAGAAACCGACCGAAATAATCAAGAAAGGTTCATTCTCTTGCATGAATTGTGCATTATGCCATTCAATGCAACAAGGTGATCATATCACTCATCGGCCTAGATTTGGAGTTTTGTCGGTAACGACCTGAAAAACTAACGCCGGCTTTTTTCTGGCCGCACCATAAAAATAACTCTGGTATCGAGAGTCCACATAAAGGCTGCGTTAGGCTCCAAAAAAGGAGCGTAGAGCATTTTTAACGCAGCTTCAACTCTCGATACCAGAGTTGCTTACGGACGCGGCCAGCCTAAAAAACGTGCTCGTGCACGATTCCCCCATAGGAAACAATGGGGCTGTTTGAGCTGAAAAAAACCCAAACACCTGCAAAAAAGCCGCGTTCAGCTCCTAACGCAGCCCCATTGTTTGCTATGCGGTAACCCTTCCTACGTCTGCACTTAACACTCTAACATGTACCCCGAGTCTAAACACCCCTAACCTTACACTTATTAACCCCTAATCTGCCGCCCCCTCTATCGCTGACCCCTGCATATTATTATTAACCCCTAATCTGCCGCTCCGTAAACCGCCGCTACTTACATTATCCCTATGTACCCCTAATCTGCTGCCCCTAACACCGCCGACCCCTATATTATATTTATTAACCCCTAATCTGCCCCCCACAACGTCGCCTCCACCTGCCTACACTTATTAACCCCTAATCTGCCGACCGGACCTGAGCGCTACTATAGTAAAGTTATTAACCCCTAATCCGCCTCACTAACCCTATCATAAATAGTATTAACCCCTAATCTGCCCTCCCTAACATCGCCGACACCTAACTTCAATTATTAACCCCTAATCTGCCGACCGAATCTCGCCGCTATTCTAATAAATGTATTAACCCCTAAAGCTAAGTCTAACCCTAATACTAACACCCACCTAAATTAAATATAATTTAAATCTAACGAAATTAATTAACTCTTATTAAATAAATTATTCCAATTTAAAGCTAAATACTTACCTGTAAAATAAATCCTAATATAGCTACAATATAAATTATAATTATATTATAGCTATTTTAGGATTTATATTTATTTTACAGGTAACTTTGTATTTATTTTAACCAGGTACAATAGCTATTAAATAGTTAAGAACTATTTAATAGCTAAAATAGTTAAAATAATTACAAATTTACCTGTAAAAGAAATCCTAACCTAAGTTACAAATAAACCTAACACTAGACTATCAATAAATTTATTAAATAAACTACCTACAATTACCTACAATTAACCTAACACTACACTATCAATAAATTAATTAAATACAATTACTACAAATAAATACAATTAAATAAACTAGCTAAAGTACAAAAAATAAAAAAGAACTAAGTTACAAAAAATAAAAAAATATTTACAAACATAAGAAAAATATTACAACAATTTTAAACTAATTACACCTACTCTAAGCCCCCTAATAAAATAACAAAGCCCCCCAAAATAAAAAAAAAATGCCCCACCCTATTCTAAATTACTAAAGTTCAAAGCTCTTTTACCTTACCAGCCCTGAACAGGGCCCTTTGCGGGGCATGCCCCAAGAAATACAGCTCTTTTGCCTGTAAAAAAAAACATACAATACCCAAGCCCCCCAACATTACAACCCACCACCCACATACCCCTAATCTAACCCAAACCCCCCTTAAATAAACCTAACACTAAGCCCCTGAAGATCATCCTACCTTGTCTTCACCATACCAGGTTCACCAATCGGTCCAGAAGAGCTCCTCCGATGTCCTGATCCAAGCCCAAGCGGGGGGCTGAAGAGGTCCATGATCCGGCTGAAGTCTTCATCCAAGCGGGCCAGAAGAGGTCTTCCATCCGATTGAAGTCTTCATCCAAGCGGCATCCATCCGGAGCGAAGCGGCAGCATCCTGAAGACCTCCACCGCGGAACATCCATCCTGGCCGACGACTGAACGACGAATGACGGTTCCTTTAAATAACGTCATCCAAGATGGCGTCCCTCGAATTCCGATTGGCTGATAGGATTCTATCAGCCAATCGGAATTAAGGTAGGAATATTCTGATTGGCTGATGGAATCAGCCAATCAGAATCAAGTTCAATCCGATTGGCTGATCCAATCAGCCAATCAGATTGAGCTTGCATTCTATTGGCTGATCGGAACAGCCAATAGAATGCGAGCTCAATCTGATTGGCTGATCGGATCTTTTACAGGTAAATTTGTAATTATTTTAACTATTTTAGCTATTAAATAGTTCTTAACTATTTAATAGCTATTGTACCTGGTTAAAATAAATACAAAGTTACCTGTAAAATAAATATAAATCCTAAAATAGCTATAATATAATTATAATTTATATTGTAGCTATATTAGGATTTATTTTACAGGTAAGTATTTAGCTTTAAATTGGAATAATTTATTTAATAAGAGTTAATTAATTTCGTTAGATTTAAATTATATTTAACTTAGGGGGGTGTTAGTATTAGGGTTAGACTTAGCTTTAGGGGTTAATACATTTATTAGAATAGCGGCGAGATTCGGTCGGCAGATTAGGGGTTAATAATGGAAGTTAGGTGTCGGCGATGTAAGGGAGGGCAGATTAGGGGTTAATACTATTTATGATAGGGTTAGTGAGGCGGATTAGGGGTTAATAACTTTATTATAGTAGCGCTCAGGTCCGGTCGGCAGATTAGGGGTTAATAAGTGTAGGCAGGTGGAGGCGACGTTGTGGGGGGCAGATTAGGGGTTAATAAATATAATATAGGGGTCGGCGGTGTTAGGGGCAGCAGATTAGGGGTACATAAGGATAACGTAGGTGGCGGCGCTTTGCGGTCGGCAGATTAGGGGTTAATAAGTGTAGGCAGGTGGAGGCGACGTTGAGGGGGGCAGATTAGGGGTTAATAAATATAATACAGGGGTCGGCGGTGTTAGGGGCAGCAGATTAGGGGTACATAAGGATAACGTAGGTGGCGGTCGGCAGATTAGGGGTTAAAAAATTTTTTCCGAGTGTTGGCGATGTGGGGGGACCTCGGTTTAGGGGTACATAGGTAGTTTATGGGTGTTAGTGTACTTTAGAGCACAGTAGTTAAGAGCTTTATAAACCGGCGTTAGCCCAGAAAGCTCTTAACTACTGACTTTTTTCCTGCGGCTGGAGTTTTGTCGTTAGATGTCTAACGCTCACTTCAGAAACGACTCTAAATACTGGAGTTAGAAAAATCCCATTGAAAAGATAGAATACGCAATTTACGTAAGGGGATCTGCGGTATGGAAAAGTCGCAGCTGGAAAGTGAGCGTTAGACCCTATTTTGAGTGACTCCAAATACCGGCGGTAGCCTAAAACCAGCGTTAGGAGCCTCTAACGCTAGTTTTCACGGCTAACGCCAAACTCTAAATCTAGGCCATCCTCTTTCAGGTAAAAGAATACCTATTAAGGGGAGATTCTCCTGTGGTTCTAAGTATGTCATTTATGTGATCAAGTGTCCGCGTGGCGTAGCCTATGTAGGCGAGACCACCCAAACAGCCAGAGACAGGATCCGCCAACATAAAGCAGCCATAGGCAAAGATGATGAGGATGCCCCGGCGATGCATCATTTTACTAGGTTCTCACATAATAAAAGCCAACTGAGATTCCAAATTGTGGATGGGGTACCCCCCTTACGTAGAGGTGGGGACCGACAAAAATTATTATTTAGGAAAGAAGCTCAGTGGATTAGGAAACTTGACACTAGGACACCAAAAGGCCTCAATAGAGATATATCCTGGGGGAATTTCATCTGATATACCCCACTCATGGAGTTATTTGAGGGGGAAAAAGTTTCTAATCAGATATCAGATGCTAACATTAGGTCAGTTTAAGGTATAAGAGAGAGATGCCGCTGGTGGGCAGTCACTTGGGCACTTTTTCTACATACAAAAAATGAATTTTTGTTTCCTTTAGGTGTTTATCTTGAAAGGCACCTTTGTCTTTGGACTCACAGGGATCCCTCTTAGACTTCAATGATATTTGAGATCCTAGCACCTGTGTGGTGTATTGTGTCAATATCTTTAAATAATTAAAAAAAAAAAATGTTCTCTATAGACTCAAGAAATGCTAAATATTAAGTTAGCAGAGTATTGTAAATGTACAAATGCATATCATGGCTTCATCGCGTAAAAAAATGGGGTCCTGTTCATATCTGGGTAACCCTGTGTATGTATAAGTACCATTAGTTGAGCATAGTATATATTAAATATAGATTTTTTTCTAAATCCATTTCCTGTAGGTTTCAGTTATATTGCCTTGAACAGTGTGGGGCTGTGTGTGCCTTTTGCGTTCTAATTTTTTGGTGACTCCCGATCAGTTTATCCTGGGCAGTGATCGATATATTTCCTTCATGCTATTTAATTTTCAAAGCTCATATGCATAGTTTCTTTCAGATGGATTGAGGAGTACACCTCACGATTAAAGTGTCAGCTCTGTTCGCTCTTTTGTATACAGAATATTAAAATACGCTATTTGCTGAGGCTTCCACATATCTGTAATTTCATTCAGCTTTGAATAAGAATGACGTGCATAGGTGTGCTCGTGATGTGGATGAGATGTGTATGCGTAGTCCAATGAGCTTAGAGCTTTACTGGTTTAAATGATACCTTCCACCTAGCACCTGCACATTTCCTTGACAAAGGGGCGGAGTCCCCGAAACGCGCGTCGGATTCAGCGTGGACGCTGACACCTGTTCCTACCTGTGCTGTTTGAGCAACCCTGCATGCTGACAGTTTACAGCTTCCCAGACGGAGAAAGCAAGAGGGGAACACTCTGTACATTCGGCTTGCCATCCATTGCCACACTGAAGATTTCGACTAAGTCTCACGGTAATACGGACTGACTCAGGTAACGGCGAGGAATTTCACTAGGTACAAACAAGGTACCGCAACTGAACCCCCTGGCTTGGGTTATTTGTTAAGTATCTGGATGCATATGTAATATCAGCTGACTGATTATCAGTGGAGTGACTGTTTGTAGTGAACCCCCTGGTTTGGGTTATATACAAAGCACCTGGGCTTTAAGTTATTGGAGGGTATTCTCTATACAAGCGTGTGAGGTTGGATGAGCAGCCGAGGATTACCTCGCTTAGCAACAGCCGTTTGCATATCAGAAGTGGGGATTGCCTATATGGAAGTTGGGGATTTCTGTGTGACTATATAACACAGACTTTTGGCACTATTAGTATCCATTTATATATCGAGTTTTTCATAGGATATTGCATGCTACAATTATCTGGACTGCACTTTAACATAATATTATATATCCGGATGCAAGTTTAATGACTTTGTGGCACTATCTTTTCAATTATATTGGATACAAAGTATCACATTTTTTCCATATTTTTCATGTCTTTTTGAAGTGATACCATCATACCAGAATCTCTCTCACAGGTTATGTGACAGGTGCTGCTGTCCTACACTCCCTGGGGACGCCCTGGGGGTGCATTTACATTGTTATTGTGTGGTTTATTTGTATTTTCTTTGTGTATTTATGTATGAATGTTTGTTGCAGATGTGTGGATTGGTGGATGGGGTTTTGTGTGGATCTGTGTGAGTGCATCTTTGATCTTCTCCCATTATTTGTTATGCATCATCAGATAGTGTCTGAATTTATGTGTAATCATTAAAATATCTTGTTATATTCACTACTAAGACTCATTGGCTGGGATTATTTAATATTATATTATTATTGAGTTGAGGACCAGACTCCATCCCGTGCCGGAGCAATTTTGATACTGTTAGGGTGGTGCTGTCACCTTGGTATTATAGTACATATAAACACATACATATATATGTATATATGCATATACATATATATTTACAGGAAACACACAGTTCCCATAGACCGCTATGTAAAGGCACTTTTCCGTGCCTTTTTTTTCTAACACCCCACACCTGCCAACTTTAACCCCTTATAAATGCTTTTTGCAGTTTTTTTTTATTTTTAAAAAAAGCTACATTTTTTTTATAAAAAAAAAGAATATTCTTTATTTTGGGGCAATTGGGGGTTATTTTGACCTCTGGTTAATTTTCTGAGCACTAATTGCTACCACAAGCTCACGGTAGCAATAGTCAGCCACTTGTAATGGCTGGTTATATATTGCGCGCCCATAAATGGGTGAATTTTTCCATTTACGCACGTGCGATAAATTAGCACTCCACTTGTAACCAGCCCTTAATTAGTTATCTGCAATTCAAAGAAACTAATTAATATCAAACACTAACTAAGGAGACATGTGCAGATTCTGAGTATAATCAATATACCTTTAATAAAGTTTGGTCACATATTCTAGACAAATGCAACACTGCACAATATACTGAAACAGCAAATAAGTACAAAGAGTAGTTAACAAATGTCACAAGAAAGCACAAGTCAGCTCAGGAAAGCCAAATTGAAAACCAGAAGTCCAAAAACAGGGAAACAAATACCACAATATGTTTCAATACACAAGAAACAAAACTCTGTGCAACAAAGGGAATATAACGGTGACTGCAATTAAGGCTGATTAGATCCTCATAGACCTCTTTAAAGGCACAGCATGCCTTAACCCATTAGAACAGTGATTTTTAACCTTTTTTTTGCCGTGGCACACTTTTTTACATTAAAAAATCCTGTGGCACACCACCAGCCCAAAATTTTTTAAAAAATCACACATTGTAGCCTAATACAGCATATATATATACACATACACACAAACACACACATACTGTATGTATTGTTCTGTTATTCCATGCCTCCTACAAACTACCCCTGCACTGGGAGTAAAAAACAAGCAAAGTTTAAAAAATATGTCACACTGTTGTCAGTTTGCCATGGCACACCTGAGGATCTCTCACGGCACACTAGTGTGCCACGGCACACTGGTTGAAAAACACTGCATTAGAAGCAGCAAAACCTCTTTTTACCAAATCCCTATTATGACACCTATAAAGAAATAAGCGGTTTTACAGTTTCCTGTACGTCTAAGTACATTATTTAACTGTTACATTGCAATTGCAGCCTTTTTTATGTTTGGAAAGACAACCAATGATATATGCATGAGGATGGCAATTAATCAATCCTGCTGCACTGAGTGAGGGGACATCAGGATAACCTGTTGCCTAGCATTTTGCCGCAGCTTGACACTTACTTTCCAATTTGAAATACACAATAATCAATCATGTCCTCCCTTTATCTAGAGAAGATTGAGCTAAAATCCTCTTACAGCAAGAATCACCATGATCCCAAAAGTCTTTAATACACAAATAGATTGGCATTGTTTTATGTGAGCTGAAAAAGATGATAAAACAAATCATTAACTTAATCACTTTGTTATAATAATAATTATGACAGCTATAAAAATTGATTATATTATATTTTTAGGGTTAAAAGTGATGAGTAAGCGTCATAAGTTGTTAGATAATCAGTCTATGTAGTTAGTTTAGCGAGCTATGTGATTTAGCTATATGAAAAGGATGAAATGAAATCTTTTTTAAGTGTGCATTTGTTACTGTATCCTTTCTATTTCCGTTATGGATTATTTTTAGTAACTCTTGTGGATCTCACATCACTAGGGAAGTGATGTCAGTGGTTGGTGGTTGGAGCTATGACAGACAGACACGGCATCCAAAACCATTATATAGCTATGGGATTTAAAGGAACAGTTTACTCAAAAAAATTCTCCCCTTTAATTTGTTCCACATTATCCACTTTACCTGCTGGAGTGTATTAAATTGTTTACAAGTATTTCCATTACCCTTATATTGGCAGTTAAAATAGTTGATTTACACATGCTTGACACCATCTGAACCAAATAAGTTTATCTTAGTCTCATCGGACCACAGAACATAGTTCCAGTAATCCATGTCCTTAGTCTGCTTGTCTTCAGCAAACTGTTTGCGGGCTTTCTTGTGCATCATCTTTAGAAGACGCTTCCTTCTGGGACGACAGCCATGCAGACCAATCTGATGCAGTGTGCGGCATATGGTCTGAGCACTGACAGACTGACCCCCCACCCCTTCAACCTCTGCAGCAATGCTGGTAGCACTCATACGTCTATTTCCCAAATACAACCTATGGTTATGACGCTGAGCACGTACACTCAACTTCTTTGGTCGACCATGGTGAGGCCTGTTCTGAGTGGAACCTGTCCTGTGAAACCGCTGTATGGTCTTGCTGTCCATGATGCAGCTCAGTTTCAGGGTCTTGGCAATCTTCTTATAGCCTAGGCCATCTTTATGTAGAGCAACAATTCTTCTTTTCAGATCCTCAGAGAGTTCTTTGCCATGAGGTGCCATGTTGAACTTCCAGTGACCAGTATGAGAGAGTGTGAGAGCGATTACACCAAATTTAACACACCTGTTTCCCATTCCCACCTGAGACCTTGTAACACTAACGAGTCACATGACAAAGGGAGGGAAAATGGCTAATTCAGCCCAATTTGGACATTTTTACTTAGTGGTGTACTCACTTTTGTTACCAACGGTTTAGACATTAATGGCTGTGTGTTGAGTTATTTTGAGGGGACAGCAAATTTACACTGTTATACAGGCTGTACACTCACTACTTTACATTGTAGCAAAGTGTCATTTCTTCAGTGTTTTCACATGAAAAGATATAATAAAATATTTACAAAAATGTGAGGGGTGTACTCACTTTTGTGAGATACTGTATATATATATATATACAATTTTTTTTCCTATTACTTAATGACTCCAGAAATTAAAAGGGATACTAAACCCAAATTTTTATTTTCTAATATACTCCTATTATCAAATTGTCTTCGTTCTCTTGCTATCTTTATTCGAAAAAGCAGGAATCTAAGCTAAGGAGCCTGTCCATTTTGTTTCAGAACCCTGGATAGCCATCAATCAGCAAGCGCAACCCAGTTGTTTAAAATTGCATGCCCTATCTGAATCATGAAAGAAAAAATGCGGGTTTAGAATCCCTTTAAATATTATTGGTCATGATGTAATCCAAAACGTCATGTGGGCGGGTATAGTTAGGAAAGGCTACTACATCAAGCCATACACAAAGCTATGCTTATTTTAGGCATTATATTGATTCATCTATGTACACATATTCGTACGAATACTTGATTGTCAGTGTCATGTACTTGCATATTTACTATAATGATACTTTACACTCACTTTTCAAACATTGAACCCAAGGGACCGTATTGGCTCAAAATATTTTTTATGTCTCAGTAAATAAATTAATACATCTCTTGGCTACCTTGGTATGATATACTGAACAATTGCATCAAATAATGTGACTATTGGAATCATAATTATTTAACATCAAAAAGTGATATTATAGGAAGCATTCAGCCTGAAAATTAGGGACTACCAATATTGGCCTGTTTAGCTAAGTCATTGTATATTATCACCTATTGATATGAAATGGGTATTGAATAAGATTAAACATTACTTCTATTGTTAAAGGTACCTACTCAGCTGATATGTAATCTATTTTGGCCAAAACTATTTAAAAAAACAGAGAGTAGTCTTGATGGGTATTTTAACGCCTTAGAGATCATGGTGTCCAATCTGTGAATTCATTGGCCCTCTCTTTTTAATAACTCTAGTTTCTTTCATGTAATTAACAAGAGTCCATGAGCTAGTGACGTATGGGATATACATTCCTACCAGGAGGGGCAAAGTTTCCCAAACCTTAAAATGCCTATAAATACACCCCTCACCACACCCACAAATCAGTTTTACAAACTTTGCCTCCAAGGGAGGTGGTGAAGTAAGTTTGTGCTAGATTCTACGTTGATATGCGCTCCGCAGCAAGTTGGAGCCCGGTTTTCCTCTCAGCGTGCAGTGAATGTCAGAGGGATGTGAAGAGAGTATTGCCTATTGAATGCAGTGATCTCCTTCTACGGGATCTATTTCATAAGGTTCTCTGTTATCGGTCGTAGAGATTCATCTCTTACCTCCCTTTTCAGATCGACGATATACTCTTATATTTACCATTACCTCTACTGATTCTCGTTTCAGTACTGGTTTGGCTTTCTACAAACATGTAGATGAGTGTCCTGGGGTAAGTAAGTCTTATTTTCTGTGACACTCTAAGCTATGGTTGGGCACTTTATTTATAAAGTTCTAAATATATGTATTCAAACATTTATTTGCCTTGACTCAGAATGTTCAACTTTCCTTATTTTCAGACAGTCAGTTTCATATTTGGGATTATGCATTGAATTATCATATTTTTCTTACCTCAAAAATTTGACTTTTTTCCCTGTGGGCTGTTAGGCTCGCGGGGGCTGAAAATGCTTCATTTTATTGCGTCATTCTTGGCGCGGACTTTTTTGGCGCAAAAATTCTTTTCCGTTTCCGGCGTCATACGTGTCGCCGGAAGTTACGTCATTTTTTGACGTTATTTTGCGCCAAAGATGTCGGCGTTCCGGATGTGGCGTCATTTTTGGCGCCAAAAGCATTTAGGCGCCAAATAATGTGGGCATCTTATTTGGCGCTAAAAAATATGGGCGTCGCTTTTGTCTCCACATTATTTCAGTCTCATTTTTCATTTGCTTCTGGTTGCTAGAAGCTTGATATTTGGCATTTTTTCCCATTCCTGAAACTGTCTTATAAGGAATTTGATCTATTTTGCTTTATATGTTGTTTTTTCTCTTACATATTGCAAGATGTCTCACGTTGCATCTGAGCCAGAAGATACTACAGGAAAATCACTGCCTGCTGGATCTACCAAAGCTAAGTGTATCTGCTGTAAATTTTTGGTAGCTATTCCTCCAGCTGTTGTTTGTAATAATTGTCATGACAAACTTGTTAAAGCAGATAATATTTCCTTTAGTAATGTACCATTGCCTGTTGCAGTTCCCTCAACATCTAAGGTGCAGAATGTTCCTGATAACATAAGAGATTTTGTTTCTGAATCCATAAAGAAGGCTTTGTCTGTTATTTCTCCTTCTAGTAAACGTAAAATGTCTTTTAAATCTTCTCTCTCTACAGATGAATTTTTAAATGAACACCATCATTCTGATTCTTTGGACTCTTCTGGTTCAGAGGATTCTATCTCAGAGATTGATGCTGATAAATCTTCATATTTATTTAAGATGGAATTTATTCACTCTTTACTTAAAGAAGTACTAATTGCTTTAGAAATAGAGGATTCTAGTCCTCTTGATACTAATTCTATACGTTTGGATAAGGTTTTTAAAGCTCCTGCGGTTATTCCAGAAGTTTTTCCTGTTCCTAATGCTATTTCTGCAGTGATTTCCAAAGAATGGGATAAATTGGGTAATTCATTTACTCCTTCTAAACGTTTTAAGCAATTATATCCTGTTCCGCCTGACAGGTTAGAATTTTGGGACAAAATCCCTAAAGTTGATGGGGCTATTTCTACCCTTGCTAAACGTACTACCATTCCTACGTCAGATGGTACCTCGTTTAAGGATCCTTTAGATAGAAAAATTGAATCCTTTCTAAGAAAAGCTTATCTGTGTTCAGGTAATCTTCTTAGACCTGCTATATCATTGGCTGATGTTGCTGCAGCTTCAACTTTTTGGTTGGAAACCCTAGCACAACAAGTAGCAAATCGTGATTCTCATGATATTATTATTCTTCTTCAGCATGCTAATAATTTTATCTGTGATGCCATTTTTGATATTATTAGAGTTGATGTTAGGTTTATGTCTCTAGCTATCTTAGCCAGAAGAGCTTTATGGCTTAAAACTTGGAATGCTGATATGGCTTCTAAATCAACTCTACTTTCCATTTCTTTCCAGGGAAACAAATTATTTGGTTCTCAGTTGGATTCTATTATTTCAACTGTTACTGGTGGGAAAGGAACTTTTTTACCACAGGATAAAAAATCTAAAGGTAAAAACAGGGCTAACAATCGTTTTCGTTCCTTTCGTTTCAACAAAGAACAAAAGCCTGATCCTTCGTCCTCAGGAGCAGTTTCAGTTTGGAAACCATCTCCAGTCTGGAATAAATCCAAGCCTGCTAGAAAGGCAAAGCCTGCTTCTAAGTTCACATGAAGGTACGGCCCTCATTCCAGTTCAGCTGGTAGGGGGCAGGTTACGTTTTTTCAAAGAAATTTGGATCAATTCTGTTCACAATCTTTGGATTCAGAGCATTGTTTCAGAAGGGTACAGAATTGGTTTCAAGATGAGACCTCCTGCAAAGAGATTTTTTCTTTCCCGTGTCCCAGTAAATCCAGTGAAAGCTCAAACATTTCTGAATTGTGTTTCAGATCTAGAGTTGGCTGGAGTAATTATGCCAGTTCCAGTTCCGGAACAGGGGATGGGGTTTTATTCAAATCTCTTCATTGTACCAAAGAAGGAGAATTCCTTCAGACCAGTTCTGGATCTAAAATTATTGAATCGTTATGTAAGGATACCAACGTTCAAGATGGTAACTGTAAGGACTATATTGCCTTTTGTTCAGCAAGGGAATTATATGTCCACAATAGATTTACAGGATGCATATCTGCATATTCCGATTCATCCAGATCATTTTCAGTTCCTGAGATTCTCTTTTCTAGACAAGCATTACCAATTTGTGGCTCTACCGTTTGGCCTTGCTACAGCTCCAAGAATTTTCACAAAGATTCTCGGTGCCCTTCTGTCTGTAATCAGAGAACAGGGTATTGTGGTATTTCCTTATTTGGACGATATCTTGATACTTGCTCAGTCTTTACATTTAGCAGAGTCTC
Source organism: Bombina bombina (assembly GCF_027579735.1). NCBI lineage: Eukaryota > Metazoa > Chordata > Amphibia > Anura > Bombinatoridae > Bombina > Bombina bombina. Next base: position 244,309,704 of record NC_069501.1, read on the forward strand.
ATACGAATCGACTTGTGTTGTTTCTTCAAGATCATGGTTGGAGGATCAATTTACCAAAAAGTTCTTTGATTCCTCAAACAAGGGTAACCTTTCTGGGTTTCCAGATAGATTCAGTGTCCATGACTCTGTCTTTAACAGACAAGAGACGTCTAAAATTGATTACAGCTTGTCGAAACCTTCAGTCACAATCATTCCCTTCGGTAGCCTTATGCATGGAAATTCTAGGTCTTATGACTGCTGCATCGGACGCGATCCCCTTTGCTCGTTTTCACATGCGACCTCTTCAGCTCTGTATGCTGAACCAATGGTGCAGGGATTACACGAAGATATCTCAATTAATATCTTTAAAACCGATTGTTCGACACTCTCTAGCGTGGTGGACAGATCACCATCGTTTAATTCAGGGGGCTTCTTTTGTTCTTCCGACCTGGACTGTAATTTCAACAGATGCAAGTCTCACAGGTTGGGGAGCTGTGTGGGGATCTCTGACGGCACAGGGAGTTTGGGAATCTCAGGAGGTGAGATTACCGATCAATATTTTGGAACTCCGTGCAATTTTCAGAGCTCTTCAGTTTTGGCCTCTTCTGAAGAGAGAATCGTTCATTTGTTTTCAGACAGACAATGTCACAACTGTGGCATACATCAATCATCAAGGAGGGACTCACAGTCCTCTGGCTATGAAAGAAGTATCTCGAATTTTGGTTTGGGCGGAATCCAGCTCCTGTCTAATCTCTGCGGTTCATATCCCAGGTGTAGACAATTGGGAAGCGGATTATCTCAGTCGCCAAACGTTGCATCCGGGCGAATGGTCTCTTCACCCAGAGGTATTTCTTCAGATTGTTCAAATGTGGGGGCTTCCAGAGATAGATCTGATGGCCTCTCATCTAAACAAGAAACTTCCCAGGTATCTGTCCAGATCCCGGGATCCTCAGGCGGAGGCAGTGGATGCATTATCACTTCCTTGGAAGTATCATCCTGCCTATATCTTTCCGCCTCTAGTTCTTCTTCCAAGAGTAATCTCCAAGATTCTGAGGGAATGCTCGTTTGTTCTGCTAATAGCTCCGGCATGGCCTCACAGGTTTTGGTATGCGGATCTTGTCCGGATGGCATCTTGCCAACCATGGACTCTTCCGTTAAGACCAGACCTTCTGTCGCAAGGTCCTTTTTTCCATCCGGATCTGAAATCCTTAAATTTAAAGGTATGGAGATTGAACGCTTGATTCTTAGTCAAAGAGGTTTCTCTGACTCTGTGATTGATACTATGTTACAGGCTCGTAAATCTGTATCTAGAGAGATATATTATAGAGTCTGGAAGACTTATATTTCTTGGTGTCTTACTCATCATTTTTCTTGGTATTCTTTTAGAATTCCGAGAATATTACAATTTCTTCAGGATGGTTTAGATAAGGGTTTGTCCGCAAGTTCCTTGAAAGGACAAATCTCTGCTCTTTCTGTTCTTTTTCACAGAAAGATTGCTATTCTTCCTGATATTCATTGTTTTGTACAAGTTTTGGTTCGTATAAAACCTGTCATTAAGTCAATTTCTCCTCCATGGAGTTTGAATTTGGTTCTGGGAGCTCTTCAAGCTCCTCCGTTTGAACCTATGCATTCATTGGACATTAAATTGCTTTCTTGGAAAGTTTTGTTCCTTTTGGCCATCTCTTCTGCCAGAAGAGTTTCTGAATTATCTGCTCTTTCTTGTGAGTCTCCTTTTCTGATTTTTCATCAGGATAAGGCGGTGTTGCGAACTTCTTTTCAATTTTTACCTAAGGTTGTGAATTCCAACAACATTAGTAGAGAAATCGTGGTTCCTTCATTATGTCCTAATCCTAAGAATTCTAAGGAGAAATCGTTACATTTTTTGGATGTTGTTAGAGCTTTGAAATATTATGTTGAAGCTACTAAATCTTTCCGAAAGACTTCTAGTCTATTTGTCATCTTTTCTGGTTCTAGAAAAGGCCAGAAAGCTTCTGCCATTTCTTTGGCATCCTGGTTGAAATCTTTAATTCATCTTGCCTATGTTAAATCGGGTAAGACTCCGCCTCAGAGGATTACAGCTCATTCTACTAGGTCAGTTTCTACTTCCTGGGCGTTTAGGAATGAAGCTTCAGTTGATCAGATTTGCAAAGCAGCGACTTGGTCCTCTTTGCATACTTTTACTAAATTCTACCATTTTGATGTATTCTCTTCTTCTGAAGCAGTTTTTGGTAGAAAGGTACTTCAGGCAGTGGTTTCGGTTTGAATCTTCTGCTTATGTTTTTCATTAAACTTTATTTTGGGTGTGGATTATTTTCAGCAGGAATTGGCTGTCTTTATTTTATCCCTCCCTCTCTAGTGACTCTTGTGTGGAAAGATCCACATCTTGGGTATTCATTATCCCATACGTCACTAGCTCATGGACTCTTGTTAATTACATGAAAGAAAACATAATTTATGTAAGAACTTACCTGATAAATTCATTTCTTTCATATTAACAAGAGTCCATGAGGCCCACCCTTTTTTGTGGTGGTTATGATTTTTTTGTATAAAGCACAATTATTCCAATTCCTTATTTTATATGCTTCGCACTTTTTTCTTATCACCCCACTTCTTGGCTATTCGTTAAACTGATTTGTGGGTGTGGTGAGGGGTGTATTTATAGGCATTTTAAGGTTTGGGAAACTTTGCCCCTCCTGGTAGGAATGTATATCCCATACGTCACTAGCTCATGGACTCTTGTTAATATGAAAGAAATGAATTTATCAGGTAAGTTCTTACATAAATTATGTTTTTCTGTTGCCTTCTCTCCTTAGTGGTGGTATTTTATCAATAAGCATGGTTTTAATCATAACTAATGTGTGTCCTCTTTCCAAAAAATATTTGGCTACTGGTTGTTCACTATGTCCATCTTTTAGGGTGGTTCAACATGTATTTTTTTTTACATAGAATATTCCTCTATGATTAAAAAATCATAAGAAGATACACTGTATGGATCATTTAAAGAGATATTCAGATTCCAAAGATAATACTATAACAAGTCAGAAGAACTGACAAATGATATAAAACATCATGTGTCAGAGAAACATAACATTCTAGCATCCTATTCCAAGATGTTTCGGAAGCTTTTTACAGAAAAGAAAAGAAAAAAAAAAAAAAAGGAAGGAAGCGAGAGGACCATCTAATGAGGACCATCTACTGTAGAAGGAGAGTATTACGAATACAAGAAAAACTGGGCGCAAGTGGATTTTTCCAGTTTTTCAGAATCAAATACCTTACCACCATTATTATAGTATTTAAAATATTAAAATTCACTGGTCCATTAACTTCCAGATTAAAGTGCAGGAGAAATATTATGTGATGGGCTTCGACTTTAAAATTATCCTTAAAGAGTTTTTTATACCAAAAATTAACTTTGCTCCAAAATTGACATATCTTGGGGCAGAGGAAAAAAAGGTGGAGGGCATCCACATTTTCTGCTTGGCATTTTAAGCATCAAAATTCTGTACTAGTATAGAACTTAGAAAGCTTACTAGGAGTTAAATATACATTATGAACTAATTTAATGTGTGACTCTTTCCAGCCTGTGCAAATTAATAGCTTTTCTAGATATGAAAAACTATCGGCTAGATTACGAGTTGTGCGAGTTAGCCGGTCCTAACGCTGCTTTTTAACGCCCGCTGGTATTACGAGTCTTGCAGGTACAGGTGTACCGCTCACTTTTTTGGCCAGACTTGGCAATACCGCAAATCCACTTACGAAAATTGCGTATCCTCTTTTTTCAATGGGACTTGCATATATCGCCTGAATTACGAGTCTGACAAAAAATGAGCGGTAGACCGTCTCCTGTCAAGACTGGTACCGCATTTTAAAGTAAGTAGTTAAGAGTTTTACACTACAACGTCGTAGCATAAAACTCTTAACTAAAGTGCTAAAAATACACTAACACCCATAAACTACAAACACTAGTTAAATATTATTAACCCCTAATCTGCCATCCCTAACATCGCCACCACCTACCTACATTTATTAACCCCTAATCTGCCGCCCCCAATGTTGCCGCCACTATATTAAATTTATTAACCCCTAAATCTAAGTCTAACCTAACACCTCCTAACTTAAATATAATTTAAATAAATCTAAATAAAAATAACTATCATTAACTAAATTATTCCTATTTAAAACTAAATACTTACCTATAAAATCAACCCTAAGCTAGCTACAATATAACTAATAGTTACATTGTAGTTAGTTTAGGGTTTATTTTTATTTTACAGGCAAGTTTGTATTTATTTTAACAAGGTAGAATAGTTACTAAATAGTTATTAACTTTTTAATAACTACCTAGTTAAAATAAAGACACATTTACCTGTAAAATAACACCTAACACTACACTATAATTAAATTAAATATCTAAATTAAATACAATTAAATACAATTAAATAAAATTATCTAAAGTACAAAAAAAAACACACTAAATTACAGAAAATAATAAACAAATTACAAGATTTTTAAACTAATTACACCTAATCTAATCCCCCTAACAAAATAAAAAAGCCCCCCAAAATAAAAAAAAGCCCTACCCTACACTAAATTACAAATAGCCCCCAAAGTAATCAGCTCTTTTACCTGTAAAAAAAATTACAAATTCCCCCCAACATTAAAACCCACCACCCACACAACCAACCCTACTCTAAAACCCACCCAATACCCCCTTAAAAAAACCTAACACTAAATCCTTGAAGATCACCTTACCGGAAGAAGCCTTCATCCAACCGGGCCGAAGTCCTCAACGAAGCAGGGAGAAGTCTTCATCCAAGCCGGGCGAAGTGGTCCTCCAGACAGGTAGAAGTCTTCATCCAGACGGCATCTTCTATCTTCATCCATCCAGCGCGGAGCGGGTCCATCTTCAAGACATCCGGCGCTGAGCATCCTCTTCCAACGAAGTCTTCTTACTAAATGACGGTTCCTTTAAGTGACGTCATCCAAGATGGCATCCCTTCAATTCCGATTGGCTGATAGAATTCTATCAGCCAATTGGAATTAAGGTAGAAACAATCCTATTGGCTTATAGAATTCTAACAGCCAATAGAATGCCAGCTCAATCCACGCCGGATGGATGAAGATAGAAGATGCCGTCTGGATGAAGACTTCTGCCTGTCTGGAGGACCACTTCGCCCGGCTTGGATGAAGACTTCTACCGGCTTCGTTGAGGACTTCGGCCCAGTTGGATGAAGACTTCTCCTGGTAAGGTGATCTTCAAGAGGTTAGTGTTAGTTTTTTTTTAAGGGGGTATTGGGTGGGTTTTAGAGTAGGGTTGGTTGTGTGGGTGGTGGGTTTTAATGTTGGGGGGGATTTGTAATTTTTTTTACAGGTCAAAGAGCTGATTACTTTGGGGCAATGCCCGCAAAAGGCCCTTTTAAGGGCTATTTGTAATTTAGTGTAGGGTAGGGCTTTTTTTATTTTGGGGGGGCTTTTTTATTTTGTTAGGGGATTAGATGAGGTGTAATTAGTTTAAAAATCTTGTAATTTGTTTATTATTTTTTGTAATTTAGTGTTTTTTTTGTACTTTAGATAATTTTAATTGTATTTAATTGTATTTAATTTAGGGAATTAATTTAATTATAGTGTAGTGTTGGGTTTTATTTTACAGGTAAATTTGTCTTCATTTTAACTAGGTAGTTATTAAATAGTTAATAACTATTTAATAACCATTCTACCTAGTTAAAATAAATTCAAACTTGCCTGTAAAATAAAAATAAACCCTAAGCTAGTTACAATGTAACTATTAGTTATATTGTAGCTAGCTTATGGTTTATTTTATAGGTAAGTATTTAGTTTTAAATAGGAATTAGTTAGTTAATTATAGTAATTTTATTTAGATTTATTTAAATTATATTTAAATTAGTGGGGGTTAGGGTTAGACTTAGGTTTAGGGGTTAATAAATTTAGAATAGTGCGGCGGTTTAGGGGTTAATATGTTTATTATAGTGGCGGCGATGTTGGGGGCGGCAGATTAGTGGTAAAGAAGTGTAGGTAGGTTGCGGCGACATTGGGGAAGGCAGATTAGGGGTTAATAAATATAATGTAGGTGTTGGCGATGTTGGGGGCAGCAAATTAGGGGTTCATAAGTATAATGTAGGTGGCGGCAGTGTTCGGACCGGAAGATTAGGGGTTAATAACTTAATGTAGGTTGTGGTGATGTCAGGGGCGGCAGATTAGGGTTAATAAGTGTAAGATTAGGGGTGTTTAGACTTGGGGTTCATGTTAGGGTATTAGGTGTAGACATAAAATGTTATTCCCCATAGGAATCAATGGGGCTGTGTTAAGAAGTTTTACGCTGCTTTTTTGCAGGTGTTAGACTTTTTTTCAGCTGGCTCTCCCCGTTGATTCCTATGGGGAAATCGTGCACGAGCCCATTACACCAGCTCACCGCTGATTTTAGCAGTTCAGGTATCGGAGTGCGGTAATGAGCAACATTTTGCTCAACGCTCACTTCTTGTCTGGTTTGTAAAAACCCGTAATACCAGCGCTGTCTGTAAGTGAGCGGTGAGCATAAACTGCTCGTTAGCACCGCACAGTCTCTAACACAAAACTCATAATTTAGGTGTATATTTTATATGAGAACTTTCTAAGAAAGGAAAGTGGTGGAGCCAGCTGGAAAGTATTTTATTAGAGTGAGTTTGTCTTTGTTTAGTGAGCATAATATTATACAAAAGAGCGATGGAATATTTGCCTGCTGTAAATTTTTTGATGCATTCGTTAATCTTAGATCATCGATAAAGCAAGTCAAAATGTCAATTCTGGGAATTAATAAAATGACGTATTTGGAAATAAGCAAAAAAGTTTGCTCTAGGAATTCTAAAGAAACAAAATACATTATGGAAGGAAATAATTTGCCCAAAAGAAGAAAGTAATTGATAGATGTATTTAAGCCTTTTAAGAGACCAATGATTGAAAACCGCATGGTGTATCCCTGTTAGAAATTCTGGGTTCCCCTGAATAGGTAAAAAAAAGGAAAATCTAAAATCTATATTAGGTAAAGAACACATTTTTACAGGGCAGTGGAGAATAGCTTTTAAAGAAAATGGAGATATTAGCACACTTTCGATCTCAATAGGGGAAACTCTATTTGATTCTGTAAGCCAATCTAAAGCAATCTTGTAGCCACATTGTATAAGTTAATTTCCGGAAAAGACAGACCAGCATTCATAATTCTTAATTTAGCAATAGATATTCGCGCCTTATGATTGTTCCAAAGAAATTGAGAGCAAGCAAAGTTGAACTTACGGATCTCTTGGTTAGAAATAAAGAGGGGTAAAGCTTGTAGTAAGTATAATATTTGAGGAAATATAATTACCTTAATAAGGTTCACTCTTGCAGTCCAAGAAAGCGGAAATGCAGCCCCGTTCTTTAGATCTAAAATTGCTTTCTGAAATATTTGGGGATAGTTCAAATTATACCATAATTTAGGATTTTTATGGAGGAAGATTCCCAAATATTTAATGCAATCTGTTGTTTTAAAGGGGTAATTTGTATAACTATCTCTATGTTTTCTAATCCAGAGAAGTTCACTTTTTAAAACATTTATCTTATAGCCCAAAAAGGAACTAAAGATAGAGAACATGTTTAGAATTTGTGGAAAAGATTTTGTTGAGTCTTCCAAAAAAATTAAGAGGTCATCGGCATATAAAAGGATTTTAAGACAGTTTGAATCGAATCTTATCCCACTAAGTTCTTAGCGTAACCAAACGACAAGGGGTTCAATAGAAATATTGAAGAGAAGAGGGGAGAGAGGACAACATTGACCGGTTCCCCGACCTAGTGGAATTTTTGGGGAAAGATTACATTAATAAGAAGAAAAGAGGAAGGATTTTTATAGACATTTATAATTAATTGGAAAAAATTACCATTAAAACCAAATTGGTGTAGCGAATAAAATAAATGGTCCCGAGAAATGGAATCGAAAGCATTCTCGGCATCAACTGTTAATAGGGCCATATCTTTGCCTGATTTTTTATTATTATTCTTGTGAGAGATATTTTTATTCCAAAAATAATCCAGAACAATTTCCACTTTCCGAAGGTTCTTGTTACATTTCTACCATGCATAAATCCTGATTGATCAGAGTGGATAATTTTGTGGAGACATGTATTGAGTCTATTAGCTATAATAGCTGTCAGAATTTTATAATCAGAGTTTAAGACGATATTGGTCTGAAGGAAGAAAATTCTTCCGGATCTTTCCCTTTTTTTGGAATTAACGTGATATTAGCAGAGGTAAAATAAGTAGATATAGGGTTTGCTGAAATATAATAATTATTAAATAGTTTAGCTAAAGTGGGTTTGATGACTTCGCAGAGAACTTTGTATAGTTCTATAGGGAGCCAATCTGGACCTGCTGCCTTATTTGACTTTGCATTTTTGATGGTTGAAACAATCTCATCAGTTGAAATTGGAGCATTTATATTCTCTAAACCTGAGGCGGTAATATTGGGAAGAACTATTTTTAGACCAGAAAAGTTCCTTGTTTGTGGTGTATATATCCAACTTAGAATAAAGTTTCTGGTAATATCTGAAAAAAAATCTTCTCTAATATTTTTATTATCTGTGTATCTGGTAAGTCTATCTTTAATAGCAGCAATATAGTTTATGCTTTTCCTGTTCTTTACCACTTTGGCTAAGTATTTAGCTGAACAGCCATAAAAAACTTTAAAACGATTACTATTTTTTTGTCTTCGTCCATACATTTTTGTTTAATAAAAACCTCTCTTTCAGTTCTAAGCCGAGAATATCGACACCAATTATCCTGAGTGGGAGAGCTTTTGTAGTGTCTGAGGGCATTTTTGACTTGGTTTGACAATAAGTAGTTCATGCATTATGCTTTTCTTTTTCCATTTGCACATATAGGCTTTAATCTGGCATCTTAAGACCGCTTTGGATGCTTCCCAAAAAAATTCTATTTTCTCATTATATGAAGCATTTAAAGAGTCATATTCCCTTAATTGATATAGTAGCCAATTAAAAAACAGTATTATTTATCAAAAAACTGGGAAATTGAAACTGATGCATTGATTATTTTCAACAGATAAGTGTAGGAGTATTGATATAATCGCATGGTCTGATATTAAGATGTCATGAATCTAGGGGAAAGATTCAGACAACATTAATTGTTCAGAAATTAAGATATAATCTATTAGGGAAAAAGTGTGGTGTGTCTTGGATTCACTTAAATATACCTGCATATCTGGAAATTTAATCCTCCAAATATCTTTGAGTTTAAGTGATGAATAGAATTTTTTAAAATATATAGAAGATTTAGTGTTATCCCCGTTTTTCTTATTGGACATTCTATCAATACTGGGACAAAGCAACATATTGAAATCTCCTCCAAAAATTAGCCTTTGACTACAAAATGGGTATCATTTTCTTTTAATTAGATCCCAGAATACAGGAGAAAAATAGTTGGGACCATAGACCATATTACATAGAAATATAAAGGACACCGTTAATTAAAATATGAACAATAATGTATCTGCTATTTTGGTCACGTTCTTTTTTAGAGATCTGGTAGTCTAGCTTTTTATGAAATAGAATAGCTACCCCACATTTCCTGTTCAAACAAGGGGTGGTCAGGACCTCACCAACCCAACGAGATTTAAGTTTACATAATTCCTGATCTTTAAGATGAGTTTCTTGGAGAAATACAATTTCGGGGGAGTGCTTCCCAACTTGTGATATAATCTGTTTACGTTTGATAGGGGAGGTTATTCCTCTGACATTCCAACATAAGATATTAAGTTGTGCTAACATTACTTAAATCACAGGTAATAAATAGACTAAAGGGGGAGAGTGGGAAGCAGGGAGGGGAGAGAGGAAAAAAAGGGAACCCCCCCCAAAAAACAAACAAACAAACAAACAAAAAAAAACCCCATAAGCATAAAACTCGTTAAAAAAATATAGTAATACATAGCAATCGGGTTTGTGTACCAAGGTATTGAGCTAGTAAAAAAGCCTGAGACCAAACAAACAGACGTTATTTCCCTAATGGATAGTAGTCTGTATCAGCAGAAACTTTTGGCTGCCTTACAGTTGCCCGATGTGACGTGCACTACCACGTCCGTCTCAGCAAATGTGTGACTTCAACTATGGGCTATGATCAACTCTAGTAGCTCAATGCCCAAACTAGTTCACTGGACTCCTGTGAACCAAGAAGCTTGTAGTACAGGGAACGATGTTTCCTTTCGTGAAGCCCAAAGCATGAGAACGCTGCACAGACAAGAGTCTCATTCAGGCTCCACCCCCCAACGGAAGTCGACACCATGAACATAATCCAGAAATTTGTATCATTAAGTTGTTCCAATAGTTCTTTCCTATAATAATCATGATCAAGAATGACACATATGGAGGTATCATCTTGTAATGATTGTAAAGCCTTCCATTCTTGGCTGTTCATAATTTAATTTTTGTTGTTGCCTGAAGTTTACAATAATGTGACTTAATTTCTCTGGTACAAATGGACATATATGTTTTGATAGTGGAATTTGTGTAAATGGGTTCAAATTCGGATTTATTTTTAAATTTTGGGGTGATTTTATTACTATCAGATGTTTTAAAGAAATCTCTCAGCTTCAATTGGCATTGTAGTCTATTTAAATCAACCAAATTATTAAATGAATCCAAATTCAGGTTTGGTACATAGTTGAGACCCATATTAAGTAATTCAGTTTCATTATTAGTGAAAATTATTTTACTCAAGTTTACAACTACATTTTCATTTACTGGTATCTTGCTTTTCTCATGGTACCCCATGTGGGGGCTTATTTTAAGACCTTGTTATTATTCTTTGTGTTTCACCTGTTGCCCCAGTTATAAAATATACACACTAATGCAGGCTTCAGCTATATCATTTAGGATGGAAATTATGGAATGAAGCTGCAGGCCTGGATGCACTCACTCTGTCTCCTATCTGGATCTTTTTAGAAATAGTGGCGTGGGGTACTACTCAGTGTGCGTGGCTTTGAGGTTCATTTGACTCTCGAGATCACATGGCAGACTCGTGACATCAGAAAACCTCCTCCCTCCTAAGTGCACAAGACACCGTCACACTTACTCAAAAAGACTGCCTGCAGCAGTGCTGCTTGAGACTAACGACACTAGTCCCCTACACACTCCACCCCCTGGCTGCTAAGTTAGTAACCTTTACATTAACTACCTGACCAGCACTGCAGTAGTTTTAAGCAAGTTATTTTAATAAATATATATTTTAATCTGCTACCTGTTCTGTGGTTGTTGTGTTCAGGAGTGCCGCCCCCAAGACATGGGACTGTTAGCTCCAGGACACAGGACAAAACACTGTACACTTACCCTATCCTCCACCCATGAACAATTGTTGATATAAGATTGAGTATGATAGAAGTTGTTATGATTACCTCTTGCATGTTGTTAATCTAACTAGATCTATCAAACTGGATTCATTTTTGCCTGAAATTTTTGCTTGAAGGATAATTCCCCCCGCTGTCCTTCCCACTTTTGTTGATTCCTATCTGTATTGTGACATGGAAGTGAATCAGCTTAGGTTTGCCTTTAACTTGAAATGGCAGTTATATTATATACATTCTCCCCACAAACATTTATCCAATATATATATTTTCTTAAATGTATATGTAGATTATATCATATTTTAATTTCTTAGAGAAAAACAAGAAAATTATTTGGCATCACATATTCAATGAAATCACTGACAACATAACACATGACATTAATGATGACATCATCATTAACATCATTAGTAAAAAAATATATTATATATACTAGTAACAAATATATGTATATGCAGGGGTGGAAAATATCGCTATAGTTTACAATGGTAGGAAAAAGTTAAAATAAAATTGTGGAGATTTTATGTGCGTGTATAAATACAAGTAGATGGCTGTGTTTGAGAAAGAGGGCTAAAGGGAAGAACAGGAGCTGGTGTGTATTAGTTAGGGTCTTTTGGTATAGTTATGTAACTTTGATCTGCACATAGAGGCTCCCATGCCCCTCTATGAAAATAAATAGGCATTTATTCATGCCAGTTATCGTTATTACCACAGTGGTTATTAAAACTATTGTATATTTATTTTTAAGAGGGACTAAGGGCCTTAAAACAATGGGTCTTTGGGTTATTTAAGCCTTTTTAATGGCTTGTTATAATGATACATATATGTTTAATGCAATAAAAAATATTTTCTTTGTATTCATTTTTAAAACGTGCTTAAACTTTAAGTCACATCCTGTTTAAAAGAGCATGCAAAGTTTCATTACTTGAATGATTGTAATTACTGTATGTTGTTGCATGTAAAGGGCAGTAATTGTTTCAAAGTGTATTCTTCTGTCCCTCCCTTCCTCTCTCCCTTCTTTCCCTCAACTCACTCACGCCCTCCCTCCCTCCCTCCCTCCCTCCCTCCCTACCTTACTTCCTCCCTCCTTTCCCTCCCTTCTTTCTTTCAACTTGCTCCCTTCTTTCACTCCTTTCTTTCCCTCCCCACTTTTCTCTTCTCTCTCTCTCCCTCCCCCTCCCTTTCTTTTTGCATTTCCCTCCCTTTTCTCCACTTACTTTTTCCCCATTTTACACACTGACCCAAAAAAATATTAAGGGGGGGGGAAAGGCCTAAAACTTTGGGGGGGGTCACAGCAGAATTTTGAGTGCCTAGGGCAGCACAAAACCTAAATATGCCACTGCAGTAGTGTAATTGCAATAGGTCATTATAGAACTCATAATTGTTCAATCCCATTTTAAAGCCTGGTTATGAAGATGCCCATACAGTTAGTGACAATCACAACAGTGTGAGTGTTAATTAAAAATCATACATTCACATTAAGAGATTACTACTCACCATTTGTAGCTGTGGATACAAATGTCATTCAGGTGGTTAATGGTCAGTGAGGAGGATGGATTTGGATAAAAATAGGTTAATGTTACTCATGAAAATAAAATGAGTATTTGCTTTCCACAGAAAACAATAGATCTTTACTGTAACCTTAAGAGGTCTGGATGAGCTATTTTTAGTTTTGGGTTAGCCCAGATTCTATTTTCGAAAACAGGTGCTTAACACACAAAATGGCCTTTTCGGAAGCATTTCTGTTTGTGGTTACAGGCAAACAACTCATTTTGCATTGTGATCACATGAGAAACTCGACAACCAATTTGGGAAGAAAAAAATCAATTTCTGGAACAAATCACTGATAGCTTGTAGTCAACCCCTATATTAGACAATTTTCCTTACAGTAGAACTGGAAATTCAATTTATAGTTAAAGAATTAAAGGATACCTACTAAATAGAGTATCAATACCATAAGAATTATATAATCAACAGATTGTAAGTAACATAGCACAGAAATATAGCCTCAGTTGTTTTTTATGTTTCACTTCTTAAAGGAACATGAAACCCAATTATTTTTTTTTTGTGTTATTCAGATAGGGCATTTATTATGTAATTAGCTTTGTTATCTTGGAATCCTTTGTTAATGGAGCAGCAATACACTACTAGGAGCTAGCTCAACACTTCAGGGAGCCACTGATAAGAGGCATATATGTGCAACCACCTATCAGCAGCAAGCTTCCAGTAGTGCATTACTGCCCCTGAGCCTTCCTAGGTATGGTTTTCAACAAAGGATACCAAATGAATTAATTATATTAAATAACCAAAGTAAATTGGAAAGTAGTTTAAAATGATGCTTTAAAGATCCTCTGTCTGAAACAAGAAAGTTTGATTTTGAGTTTACTGCCCCTTTAATAGTAGTAGAAAGACTATCCTATGTAAAAAAAAAAAAATCAGTCTATAGCAGAGTGTAATTTGGTGCTAGATAATAAACGGCTCGACAAAAGGTCACAATAAACATTTTTTTGCAAAATTAATTTTTCTTTTAACAGGATAGGATCATATTCTAATAATTCAGGAAACATTGTAAAAAGTATTTTTTTACACTAGATTTTTAAACATATTTAAAAAAAAAAAACTTTTATCTGGTTCAATAGATAGAGTATTTTGCGGACTGCAGTCACCCCAATCACAAACGATCGGGATGATTGACACCCCCTGCCAAGAAATGCTTGTGCAATGTTAAATGCCGACAGTGTATGCTGTCGGCATTTAGCAATGTCGAGCTGACATGGTTCGCTATAGAGAATCATGTCCAACCGACATTTGATAAATTGATTTTCTAGTTTTTTTCCGTTTGCATGCTAATGCCGCTAAAAGAAAATAAATGCGGGCAGGTTAGAGACTGCATTAGAAGTGGAAAATAAAAATTTAGTGGTAAAGTGAAACCCAATGCGTGTTACTTCAGGACTTCAGATATCACAAACACGTTAACTTCTCCTCCTTATAGACTTCAATAGAGCAAACTTTTAAAAAAGACACCTATCGCTCTCGTGCTAACCCGCCACCATGTTAAACCTACAGAGCTAAACTCAAAGCTAGTTATAGATATTAAACATTACAATGTTGTTCACTTTTATTTTGAAATAAATATTTTAAACAAAAATAATCAGAAATATATAAATATATATCTATACATATATATATATATATATATATATATATATATATATATATACACAAATATAGAAATATACAGATTTTACAGGAATTTATATTTAAAAATACTAAGAACATTTTCTTCTATGTGAAAAACATTGCAATATAAAATATTTACAGTAAACAGCAAAAAAATTATAAAATATAAAAAATGTTTAAAATTATTTTTCAGCTTTTAATGTATTTGAGTGGAAAGGGCTCCAAACTATATAGTTTCTAAAGTAAAAATCACCATCTAATTACATGTAGGGAGGGGAAACGTCTCTGCTTCTGGCTATCAGGAGAAAGAGGGGCAGGAAACTGAAAGGTAAGGAAGGGGCTCCTCCCCAAACTTGCAACAATGTTGCACTAACTTCTCTACCCAGCCCTCATCTCCTATCTCACTCCCTACAGCCTTAACCCTTAGGTTGCTACAGTCCCATGCTGGTCCTTACACTGCCTTAAGGGATTAAAGGCTTACAGCTCGTTACCAGCAGAGAGGGAAATAACTAACATAAATAAATAACCATAACTTATTATAACTTATAACTTTATTTAACTAGTAAATGAAGACACAACACTTAGGTATGGGTAAATTTTTCAACTATGACTACGGCTATTGCCGAAACGCGTAAGCGAGAGGAGTGATGAACTAACTGTTTACATGTCAATTTATTGATGCAGTTTTAATGGGCTAATGAGCCAAATAAAAGCTAAGTTTTATTCCAAGCAAGTCGGTCTGGTGCTCCTCATTGAACTTTGTAAATGTTTTAACCGTCACAGGTTAAATTTTTTTATTAAACAATAAATATAAACCTAGAAAAAACGACAAGACTAGGATGGCGGCAAGCAAGAGCTAACTAACCCAGCGCTACTGGAGGTCCACAGCCCAAACGGAAACTGCAGCAGAGGGGTTGGTCCCCTCTGCCCAGGGAGATGCTACTGAGGGTTTGCAAGATAATGTGACCCACTCGCAAGGGGAAGGAGGGGCACCTCATGTAAACCTGAGGCTATCCGCCCCTCCCAACTTTTAGATTGGTCACCAGTCACCCCGTTCACCCTCTCTCTCCCACGCAACAGTGCCGCTACCTCCCACAGTCAGGGTGCAAAGGTTCTCACTCTAGGAGGGTAACTGATACAGAGTAAACAGACTTTTGGAGAAGCATAGATTACCACTATGGTCTTACTGAGCTTAGATTGACTAATCATAACTATGCCATTGGCCTCTATCAGATGTAATTTGAGAGCCGCCATAACAAGGGAGGGAGGGAGGGGAAGCGTCTCTGCTTCTGGCTATCAGGAGAAAGAGGGGCAGGAAACTGAAAGCAGTACTTCTTAAAGGTAAGGAAGGGGCTCCTACCCAAACTTGCAACAATATTGCACTAATATACTAATATTGCACTAACTTCTCTACCCAGCCCTCATCTCCTATCTCACTCCCTACAGCCTTAACCCTTAGGTTGCTACAGTCCCATGCTGGTCCTTACACTGCCTTAAAGGGACATTATACACTCATTTTTTCTTTGCATAAATGTTTTGTAGATGATCTATTTATATAGCCCATCAAGTTTGTTTTTAAAATAAATGTATAGTTTTGCTTATTTTTAAATAACGTTGCTCTGATTTTCAGACTCCTAACCAAGCCCCAAAGTATTATGTGAATACTGTCAGCTACCTTCTCCAGCTTGCTGCTGTTTGTGTAAAGGGTCTTTTCATATGCAAAAGAAGGGGGAGGGGGGGGAGTGTCTTATTTGCCACTTGCAGTGGGCTTTCCAGCTACCTTTTCAACAGAGCCAAACTGACAGCTTCTAAGTAAGTTTTTAAACAGTTTTATACTGGATTTTTATATCAGTATCTGTGCATCTTATTCTTTATAGTAGTGTCTATTACATGCAGTTATATGAAAATGAGTGTATACTGTCCCTTTAAGGGATTAAAGGCTTACAGCTCGTTACCAGCAGAGAGGGAAATAACTAACATAAATAAATAACCATAACTTATAATAACGTATAACTGTATTTAACTAGTAAATGAAGACACAACATTTATGTATGGGTACATTTTTTAACCGTCACAGGTTATTTTTTTTTTATTAAACAATAAATATAAACCTAGAAAAAACGACAAGGCTAGGATGGCGGCAAACAAGAGCTAACTAACCCAGCACTACTGGAGGTCCGCGGCCCAAACGGAAACTGCAGCAGAGGGGTGGGTCCCCTCTGCCCAGGGATCATGTGACCCACCCGCAAGGGGAAGGAGGGGCACCTCATGTGCACCTGAGGCTATCCGCTCCTCCCAACTTTTAGATTGGTCACCAGTCACCCCGTTCACTCTCTCCCATGCAACAGGGCCACTACCTCCCACCACAAGATAGCATCTTAGATTGTATACTTTCCGCCACCACTAATAACCATGACCTGACTTACAGGATGGGTAGAAGAGACCTTCGAATATTATTGATAAATATATCTAGGGCTATATTCTGCAAATGTACCTTGTCTCTGCTGTAGTATTTTGTTTTGTCGGCCGTTAAGGCCTCATGTCTACTACAAACTCCCTGCTCTGTGACGGTCCTGCCTAAGATAGAGTTAATCTTCTTCCTCACCCTGTACGCTGCACTGTGGGAAGACATATGCCTCCATTCCAGCCTTGGGATAACATTAGACCAACCCAGAGTAACATTGGGAATACGGGTCCTTATCCAACTAATGTCTGCCTGCATGATCCTAATAAGCTGCAGAACTGGAAGGGCACCTAAATCATTACCCCCTAAATGCAGGATGATAATACAAGGTTTCCCCCAACGTACAATGGGCTCAGACAAAAGGGAGGGGAGCCTAGGCCAGCACATCCCCCTCTCGCCCAACCACCTAACTGACACTTTGGCAGGGGAAAACCCAAGGCTCTGGCCACCGGGAAGGGACAGGGAATGGATTGAAGCCCAGTGCACGTAGGAGTACCCCATGATCCAAATCCTCCTAGCGCTTTGGTATGCTCCTGAAAAAAACAGAACGTTAGTAACTGCAACTTTGAGAAAGGAACTTTTAAACAATTGGCCGAACATAGGACCTGTATTTATTGGAGTGCCACCTGCCTAAGCACTTAATGGAGTCTACTGAATCCCCAGAAAAAGCCGCATTAGTTGCTGCACCTATCCGAAAGGAGTGCAGGGCTATTTTTGAAGCATCAAAACCTGCCAATGTAGCAGCTAGAGCCAGTACCCTACAAAACTGGAAAAGGGATAATGATGAGCCATTCTTATGTATGAGTAAGGGGCCTTGAACTGTGGGGCGAATAGCTAGATATTGGTTTACTAAGACCACCGGGCAGCAACTGCCAGGCCTCTTGGGGATGGTTACCCATACCCCCTTGCATTGCTGGTCCATTTTTGAACGGGGGAGGAAAAGTAAAATTGAATCAGGGGAGGCCTTAATGTGGTGAAGCTGAACACCCTTGTTGCTACACTGCTTGGATGAAGAAACTAGCTCCCCAATGCGGAGAGCCACAGAGTATGCCAGGACAAAAGCAGATCGGAATAGGAGTAGCTCATAGGGGGAGGAACATACTGCTTCCAAAGCCGAGACTAACTTCTCCAAGCGGTCATGTGTAATGGGCTCGTGGATGTCTTTTTTCTGTGGCTGAGAACGACCCCAACCTTTAACTACTTGGCGAACAAAGAAGGAATTAGTGGGGTCAGGTAGTGAAAGTGTGCGGTAGAAAAATGCAAGAGCCGCTAGGCGAGACTGAATGGCACCTTGACGTGCACCTTCAGACCACAAACTAACCAGCCAATTAGACAAGGTGACTTGCGAAGCTTCAGCCACCTCCGCCTTCTGTTCATGGCAAAATAAGTCCCATTCCTTCCACAACCTGATGTAAGAGCGCCAAGTAGAGGGGACTAGTGACACCAGAACTAATGGGAGCAGGGATATTCAAATTTCAGAATCTGCCAAAGGAAACCGGGACAAGGTAAACCTAGTCTTGCAGCGTGAGGGGCAAGACACCTAAAAGTCGCCCAATCAAACCTGGAGAGAGCATCAGCAATTATGTTATTCACGCCAGGGACATGCTGTGCCTGAAACTGAATGTTAAGTTCCAGACAGCGTAACACCAAGTGTCGTAACAAACAAACCACTACGGCTGATGTTCATCAGGCCAAGGACCTGCACTCCACCCTCCTTGAAAATATGCACTGTAGCCCCGGGACCCTGCCGCATCCGTGAATAAGTGTAAAATCTGACTAGATATTTGATCAGAGCGCCATAAGTGAATGCTATTTAATTGCTGCAAGAAAGACGCCCAAACCTTTACGTCAGCTATCATCCCCCCAGAAATGTAGATTTTGTCAGGTGGGTTAACTTTTCCACCTAGTTTACTCTCCAACCTGCGGTTGAAGACCCTCTCCATGGGAATAACCCTGCAGGCGAAATTTAAAAGGCCAAGTAGGGACTGTAATTGTTTTAGGGTAATGTACTTAGAGGAAACAGCCGCTTGAACTGCCACCAACATACCCTGTACCTTGTGTAAGGGGAGTCTGCAAATCATTTTCTCAGTGTCAATTTCTATTCCCAAAAACGTTAAACAAGTAACCGTGCCTTGAGATTTCTCCTCAGCAAGAGGAACACCAAAAAGGGACATGAGTTCTCGCATTTTATTTACTGCATCTAAGCAATCGTCTGCACCTTCTTAACCTACAAGCAAGAAGTCATCCAGGTAGTGAGCTATGCAATCCCTGCCTACCTTACAGGCCACTGCCCAGTGCAGAAACGTACTAAATGTTTTGAATAAAGCACAAGAAATGGCACAGCCCATAGGCAGGCAGCGATCAACATAGAAACCACCGTCAAACTTACATCCCATAAGTGGAAAGGCAGAAGGATGTAGGGGCAGTAATCTAAACGCGAACTCTATATCTAATTTCTCTAACAAAGCACCCCTCCCGACTCTCTTAACTAGCTCCAGTGCGCTGTTGAAAGATTGATATCGCACAGAGTTAAGCTCGGGATCGATGGCATAGTTCACTGAGCTTCCTTTGGGGTAGGAAAGGTGCTGTATCAGCCGAAATTTCCCTGCCTCCTTTTTTGGGACTGCTCCTAATGGTGAGACAACCATCTCTCGGAATGGCGGGAAAGGGAAGGGGCCAATCATGCGACCAAGGTTTAATTCTTTGTCAAGCTTTTGTCTTACTATATGAGGGTACTCATATAGCGAACGCAGGTTTCGGTGCTTAACTGATCCTCTGATAACCGAATTGATAGGGATCATAAAACCATTATTAAATCTCTCCCTTAATAAATGAGCAGCTGCTTGATCGGGGTAGTCCTGGAACCAGATTTCAAGAGCGTGCTTCTTCACTTTGGAGGGAGCCTTATTGAACAGTAGTGCCTCTGGATTGGGGCCTATTATTGGTGCTATCTCTTTTCCTGCAATCGCATCTTGGGTGCAAACCACCACAGAATTTGCAATTATGCCTGAAACCACATGAACCTCCCTTATTACACTTGTTTTCCTGGAATGCCCAGCAAGATCCAGCAAGAAGCCTTAAGTTTTCCCTTCTGGGACCGAAAGGGCTGATTGGATGCAACGATGGATGGGGAGGGAGAACACTGAGGGCCCAGGCGTTGCCACAGATGAGTGTCTGTGTAATCGAATGTAAGTACTGGGTTACCAGCCATCTTACGCCTTAACTCTGAATTGTACTCCCTCCAAGCCCCCTCACTGTATTTTCTCTGTATCCAATGAATAGAATTGGTATACTTTAATATTGCATGGTTTTGGGTTGGATACTTTTCTAAATAGCAAGAAGTGAACACCCTAAAACAGATGAGCCATTCCGCAAATGTTTCTGGACGTTTAAATCTTTTTGGGCAAGTGCGGTGTGAGCTCTTCTCCTTTTGCCTGTAAGCTTCTGGAGATAACTCAAAAATATTCACGTACTTCCCTTATTGAATTCTCTTAATAACCTTAGGCTTCAAATGGGCATGAAGTTAGGGGATGTAAGAAGGGATTGTATCCCCATGTAACGCTACCTTGTGCTCAGGAATGTGGCTAAAAGGAGTATGCAGTACAAAATTGTCTGCAGGGACTACCTGCATGTCCACTGGGGGTATAATTGAATGCATGACTACTGGGGGTGCTAAGGATGGAACAGGGGCAGGTTGCCTAAAAGCTCCAGACTGAAGCTCACACCACATTTTTTTTAACCATATTAAACATCCTTTTCTGACCCTTACCCTTTAATCCTAAAGAGGTGTCGCTACCAGAGTCAGATTCAGATAAAGAAGAGTCAGCTGAGTCAGTTCTATCGTGTGTGTAAAGACATGTGTGTTTAGCCTGTCGTGCATAAAGATATGTGACTCACTAGCAGCAGAAGATGACGCTTCCCGCCCTGCTTGCTCCGAAGCCGTCCGAACTGGCATCTTGCATCTTGGACCTGGGAAGCCTGAGCCACTGGCAGAGATGTCTGTGCAGAAGCGCCTGGCATGGCATACACATAAGGAGCTGTAGCCATAGATGTGGATGGTGTCTGCGGCTGTATCACACCCTGTAAAAGAGAAAACAAGTCGCGAGCATTCGGAACTTGGGGAAAGACAGGAGCTGTGCTTGTAAACATAGCGTTGTTTGCATTTAAATTCCCTATACCAGTCTCATTTTGCAAAACAGGGGTGCGTGGCACCTGCTGAGAATCCCCCATATTGATCCTATTTACAGACCTATCCTCATGCAGTTGCCCAGCATTATTCATGCACACCCTTTGAGTAGTATTGGCTCCAACAGTAACTACATTGATTCTATCAGTCGCCGCAATAACAAGAGGCGCAGTATTAGTAGCACTTCCAGTAGGGAGCCCATCCGACAATACATTCATGCCTGAAGAATCCCTATGATGAACATTCAGCATTTGATTCTCACCAGCAGTATTAATTGTTCATTCAAACTAGTACCAGATCTCTGCATTGTGGCAGTATTAACCCCAGTATCCCTAATATCGGCATTATGACCTGCCACATTAGTGCTAACACCAGATCCATGAGCTTTATTATTATGAGGCTTTGACTGTTTCTTTAAATTACTTTTATTCCCAGATGCTCATGATACTTTTACTGCCATCGCTGCGTCCCTAGTATTATCGCCACACCTAGTTCTCCAAGAAACATTTTTGAGCCCCTTTGACCCCTTCTAATTACTCCCCCCCTTTTCTGGCCTAGCCCTGACGGATGTATAATAGTGCTGAGAAGTGCGTCCTAACTGCAAAGGTCCTGCCAGGTCCCAAGTCCTCTCTTGATGCTCACCTTCCAGGAGCTGAGGTTCGATGGACCGTCCGGCTTGAAGACCACGCTGTGAATGACTTCCGGTGACGTCACCGGATGGGGCGGGACTCATGACTAGGGATGGGCGAATGTGTTTATATTCAAATTCGAATGTTAGAACGAATGTTATTGTAGAAATTTGATTTACATAATAGAATGTTGATAAGAATGAATATTCTTAAAAATTCGATTTTCGAATGTTATTTACAGTTTTTGAATGTCACATTCGAATTCGAATGTCACTGTCGAATTTGAATATTACATTTAAAAAACACAATTGTAAACTAGAAACACTATTTCGAATTTGAATGTCACATTCAAATCGAATATCACATTCAAATCGAATATCACATTCAAATCGAATATCACATTCGAATTTGAATATTACATTTATAAAACACAGTATTAGACTAGAAATACTATTTTGAATTTAAATGTCACATTCATTAAACACAGTTGTAAACTAGAAATACTATTTTGAATTTGAATGTGACATTCGAATTCGAATGTCACATTCAAATTCGAATATTACATTTAAAAAACAGTATTAGACTAGAAATACTATTTTGAATTTAAATGTAACATTCGAATTTGAATATTACATTTATTAAACAGAGTTGTAGACTAGAAAAACTATTTCGAATTTGAATGTCACATTCAAATTCGAATATTACATTTGAAATTGAATGAATACATAGCTAAGCATTCTATTATTCGAACGAATATTTTCGAATTTTATTGAAAAATTTGAAAACCAAAATTCGAAAATAGAATGTTAGAATGTTATAAAAACAATCAAAATTTGATTCGAACGAACGAATGTATCAAAATTTGTTTTAAATTTCGAATTTTTAGAAACATTCGCCTATCCCTACTCATGATGTCAACTTCTGGTGGAGCACATGGACCAATCAGAATGGAAGACGTCGCTGAAGAGGACATGGCAGCAGCAATTGAAGATAGGAAGGCTGAGACAGCGGAGGCTGCCGAAAGAAGGACAGAGGCGAACAAAGACGCCACCAAAGAGGCAGGTAAGAGGGTAGAGGCGAGTAAAGGGAGCAGAGGATGAGGAACGCATGGATCAGCAGGCCCTGAACCACCACTGACATCGCCAAGCACGCTAGGCCCTGAGCCACCAATGGCATTTGTAAGGCCAAGATTGTTAGAAATTACACTAGGTCCTGAGGCCTCAAAATTGTGGGCTCAATATCAGGCCCCAACTGCTGCTCTGGGGATTTGGGGATAGTTGTTAACAAGGCTGTATCAGCCACACAAGGGGTGTGCACATTGACCTCTGCCTGTACAGTATGCCTAACAGTGGGCTGACTGGGTGGAACTACATCCTCATTTTCATCATTACAATCCACAGTACTTATCTGCTTTTTTTCTTGAAGGCGATGCAAACTGCAGCTCCTGGAAATGAACTGGAGGCAGGATGGATCGTCTAGATCGATGCATGATGATTTGAAGGATGAGGCCTAGGGGTCTGAAGAAAGTAGAAACGTCTCTGCTTCTGGCTATCAGGAGGAAGAGGGGCAGGAAACTGAAAGCAGCACTTCTTAAAGGTAAGGAAGGGGCCCAAACTTGCAATAATGTTGCACTAGTTTCTCTACCCAGCCCTCATCTCCTATCTCACTCCCTACAGCCTTAACCCTTAGGTTGCTACAGTCCCATGCTGGTCCTTACACTGCCTTTATAAGTGCACAATGTCCCTTTAAGGGAGCTCCCTACAGCTTCATATCCACTTCCTGGTTTTCAGGTTGATGACACAATGCCCAAACTTAGTGACGTCATCAGCATTGCCGGATAGCAGAGGTGATGCAGAGTCCTTGGCCACTCGAACAGGCCATTACTACCAGTGATCTACTTGTTCTTTTTCTCCTGCTGTCTACTGGGTATTACCTGTTTCTGTGTCTATTGCCAATGGCAATCCAAATACTTGTTGGCCATTACCCGCTTATACTGTATATCTGCTGAATATTTCTGATTCCTGCACCTTTTGGTCATTACCTGTTTCTGTATCTGCTACGTACTGATCACTACATATTCCTGTACTTGCTGGCTATTAGTGCTTTTTTGCCTACTGAATATCTTCTACTGTCAAACCTGTTGTCCTATCTATTCCACTATACCTTCCTTGCAAAAAACAACCATTGCCTTCTCAATATACACGGGTCTTTACTTGCTACCAATCTCTGATTCCTGAGTCTTGCTAGATGCTTCATTTCTTCAAGTCTCAGTAGCTTGTGTTCACCTATCTCTAGGTTCTGTAGCCTGTTGGCCTTGCTGGTTAAGGTGAGCCTTGCTCTCTGGCTTTGAGAGTTGACCTCTTTTAAATGTTGACCCCCAGATAACACTTGATTCACTGCCTCATCTTCATTATTGTCCAGCCTGCTTATCTAGTTTATTCAATCTCTCTGGACTATCCTGCACCTTGTGGTCATTACCTGATTCACATGTTTACCTAATCGGTAGGTAATTAACATAAATGTATTATGTTGCTGCCTCCAAAACCTTATCAAGTGTGATGCTATTCTCGTTTTCCTGATTATAAAGATGAGCTAGAATATCCGGGGTGTAGAGAGGGGACAGACACAACCAAGACCAAGTGATAAATGCATTCTTCTAAATTCTAGTACACTTAGAAGTTTATTTTAGAATTAGCAATGTTAATATTATATAAATATTATCTGTTATTTCTAACACCCAACATGTTATGCAGCAGTATTCAAAATGTCAAAATATTTATAGGGGAAGACAAACAAGTAAAATAAGGGTGAGTAACATTTGTAAGGGTACATTACAAATACTAAAATACTAGACATGTGTATGGGCGGAAAATGTGGTTCTCTCAAAATTTTCGGTTCTGTTGTTCCAATCGATTCAGGTTGTCAGAATTTAGGCTGCCAGCACATTTAGTTCAGTCGGATATTCCGAAGAGAATTTTGTTTGAGCTTGAAAAACATTTCTTTTACACACAAAATGACACTGCTAGGAAAATGCCAAAAAATCTTCATTGATAACTGGGACATGAGAACATTCAGGAACTGGAACAAGTTTTACAAAGAGGCCTGACAGTACATAAAACTCAAAAATACACCTCTGGGCAGGGGAGGAGGAGGGCAACAGGTGCCTAGATCCCCTTGGACACAGGATTTGGCATTGACAGATGGTGACCACCACAGACCAGGGAGGGTAGGAGCTGTAGTGGCGGCAGCAGACTTATAATTGTTTTTCTGCACACAAAGGGTTGAAGTTTAAATCTAAATTTTTGGGAACCCCACAAAAAAGCAAGCAGGCACACATTAAAAGTTAACTTTACATGCAGCTTTAGTTTTAACTCAAAGTTTTACAGACTGCAAAATTATTAGATAGAATTGTTTTTCTGCACAGAAACGGTTAAAGTTCTAAATTCTAAAAAAATGTTTGCACCCCCAAAAAAGCAAGCAGGCCAGTGGCTGCTCACACAGCAAAGGTTAACCTTCCATGCAGCTATTAACTCAGAGTTTAACTGACTGCATCACTGCATTAATAAATAAATAATATAAATATAACTATTATTCGGCATAAAAAAGGGCGAAACAAACTTAAATTAATAGTCACATAGTGATGCCTCACTGCTACCTATTAACTTAAACTACAACAACACTAAAATAAAGACAATGATATATTTGCCTGGTCCCCAGAGGGAAAAATGCAGTAGTTCACACAAAAAACTAATTCTGCAACATTTTACAGCTTAAAAATAGCACAGCTATCTCAAATAGGCACACACTGGCCACTAGCTACTACACAGCCCAAAACCAGAAGTAGGAATGACTATAAGATGGCTGATGTTCTCTGTTCAGTAGACTCCTCCCTTTGCTAATTTAACAGTGGTTTGAAGAAGGCTGTTTGGGATTTAATGCCCTACTTGCTGGCCCTCACATCAATTATTTAGTGATGCTCTGTCAGGTTTGAACAGGGAAAGTTATACACATAAATAGTCAGACCCCTGTACATCACTGCAAATGAAGGATTTCATTTGCCAAACAATATCAGGCTACCTCCCCCTCTCCCCTTTTTTTGGCACCTTAAGCCCCTAACAAAAAATAAATAAATGAATGGCGCTAATAAACCGGTATAAATTTTGTTACGGTCCGATTTCAGTACTATTTTCATACGACCCCTCAGTATGCTGCTGAAGAAACGAATTGACCAATATTTTGGCCGAATACGAATGCACATCAATAAAATACTAAAATTAAGAATACTCTACCCTTGAGCACAATCAGTAATAGACACAAAAGTCTAATTTCAGTGGACTTACTGTATTCACTCACAAGTGTTTTACTCAAATTAGAACATTGTTATTTAAAAGAACAAACTCTCTAAGAGGTCTCTACAATGGTACCTGACTGTCCATTTATATGTACATTTGCCTTGAAACCCTAATTGCTTCTCATGAGCCAGGGCTGTTTAGGAATGATTCTGGGGTCCATTTTTACTTTAATAAACTATTTCCATGAGGTATTTGCTCAGCTAACCAACTAGTCTACACCAAGGGGTCAATTTATCATGGTGTGGACAGACATGATCCGCTATAGCATACGCTGTCGGCATTTATCATTGCACCAGCAGTTCTTGTGAACTGCTGGTGCAATACCGCCCCCTGCGCCGCTAGCAGGGGGTGTCAATCAACCTGATCATATTCGATTGGGCTGATTGCTGTCTGCCACCTCAGAGGTGGTGGACGAGTTAAGGAGTAGCGGTCTTAGGACCGCTGTTTCTTAACTTCCGCTTCAGGCGGAACTGAAGCAGAGTGGGTCGGAAGCAGCATCCGCTGCTTCATAAATAGACCCCCAAGCCTTGTCTTTATTACCTCCAAGTAGGACCAAGCTGGTATTTATAGTCATCAGTTCTGTGCAAACTATGCAATTAATCTTTAAATTCCTTGATATTCCAGACAAGTGTTCAATTTTCTTAGCACTTATATGTTATGTCCATGAAACCTTTATTAAAGACATGTTCAGTTTGCATTATTTGAACAATTGAATAATTTATTGAAGAGTATAGTGATATTCATATTACATATATAAAGTTGCCATTCACAATGCATTTTACACTATGCAAAAACTGAATTTATAATAAAAAAATGTCTTAGATGACAGCAACAAGAATATGTAACTGAACATATTACAGTGACAAGATTTCGGTTATAAAAAAAAATATTTAATGAAACTATATTTTGATGATATACATCCCACACTAGTTTAATTTAACTGGAATGTTTCAGGTGCCTGTAATATTAAATTAAATGAATATATATTTTGGAAGCATAGAACATAGCAGTTTTGTAATTAATTAAGTTTTAATTGAGCCATTTTTGCAAGTAAGTCATTTTTCAAAACGGTTATTTGTCCTATTTTTTAAAAGGACACTGAACCGAAATTTTCTTTTTTGTGATTCAGATAGAGCATGCAATTTTAAGCAACTTTCTAATTTACTCCTATTATCAATTTTTATTTGTTCTCTTGCTATCTTTATTTGAAAAAGAAGGCATCTAAGCTAAGGAGCCAGACAATTTTTGGTTCAGGAGCCCTGGACAGCACTTGTTTATTGGTGGGTGAATTTATCCACCAATCAGCAAGAACAACTGAGGTTGTTCACCAAAAATGGGCCGGCATCTAAACTTATATTCTTGCTTTTCAAATAAAGATACAAAGAGAATGAAGAAAATGTGATAATAGAAGTAAATTAGGAAGTTGCTTAAAATTGCATGCTCTATCTGAATCACAAAAGAAAAAATTTGGGTTCAGTGTCCCTTTAACATTGAACACAATTAGTCCAACCTAACAGCAAACAACTGCTGCACTAGTGTTTAGTAATTTTGCTATGTTTTTTTGTAAAGAAAATAAACAGTGGTTACTGATCTAAAGTTTTATAAATATAAGTTAACACTTGCTCAGTAGAAACATGTGACAGCATTGTGGGAGTTGTATGAAATATTAGTCTGTATGTTATTGTAACCTGAGACAATTAGTGCTTACTGCAGTGTCCTGTTACCTGAAACATGTATGTATATAAGCCAAAGTCAGACAGAAAGTGTTAATATCATTTTCTGACACATATTTACTTTTCAAAGATAAATCCTGTAGCACGGGAGGAGCATTACAACCACACTACTGTGTATAAGAGGGTATTGATAAAACTCTCAGCAATCTGGTTACTGACAAGATAGTCCTAACTTAATCTATAGAGCTCTCATCAGGAGATTGTCAGACTGATAATAACCTTGTTCCACTGTGCACCATCTGCTGTTGTGGCCATTGACACAGCTAGTACTCTGTCAGTGATCCATGCATCCGATGTGTATGGCCTCATTAGGAGGTTATTAAGGGATGCCACACTCCACTGCACTGACTAAACGTGCAACAGTGTGTTTACTTTGTACTTACCATGTCCTATACACAAAGTGCTCACAAACTCCATGACTCTGCAGTACTACGTACACATTTTAATCAGTCTTCAAGGAACATGATGGAAACAATAAACTCTTTTGCACTGGAAAAAACCCCCCATGTTCTTTGTACTCAATTCAATAGGGTGGCATCTTGCCAGATCCCCATCCTTTCTCAGTCCCTGTATAAAAGTGCGTTGTCAGGGTAACAGTGCAAACATATATATATATATTTCAGCTGTAGTTATCCCCTTTGGACGGTATCTTTCAACTGCAGGCATTGTGAAGTTTGAAAACTGTTTACACAATCAATGAGAAGCGATATATATTATATTTTTTATTTATATATATATATATAAAAATGATAAAGGGCTAGATTACAAGTGGAGCATGCAAGCAAAAAGGGGCTTATCGTGGCTGATTTTGCGTGTCAGATTTTCCGCTGTTTGAAAGTAAACCATTCGCTTGAGCACAATTTAAGTTAACGCGCGTCGGGTTAGCACGGCCTCAGAATACATTACAAAGCACAGTTACACTCATAATAACACTATCTGATAAAAAATATAGTTAAAAAATGCACACTAAAGTAATAAGGGCTCAAATATATGAAGTCTTATACACCTGTATACTGCTGCAGAGTGTGATAAAATGATTAGCTGTATGATTACACACCTGTGTACTGCTGCAGTGTCTAGACGCAACATGACTAACTACACTTGCCCCTTTCTGATCTATCAACTTGCACACCATGTGAAATAGCTTGTGCTGCCCTTTGTCCTTCAGACCTGTCAAGATAACTGAGTCCCTTGATTAATAAGAATCCTTGCCAGGCCTGCAATGTATTGTGCCAAAAGACTCACCATCTCCTGACGTAGTAGAGGGGCTGGGTACAGCCACCAAAGGGTTAACACCAACAACCGGACAGCAGGGGGAGGCGCAGCCTGTCCAGATTCACCCATGCTCTTCATAGCTCATCCTGGATCTGAGGGGGTCAATTTATTATTGTGCGGACGGACATGATACAATGTAGCGTATCATGTCAGCCGCACATCAATAAATGCTGACAGCATACGCTGTCGGCATTTATCATTGCACCAGCAGTTCTTGTGAACTGCTAGTGCAATGCCGCCCCCTGCAGATTCACGGCCAATCGGCTGCTAGCAGGGGGTGTCAATCAACCTGATCGTATTCGATCGGGTCGATTTCTGTACGCCGCCTCAGAGCAGGCGAGCAGGTTATGGAGCAGCGTTCTTTAGAATGCTGCTTCATAACTTCTATTATGAAGCAAGGGGCATCAAGCTCCATATGGAACTTGATAAATTGATCCCTGAGTCTCTAGCTGCATGTTCCATGTTCACAGCTTCTGCCAGGCTCCATCCGGACCTTCTCTCTCCTCGTTGCTGACTGAAAAACAAAATGGCGTTGGACCACGAGGAGATAACGTGACCGTGGGAGGCGGGCCGAGGCTGATGGAGTAAGGCCTAGCAGAGAGGAAGAGCATGCTATACCACCACTGCTAAAATGCACCAGGGAGGACAAGCTCACCATTCCTGATGCCCTACCATTTGTCAAGGTACCGGCGAGTGGCGAGAAGGCCTGCTCCATCTGCAGACTCAGCTAAGTCTTGCAGTAAAAGTGGGGACATTAGTGGGGAACAGGCCCCACTTGGTACCTGCACCATATAAGAAGGAAAAGCCTGGGACAGTGGAGGGGCAAAGGAGGAAAAGAGAAGCCAGAAGTAGAATAGCCAGAAAAAGAAGAGGGAATAAAAGCAGTGATGGAAAAACGTACCTGGGGGAAGAGAATGAGACAGCAGGAAACGAAGAAGAGGAGGAAAAAATAGGACCACTAGAGGAAGAAGGAGCAAAAGATGTGAAATAAACAGAGAGAAAAGGGAATACAGAAGTAGTTGTAGCTGCAAAATATTGAGCTAAGGGAGCAAAAGGAATCTCTGATTAAACAGATGGTGAGGCAGGAACCATATCACCCAGAGATCATGCACCTATTCTCTTCTTCCTAACAGGGGCTCCCTGATTATCCGCATAACTTCATGGGATCCTTCACTGCACAATGACATCCCCCTTAATGATGTCCAGAAGACAGCAAAACAAGATAAAAGTGCTACTTCTTGCATACATGCCTTAATTATGCAGCAGTCGCCTCCCCTCCTTACCTCACACAACCTACATGAACAGCTCACTTGTATGCACCACAAAAATTAACCCTTAAGGTGTTCCACCCCTAGTTGGTTCTGCATTTACCTTAAAATCAGCAGAATTGTATAATCCACAATAAAAAGACTGAAAACAAATTAATAATGGAATTCAAATGGAAAGTTGTTTAAAATTGCATGCTCTATCTGAATCACAAAAGTTTACATTTGACTTTAGTGTCACTTTATTTGCCATCATAAAGACTTGGGATATATGTTTGTAGTGAACTGAGGTTGTCTTTATTGAAAACTTTAACTTAACCAAATCAAGGCAATGATTCCTATCAAATATATATCCCACTAGTTGATCAGCAGTTATCACATACCCCAACTTTCCCATGGTGCCTTTATGTGAACTTCTGTTCAACCGTCAAGAACTTCTAGGTTCACCCCTCTTCCCCAGATCTGCACCCATACCAGCCACCAATTACCAGAGCCACCAGGGGTTATGGTATGCAATCATCAAGATCATCATTTTGGAAAGCTGGATGCTTTCTGAATTGTCTCTCAATGAATTATTTCTGTATGGGCAGTTTTATGTGGATGGACTGTTAGTCCTTGGGCTTCATTTATTAAGCAGAAAATGCTGCTTTGAAGTCCCATCGTTTCTGGTCTGTCTGAAATGGAAGTTAAGAAGCTACAGCGAATCATGTCCGCTCAACCTTTGTTAAAACTACACACATGTCTTAACTTGTCTCGCTCGAATTGTGTTGATATCCCTGTTACCTGTGTTTAGGTGTGAACTTTCCTGTGACCTAGATTGTCAATTGCTTACTCTTCTGAATTATTTTTTAAAAAATGTACTGGTAACAGAATGCTTCACCTTAGATTTTCAGACCTGAATTTTTTTTATTGCCATTGCTTATTTAAGATGATATAATGGGTGCTCACACTTATGCCAAAAGTGATTACTAGATCACCAAATAATAACAAAAAAATGGGTGTCTAAATTAAATATATATATAACAAAAAACCCAATTAAATGATAAAAGTGAATATCCTAACAAAGCACAAATGTATTTCACAGACAATAAAATGATGCACAATTATGGTAATCTTGAATATCACATTAAACTAAAAGACTTCATATGAGGGCAAAGGGGTCTGGCAATAAATATTTGCCAAGGAAAATATTACCTGGAGGGGGATTGTCATTGGTTAACAGAGCCCCCTATGCTGTGGTATGAGTTTGAAGCACAGAGTGTCTGATGGCAGAAGGTAAGGTGCACATAGCTGGAAGGCCTGGTGTGAAGTGGCAGATAAGATTATAGAAAGAGGATTGATGTAGTAAACCAGAATGCACTTCAGGGCTGCTAGGGCCTGCAGGGACAAACATCAGAAGCTTGTTTAACCTTAGTATCTTTTCTGCTGCTTTCTGCAGTTGTGCTTCGAGAAAAAGCAGGGCATCAGATAAGGGGAGGGTGTCTGTGAGGAGGGATGATCTACCACATGGAGTCTGCCAGTAAGTCTCATCATCTAATGAATTCTCCAAAATGTGATTGGACTGAGGAGGACCAGGAGTATGATATATAAAGGTGCAGAGTGGATTTGAGAGTGAAATGGAGAGTTAATGAAGGGGAAAGAAGTGAAGTAAATTGGATGAAAGTTTGCTTTCTAGGCTCTCCTCCTAATGTAGCTCTACTTAAGTGTAGCAACTTAAAACAATTAAACAAAGGTAAATGTGATGAAATAATGTATATTATATTGAGAAGCCAGTACAGAATGGTGAATGCCCTGACCAAACTTGTCCCCAGCAGAGGCACACACATCAAATGTATATTACATGTGGGAAGATAACTCTCCACACCTGGCTTCCAAACATCCTCAGAGGAGATAACTTCTTCAGCTGTCCAAAATGTAGACTCTACTTGTAGAATAAGCTTGAAGCTCCTGTTGAACTGGTGTAAACTGGAAATCATATATTTGCCTGCATACGACCTTGGTGATTTCCCTGCAAAGCAATGAAAAGCTAGTCAGTTCTTCTCATATATTTGTCTTATCAAAATATAGATGAAGATTGTGAACCACATCCCTTTTGTACAGCTGTTCCCCATGCATTAGCATTTTATCAGGACAAAATGAGTGGTTACAGATGTCCTGAGGTAATATAACTTGGATACCACATCTGGCGAAAATCAGAGGTTGGCCAATAAATGACCTTATCTTGATAGAAAGCCAAATAAGGATAATGGCAAGACAGAGTGGTTTGCTTGCCTTCCTTTCTGTCTGGCCCTCTTTATAAAAGGCCAATCTTTGTTGGTGAGTGTTTTTAGGGAACTTAGACAAAATATAGAAATTACATCAAGTAATATCCTCACAACCTTTGAAAAGCATTACAGTCATGAACAGTATATATATACTACCCGGTTGATCTGTGTAGTATCATATAATTAAAAAAAAACTGAAATAAAACAGGATTTTCATCAAGTGCAGCAGTCAAATTTATTGACGTTTCGGGGAATTATCTCCCCTTCTTCAGAACCGAAGGAGAAGGGGAGCTAATTCCCAGAAACGTCAATAATTTTTTTTTTAAATTATATGATACTACACAGATCAACCGGGTAGTTGACCCACGGAGGGCGGATTCATTCTGGAATTGTGTATATATATATAAATATATATATATATATATATATATATATATATATATATATATATATATATATATATATATACTATATATATATATATATGTATATATATATATAAAAAATGTGTGTGTGTACAGACATATATTTTTAAATTTTACAATTCAGGCCACTATAACTAGACACAACAAATATTTTTAAAAATGAATTTTGTAAAGCTTTGACCCATTCTGAGATAAATCAAAAGCAACTTCGATAAGTAGGCATGAGCTGGTATCTTTTAGTATTGTATTTCTGCTACTTGTTGTCATTCTCATGTAAAAAAAAAAAAAAAAAGATTTATCTTTAAAGGGATACTAACCCCACATTTTTCCTTTCATGATTCAGGTAGAGCATGCAATTTTAAGCAACTTTCTAATTTACTACTATTTTCAATTTTTCTTTGTTCTCATGTTATCTTGATTTGAAAAAGCAGCAATAAAAGGTTAGGATCCGGCCCATTTTTAGTTCAGCACCTTGGTAGACCATGCTGATTGGTTTGCTACATTTAGCCACAAATCAGCAAGTGCTACCCAGGTGCTGAACAAAAAATGGTCCGGCTCTAAAGCTTACAGTACTGCTTCTTCAAATCATGATAGCATGAGAACAAAGAAAAATTTATGATAGGAGTAAATTAGAAAGGTGCTTAAAATCGTATGCTCTATCTGAATCATGAAAGAAAAAAATTTGGTTTAGTATCCCTTTAAGCACAAATCTCGAGATCTGTCGAACTAAAATGATTAAAGTTGCCAAATAGGATGTACAAATGTAAAGCAGTCACTTATAGATAGACTATTATTTAATTGTTTGTAATGTTGAATATGTCTAATTTTTAGAACTATTTGGTTATTAAAACGAAGTGGTTAAACTGGTGATACGTTTAGCATCATAGAACTTTCCGATTTTCTATAAATAATAGCAAACTGGTACATGCTGTTGGTTTTTTTTTAGACTAATAAATTACACATAATTGCTTATTACCTAGCACTATTCTTTACTCGATTATTATACTGAATAAAGCAGTAGTTTGTGCTTCTGCTTGCACGTTAACCTCAATAGACGTTGGCTTTTTGCGTGCATTGGGTTGCACATGTATAACAAGTTAAAAGTAAAAAGTTTTCGGTCACGTGCTAACCCGACATGTGCAAAAACCGGAACTTCGAATATCGTGACCACATTAACGTATTCCCCCATGGACTTCTATGTAGCGTGAATAGTGGAAAAAAGGACGCTGCTCCATAACCTGTCCGCCTGCTCTGAGGCGGCGGACAGAAATTGACAGAAATCAACCCGATCGAATACGATCGGGTTGATTGAAACCCCTGCTAGCGGCCAATTGGCCACAAATCTGCAGGGGGCGGTATTGCACCAGCAGTTCACAAGAACTGCTGGTGCAATGATAAATGCCAAGAACGTATGCTGTCGGCATTTATCAATGTGAAGCTGACATGATCCGCTATATCGGATCATGTCCACTCGCACGATCATAAATATACCCCTCAGACACAAAAATGTAAATGTGCACAATAACATTACTTTTATGAATGGAAATAGAACATTAACTTTTGTTCCGGTAGATCAGGTGTTAGGAGAGGCTGCCAGATGTGGTCTGCAGCTGAGGATTCCTGCTCTGTGTGCTGCTCCAGTATCCTCTTCCTCCCCAAGTCCCCATGTGTCACTGCAAGAACCCATTCCTCCCCAGTCCCCTTGTGCTGCTCTGGGAGCCCCTTCTTCCCCAGTCCCCGTGTGTCACTCGAGTCTGGAAGCCCCTTCCCCCTCTCCAATTTGCAGGCCTCTTGCTAAACACCATTCAGGGACTTAGTAATACTAATAATACTTGGCAACTTATGTTTTCTTTTAAGGGTTATCTATGCATTTCTTTCAATATTAAGCAACTTTCTAATTTACCCCTATTATCAATTTTTCTTTGTTCTCTTGGTATCTTTATTTGAAAAAGCAGTAATGTAAGCTTTGAAGATAGCCCATTTTTCATCGAGCACCTGGGTTGCACCTGATTGGTGGCTACATTTGTTGCCACCAATAAGCAAGCGCTGTCCAGGTTCTTAACCAAAAATTGGCTGGGTCCTAAACTTACATTTCTGCTTTTTCAAATAAAGATACCAAGAGAATGAAGAAAAAGTGATAGTAGTGGTAAATTAAAAGGTTGGTTAAAATTGCATGCTCTATCTGTATCATAAAATAAAAAAATTAGGTTTCATATTCCTTTAAGCTGAGTATTTGAAGTGCTCAGCTTAAAGAGCCCTTTCCAGTCCAACACCTGGTAATATACCATATCACTTTCAATACAATTATTTTATTTAAAAATGTAAATAGCTTAAATAGTTTTGTTTTTTCACTCAGTTAAACATGATATTTATATATAAATAAAATTGATTAAAAGTTAAAAACAAAGCTATTGAAACTTTGACTTATCCCACTTTTGGGTTAGCTCGAGCGCCCAATAGAGGTCTATGAGGTGAAAGACTTAGCAAGGCCACGCTTTCCGACCTTCAGACGTTAGCGGACCTGAGGCTTTCACTCAAGCGCTAGCTTTTGACTTTCAACTTGTATGAGCCCATGAAAAAAAGAGTGATATTGATTTAACTTAAGTGGTGTTAGCGATGAACAGTGCTAGCATTTTTGCGCTTCACTTGTAGTATGGGATATGGCCACTATTTGTAAGGTTCACAAAAAACTTAAATATAAAGATTAAGGGGCCGAATTATCATTGTTCGAGCAGACATGATCCGATAAATGCCGACAGCATATGCTCTCAGCATTTATCATTGCACCAGTAGTTCTGGTGAACTGCTGGTGCAACAATGCTCCCTGCAGATTCGTGGATGCCGCTAGCACGGGATGTCAATCAACCCAATCGTATTCGATCGGGTTGATTTCTGGCGATGTCTGTCCACGGCCTCAGAGTAGTGATGTTGCGAACCTAAAAATTTGCGTTCGCGAATGGCGGACACGAACTTCCGCAATGGGCGAACCGGGCGAACCGCCATTGACTTCAATAGGCAGGCGAATTTTAAAACCCACAGGGACTCTTTCTGGCCACAATAGTGATGGAAAAGTTGTTTCATGGGGACTAACACCTGGACTGTGGCATGCCGGAGGGGGATCCATGGCAAAACTCCCATGGAAAATTACATACTTGATGCAGAGTCTGGTTTTAAGCCATAAAGGGCATAAATCACCTAACATTGCTAAATTGTTTGGAATAACGTGCTTTAAAAACATCAGGTATGATGTTGTATCGATCAGGTAGTGTAAGGGTTACGCCCGCTTCACAGTGACAGACCAAACTCCCCGTTTAAAGGGACAGTCTACACCAGAATTTTTATTGTTTTAAAAGATAGATAATCCCTTTATTACCCATTTCCCAGTTTTGCATAACTAACACATTTATAATAATATACTTTTAACCTCTGTGATTATCTTGTATCTAAGCCTCTGCAAACTGCCCCTTTTTTCAGTTCTTTTGACAGACTTGCAGTCTAGCCAATCAGTGCCTGCTCCCAGATAACTTCTCGTGCACGAGCACAGTGTTATCTATATGAAATACGTGAACTAACACCCTCTAGTGGTGAAAAACTGTTAAAATGCAATCTGAAAGAGGTGGGCTTCAAGGTCTAAGAAATTAGCATATGAACCACCTAGGTTAAGCTTTCAACTAAGAATACCAAGAGAACAAAGCAAAATTGGTGATAAAAGTGAAAATTGTTTAAAATTACATGCTCTATCTGAATCATGAAAGTTTATTTTGGCCTAGACTGTCCCTTTAACGCACCGAAACAACCGCAAACAGTCAATTTGCACAACCGCAAACTCCCCATTTGCACAAGGTTGGATACCAAGCTAGCCATGTCCCGTTCCTTGTCCTCACTGATGTCATTGAAGGTCTCTTCCTCCACCCAGCCACGTACAACACCAAGGCCCCAGAAAGGTGACAACAAGCCCCCTGGGATGCCTGCTGTGTTTGGTCTTCCACCTCCTCAAAGCCACCTTCCTCTTCTGACTCCTCTTCTTCAGACTCCTCTCTCTGCGTTGCCTCTCTCTGCATTATTATAAGGTGTGTTAAGTAGTACTATTCCTATCAGTGTAATCCCTGTTACGTCCCCTATCAGGGGACGTGTATATGGCATCGATTTTAGGAGCCGGGAGATGGAAAAAGATGCTTGGTCGGTCCTCCTACTTCAAATTTGGGGCACTGCGCGTGCAATCTACTGTGCCACCAGATATGAGTGGTGTGGTTTTTGAAGCCACAGTGCAGCACCAGAGGCCAGAAAAATTTGGCATGTACACATGCCTGAAAAATCAGGTATTGTTGCAGCCGCGGCCAGAGAAATTGATGTTTGTTTCCCAGGCAGAAAGTGCCCTAAAACATTGTGGCTTGAACCCTAGTTGGTGGAGGATAAGTCACGCAAGTCATCCGGCATTCGAAGATATAATACAGCAGCGTGTGGACCATTTTTAGCCCAAGGCAGCTCATGTCATCAGGCCTTTTTTACTCGAATGTATCGCCCAATGTCAGTCCCTTCGGGATCCATCCCTCATTCATCTTAATAAAGGTGAGGTAATCTAGACTTTTTTGACCTAGGCGACTTCTCTTCTCAGTGACAATACCTCCTGCTGCACTGAAGGTCCTTTCTGACAGGACACTTGAAGCGGGGCAGGCCAGACGTTCTATCGCAAATTGGGATAGCTCAGGCCACAGGTCAAGCCTGCACACCCAGTAGTCAAGAGGTTCATCACTCCTCAGAGTGTTGAGATCTGCAGTTAAGTCGAGGTAGTCTGCTACCTGTCGGTCGAGTCGTTCTCTGAGGGTGGACCCCGAAGGGCTGTGGCGATGCATAGGACTTAAAAAGCTCCGCATGTCCTCCATCAACAACACGTCTGTAAAGCGTCCTGTCCTTGCCGGCGTGGTCGTGGGAGTCGGAGCATTACTTTCACCTCTTGCCCTGTTAGATTCCCGTTGTGCTGTGACATCACCCTTATACGCTGTGTAAAGCATACTTTTAAATTTATTTTGGAACTGCTGCATCCTTTCAGACTTGCAGTAATTCAGTAACATTTCAGGCAGTTTATGCTTATACCGGGGGTCTAGTAGCGTGGACACCCAGTACAGGTCGTTCTCCTTCAGCTTTTTTATACGAGGGTCCCTCAACAGGCACAACAGCATGAAAGACCCCATTTGCACAAGGTTGGATGCCGAGCTACTCATGTCCCGTTCCTCATCCTCAGTGATCTCACTGAAGGTATCTTCTTCTCCCCAGCCACGTACAACACCATGGGTACCAGATAGGTGACAATGAGCACCCTGGGATGCCTGTTGTGGTTGGTCTTCCTCCTCCTCCTCCTCAAAGCCATATTTCTCCTCTGACTCCTCTTCCTCACAATCCTCTTCCAGCATTGCCGCTGGTCCAGCAAGCGATGCTGATAAGGCTGTTTCTGGTGGTGATGGTGACCACAACTCTTCCTCTTCCTCTTCATGCTCATCTACGGCCTGATCCAGCACTCTTCGCAGGGCACGCTCCAGGAAGAAAACAAATGGTATGATGTCGCTGATGGTGCCTTCGGTGTGACTGACTAGGTTTGTCACCTCCTCAAAAGGACGCATGAGCCTACAGGCATTGCGCATGAGCTTCCAGTAACATGGAAAAAAATTCCCAGCTCCGCAGAGGCTGTCCTAGCACCCCGGTCATAAAAATACTCGTTAACGGCTTTTTCTTGTTGGAGCAGGCGGTCGAACATTACGAGTGTTGAATTCCAACGTGTCGGGCTGTTGCAAATCAAGCGCCTCACTGGCATGTTGTTTGGCCGCTGGATATCGGAAAAGTGCGCCATGGCCATGTAGGAACGCCTGAAATGGCCACACACCTTCCTGGCCTGCTTCAGGACGTCCTGTAAGTCTGGGTACTTATGCACAAAGCGTTGTATGATCAGATTACACACATGTGCCATGCACGGCACATGTGTCAACTTGCCCAATTTCAATGCTGCCACCAAATTACTTCCGTTGTCAGAAACCACTTTGCTGATCTCCAGTTGGTGCGGAGTCAGCCACTGATCCACCTGTGCATTCAGGGTGGACAGGAGTGCTGGTGCGGTGTGACTCTCTGCTTTCAGGCAAGTCAACCCCAAGACGGCGTGACACTGCCATATCTGGGATGTGGAATAGTACCTGGGGAGCTGGGGGGGGGGGTGCCGTTGATGTGGAGCAAGATGCAGCAGCAGAAGATGACTCAGCCGAGGAGGTTATGGAAGAGGATGGAGTAGGAGGAGTAGAGGAGGTGGCAGCAGGCCTGCCTGCAAGTCGTGGCGGTGTCACCAACTCCTCTGCAGAGCCACGCATTCCATGCTTGTCAGCCGTCAGCAGGTTTACCCAATGCGCAGTGTAGGTGATATACCTGCCCTGACCATGCTTTGCAGACCAGCTATCAGTGGTCAGATGGACTCTTGCCCCAACACTGTGTGCCAGACATGCCATTACTTCCTTTCGCACAATCGAGTACAGGTTGGGGATTGCCTTTTGTGAAAAGAAATTTCGGCCCGGTACCTTCCACTGCGGTGTCCCAATAGCTACAAATTTTTGGAACGCCTCAGACTCCACCATCTTGTATGGTAAAAGCTGGCGGGCTAAGAGTTCAGACAAGCCAGCTGTCAGACGCCGGGCAAGGGGGTGACTTTGTGACATTGGCTTCTTACGCTCAAACATGTCCTTGACAGACACCTGACTGTGGGCAGATGAGCAGGAAATGCTCCAGAAGAGAGACGGAGTGGCAGATGGTTGAGAGGGGGCAAGGAGGACAGCAGTGGTTGACGTGGCTGAAGATGCTGGACCAGGAGGAGGATGGCGGCTTTGAGTTTGTGTGCTGCTTCTACTCATGTGTTGATCCCATAGGCATTTGTGATGTGTGATCATGTGCCTTCGCAAAGCAGTTGTGCCTAGGTGGGTGTTGGACTTCCTATGACTCAGTTTCTTTTGGCACATGTTGCAAATGGCATCGCTGTTGTCAGAGGCAGACACACAAAAAAAATGCCACACTGCTGAGCTCTGCGATGACGGCATTCTGGTGGTGACAACAGCATGCGTTGATTGGTGTGCTGTCTGGCTGACCCCGGGTGCCAATGCATGCTGTCTGACTGTGCCACTAGCTCCTTGCGACCACCTCCCCCTGCTTCCAACTCGTCTCCTCCTCCTCCTCTCTGTCTCCCCATCTGAACTTTCCCCTGTTCTTCAAGCGGGCACCCACGTGACATCCACGGAC
The DNA here is from genome assembly GCF_027579735.1 of Bombina bombina. NCBI lineage: Eukaryota > Metazoa > Chordata > Amphibia > Anura > Bombinatoridae > Bombina > Bombina bombina. The sequence continues at coordinate 244,350,102 of NC_069501.1, forward strand.
GCATCATCATCATCAACCGCTTCACTTGTATCTTACAAATCAACAAAGGAAGCAGCAGCGGGTACAACATCATCATCATCACACCGTACATCCATGTCTGTAATGCTGCCTGACTGAGACATATCACTGTTATCTACATCCTCTGTCAATGATGCTTGCGCATCACTCATTTCTTCCAACTGATGTGTAAATAACTCCTCTGACACATCAAGTGAAACGGCTGTGGTGCTAGTGTTGGTGGTGGCGGCAGGCGGGTGAGTGGTAACTTGGGAGGTGCCCGAAGCTAAGCTGGAGGAGGATGGTGCATCAAGGTTCGGAGCGTAAGCTATAGAAGATTGGGTGTCCCGTGTTAAAAAGTCAACTATGTCCTCAGAACTTTTCGAGTTCATGGTACGTGGCCTCTGAACACTGGGCATTATTCTAGGGCCAAAGGGAATCACAGCCCCACGACGGCCTGCCTCTGCCTGTCATTTTTTTTAAATGTACACTTACACTACTATTAAACAAGATATGAGTGGTGGCACTGGGCAAGTGGGCATAGTATACGCTGTGATCCTGACACAAAAAAAGCAGACTGATGTTTCACAGTCCAAAAAGTTTTTTTTGTTTTAAATGTACACTTACACTACTATTAAACAAGATATGAGCGGTGGCACTGGGCAAGTGGGCACAGTATATGCTGTGAGCCTGGCACACACGCTGGCAGGCAGGCAACTGCAATTAGATGACACTAGCAGACTGATGTTTCACAGTAAAAAAAGTTTTTTTTCTTTAAATTTACACTACTGTTACACCAGATATGAGTGGTGGCACTGGGCAAGTGGGCACAGTATACGCTGTGAGCCTGGCACACACGCTGGCAGGCAGGCCGGAAACTGCAATTAGATTACACTAGCAGACTGATGTTTCACACTCAAATTTTTTTTTTTTTTTAAATTTACACTACTTTTACAACAGATATGAGTGGTGGCACTGGGTAAGTGGGCTTGGCACACACGCTGACAGGCAGGCAACTGCAATTAGATTACACAAGCAGATTGATGTTTCACACTCAAAAAAGTTTTTTTTTTTAAATTTACACTACTGTTACACCAGATATGAGTGGTGGCACTGGGCAAGTGGGCACAGTATACGCTGTAAGTCTGGCACACACGCTGGCAGGCAGGCAACTGCAATTAGATTACACTAGCAGACTGATGTTTCACAGTCAAAAAAGTTTTTTTTTTTAAATTTACACTACTGTTACAACAGATATGAGTGGTGGCACTGGGCAAGTGGGCCTGGCACACACGCTGGCAGTCAGGCAACTGCAATTAGATTACACAAGCAGACTGATGTTTCACAGTCAAAAAAGTTTTTTTTTTTAAATTTACACTACTGTTACACCAGATATGAGTGGTGGCACTGGCAAGTGGGCCTGGCACACACGCTGGCAGGCAGGCAACTGCAATTAGATTACACTAGCAGACTGATGTTTCACAGTCAAAAAAGGTTGTTTTTTTTAAATTTACACTACTGTTACAACAGATATGAGTGGTGGCACTGGGCAAGTGGGCCTGGCAGGCAGGCAACTGCAATTAGATTACACAGGAAAAAAAACAAAAAACAGACTGATGTTCCAGCCCTAAAAAGGGCTTTTTGGTGTGCTGTCCTTACAGCAGAGATCAGATGAGTCCTTCAGGACTGTAGTGGACACTGAATACACTACCCTAGCTATCAATTTCCCTATTAAATCAGCAGCAGCTACACTGTCCCTCCTCTCACTCAGGCCTAGATTTAGAGTTCGGCGGTAGCCGTCAAAACCAGCGTTAGAGGCTCCTAACGCTGGTTTTGGCCGCCCGCTGGTATTTGGAGTCAGTCAGGAAAGGGTCTAACGCTCACTTTTCAGCCGCGACTTTTCCATACCGCAGATCCCCCTACGCCATTTGCGTATCCTATCTTTTCAATGGGATCTTCCTAACGCTGGTATTTAGAGTCGTTTCTGCAGTGAGCGTTAGAGCTCTAACGACAAGATTCCAGCCGCCTGAAAATAGCAGGAGTTAAGAGCTTTCTGGCTAACGCCGGTTTATAAAGCTCTTAACTACTGTACCCTAAAGTACACTAACACCCATAAACTACCTATGTACCCCTAAACCGAGGTCCCCCCACATCGCCGCCACTCGATTAAAATTTTTAACCCCTAATCTGCCGACCGCCACCTACGTTATCCTTATGTACCCCTAATCTGCTGCCCCTAACCCCGCCGACCCCTATATTATATTTATTAACCCCTAACTTGCCCCACACAACGTCGCCGCAAGCTACTTAAAATAATTAACCCCTAATCTTCCGACCGCAAATCGCCGCCACCTACGTTATCCCTATGTACCCCTAATCTGATACCCCTAACATCGCCGACCCCTATATTATATTTATTAACCCCTAATCTGCCCCCCTCAACGTCGCCGACACCTAACTTCAATTATTAACCCCTAATCTGCCGACCGGAGCTCACCGCTATTCTAATAAATGTATTAACCCCTAAAGCTAAGTCTAACCCTAACACTAACACCCCCCTAAGTTAAATATAAGTTTTATCTAACGAAATTAATTAACTCTTATTAAATAACTTATTCCTATTTAAAGCTAAATACTTACCTGTAAAATAAATCCTAATATAGCTACAATATAAATTATTATTATATTATAGCTATTTTAGGATTAATATTTATTTTACAGGCAACTTTGTAATTATTTTAACCAGGTACAATAGCTATTAAATAGTTAAGAACTATTTAATAGTTACCTAGTTAAAATAATAACAAATTTACCTGTAAAATAAATCCTAACCTAAGATATAATTAAACCTAACACTACCCTATCAATAAAATAATTAAATAAACTACCTACAATTACCTACAATTAACCTAACACTACACTATCAATAAATTAATTAAACACAATTCCTACAAATAAATACAATTAAATAAACTAGCTAAAGTACAAAAAATAAAAAAGAACTAAGTTACAGAAAATAAAAAAATATTTACAAACATAATAAAAATATTACAACAATTTTAAACTAATTACACCTACTCTAAGCCCCCTAATAAAATAACAAAGCCCCCCAAAATAAAAAATTCCCTACCCTATTCTAAATTAAAAAAGTTACAAGCTCTTTTACCTTACCAGCCCTGAACAGGGCCCTTTGCGGGGCATGCCCCAAGAATTTCAGCTCTTTTGCCTGTAAAAAAAAACATACAATACCCCCCCCCCAACATTACAACCCACCACCCACATACCCCTAATCTAACCCAAACCCCCCTTAAATAAACCTAACACTAATCCCCTGAAGATCTTCCTACCTTGTCTTCACCATCCAGGTATCACCGATCCGTCCTGGCTCCAAGATCTTCATCCAACCCAAGCGGGGGTTGGCGATCCATAATCCGGTGCTCCAAAGTCTTCCTCCTATCCGGCAAGAAGAGGACATACGGACCGGCAAACATCTTCTCCAAGCGGCATCTTCGATCTTCTTCCATCCGGTGCGGAGCGGGTCCATCTTGAAGCAGGCGACGCGGATCCATCCTCTTCTTCCGATGTCTCCCGACTAATGACGGTTCCTTTAAGGGACGTCATCCAAGATGGCGTCCCTCGAATTCCGATTGGCTGATAGGATTCTATCAGCCAATCGGAATTAAGGTAGGAATTTTCTGATTGGCTGATGGAATCAGCCAATCAGAATCAAGTTCAATCCGATTGGCCGATCCCATCAGCCAATCAGATTGAGCTCGCATTCTATTGGCTGATCGGAACAGCCAATAGAATGCGAGCTCAATCTGATTGGCTGATTGGATCAGCCAATCGGATTGAACTTGATTCTGATTGGCTGATTCCATCAGCCAATCAGAAAATTCCTACCTTAATTCCGATTGGCTGATAGAATCCTATCAGCCAATCGGAATTCGAGGGACGCCATCTTGGATGACGTCCCTTAAAGGAACCGTCATTAGTCGGGAGACATCGGAAGAAGAGGATGGATCCGCGTCGCCTGCTTCAAGATGGACCCGCTCCGCACCGGATGGAAGAAGATCGAAGATGCCGCTTGGAGAAGATGTTTGCCGGTCCGGATGTCCTCTTCTTGCCGGATAGGAGGAAGACTTTGGAGCCTCTTCTGGACCGGATTATGGATCGCCAACCCCCGCTTGGGTTGGATGAAGATCTTGGAGCCAGGACGGATCGGTGATACCTGGATGGTGAAGACAAGGTAGGAAGATCTTCAGGGGCTTAGTGTTAGGTTTATTTAAGGGGGGTTTGGGTTAGATTAGGGGTATGTGGGTGGTGGGTTGTAATGTTGGGGGGGGGGTATTGTATGTTTTTTTTTACAGGCAAAAGAGCTGAAATTCTTGGGGCATGCCCCGCAAAGGGCCCTGTTCAGGGCTGGTAAGGTAAAAGAGCTTGTAACTTTTTTAATTTAGAATAGGGTAGGGAATTTTTTATTTTGGGGGTCTTTGTTATTTTATTAGGGGGCTTAGAGTAGGTGTAATTAGTTTAAAATTGTTGTAATATTTTTCTTATGTTTGTAAATATTTTTTTATTTTCTGTAACTTAGTTCTTTTTTATTTTTTGTACTTTAGCTAGTTTATTTAATTGTATTTATTTGTAGGAATTGTGTTTAATTAATTTATTGATAGTGTAGTGTTAGGTTAATTGTAGGTAATTGTAGGTAGTTTATTTAATTATTTTATTGATAGGGTAGTGTTAGGTTTAATTATATCTTAGGTTAGGATTTATTTTACAGGTAAATTTGTTATTATTTTAACTAGGTAACTATTAAATAGTTCTTAACTATTTAATAGCTATTGTACCTGGTTAAAATAATTACAAAGTTGCCTGTAAAATAAATATTAATCCTAAAATAGCTATAATATAATTATAATTTATATTGTAGCTATATTAGGATTTATTTTACAGGTAAGTATTTAGCTTTAAATAGGAATCATTTATTTAATAAGAGTTAATTTATTTCGTTAGATAAAAATTATATTTAACTTAGGGGGGTGTTAGTGTTAGGGTTAGACTTAGCTTTAGGGGTTAATACATTTATTAGAATAGCGGTGAGCTCCGATCGGAAGTTTAGGGGTTAATAATTGAAGGTAGGTGTCGGCGATGTTAGGGAGGGCAGATTAGGGGTTAATACTATTTATGATAGGGTTAGTGAGGCGGATTAGGGGTTAATAACTTTATTATAGTAGCGCTCAGGTCCGCTCGGCAGATTAGGGGTTAATAAGTGTAGGTAGGTGTCGGCGACGTTGTGGGGGGCAGATTAGGGGTTAATAAATATAACATAGGGGTCGGCGATGTTAGGGCAGCAGATTAGGGGTACATAGGGATAACGTAGGTTGCGGCGGTTTACGGAGCGGCAGATTAGGGGTTAAAAATAATATACAGGAGTCAGCGATAGCGGGGGCGGCAGAATAGGGGTTAATAAGTGTAAGGTTAGGGGTGTTTAGACTCGGGGTACATGTTAGAGTGTTAGGTGCAGACGTAGGAAGTGTTTCCCCATAGGAAACAATGGGGCTGCGTTAGGAGCTGAACGCTGCTTTTTTGCAGGTGTTAGGTTTTTTTTCAGCTCAAACAGCCCCATTGTTTCCTATGGGGGAATCGTGCACGAGCACGTTTTTGAGGCCGGCCGCGTCCGTAAGCAACTCTGGTATCGAGAGTTGCATTTGCGGTAAAAATGCTCTACGCTCCTTTTTTGGAGCCTAACGCAGCATTTGTTTGAACTCTCGATACCAGAGTTAATTTTATGGTGCGGCCAGAAAAAAGCCCGCGGAGCGTTAACAGCCCTTTTACCGCCGAACTCCAAATCTAGGCCTTAGAAAGCAGCTTCTGAATGAATCTAAAATGGCTGCTGTCCAGGAGCTGGGATGGTGTGGGAGGGAGGGTCTGCTGCTGATTAGCTGGAATGTGAGATACAGGGTCAAAGTTTACTCAATGATGATGAATAGAGGGCGGATCGAACATCGCATATGTTCGCCCCGCCGTTGCGAACACGAACAAGCTATGTTCGCCGGGAACTATTCGCTGGCGAACAATTCGAGACATCACTACCTCAGAGCAGACGGACAGGTTATGGAGCAGCGGTCTTTAGATCGCTGCTTCACAACTTGTGTTTCCGGCGAGCCTGAAGGCTTGCCAGAAACACAGGGTCGTACGGAGCTTGATAAATATGCTCCTAAATATAGAAATAAAAATTAAATCACAGTGAAACTTCCAAGTCTCAGCTAGATTACAAATTTTGTGTAATGGCTATTCGCAAATAGCGTATGCGTAAAGTTCACTGTGCACTCTTCATAATGTAGGTATTACAAGTCTGAAAAGAACCTTGTTACACATCGCGTTAACATTAATTTTTTTTTTGAAATAACATTTTTTATTGAGACAAACATTAAGATAACTAAACAGCACCATCAAATGTTTGAAACTGAATTCGTCAATAGGTAAAGACAAAATGCATATGATTATACGAAAAGCAAATAATAGGTTGGTGAAAAAAAAAAATAAGTCTGATCATATGAAGAAAGATGAGGTATAGGGTGGTGGTAGAGGAAGGGTCTCTTTTATGGGGGTGATATAGAAAGGGAATGTGTCTGGTAGTTATATCTACTGTTAGTGATGTTTGATTGGTTGTATCTGAGAGTTAATGATATAAGGAAAAACGGAATACCTGGTGGGGTAATAATGAAAAAAAAAAAAAAAGGTGGGGGGTGAGAGGAGGGCGCTCTAAGAAGGAGGTTTGGGGTTTGTGTCCCAGTTTGGGAACTTCAAAAGCCAAGGGAACCAGATCTCATGGAAGGAATTAACCCTGTCTAGGACTTTATAAGAGTACTGTTCCATTTGCCCAATATAGTGCACAATGGAAATTACTTGTGAGAGGGGGAGTGGTCTCTCCTCTTTCCAAGCTCTAGCAAGAGCAAGTTTTGTGGCCATGAGGATGTAGATTGTAAGGGCTTCATTGGAGGGAGTAAGATTGGGCATCTGCATATGCAGGAGAGCTACTTCTGGTGTAGCCCTTCCAGTGAACCAAATACTGTACACGGCCCCTGGACATACGAGAGTCAATAATGCTGCTGACCTCATACTCCTCATGGTTGTCAGCAAAGATAGGACGGGGATGAGGCAACACAGTGGTAAACCGATTACAAACCAATGGTTTCAAGAAGGAGACATGAAAAACATTGGAGATGCGCATAGCAGGAGGAAAGTCAAGAGCGTAGGCCACAGGATTAACCCGTCAGAGTATTCGAAAAGGACCAACATAACGGGGAGCCAATTTATTGGAAGGCACACGAAGGTTCAAGTTGCGGGAGGACAGCCAAACTCTCTCACCAACCTGGTAGGAAGGTGCGGGCAGACGCCTACGATCAGCCTGGAACTTTTGGCGCTGCATAGAACGATGAAGGCAATCCTGAATCTGCACCCACGTGGAACGGAGTTGCCGGAGATGCGCCTCCAAAGCCGGAATACCCTGAGACATGAATGAATCGGGCAAGAAGGAAAACAGCAGAGTCAGGAACAAGCCAGGGATCAGGAACCAGGAAGGAAGTCAGGCAGCCAAGTAATACACAGGAACTCTCACAAACAGGTCTGAGACAACGCAAAGGTAAAGCATACTGAACAGAGGCCCTTTAAATAATAATTGATGACATCACAATTCTGAGACTGCAACCTGTCTCACATGGATGATACACACCAGTCTAGCCATAAAAGGAAGTGCAGGAAATGAGCAGCATCCCCCACAATGCACCATAATCAGGAAGAGAGGTGAGAAAAATGGCTGCCAGCAGCACATGGCAAACACAACAGTGAAAAAACCCTGACAAACAGATCGTTCTACACCATTGTTGCTGATCCTGCCTGTTACTGACTACTCTACCTGCCTTAACCCTTTAGCTGCTGGACCAATCTTTTGTTGCTGAACCTGCCTGTTGCTGACTACTCTGCCTGTTTGCCCCCTGAATTTCTGGATTGATTTAAGCTGCTGAACTCTGCCTGTCTGACTACTCTGCCTGTTTAACCCCTCAATTGCTGGACTGATTTATTGTTGCCAAACCCTGCCTGCCTTGACCATTCTAGTGGTGTGCCCTTGGACTGCTTTATTGTTGCCAAACCCTGCCTGTCTTGACCATTCTAGTGGTGTGCCCTTGGACTGCTTTATTGTTGCCGAACACTGCCTGCCTTGACCATTCTAGTGGTGTGTCCTTGGACTGCTCTGCCGTTGCCGCTGGGCAGTGATGTGCAGTCACTAGAGGCAGGTGAGGCAGTGCTTCACCTCTCATATGGGCAACAATATATATTTTTTTTATTGGCTTTAAAAAAAAAATGTAATTTTTTTTTCACCAGCATTTTTTTCTCTCACAGCTATATTTTGTGCAATGAAGAGGCACAAGCAGGTCTGCCCACCATTACACAACATGCTGCGCCATCTACTGGATGCAAGTGGTTAAGATCATTGCATGGCCCATTAACTGCTTATTTGAGGCAGTCCTATTTGGGCTGAACCAATCCAGTGAGAGGCATTAGTAAGTGGAACATAGGGTTGGGGCTGGATGTTAAATCATATATATATAAAAAAAAAAAAACGGAAAAAATCAACTTTCATATATTTTGTTGCTGTCCTGTGAACCCGCTAGCTTTGCTAAAGTGAAAAAGAGAGTTCTGTTCTTCCCCTCTAAGTGCAGTGGAATGTGCCACTGTCACTTCCTGAATCCTTACAGAGCAGGAAAAGAGGCACAGAGAGCAGTGTTTCATCCACATCTTATTAAAGTAAGATTTTACTGAAAGGGATTCTGTTAGTGAAAATGATAATTTAATGAATGTGGTTTAGTGTTTGTTTACTCTTTTACAGCAGGGTCGTTTTTGTATTTTGTTTACTCAAACTTTACACCCACTAACTTAGCAGCTTGCCTCTGTACTTCACACTAAATTATAGACTAATTTTATGAACTCTCTGTAGCTCTGGTGTTTTATTACTTAAAATGCAGTGGTCCCTCTCTCCCCCCTTGTGTGTGTGTGTGTGTCTCTCTCTCTATCTATCCATCTCTCTCCTTATGTGTTGTTCTCCCCCATGGTCTCTTTCTCTCTCTGCCTCTCTTCCTCCCCCTCTGACTCTCATCCCTTATGTAATGAAAGAATCTATAAGCATAATTTGCAGCATTAAAGTAAAAAGTATGTTTTAATGGGCATGGATTTCTAGATCTCATAATCAGAGCAAGCATTGTGTTATCTGGCAAGAGTTTCTGTTACAATCCTTTTAGACTAAAATCAGATGTTTACTAAGTTGACCAGTTTTCCTAGACACCATTTAAAGGGACATGAAACCCATATGAAACCCATATGCAAATTTAAATAACTTTCCAATTTACATCTAATATCTAATTTTCTTCATTCTTTTGATGTCCTTTGTTGAAAATCATATCTAAATATGCTCAGTAGCTGCTGATTGGTGGCTGCACATAGATACCTCATGTGATTGGCTCACCCATGTGCATTGCTATTTCTTCAACAAAGGATATTTAAAGAATGAAGGCGTATCCTGCCACTGCCTCACCAGCCTCTGACGTCACTGCACGTCACTGCCGCTGGGGACCGTCCTGCCTGTGGTGAGTGCCTCTCTCCTCATCTTACTAACTTTCTCTGCTCTGGGATATTCCCTATCATTTCGTCTCGATGCCGGGATAACAAGACTACTGGCCGAGTTCGGTCTGATAGAGGAGTATCCCATGAGCATTACAGCTGTTTGATATATAAAGAGTTAATCTTCCTGCATGTTCAAAATCAACACAGCTGAAATAGTTGTTAAGTGCAAGTAAAAATATCCACAGACAGCTTTTACAATGACTAATAGTTATTAAGGGTAAGTAATAGTATCCACAGACAGCATTTGTATTGTTTATAATACTGTTACTTAATAACAGGTATGAGTAAAAAGAGATACTTGCGCTCTAATGATTGCAGGTGAAGATCTGTCCTTTAACTTGACACAATGAAAACAGGCACACAAATGAATGCTCTTTTGCACAGGCAAACTTGCAGCTTCTTGGCAGACTGAAACACTGATAGTGGAAACAGCAGTGAGCAAGGAGACAGCTACATTGATAAACCTGAAGTGAGCAGCTGAAGGTGATCCTGAATGAAAAACCGGAACTTGCAGGTAGTGAATGACAGGAACTTGAAACAAGCTGAGTTTTGCTTGCAAACATAAGTCAAGTAATAATGCAGCAAGAGTTAAATTCCTGAAAACAAAAGTAAAGAGCTATCCTTTCACTGAGAAGTCTAACTTGAAGACAGGAAATAACTTCAATATTCAGGCAATGTGCTAGGGAAACCCCTGATGATTTATAGCAGGGAAAAGTGGAAGGAGGATAACTGGATAGTTCTTAAAGGTGTATTACAACGCATCAGCGGGTGTTGTACGCTGATGACGTCATCACTACTGGACACTGCATGTGGGCCGCAATTGCAGCTCATCATTTGGAGACTTCACAGATGGGTATTTAAGGTGATGGTTTTATTAGATTGATATATAGCTCTGTATTAATTTCTTTGCTATATCTGGCATTTGACAAAGGGAACGTAATGTTCTCGAAACGTTATGCTTTTTAACTGATTGAATTAAAAGTTATTTTTTATTGCTACAACCAGTGAGTGCCTTTTTCTTTGCCGCTGTACATATATATATATATATAAAACAAAAAATTTAAATTACACATACACACACATATATATATATATATATATATATATATATATATATATATATATATATGTAACAAAGGTAAATGCACTCTCAGGGCTTCCACAAATTTCTTTTTTTCGAAAACGTTCCAATAAAGAAATTTGTGGAAGCCCTGAGAGTGCATTTACCTTTGTTACATATGCTATTTATATCTGCACCCAGGCTACTGTCTCTTGGTGGGCTGATCTGAAAACTGCTTTTTTTAAATAATTCTTTATTTAAATGATTCTGATACAGTATTATTTTTAACCAAATTTTCTTGTATTATCAAAGTTTCTTCTTTCTATGGCTGTCTTAATTTAAAAAATAATGTATATAAGCTAAGGAGGCAGTCAATTTGAGTTTAATGACCCTGTACAGAACTTTTTTTAGTGGTGGCTGACATAAAATTGGTGGCTGCCATTAAGCCAACAATTAGCAAAAAAAAAACTATCGGCTAGATTTAGAGTTCTGCGGCCAAAGGGGTGCGTTAGCTACGCATGCTTTTTTTCCCTGCACCTTTTAAATACCGCTGGTATTTAGAGTTCACAGAAGGGCTGCGTTAGGCTCCAAAAAAGGGAGCGTAGAGCATATTTACCGCCACTGCAACTCTAAATACCAGCGGTGCTTACGGACGCGGCCAGCTTCAAAAACGTGCTCGTGCACGATTCCCCCATAGGAAACAATGGGGCTGTTTGAGCTGAAAAAAAACCTAACACCTGCAAAAAAGCAGCGTTCAGCTCCTAACGCAGCCCCATTGTTTCCTATGGGGAAACACTTCCTAAGTCTGCACCTAACACCCTAACATGAACCCTGAGTCTAAACACCCCTAACATTACACTTATTAACCCCTAATCTGCCGCCCCCGCTATCGCTGACCCCTGCATATTATTATTAACCCCTAATCTGCCGCTCCGTACACCGCCGCAACCTACGTTATCCCTATGTACCCCTAATCTGCTGCCCCTAACACCGCCGACCCCTATATTATATTTATTGACCCCTAATCTGCCGCCCCCAACGTCGCCTCCACCTACCTACACTTATTAACCCCTAATCTGCCGACCGGAGCTCGCTGCTACTCTAATAAATGTATTAACCCCTAAAGCTAAGTCTAAACCTAACACTAACACCCCCCTAAGTTAAATATAATTTAAATCTAACTAAATAAATTAACTCTTATTAAATAAATTAATCCTATTTAAAGCTAAATACTTACCTGTAAAATAAACCCTAATATAGCTACAATATAAATTATAATTATATTGTAGCTATTTTAGGATTAATATTTATTTTACAGGCAACTTTGTAATTATTTTAACCAGGTACAATAGCTATTAAATAGTTAATATCTATTTAATAGTTACCTAGTTAAAATAATTACAAAATTACCTGTAAAATAAATCCTAACCTAAGTTACAATTAAACCTAATACTACACTATCAAAAAAAAATAATATTTACAAACATTAGAAAAATATTACAACAATTTTAAACTAATTACACCTACTCTAAGCCCCCTAATAAAATAACAAAGCCCCCCAAAATAAAAAAATGCCCTACCCTATTCTAAAATTAAAATAGAAAAGCTCTTTTACCTTACCAGCCCTTAAAAGGGCCTTTTGCGGGGCATGCCCCAAAGAATTCAGCTCTTTTACCTGTAAAAAAAAAACATACAATACCCCCCCCCAACATTACAACCCACCACCCACATACCCCTAATCTAACCCAAACCCCCCTTAAATAAACCTAACACTAAGCCCCTGAAGATCTCCCTACCTTGTCTTCACCACACCGGGTCCCGATCTGTCCAGAAGAGCCTCCGAAATCTTCATCCAAGCCCAAGCGGGGGCTGAAGAGTGACGTCCATCCTCCGGCTGAAGTCTGGATCCAAGCGGCGGCTAAAGAATTCCATCTTCGGGCAGAAGTCTTCATCCTATCCGGGCAGAAGAGTCGATCCGGACCCGCAAACATCTTCATCCAAGCCGCATCTTCTATGTTTTTCCATTCGATGACGACCGGCTCCATCTTGAAGACCTCCGGCGCGGATCCATCCTCTTCTTGCGACGTCCTAAGTCCGAATGAAGGTTCCTTTAAATGACGTCATCCAAGATGGCATCCCTCGAATTCCGATTGGCTGATAGGATTCTATCAGCCAATCGGAATTAAGGTAGGACAATTCTGATTGGCTGATGGAATCAGCCAATCAGATTCAAGTTCAATCCGATTGGCTGATCCGATCAGCCAATCAGATTGAGCTTGCATTCTATTGGCTGATCGGAACAGCCAATCGGATTGAACTTGAATCTGATTGGCTGATTCCATCACCCAATCAGAATTTTCCTACCTTAATTCCGATTGGCTGATAGAATCCTATCAGCCAATCGGAATTCGAGGGACGCCATCTTGGATGACGTCCCTTAAAGTAACCGTCATTCGTCGGGAAGTCGTCGGTGAAGATGGATGTTCCACGTCGGCGGGATGACCATGGATCCGGAAGAAAGAAGATTGAAGATGCCGCTTGATAGAAGACTTCAGCCCGATCATGGAACTCTTCAGCTCCCGCTTGGATGAAGACTTCAGTCAGATCATGGACATCTTCAGCCCCCCGCTTGGGCTTGGATCAAGACATCGGAGGCTCTTCTGGATCGATCGGTGAACCTGGCGTGGTGAAGACAAGGTAGGAAGATCTTCAGGGGCTTAGTGTTAGGTTTATTTAAGGGGGGTTTGGGTTAGATTAGGGGTATGTGGGTGGTGGGTTGTAATGTTGGGGGGGGGGTATTGTATGTTTTCTTTTTACAGGCAAAAGAGCTGAATTCTTTGGGGCATGCCCCGCAAAGGGCCCTTTTCAGGGCTGGTAAGGTAAAAGAGCTTTTCTATTTTAATTTTAGAATAGGGTAGGGCATTTTTTTATTTTGGGGGGCTTTGTTATTTTATTAGGGGGCTTAGAGTAGGTGCAATTAGTTTAAAATTGTTGTAATATTTTTCTAATGTTTGCTATATTAGGGTTTATTTTACAGGTAAGTATTTAGCTTTAAATAGGAATAATTTATTTAATAAGAGTTAATTTATTTTGTTAGATTTAAATTATATTTAAGTTAGGGGGGTGTTAGGGTTATGGTTAGACTTAGCTTTAGGGGTTAATACATTTATTATAGTAGCGGTGTGGTCCGGTCGGCAGATTAGGGGTTAATAATTGTAGGTAGGTGGAAGCGACATTGGGGGAGGCAGATTAGGGGTTAATAAATATAATATAGGGGTCGGCTGTGTTAGGGGCAGCAGATTAGGGGTACATAGGTATAATGTAGGTTGCGGCGGTGTACGGAGTGGCAGATTAGGGGTTAAAAAAAATATGCAGGTGTCAGCGATAGCGGGGGCGGCAGATTAGGGGTTAATAAATATTATGTAGGTGTCGGCGGTATTAGGGGCAGCAGATTAGGGGTACATAGGGATAACGTAGGTGGCGGCGGTGTGCAGCCGGCAGATTAGGGGTTAAAAAATTTTAATAGAGTGGCGGTGATGTGGGGGGGCCTAGGTTTAGGGGTACATAGGTAGTTTATGGGTGTTAGTGTACTTTAGAGCACAATAGTTAAGAGCTTTATAAACCGGCGTTAGCCCAAAAAGCTCTTAACTACTGACTTTTTTCTGAGGCTGGAGTCTTGTCGTTAGATTTCTAACGCTCACTACAGCCAAGACTCTAAATACCGGCGTTAGAAAGATCCCATTGAAAAGATAGGATACGCAATTGACGTAAGGGGATCTGCGGTATGGAAAAGTCACGGCTGCAAAGTGAGCGTTAGACTCTTTCCTGACTGACTCTAAATACCAGCGGTAGCCCAAAACCAGCGTTAGGAGCCTCTAACGCTGGTTTTGACGGCTAACGCCAAACTCTAAATCTAGCCGTTAGTTTGAAATTAAAATGGGCCTGCAAATAAATTTATCTTGTATTTTCAAGTAAAGATATTAACAGAATGAAATAAAATATATAGGACTACATTACAGTCATTAAAATGTAATGCTATATCTTGAAATAAAATTTGATTTTTCTGCGTCACTGAAATATACATAATTTATAATTATAATACACAATATAATAAATGCTACTTACAGGCTCTAATGAGCAATCAGAATACCCGGTCTCCGAAGGTCCAAATACCTCCAGAGACAACTCTGACGCAACCTCCTTATCCCGGACACCCTACGCATCCGCCGCATCATCTCATAGACAATGCGGTTCCTATCCTTATGAAGGATAGCCCGGACTCCTCCTATCCTCCCTGGGAAATAGCGTTCCATCCCGTAGACCAGGATGAGTAATTCACCATTCACAAAAATTGGAGGTCGCGCCATTTTAAAATCTCAACTACACTATCAATTATTTTTAAAGTGCAACACAACTATCCCAAGTAGAGAGCAATCTGACACTGTAAAAAAAATAATGTTTGATTGGCGGATTATATTCATCATGTGTTCTTGACTATTGCTATGTAATCCACATTGAAACTGTAATCATTTTATATAATATGCGTCACCACTGACTAAGTAATGAAAACTATATCTTGTAACATTTTTTAGCCTCCTTCACTAATTAGTCCTTCATGAAAACAAATATGAATGTATATTTACTTACATAAGTATATTGAATCAATGTTAAAGGGACACTGAACCCAAATTTTTACTTTAATTTGATTGAAGAAGTTATCGTTTATATAACAATCTTGATTTTATTATAAAAACAAGCTCATTTACTAAATCACTTATCTGAACATTTAATATTATATGCGTCACCAATGACGGCATTATTAATAGGATGTACTAAAAGAATTGAATAACCGTCAATAAAGCTAATACTGTAACACATTTTAATTGATGATAGTCTAATTAATAATGGCTGATTGTTTACGTATTGACTAACTATAAAGGGGAATGAAAATGGAGTCTATTAAGTCCTACAAAGCTTTGCTGATAGCGCTGTAGTTCTTATTGTGATTTTCTTGTGTTTTTCTGGCGACTTTTGTGTACTTTATTTTTGTTATTTTGATATGGCGTCTGGAAAGACAAAATCCGGGCGCAATATCCAATTTACTTTTGATCAGAATCGGATTTTAGTTACCCAGGTTTTAGAGCACTATGATTTTATAATTGGTTCCAAAGCCCAACAGACCTCTCTCTCCAGAAAACCACACATCTGGAGAGATATAGCTGACAGTTTCTCTGCCGAAGGTGCTCATGCGAAATCGGTGGAGCACTGTAAAAAAGAGAGTCTCTGACATTAAGAGAATTTTGATGGCCAAGCTGGCCTGGGAGAAACCGTCTGCACGTAGTACAGGTGGTGGCGTGCCGTATACAGCTGAGCTGTCTTCATATGAGGCTCAGCTGATGGAGAAGCTGGGGCAAATATGACGCTCGGTCTGGATTTGTTTGGGCATGAAACTGACAAGGTGGCAGGTAGTGATGTCGCGAACATAAAAATTTGGGTTCGCGAACGGCGAACGCAAACTTTCACAAAAGTTCACGAACGGGCGAACCGGGCGAACTGCCATAGACTTCAATAGGCAGGGGAATTTTAAAACCCACAGGGACTCTTTCTGGCCACAATAGTGATGGAAAAGTTGTTTCAAGGGGACTAACACCTGGACTGTGGCATGCCGGAGGGGGATCCATGGCAAAACTCCCATGGAAAATTACATAGTTGATGCAGAGTCTGGTTTTAATCCATAAAGGGCATAAATCACCTAACATTCCTAAATTGTTTGGAATAACGTGCTTTAAAACATCAGGTATGATGTTGTATCGATCAAGTAGTGTAAGGGTTACACCCGCTTCACAGTGCGCAGTGTAGGTGATATACCTGCCCTGACCATGCTTTGCAGACCAGGTATCAGTGGTCAGATGGACCCTTGCCCCAACACTGTGTGCCAGATATGCCATTATAGCAGACTTATATGGCTTTGGCGTTGCTTTTTGGTAATTAGAAGGCTGCTAAATGCTGCCAGCAGTGAAGGGGTTAATTAGGGAGCATGTAGGGTGCTTGTAGAGTTATTTTTAGCTTAAGTGTAGTGTAGTAGACAACCCAAAGTATTGATCTAGGCCCATTTTGGTATATTTCATGCCACCATTTCACCGCCAAATGCAATCAAATTTAAAAAAAACTAAAAAATGTTCACAATTATTTTAGGTTCCTCACTGAAATTATTTACAAACAGCTTGTGAAATTATGGCACAAATGGTTGTAAATGCTTCTCTGGGATCCCCTTTGTTCAGAAATAGCAGACATATATGACTTTGGCGTTGCTTTCTGGTAATTAGAATGCCGCTAAATGCTGCTGCGCATCACACGTGTATTATGGCTAGCAGTGAAGGGGTTAATTAGGTAGTTTGTAGGGAGCTTGCAGGGTTAATTTTAGCTTTAGTGTAGAGATCAGCCTCCCACCTGACACATCAGACCCCCTGATCCCTCCCAAACAGCTCCCTTCCCTCCCCCACCCCACAATTGTCCCCGCCATCTTAAGTACTGGTAGAAAGTCTGCCAGTACTAAAATAAAAGGTTTTTAATTTTTTTTATTTTTTTTTAGCATATTTACATATGCTGTGGTGTAGTATCCCCCCTTAGCCCCCAACCTCCCTGATCCCCCCCAAAAAAGGTCTCTAACCCTCCCCATCTGCCTTATTGGCGGCCATCTTGGGTACTGGCAGCTGTCTGCTATTATTTCACAGTCAAAAAAGTGTTGTTGTTTTTTAAATGTACACTACTGTTACACCAGATATGAGTGGTGGCACTGGGCAAGTGGGCACAGTATACGCTGTGAGCCTGACATACACGCTGGCTGGCAGGCAGGCAACTGCAATTAGATTACACAGAAAAAAAAAAAAAGCAGACATGTTCTAGCCCTAAAAAGGGCTTTTTGGGGTGCTGTCCTTACAGCAGAGATCAGATGAGTCCTTCAGGACTGTAGTGGACACTGAATACACTAGCCTAGCTATCGATTTCCCTATTAAATCAGCAGCAGCTACACTGTCCCTCCTCTCACTAAGAATGCAGCTTCCGAATGAATCTAAAATGGATGCTGTCCAGGAGGTACGAGGGTCTGGGAGGGAGGGTCTGCTGCTGATTGGCTGGAATGTGTCTTCTGACTGTGAGGTACAGGGTCAAAGTTTACTCAATGATGAGGAATAGGGGGCGGACCGAACATTGCATATGTTCGCCGTCCGCAGCGAACGCGAACATGCTATGTTCGGCGGGAACTATTCGCCGGCGAACTATTCACAACACCACTAGTGGCAGGTAATTAAAGTTCTATTACATGCGTTCTTCATGTCGCAAAAGTGTTTTAAGGAAAATATATGCCTTTTGTTTTATTGACATTATGATATACAATTATATTAGTACTTATGTTTTCTTGTTTTTATCTTTTTTTTCCTGCATCTACCAGTGCTCCTGCTGCTGCAGGTACAGCTGCTGCTGATGCTGCCACTGATGGGGATGACACACTCCCATTGGCCGTCAGTATCCATACTGAATCCAGCCACAGCTTATCCTCGGCCGCCACACAGCCTGACATTATGTGCAGCACCCCTGAAGGAGCAAGCATTGGCCGAACCACAGGTATGTTTTTTAATGTTAGATTTTTTTTTTAATTCAAATGCTCTTACTCGTATGTTTGTAAATTGATTGTTAACTCTGTATATACACATTTGTTTTTTTCAGCTGTGGTGCGAAGGGCTTTGTGACTTCCTCCAAGTTCATCTTCGATCTCCTCAGGTAACAAAAAGAAGATCAAACATTAATGTTATGTGTGCTCACAGTAGCAGGACATTCAATGCCATAATTTTAAAGTTAAAATGTTATTACTGAAGAATGTAACAGCATTAAACACAAATGTTAAATTACTTTTGGCTAGATTTACGAGTTTTGCGGTAAGTAGGTAGGTTGCGGCGACATTGGGGGCAGGAGATTCGGTGTTAATAACATTATGTAGGTGTCAGCGATGTTGGGGGCGGCAGATTAGGGGTTAATAAGTATAATGTAGGTGGCGGCGACATTGGTAGCAGCAGATTAGGGGTTAATAAGTGTAGGTGTGTGCCAGCGACATTGGGGGTGGCAGATTAGGGGTTAATAAGTGTAGGTAGGTGGCGGCGATGTCGGGGCGGCAGATAAGGGGTTAATAAGTGTAATGTAAGTGTCAGCGATGTCGGGGGCAGCAGATTTGGGGTGTTTAGACTCAGGGTTTATGTTAGAGTGTTAGGTGTAAACATAACTTTTCTTCCCCATAGGAATCAATGGGGCTGCGTTACGGAGCTTTACGCTGCTTTATTGCAGGTGTTAGGCTTTTTTTTTTAGCCGCCTCTCCCCATTGATGTCTATGGGGAAATCGTGCATGAGCACGTAAAACCAACTCACCACAGCTCACCGCAGCGCTGGTATTGGAGTGCGGTATGGAGCTCAATTTTGCTCTATGCTCACTTCTTGCCTGCTAACGCTGGGTTTTTGTAAACCTGTAATACCAGTGCTGCAGGTAAGTGAGCGGTGACAATAACTTGCAAGTTAGTACCGAGCAGCTCTTACCGCAAAACTCATAATCTAGCCATCTGATTGTTGATATAATCTGTTATTTTATAGTATTTCTAAGAATAGTATAGTCAAAAGATGATTTACATAGACCATGCACTTTATATATACATAAAAAAATTGTCCTATTGTTAAATATTCATCTTTATTCATCTTTATTATCTTTATTTGAATTTTTTTTTAAAGGGACATGAAACCCAAACCTTTACTTTGTTGATTCAGATAGAGGCCCCTATTTAAGAAAGGTCTTGCGGACCTGATCTGACACTGCACTCATTTGCATTGAGCTAATGCAGTTCTAAAGAACTGAAATAAGGGGACAGTTTGCAAAAGCCTATATAGAAGGAAAACACAGAGTTAAAATGGTATTGCTATAACTTTAAAAATAAAAACAGAGTCAAGTGTACACCAAACATTTTTTTATTTGAAGATATTTTAATAAACATCTGTTTTTTAAAAACTTTACATTGAACAATTGCAAGATCGACAAAATTAACTACTTTCAATCAATGGCAAGACGGTGATATACAATATAATTTTGTAGATATTTAAATGACAATTCTTGCTAAAACGTAATCCAAAATATAGCATATTTTGGATTAACAATTATATTGTAAAGTAAATATAAATAAATAAAAATACTGTATGTTGCACTGTCAACATTATTGCCCAACAAACGCCTGAATATATTCTGCTCGAGCTTGGACTCCCCTAGCATCATTCTCCTGTAATGGAGGTAGATGTTCACCATACTCATGGACGTCCAAGCTCTCCAGATCTATATCAGGGATTTTTAGGGCAATGTTGTGCAACATACAGCAAATCAAAAAATTAAGGAGATTTTGGAGGGGGCGTACTGAAGAACCCTACCGGAGATGTCCAAGCAGCGGAAAAGGCTCTTCAATACGCAAAACGTGTGCTCAATCACCGATCTGGTGGCAATGTGTGCCTCATTGTAGCGCACCTCTTCCAATCCTTGGGGTTGGGGACGGGTGTGAACAGCCACGGAAGACACAAATATCCAGAATCACTTGCGTAAAAGAAATAGAGCATTGATATTAGCAATCAAAATGACTAAAATATATAATATACATATGTTTGAGTATATGAGATATTTACCTATCAGGATTCCCTCTGGCATTTGTCCCTCCTGGAAGCGATGGAAGATGGCAGAATTCCAGAGGATGAAGGAATCGTGGTTGCAGCCAGGGAGTCCAGAGCATACGCTCATGATTCTCAACCTGGCATCACAATTGACCTGAATATTCAGTGAGTGGTTGTGCTTCCTGTCCCGGTATGGCTCCTCTCTACCCCAGGGAGGCTGCACCAATATATGTGTACAATCTATGACCCCCAATACTCTTGGCAATCCAGCCAGATGATAGAACTGGAGCTTGACAGCATGCCATTCCTCAGGTGTATTGGGACATGATGGACTAGGCGTTGGTGCAAGGCATTCAGGACAACCTTCAGATGATGTGAGAAGGTTGCCTGGCTCATACCTACGCCTAGACCTGCCACAGCCTGGAATGATCCAGTTGCCAAAAAATAGAGGACCGATAGTAATTTCACCATCCCAGGGATTGCCCTAGTCCTTGCAGTGAGTGGCTCGAGAGAGTCCTTGATTTTGACATAGAACCTCCTATTTAGTAGAAATCTATGGATCACCTCTCGGTCACTGAGGGCATGGAGACCAACCCTAGGCAGGAACACCCTTGGCACTCACTGGCGTCTTCGTTGTCGCACAACCGCAGCCATCAACACCCGTCTTTCCCTGCATCTCCTTAAGAACAGGACAAACTGTAAGGCATTTAGTATGTCCATGATCAAATTATAATGAAATTAAGTGATTGATAGCCCTTTTTTTAATGCCAAATTCTACAGCTTGGAATGATTTCAGCAATTGAATAAAAGATGTGCAACACATTACATAACAAATGACTTGCAGAATTTCCGTATTATTGCGTCATTTGACAAGCAAATTGATTGAATAATTTATGCACCACGACAAATGACAGAATTTCTGTATTATTGCGTCATGTGATGAGCAGAATGTTGTGTATAAATTAATATGTATAGAATTTGATCATCCAGGTGAGTTCACCAGCTGTAATAAATGCAGGTGTATTCTTTGTGCAATTAACTAACACCTAGATTATGAGTTTTGCATTATGAGTCGAATAGCAGTGTTGTGGCCCATAATTAGTGATGTCGCGAATAGTTCGCTGGCGAATAGTTCCCGGCGAACATAGCATGTTCGCGTTCGCTGCGGCGGGCGAACATATGCGATGTTCGATCCGCCCCCTATTCGTCATCATTGAGTAATACTTTGACCCTGTACCTCACAGTCAGCAGGCACATTCCAGCCAATCAGCAGCAGACCCTCCCTCCCAGACCCTCCTACCTCCTGGACAGCATCCATTTTAGATTCATTCGGAAGCTGCATTGTTAGTAAGAGGAGGGACAGTGTAGCTGCTGCTGATTGAATAGGGAAATCTATAGCTAGGCTAGTGTATTCAGTGTCCACTACAGTCCTGAAGGACTCATCTGATCTCTGCTGTAAGGACAGCACCCCAAAAAGCCATTTTTATGGCCAGAACATCTGCTTTTTTTTTTTTTTTCCTGTGTAATATAATTACAGTTGCCTGCCTGCCAGCGTGTGTGTCAGGCTCACAGCGTATACTGTGCCCACTTGCCCAGTGCCACCACTCATATCTGGTGTAACAGTAGTGTAGATTAAAAAAAAAACACACTTTTTTGACTGTGTTAAATAACAGCAGTCAGTTTCCTTCACACGTGTGCGTTTCAGTGCCTGCCTGCCAGGGCACAGTGTCACCCCTGTGCAACTCATATGTGGTGTAACAGTAGTGTAGATTTTAAAAAAAAAACACACTTTTTTGACTGTGTTAAATAATAGCAGTCAGTTTCCTTCACACGTGTGCATTTCAGTGCCTGCCTGCCAGGGCACAGTGTCACCCCAGTGCAACTCATATCTAGTGTAACAGTAGTGTAGATTTAATAACAACAACACTTTTTTGACTGTGTTAAATAATAGCAGTCAGTTTCCTTCACACGTGTGCGTTTCAGTGCCTGCCTGCCAGGGCACAGTGTCACCCCAGTGCAACTCATATGTGGTGTAACAGTAGTGTAGATTTAAAAAAAAAAACACACTTTTTTGACTGTGTTAAATAATAGCAGTCAGTTTCCTTCACACGTGTGCGTTTCAGTGCCTGCCTGCCAGGGCACAGTGTCACCCCAGTGCAACTCATATGTGGTGTAACTGTAGTGTAGATTTATAAAAAAAAACAACACTTTTTTGACTGTGTTAAATAATAGCAGTCAGTTTCCTTCACACGTGTGCATTTCAGTGCCTGCCTGCCAGGGCACAGTGTCACCCCAGTGCAACTCATATCTAGTGTAACAGTAGTGTAGATTTAATAACAACAACACTTTTTTTACTGTGTTAAATAATAGCAGTCAGTTTCCTTCACACGTGTGCGTTTCAGTGCCTGCCTGCCAGGGCACAGTGTCACCCCAGTGCAACTCATATGTGGTGTAACAGTAGTGTAGATTTAAAAAAAAAAAAAAAAACACTTTTTTGACTGTGTTAAATAATAGCAGTCAGTTTCCTTCACACGTGTGCGTTTCAGTGCCTGCCTGCCAGGGCACAGTGTCACCCCAGTGCAACTCATATGTGGTGTAACAATAGTGTAGATTTAAAAAAAAAACACTTTTTTGACTGTGTTAAATAATAGCAGTCAGTGTCCTTCACACGTGTGCGTTTCAGTGCCTGCCTCCCAGGGCACAGTGTCACCCCAGTGCAACTCATATCTGGTGTAACAGTAGTGTAGATTTAAAAAAAACAACACTTTTTTGACTGTGTTAAATAATAGCAGTCAGTTTCCTTCACACGTGTGCGTTTCAGTGCCTGCCTGCCAGGGCACAGTGTCACCCCAGTGCAACTCATATCTAGTATAACAGTAGTGTAGATTTAAAAAAAACAACACTTTTTTGACTGTGTTAAATAATAGAAGTCAGTTTCCTTCACACGTGTGCGTTTAAGTGCCTGCCTGCCAGAGCACAGTGTCACCCCAGTGCAACTCATATCTGGTGTAACAGTAGTGTACATTTAAAAAAAACAACACTTTTTTGACTGTGTTAAATAATAGCAGTCAGTTTCCTTCACACGTGTGCGTTTCAGTGCCTGCCTGCCAGAGCACAGTGTCACCCCAGTGCAACTCATATCTGGTGTAACAGTAGTGTAGATTTAAAAAAACAACACTTTTTTGACTGTGTTAAATAATAGCAGTCAGTTTCCTTCACACGTGTGCGTTCCAGGGCCTGCCTGCCAGGGCACAGTGTCACCCCAGTGCAACTCATATCTGGTGTAACAGTAGTGTAGATTTAAAAAAACAACACTTTTTTGACTGTGTTAAATAATAGCAGTCAGTTTCCTTCACACGTGTGCGTTTCAGTGCCTGCCTGCCAGGGCACAGTGTCACCCCAGTGCAACTCATATGTGGTGTAACAGTAGTGTACATTTAAAAAAAACAACACTTTTTTGACTGTGTTAAATAATAGCAGTCAGTTTCCTTCACACGTGTGCATTTCAGTGCCTGCCAGGGCACAGTGTCACCCCAGTGCAACTCATATCTGGTGTAACAGTAGTGTACATTTTAAAATAAAAATACAATTTTGACTGTAATAGATTGAATAGCAGTTAGTTGTCTGCAAGCGTGTGTGTCAGGCCTACAGCGTCTACTCTGCCAACTTCTGCCAGTGCACAGTGCCACTCATATCTGTTGTCACAGTAGCTTGCACACATAGTACCACTAATCGAAAAAAAAACTGTAAGGCATTTAGTATGTCCATGATCAAATTATAATGAAATTAAGTGATTGATAGCCCTTTTTTTAATGCCAAATTCTACAGCTTGGAATGATTTCAGCAATTGAATAAAAGATGTGCAACACATTACATAACAAATGACTTGCAGAATTTTCGTATTATTGCGTCATTTGACAAGCAAATTGATTGAATAATTTATGCACCACGACAAATGACAGAATTTCTGTATTATTGCGCCATGTGATGAGCAGAATGTTGTGTATAAATTAATATGTATAGAATTAGATCATCCAGGTGAGTTCACCAGCTGTAATAAATGCAGGTGTATTCTTTGTGCAATTAACTAACACCTAGATTATGAGTTTTGCATTATGAGTCGAATAGCAGCGTTGTGGCCCATAATTAGTGATGTTGCGAATAGTTCGCTGGCGAATAGTTCCCGGCGAACATAGCATGTTCGCGTTCGCTGCGGCGGGCGAACATATGCGATGTTCGATCCGCCCCCTATTCATCATCATTGAGTAATACTTTGACCCTGTACCTCACAGTCAGCAGGCACATTCCAGCCAATCAGCAGCAGACCCTCCCTCCCAGACCCTCCTACCTCCTGGACAGCATCCATTTTAGATTCATTCGGAAGCTGCATTGTTAGTGAGAGGAGGGACAGTGTAGCTGCTGCTGATTGAATAGGGAAATATATAGCTAGGCTAGTGTATTCAGTGTCCACTACAGTCCTGAAGGACTCATCTGATCTCTGCTGTAAGGACAGCACCCCAAAAAGCCTTTTTTATGGCCAGAACATCTGCTTTTTTTTTTTCCTGTGTAATATAATTGCAGTTGCCTGCCTGCCTGCCAGCGTGTGTGTCAGGCTCACAGCGTATACTGTGCCCACTTGCCCAGTGCCACCACTCATATCTGGTGTAACAGTAGTGTAGATTTAAAAAAAACAAAAACACTTTTTTGACTGTGTTAAATAACAGCAGTCAGTTTCCTTCACACGTGTGCGTTTCAGTGCCTGCCTGCCAGGGCACAGTGTCACCCCTGTGCAACTCATATGTGGTGTAACAGTAGTGTAGATTTAAAAAAAAACACACTTTTTTGACTGTGTTAAATAATAGCAGTCAGTTTCCTTCACACGTGTGCGTTTCAGTGCCTGCCTGCCAGGGCACAGTGTCACCCCAGTGCAACTCATATGTGGTGTAACTGTAGTGTAGATTTAAAAAAAAAAAAAAAAACTTTTTTGACTGTGTTAAATAATAGCAGTCAGTTTCCTTCACACGTGTGCATTTCAGTGCCTGCCTGCCAGGGCACAGTGTCACCCCAGTGCAACTCATATCTAGTGTAACAGTAGTGTAGATTTAATAACAACAACACTTTTTTGACTGTGTTAAATAATAGCAGTCAGTTTCCTTCACACGTGTGCGTTTCAGTACCTGCCTGCCAGGGCACAGTGTCACCCCAGTGCAACTCATATGTGGTGTAACAGTAGTGTAGATTTAAAAAAAACAACACTTTTTTGACTGTGTTAAATAATAGCAGTCAGTTTCCTTCACACGTGTGCGTTTCAGTGCCTGCCTGCCAGGGCACAGTGTCACCCCAGTGCAACTCATATCTAGTATAACAGTAGTGTAGATTTAAAAAAAAAAAACACTTTTTTGACTGTGTTAAATAATAGAAGTCAGTTTCCTTCACACGTGTGCGTTTAAGTGCCTGCCTGCCAGGGCACAGTGTCACCCCAGTGCAACTCATATCTGGTGTAACAGTAGTGTAGATTTAAAAAAAACAACACTTTTTTGACTGTGTTAAATAATAGCAGTCAGTTTCCTTCACACGTGTGCGTTTCAGTGCCTGCCTGCCAGGGCACAGTGTCACCCCTGTGCAACTCATATGTGGTGTAACAGTAGTGTAGATTTAAAAAAAAAAACACACTTTTTTGACTGTGTTAAATAATAGCAGTCAGTTTCCTTCACACGTGTGCGTTTCAGTGCCTGCCTGCCAGGGCACAGTGTCACCCCAGTGCAACTCATATGTGGTGTAACTGTAGTGTAGATTTAAAAAAACAACAACACTTTTTTGACTGTGTTAAATAATAGCAGTCAGTTTCCTTCACACGTGTGCATTTCAGTGCCTGCCTGCCAGGGCACAGTGTCACCCCAGTGCAACTCATATCTAGTGTAACAGTAGTGTAGATTTAATAACAACAACACTTTTTTGACTGTGTTAAATAATAGCAGTCAGTTTCCTTCACACGTGTGCGTTTCAGTACCTGCCTGCCAGGGCACAGTGTCACCCCAGTGCAACTCATATGTGGTGTAACAGTAGTGACTGTGTTAAATAATAGAAGTCAGTTTCCTTCACACGTGTGCGTTTCAGTGCCTGCCTGCCAGGGCACAGTGTCACCCCAGTGGAACTCATATGTGGTGTAACAGTAGTGTACATTTAAAAAAAACACTTTTTTGACTGTGTTAAATAATAGCAGTCAGTTTCCTTCACACGTGTGCATTTCAGTGCCTGCCAGGGCACAGTATCACCCCAGTGCAACTCATATCTGGTGTAACAGTAGTGTACATTTTAAAAAAAAAATACAATTTTGACTGTAATAGATTGAATAGCAGTTAGTTGTCTGCAAGCGTGTGTGTCAGGCCTACAGCGTCTACTCTGCCAACTTCTGCCAGTGCACAGTGCCACTCATATCTGTTGCCACAGTAGCTTGCACGCATAGTACCACTAATCGAAAAAAAAAATGACGGGCAGAGGCAGGCCACCCCTCAGGGTCCGTCGTATTCATGGTGCTGTGATTCCCTTTGGCCCTAGAATAATGCCAGTGTTCAGAGGCCACAAACCCCGAACTCGAACATTTCTGAGGACATAGTTGACTGGCTAACACAGGACACCCAATCTTCTACAGCTTCCGCTCGGAACCTTGACGCACCATCCTCCTCCAGCTTATCTTCGGGTACCTCTCAAGTTACCATTCACCCGCCTGCCACCACCACCAACACTAGCACCACAGCCACTTCACTTGATGTGTCAGAGGAGTTATTTACACATCAGTTGGAAGAAATGAGTGATAGTAATGCGCAACCATTATTGCCAGAGGATGTAGATAACAGGGATATGTCTCAGTCAGGCAGCATTACACACATGGACGTACGGTGTGATGATGATGATGTTGTACCTGCTGCTGCTTCCTTTGTTGAGTTGTCAGATACAAGTGAAGCGGTTGATGATGACGATGCGTCCGTGGATGTCACGTGGGTGCCCGCTAGAAGAGAAGAAGAAGAGGGGGAAAGTTCAGATGGGGAGAGAGAGGAGGAGGAGACGAGTTGGAAGGAGGAGGAGGTCATCGCAAGGAGCTAGTGGCACAGTCAGACAGCATGCATCGGCACCCGGGGTCAGCCAGACAGCACGCCAATCAACGCATGCTGTTGCCACCACCAGAATGCCGTCATCGCAGAGCTCAGCAGTGTGGCATTTTTTTGTGTGTCTGCCTCTGACAACAGCGATGCCATTTGCAACCTGTGCCAAAAGAAACTGAGTTGTGGGAAGTCCAACACCCACCTAGGTACAACTGCTTTGCGAAGGCACATAATCGCACATCACAAACGCCTATGGGATCAACACATGAGTACAAGCAGCACACAAACTCAAAGCCGCCATCCTCCTCCTGGTCCAGCATCTTCAGCCACGTCAACCACTGCTGTCCTCCTTTCCCCCTCTCAACCATCCGCCACGCTGTGTCTCGCCTTGAGCAGGTCCTGCTCATCTGACCACAGTCAGGTGTCTGTCAAGGACATGTTTGAGCGTAAGAAGCCAATGTCACAAAGTCACCCCCTTGCCCGGCATCTGACAGCTGGCTTGACTGAACTCTTAGCCCGCCAGCTTTTACCATACAAGCTGGTGGAGTCTGAGGCGTTCAAAAAATTTGTAGCTATTGGGACACCGCAGTGGAAGGTACCCGGACGAAATTTCTTTGCACAAAAGGCAATCCCCAACCTGTACTCGATTGTGCAAAAGGAAGTAATGGCATGTCTGGCACACAGTGTTGGGGCAAGGGTCCATCTGACCCAAATTTGAAGTAGGAGGACCGACCAAGCATCTTTTTCCATCTCCCGATTCCTAAAATCGATGCCATATACACGTCCCCTTATATGGGACGTAACAGGGATTAAACTGATAAGAATAGAACTACTTAACACACCACTCATATCTGGTGGCACATTAGATTGCATGCGCAGTGCCCCAAATTTGAAGTAGGAGGACCGACCAAGCATCTTTTTCCATCTCCCGGTTCCTAAAATCGATGCCATATACACGTCCCCTGATAGGGGACATAACAGGGATTAAACTGATATGAATAGAACTACTTAACACACCACTCATATCTGGTGGCACATTAGATTGCATGCGCAGTGCCCCAAATTTGAAGTAGGAGGACCGACCAAGCATCTTTTTCCATCTTCCGGTTCCTAAAATCGATGCCATATACACGTCCCCTGATAGGGGACGTAACAGGGATTAAACTGATAGGAATAGTATTACTTAACACACCTTATAATAATGCAGAGAGAGGAAATGCAGAGAGAGGAGTCTGAAGAAGAGGAGTCAGAGGAGGAAGGTGGCTTTGAGGAGTGGAAGACCAAACACAGCAGGCGTCCCAGGGGGCTTGTTGTCACCTTTCGGGGACCCTTGGTGTTGTACGTGGCTGGGTGGAGGAAGAGACCTTCAATGACATCAGTGAGGACAAGGAACGGGACATGGTTAGCTTGGTATCCAACCTTGTGCAAATGGGGAGTTTGCGGTTGTGCAAATGGACTGTTTGCAGTTGTTTGGTCTGTCACTGTGAAGCGGGCGTAACCCTTACACTACCTGATCGATACAACATCATACCTGATGTTTTAAAGCACGTTATTCCAAACAATTTAGGAATTTTAGGTGATTTATGCCCTTTATGGCTTAAAACCAGACTCTGCATCAACTATGTAATTTTCCATGGGAGTTTTGCCATGGATCCCCCTCCAGCATGCCACAGTCCAGGTGTTAGTCCCCTTGAAACAACTTTTCCATCACTATTGTGGCCAGAAAGAGTCCCTGTGGGTTTTAAAGTTCGCCTGCCTATTGAAGTCTATGGCGGTTCGCCCGGTTCGCCCGTTCGCGGACAGTTGCGGAAGTTCGCGTTCGCTGTTTGCGAACCCAAATTTTTAAGTTCGGGACATCACCACCCATAATGCATAATTTTCCCTAACGCAGCCATTACGAATCTTGTCGGTATAGCTGTACCGCAATCCTTTTAGCCTATAACGCAACTTCAGTCCTGCACTCCTAAAAATGAAGTTTTTACAAGGGATTCCCATAGCACCAGTATTATGAGTTTTGCGGAGAGGCTAAAAAGCAAGCGTTACAGCCTAAAACTACAAGATCCGTAATGCCATCTAAAGTCAGTAGTTATGAGTTTTACGCTACAAAGCTGTAACATAAAACTCATAACTAATGTGTTAAAAAGAACACTAAACAACCATAAACTACCTGTTAACCACTAAACCGAGGCCCTCCCGCATCGCAAATACTATAATAAATTTATTAACCCCTAATCTCCCGCTCCCGACAATTCCGCCACTAAGAAAATTTATTAACCCCTATTCCGCTGCTCCCCGACATTGTCACCACTATAATAAAGTTATTAACCCCTAAACCGCCGCCCTCCCGCATCGAAAACAATATTTAAATATTATTGACCCCTAATCTGCCGTCCGCCCACATCACCCCCACTATACTAAAGTTATTAAGCCCTATACCGCCGCCACTATAATAAACCTATTAAACCCTAAACCGAAAGCTCCCCCACAACGAAATATAATAAATTAAACTATTAACCCCTAAACCGAAAGCCCCCGGCATTGCAATAAACTAATTTAAACTAGTAACCCCTAAGCCTAACCCTAACGTAACCCTAACCCTAACACCCCCTAACTTTAACATAATTAAAATAGAGCTAAATTAAACTTACAATTATTAACTAAATAAACCTATTAACCCCTAAACCGCCAGCCCCCAACATTGCAACAACCTAATCAGGGCCGGCCCTAGCCATTGCGGGGCCCAAGGCAGGATGACAAAATGGGGCCCCCTTTATCTCCGCCCCAACCCCGCCCAGTCTCCACCCCCAATCCTGCCCAGTCTCCACCCCCAAACCCACCCCCAGTTTTTAAAATTAATTTTAAAAAAAATGGGAGAAAAATAGTTTAAAGGTAATGCACAACATTTTAAAAAAACTAAACAAAACAAATCCACTAATGAGGAGCACTATAGCATTGTATATATTGCAATAAACCATTTGTACTATTGGAACAACTGTTTATGTATATAATGAAGAATTATGCTGACAATTAGGGACAGTTGATTTGAACTGGGCCTTATTTTGTGTTTTCTTATGATAACAGGAACATTACAGAGACGCCAGGGCCGGCCTAGCAAGTGCAGGTCCATAGGCAGAATGACAGCGCAGTGGCCTCTACCCAGAACAATAAATACTTAAAGAAATGGGGCAACCACACACACACACCCCCACCAACCACACACACCAACCAACCCCCCCCCACACACACACACACCAACCACACACACACACACTAAAGGGTAATAGAAATATTTGTAAACATTTTTTTTATTTTTTTTAAGATGTTAATGCTTTATTTAGAATACCAAGGTATGGCAGCTACCTGTTGTAATAAGGTTTGATTCATAGCCCCAACCATTATAGAAAGCAGTTAGGTAGTGTACATTGTGCATTTTATATGCAACTGTAAACAAATCTGGCATTACATTTAAACAAAAAGTACCTTAGTTACACCAAGTTACAATGAAAGTAAAGTTTAACTTTGCAGTTACATTCTTTGATGTAGACATTAGACATTGATGTCCAATATCCACATAATCTTACAGATGTTAATACCATGAAAACCCAAGCAAAAATGTATAGAAATGGGAAGCAACTGAAATGGTGTAAATAGCTTAAGCTTAGTTGCAGGCAGGTACTTACTGTAACTAAGTCAAGCTGGTTAGCTGAAAATTACAGTTGTGTATTTTATTTACTTTATACAATTTTAAATCCATATATTGAGGTATTGTGACACATGATGGTATGCCAAGCTTTGTTATTGAGCTTTTATTAGTGACAATTCACGTAACATGCACCACACCAATAGGAATCAGCGGTCAAATCATAAAGGATATCCCAGCCCCACTGCAATAAAATGATGCCCCCAGCACCCCTGCAATAAAATGATGCTCCCAGCAATAAAATGATGCCCCCAGCACCCTGCAATAAAATGATGCCCCCAGCACCCTTCAATAAAATGATGCTCCCAGCACCCTGCAATAAAATGATGCTCCCAGCACCCTGCAATAAAATGATGCTCCCAGCAATAAAATGATGCCCCCAGCAATAAACTGATGCTCCCAGCAATAAACTGATGCCCCCAGCACACCTGCAATAAAATTATGCTCCCAGCCCCCTCTGTAATAAATTATGCCCCTGCAATAAAATGATGCTCCCAGCCCCCTCTGTAATAAATTATGCCCCAGCAATAAAATGATGCTCCCAGCCCCTCTCTGTAATAAATTATGCCCCAGCAATAAAATGATGCTCCCAGCCAGCCCCCCTGCAATAAAATTATGCCCCCAGCCAGCCCCCCCTGCAATAAAATTATGCCCCCAGCCAGCCCCCCCTGCAATAAAATTATGCCCCCAGCCAGCCTCCCCTGCAATAAAATTATGCCCCCAGCCAGCCCCCCCTGCAATAAAATTATGCCCCCAGCCAGCCCCCCCTGCAATAAAATGATGCCCCTAGCCAGCCCCCCCGAAATAAAATGATGCCCCCAGCCAGGCAGCCAGCCCCCCCTGCAATAAAATTATGCCCCCAGCCAGCCCCCCCTGCACCTGGCAGACAGTCAGACTCAGACACGTCGGTGACAGTGAGTGACTCACCACTCTCGTCGTCGCATCAACTCGGACCGGACTCTGGCTGCCTGCGACTCCCACTCTGCATCTTACCAAGACCAAGTTACCTGTCCTGCAAACACTGACTGATCTCCGAGTCCGCCCCTCCTCCAGTACCCTCTCACTCCTGGCGCACTGCGCACGCAAATGTTTTTTAAAAAAATGGCGGCAAAAAAGAAAAAAAAAAATGTTTGGAAAAAAAAAAGTCATCTTAAAAAAAAATTACAAAATTACAAAAAATATATATTTTTAAGCCGGTGCGGGGCCCCCCTGACTGCGGGGCCCGAGGCTCCGCCTTGCCCAAAGGCCGGTCCTGAACCTAATTTTAACTATATTAACCCCTAAACCTAACCCTAACCCTAACGTAACCATAATCCTAAACCTAACCCTAACACCCCCTAACTTTAACATAATGAAATTAGATCTAAATTAAATTTACAATGATTAACTAAATAATTCCTATTTGAAACTAAATACTTACCTGTGAAATAAAACCTAACGGCTAGATTACAGTTTTGCGTTATGAGGGGTGCGGTGCTAACTTGCATGTTATTGTCACCGCTCACTTCCCTACAGTGCTGGTATTACAGGTTTATAAAAACCCGGCGTTAGCAGGCAAGAAGTGAGCGTAGAGCAAAATTGAGCTCCATACCGCACTCCCAATATCAGCGCTGCTGAAAGCTGCGGTGACCTGGTTTTACGTGCTCGTGCACAATTTCCACATAGTCATCAATGGGGAGAGCCGGCTGAATAAAAGTCTAACACCTGCCAAAAAGCAGCTTAAAGCTCCGTAACGCAGCCCCATTGATTCCTATGGGGAAACAAAATTGATGTTTACACCTAACACCCTAACATGAACCCTTAGTCTAAACACCCCTAATCTTACACTTATTAACCCCTAATCTGGCGCCCCAACATAACCGACACCTACATTATACTTATTAACCCCTAATCTGCCGCTCTGGACATCGCTGCCACTATAATAAACATAAACATATTAACCGCCGCACTCCCGCATCACAAACACTAGTTAAATATTATTAACCCCTAATCTGCCGCCCCTAACATCACCGCCACCTACCTACATTTATTAACCCCTAATCTGCCGCCCCTAACGTCGCCGCCACTAACGTCGCCGCCACTATACTAAATTTATTAACCCCTAAACCTAAGTCTAACCCTAACACCCGCTAACAAATATAATTAAAATAAATCTAAATAAAAATTACTATCTTTACCTAAATAATTCCTATTTAAAACTAAATACTTACCTATAGAATAAACCCAAAGCTATCTACAATATAACTAATAGTTACATTGTAGCTAGCTTAGGGTTTATTTTTATTTTACAGCTAAGTTTGTATTTATTTTAACTAGGTAGAATAGTTAGTAAATAGTTATTAACTATTTACTAACTACCTAGCTAAAATAAATACAAATTTACCTGTAAAATAAAACCTAACCTGAGTTACACTAACACCTAACCTTACACTACAATTAAATAAATGACCTAAATTAAATACAATTACCTAAATTACAAAAAAACCCCACTAAATTACACAAAATAAAAAAATAAATTATCAGATATTTAAACAAATTACACCTAATCTAATAGCCCTATCAAAATAACCCCCCCCCCCCAAAATAAAAAAAAACCCTAGCCTAAACTAAACTACCAATAGCCCTTAAAAGGGCCTTTTGCGGGGCATTGCACATGTACCCGCAATGTACCTGTAAATTTTTTTACAAACAACCCCCCAAGAGTAAAACCTACCACCCACACAACCAACCCCCAAATAAAATCCTAACTAAAAAGCTAAGCTACCCATACCTACTATCTATGACATATGTGAATATGTTACATATATTATTTCTATATCATTGTATGAATATATTAAGAGAGAGTATTTTCTACAGGTAATTTATTTATTCTATAATTTAAAGCAGAGTCTTAGCATTAATATGTACTAGGGTTTTATTTGCCTCTGTATGCCTATGCAATGACTCTGGAGCTGAAATCCTAGGCATAAGATCCCTGAAACATAGGGACATGGTATAGTATAGTATGTTTAACTTTAACTTTAAAATTGGATAGGTGTGGGTTTCCGGTGGAGGAGGAGCTGCACAGCTGCAGCTCAGCTCGTTTCTCCAGTCTCCTGGACCTTGGCGGTGCTCTTTTCGCGCCAGCCCCTGCTCTGGGGCTTCCCTGGGATAGTCTCAAGAACCGCACCGGAACCCCTGACAGTGGCATACCATCCCACTGCTTTACCCTAACTACCAGTTTTTTGGCCTTTTAGACAACAGCTTTACAACCTACTGACCTTAAACAAAAACTAAAGGTGCCTCTTACCACACCTAGCTTTACTACGCTGACCTGCCTTTTGCTATAAGCAATCAAACTGCCTTGCTTCGTTGGCTGCCTCCTTCCCTTGGAGATAAGACGCATTCTGTGGTCCCTGGCCCTCCCCCCTCCCCGTGCTGCCATCCCCTGACAGCCTAGCGTGAAAGCCTACAACAACCATCTCCTTGTCGCACCTGGTGTCTCTCCGGCCCTGTCGGCTGGGGCTTGTCCTTCTCCCTCCCCCACCGGTGCTGCGCGGGAGGGAGTTGGGCTTGGTCTGGAGTGTGGACCCGGTGTGCAGCTTGTTCCTGTGTTGCTTGGCCGCCCGGCGCGGCGCCGCCCACTCCCCCCCCACCGGTGCTGCGTGGGGGGAGCTGAGCGCGGTTCTCGGTTGGGGAGCCGACAAGGGGTCCTTGGCGCGGCTTCGGGGCCGAAACCGCCCGACAACGATCTGCGGGCTATCACAGAGGCTAACTGATGGTAGGATTCCTTGGAGGGGGTGAGTTTGCCAGCCACGCTGGAGATAAACTACCTGTGGGAACTGTTTTCGGTTGCAGCAAGGGGATGAAAGAACAGCCCTAGGAAATATTTTATTCTATCTGAATTCAGCTAAGATTGTGATTAATAAGGGCCTGAGTGTGAAGATAAGTGAGAGATACTCTTTAAACTGCTTAAGCTCATATGCTCGCAAACTTTTGCCTCCTCCTTGCCCCTTAATTACTGAGGACACTGCACAGGCTCTCCTTCTATGGCTCTGTAGCAAATCTCTTGTGAAACACTCCAGATTGAGGAACATTTCATTTAAAAATTTGACTCTACAAAAACAAGACTCTGGGTCACTCTAAAAGACACTGAAGAGGCTGTTTTTCTTCTGCTTTTTCTTTTCTTTTTTTCTCTGCAGAATTAAGTTTACTGTACTTACTAATGGACATTTTAAACTAGATCCATCAGTTCATTTATTTTTACTTAATTCTAGGCTTGTTAGGCCTATTTTTTTTTTTTTTGTCCATTGCTGTTAAGAGATTCTTTAATAATATCCCTACTGTTCATCAGGGTAATCATTCTATATTGAGGATAGGCTGATTTAAGACGTACACAGCATTTATATATCGTTGCAAAGCACTTTGTCTTTATTAGAGGCTGTATCTCAAGGAAGCATTGCATGTTTATTATGTCTATTATGTAACTGACTGACAGCCAAATCTCTGACTTATCCCTGCTAAAGGTTAAAGAAAGACAAATTTTTAGGGGTCTACTCAGCAGAGAAGACTAGTTAAATTGGAAGCTTATAGTATTTACCTTCCTTATAAAAATATTAAAAGATCCTGAAAGGTAACCTGTAAGCCCCATAACTAAGTATACTTCGATATTAATCTATCCCAGGCTTTCCTGGATGGATATCTGGCAAAGTATAAAACTATACGCATCTTTTTGCTATAAGTATTGCTTGTGCCCCTATATGGCCTTCCGTGCAATAGGAAGGAAATAAGGATATCAATCCAAGGCTAAACTCCCCTTTTATTTAATCTTAATTGTCAATATTAACATGACTAAAACGCCCTAGACTTAAAAGAAGTTATACTCTGCAAGGGTTATACTGATATATTGGCTATATATTATGCATGAATAATTATTGGGAAAAATGTGAATCAAATTGGTTAACTGCTTTTCAAATACGATAACTGTGGTATACATTGTGGTGACTGTGGTTTAATTGTGGTATATACAATAATGATGGTGTAATAATGGCACTGCGACAAGGTTATAGAGAGTAGATCAGAAACTGCAGCAAAACTAGCTGCCCAGGTTTATAATAGATTAATTAAGTTATTAATACAATTCAGTAAGCTACACGGAAAAGGGAGCAACAGCAAAGTAGCCTTGGAGGGGAAGAAGAAGGAGAAGGAAAAGGGGAAAATACTGTAAATTGCACGTATTATTTAAATATCTTCTCAAAGGGTTAACTTGGCCGAAGGAAGCAACAGACTTTAGAAGTAAAGTAGGGGCTAGAGATATCATTAGTGGAAGAAGCTTTTAGAACAAATGTGAACACAGAGAGCCGGAGAAGAGAAGGGGTTAAACTCAGAGCCACTTCTGTTGTGGCTCCACAATTAATCACTTATTGGATTTTTCTCACTATCAATAACACGTGAATCTTTCTCACAGTATATATCCCTCCCAATTGCCCAGCACTATCACTATCACACATAATCCCTCACATCCTTTTTGCTCTATCACTCCCCTGCAGGTGTTTTTTTTTTTTTTTTTTTTTTTCTCTCTCGCGCCTCCCCCTCACTTCACTATCAGCACTTTGGTAAACCTAAAATTAAGAGCACAGTCCTAAATCACAGGTGGGTACACCACACATGGATAAATTCCTAAACACGCACGGTAAAACCCCCTCTCCAATGATGGCGAACAGAAACAGAGATAAGAAAATAAAAAGCTCAATAAATACCTCAGTGGATACTAATCTAGCTCCCAGCAATCTTCCATACCCCAGCGAACCTTCCAATACCCAAGCCTTGGTGGATAGTATCTTAGAAGCACTTGCCCCTAAGTTTGACACTTTGAGGTCAGAGATCAAGCAAGATATTAGATCACTTTCACAAGAGCTTAGGCAGTTCTCCAACAGAGTACAAGAACTTGAGCAACGAGTCTCAGATCTTGAAGATTTAACGGTCACATATACCACAAAATCTAAAATTAATGAAGCAACAATCGAAAAACTTCAGTTTAAAATTGAGGACTTAGAAAACCGTTCTAGACGGAATAATTTTAGAATTGTAGGAGTACCAGAAGAGAAGCAGTATGATAATTTAAATAACTTTATTTCTGAAACACTAGTTCAACTCCTCAAAATTCCAATTGCATATCCCAAAATTATTATTGAAAGAGCTCACAGACTAGGGAGACCTGCCCCAGACAACACAGAGAAAGCTAGGCCAAGACCAATTATAGTCAAACTACTGAACTTCCAGGATAAAATTACCCTTTTTCAATATTACCGTAAAAATCAGCCCATTTCAATAGGGAACTCTAGTATTTTTATGTTCCAAGACTTCTCGGTTGAAACGGCAACCAAGAGAAGGATGTTATCCCCAACATGCACTAAACTTATTAATCTGGGTATACGGGCTACCCTGATCTATCCAGCAAGGCTCAAAGTATGGGACAAGGATGAAATTTACTATGCTGAGACGGCCAAAGAGGCAAGTGAACTCTTAGCTAAATTAAAAATATCTGAATAATTAATATATTCAAATTAAAAGTGAGACAGTTGATAATTGTTAAGAAATGGCTCAAAATTTTGGTTTTTTCCCCTTGGTGCCCATTCCCCCCCCTACAGCCTCAGGCTTCCCCCCCAAAACCTCCCCCCCCTCCGCCAATCTAATTTTTTTTTTTTTTTTTCTTCTTATCCCCCTATACTAAACTAAGAATATGACAAAATTAGAAAGTATTACATTTGTTTCGTGGAACATTGGAGGTCTCACATCCCCCATAAAAAGGACAGCAATCTTAAACCAGTTGAGGAAAATAAAGTCTGACATAGTATTCCTCCAGGAAACGCATTTAAAAATAGAGGAAACTAGGAAACTAAAGAAATCCTGGGTAAAGGAGGTACTGGCCACTCCAAGTTTAAACAGAAAAAGAGGCGTAGCCATACTCTTGGGGAAAAAGATAATGGCCAATGGCTTAGAGATTCTTAGTACAAAGGCAGACCCAGAGGGGAGATTCATATTGTTAAAAATCAAGGTGGCGAAAACCATATACACATTATGTAACCTATACGCACCTAATGTGATAGACGCATCTTTCTGGGACTCCTTATTAAATATAATTATGTTATTCCAGGAAGGCTTTTTGATATGCGGGGGCGACTTCAACATGGCCCCACAATATCCGATAGACAGACTAAGATCAGTTGCTAATCAACTTAAAAATAAAAGAGATAACCTGGAAACTAAGATTTTTAAAAAAATCACACAGAATTTGGCAATAAAAGACATTTGGAGACTGCAGAATCCAGAGACAAGAAACTTTACATGCTTATCCAGGGCCCATAAATCATTTTCCAGAATTGACCTATTTTTAGTGGACACTAAGCTCTTAGAGCAGAAAGTAATGACAGAGATCTTACCTATTTCCCTCTCGGACCATGCCCCCATTGTTCTTCAGTTTCAGGAACCTGATAAGAGATGCAAACAAGCACGTTTTTTTTTCCCCAGGTATCTATCAAAAGATTTAAAATTTAAAAATTGGCTCAATCTCAAATTTAAAAATTATGCGGAGCACAACGCTGAGTATAGTAGGCATCCTATGATATTTTGGGAGGCAGCAAAAGCTGTTTTAAGGGGTGAAATAATATCTTACACAGCTAATCTTCAGAAAAAAATCAAAACCAGAGAGAAAGAAGTGACTAGTTCATTAATCAACTCCTATAACCACTAGCTCTTAGATAAATCAAGGATTAACTGGCTTAAATATATAAAAGCCAAAAATGAGAGAGATATGTATTTAACCTACCAGGCTTCGCAAAAAGAATTAAAACTCCAAGCCAAATTTTACAGATTCGGAAACAAAACAGGTAAGCTCCTGGCGAATTTAGTAAAAGGATCAAAAGGAGCAACCGTGATCGAGTCACTCCAACAGGAAGGTAAAACAATAACTAGGTCAGAGGAGATAGCAGATCTCTTATTCACATATTTTCAGAAGTTATATTCATCCAAAAAATCTGATAAGACTCAATCTGCTCAATTTTGGAGACAGTTGACACCCCCATCTCTAGGGAGGGAAGAGTTAGAGATCTTAAATGCTCCTATCATTGAGCTGGAAATAGAGAAAGTCATTAACAAACTTGCATTGGACAAGGCACCCGGCCCAGACTCACTACCAAACAAATTTTATAAAATTCTTTTGCCATCGATAGTTCCAAATCTTTGTAATCTATATAATGCAATATACATAGATGGGCTTCCAATTCCCCCCTCTTTCTCGGCATCAAACACAATATTAATACCCAAACAGGGTAAAGACCCTACCTTGAAAGAGTCATACAGACCCATAGCCCTACTGAACATAGACTATAAGATCTTAACATCCATCTTAGCAAACAGACTACAATCTATCCTACCTATAATTATACACAAAGATCAAGCAGGTTTTCTTTACAAACGCAACTCATCAGCAAAGATAAGAGAAGCTCTGGTGACGGTAGACTATTTTGGGACAGAGGTGGGCGGGGAGGGGGGGGAGGACATCCCTGACCAGGCAGTCATTTCTATAGATGCGGAAAAAGCATTTGACTCGGTTCACTATGATCATATAACAGAGTCTTTACTTAAATTTGGGTTTGAAGGTAAATTCTGTCAACTGATTAAAAATCTATACAACAGACCATCTACAAGACTGCTGGTTAACGGTTCCCTTACCCCAGAGATTATACTGGAGAGGGGGACCCGCCAGGGGTGTCCTCTCTCCCCCCTGCTTTTTGACATCTCAATAGAGCCTCTAGCTATGATGGTAAGACATCAATTAGAAGGCATAAAAATACGAAATAACGAGCTTAAAATTGCACTATATGCAGACGATATTCTTCTCTACATAGCAAATCTCAAAGACAACTTGCCAAAGTTAATACTGCTTATTAAACAATTTGGTTCTTTCTCAGGCTACAAAGTCAACACTTCAAAATCAGAAATGCTATGGCTGAGAAAAAATAAAAAATCACCATCAAACATACCCTTTAAGATAGTGTCAGAGGCCTTTAAATATCTAGGTGTCCTAATTCCATCTAATATAGACAAGCTCTATGAATTAAATATCCCCGAAATATTGCAGGATATCAAACAGAGGTTAACAAATTGGCAAAGTCTTCCTCTGTCCATAACTGGTAGGATAGCATTGTTTAAAATGGTATTACTGCCAAAATTGCTATATATCCTCCAAAATGTTCCAATAATTCTCAAAGGGAAAGACATCCGGCAGTTGAACGCGGTATTGAGAAGATACATCTGGCAGGGCAAAAAACCAAGAATTGCTTTTTTTAAATTACAACTACCAAGAAACCAAGGGGGGTTTGCACTGCCGGATGTACGTCTGTATAATATAGCTTATCTAGCACGCATTGTGGCAGATTGGATCTTTTCCAAAGACTATATAACAAATAACGAGTTAGAGAATAATATCTGCTACCCATTCCTACCAGTAGCCTTAATACATTGTAAATCCAAATCAATACCGCAGGAACTGAAATCATTTAAAACAATTTACAACCCTATACAAAGTTGGTGGAAATTGGGCAAGCTTCTATTAATAGATGGTAATGCATCTAAGTTTGTTCCATTTCGGGGTAACCCGAAATTTCCGGCTGGCCTAGACTCAGCCACATTTCAAAGATGGCATACGGTAGGACTGGACAGGGCTATTCAGTTCATAGATAGAGAGAATCAAGCGATTAAAACTTATGAATCACTCAGGCAGGAATTTGATATTCACAACAGAGAATTTTTCGCCTACTTGCAGGCCAGACACTTTGTAACAGAACTCAGGAGGGAGATAAACGGAAGATGGACGTGGGGGAAACTGGAGGGGTGGTTAGAAATGGTGAAAAATGGTCAGTCTTCCATCTCACCATGCTACCATATGTTAGTTTCCCTTAAGGGTATATCAAATCTTGAAAAACTCTCGGCTGATTGGAATAACCTAATTCCAGAGAGTAATGCTAATGTTCAGCTGGTACAGGGCTCTCTCACAAGAATAGCTCAGACCACATTATCCTCAACCTGGAGGGAATCACAAGTCAAACTGCTATACAAGGCGTATTTCACCCCAGAGAAAGGCTTGAAATGTGGGAACAATAAATTTAATAAATGCCCAAAATGTTCACAACCCGCAGCGGATTTGGTTCATATGATATGGAGCTGCCCTAAAGTGGGTCAATTCTGGAAAAAAGTAGAATATTGGTTAAAAAATATAGTAAAGATCCCTCCATTTGAAATAACCCTGAGCTATAGTGTTTTCCTGAGAAAAGACAAAGAAAAATCACATCCCCAATATAAATTAATCAATACGACAGTGGTTGCAGCCAGATATTTGATTTTTAAGAAATGGAAATCGACTGCAACACCAACAATCACGGAGATCAAAAACTGTCTAAAAAAACAATGTATATTAGAACAGTCAGACACCAATATGAATGACGAAGGGGACATTAGAAAGTTTTTTGTAAAATGGTCCCTGTTTATCAAGACTTTTTCGGCAGTGGAAATAGATTATATGATCTTCCCATTTAGAAATTCGGAACTGGTACTATTGGGGGTATGGTAGATTCCATTGGGAGGTATTCCCTTTTTTTTTTCTTTTTCTATCTTTTTTCTTGGCGGGGGGGGGAGGGAAGGGGGGAGCGAAACTAAGGAGCAAGTGACAAATATGACTTGTCTCCAAAAGATAAGACATAACAGGACAAAATAAGGTAAATCATGGTATATGTTGTATTCAAAAGTTTAATTTACATTAATATCCTGTGAAAAAGAATAAACACTATGTCACTAGGTCTTATTTCTTTTCGATATGAATACCCTGAAGCTGGGGGAAAAATAGGAAAAACAAGGTTGAGACGATTTTTTTTTTTCTCTTTGTTTTGTTTTTTCTTTTATTTTGGGATGCAACAGAAATAACAACAGGTTTTCTATGATTTGTATATTGTGAACATTTTTTCTGTATTTATGTATCTCTCTTTTTTCTTTTTTGATGTATCACATTTATGCTGTACTGTGAACTTAACCTTAATAAAAACATATATAAAAAAAAAAAAAAAATTGGATAGGTGTGAATAGTAA
The DNA here is from genome assembly GCF_027579735.1 of Bombina bombina. Taxonomy (NCBI): domain Eukaryota; kingdom Metazoa; phylum Chordata; class Amphibia; order Anura; family Bombinatoridae; genus Bombina; species Bombina bombina. The sequence goes on from NC_069501.1 coordinate 244,392,457, forward strand.
TTAATTATTTCCTAGACTACTATGTATTACAAATTGATGCCATTTTATATTTCTATCCAATATAATTGAGCACTATAAGACATTATATTGTAATCTAACTGATAGTTCCTACATATTTCTATCTATGTACTTGCATTGAAATAGTTAAAAGTGTTCCTTTTACATTCAGAGGAGGGGAAGGGGTGTGTGTGTGTTTTTTATTAACCAATGGGTAACATTTAAACTACTTAAATAAGTGTATTACCTGTATGAACTTATGATTACGGCTACACTTTGCCGAAACATATAAGACTGATTCATCTCCTTCTATTCCCCTCTTCCAGAGATGGTACCCGTGTGTGTTTTTAAAGATTTGGAAATACAATAAAAGCTGTGGCTTTTTAATATTCTGTTCTGAGAGGTGTTTTTCCTGGATTGACTTTTTCTATATCAATGGGGCTGCATTACAGAGCTTTTTTTTCCGTGATCGCAGGTGTTAGACTTTTTTTTGCCGGCTCTCCCCATTAATGTCTATGGGGAAAGCGTGCACAAGCACGTCAAAACACTGCTTGTTTTTGGTGCGGTATGGAACTCAATGCAGCCATATCGCCCGCACAAGCCAGGGTTTTTTTAACTTGTAATGGCAGCGCTAAAGGGGATAAATAACGCAACTTTTGTTGTGTTCTTTACTTTCCCTATAGCGCTCAAAACTCGTAATCTAGGTGTTTATGACTTATGCAAAACACATGAGTATTTAGTTATGGTTGCAATCATAAGTCTGATTTTCTGTGTTTGGATGGCAGCGTTGTGGAGGCTTAAAAGGTCATTGATTACTGTGTTTTTAAAATAACATATTAAAGAACAATGTGGTGTATTAACATTGCCAAACATAACCTAGAAAGAGAATGCAATGTAGAACATTATAATATGCAATAATTTGTGCAACCGTTAAAAATGTCTTGCTATTCTTTGTGGGATTGAGAATGCCATTTTAAAGTAATTTCAATGTATTTTGCAAGCACAAAGGAAAACAGTGGCATGCAAAATACATAGAAATTACTTTAAAATGGCATTCTCATTCCAACAAAGGATAGCAAGAGAATGAAAGCTAATATGTTATTTTGAAAAAAATATAATTACTGACCTTTTAAGCCTCCACGACGCTGCCATCCAAACACAGAAAATCAGAGTTCAGATTTCATCCATACCTAAATACTCATGTGTTGTGCATAAGTAATTAATTGATTTGCAAAAACAATACACCTGCATTTATTACAGCTGGTAAACCTGCACAAAATCAAATTCCATTTTAAAATCATTTCAATGTATTTGTAATGCCACTGTTTTCATTATATTGCTATCCATTGTGTGAAGTTGAATGCCATTTTAAATCATTTCATTGTATTTTGCATGCCACTGTTTTCATTCCCTTGCTATCCTATGTGTGAAGTCGAATGCCATTTTTAAATCATTTCAATGTTTTTTGCATGCCACAGTTATCATTCTCTTGCTATCCTTTGCTAAAAATATATTTGCATAGTGAATTGAAGAATAATTTAGAGTATCACCATTGCAAAACATGACAGAAAGGGAATGCTATCCATTTGTCATTGCGTATAGAAAACATTAAACATGGTGCAAATAGATTTAAAAAATATAAATAAACGAAGTTAGCTATATGTTTTGTATTTTATTTTTATCTCTATATCTATTAGTGTGACAAGTTTGGTGCAAAAATTTTAAATAAATTTGGATATTGTCCGCTTTGCTTTGTAATGGGAGACAAATTTGTAGCATAATCCATTAGTAGTAATGTGTTTTTCATTTTTATCCCTATATCTACTAGTACACCAAATGTGTAGCAATAATTTAGTTTGATTTTTGAAGGGTATACACATGTAATAAAGTTTATAATTTACTTTTATTATGTAATATGCTTCATTCTCTTGCAGCATCGAACATTCTATTTTCAGACTTCATTGACTTCTATGGCATCCGCAACCTCAAGGGTGGCGTATTGAAAACTAAGTACGCTGAGTCGGAAAAGACGAGAGCGTAAATGTAAATTTTTTTATAACTTCGTGAAAACTTCAAATAGTGTCGAATAGGAGGGCGAATGAACACAATTCCGCTCGAATTCCCGTGGGTTTTCAACTCGCATTGATCTGCGTCGGATTGAGATTGCGGGATCGTATGTTAAGTCACAAATTTCAACATTAGCCGATGTTGATGCTTTGATAACTAGGCCCCTTAATCTGCCCATTTAAGCTTTGACCTGCTACATATCTGTTTGGAGCTAAAACTAGACATTTGCTGAAAGACAATTAAATGGTTAAAGCGCATCCTATATCTACACATTTTGCACATTACACAAACACAACTGTTTGCGAACATTACAGTGGCAATTGTCTAAATTCTTAACCATGCTGTACACAAATACTCACCAACAAGCCACCCATGGGGAAACTGTCTGTCCTCAAACTGCTGCCAGAGTGAGGATTGCCTGAGGATACGGGCATCATGACTGGCCCCCCCCCCCGAAATTTGCAAACACATTCATAATTCTCATAAGTGCGTCGCACACAAACTGCACGTTCAAACTATGAAAGTGTTTGGGATTTCGGAAGGGGCCCTCAGAGCAATATGGATGCAATCTATTGCTCCCAAAACATTGGGCATTTAAGCTATTTCATAGAATTTCCTCTTGAGTCGCCTCCAATCTTCCTTATTTTGATGGAATCCTACGTAAAGCCTACTAATTCTTGTCATGGCATTCAGAAACATTTAAAAAAACCACAAAGAAGGTACCCTGAGACAACCCAGATATGTACCTCTCTGTGGATTGAAAGCTTTCGGACGCCAGGACATGTATACAGCAAAGTATCTTGGACATGCCAGGGATTGCAGTGCGCATACCTCTGTGTGGCTCCAGATAAGGCTTAAATACATCATAGAGGCTCAAGAGCTGCTGTCTATTCAACCTATATTTGTCAAAAACCTCAAAGTCGCTCATGTTCTCCAAGGTGAGCCTCATCCTGTGAACACGAGGACCCCTAATCTTCAGACATTCCCCACGCCTCTCTTGGAGACACCAAGCCAGCCTGATTCTGTTGTACATAACTTGTCCAACAGCACCTACACAATCTAACTGAGGGATATCCATATTTGCAAAGCCAAGCAGCACAAAGCCAAACAGCAGAGCAAACACACAATGAGTAACAAGGTATGCAAACACACAAAAGCGATTTGGTACAATGTCGATCACAAGGGACGTATTGGCCATGTTGTTTGGGGGATTTATAGTGCAATATGTCCAATGGTAGTGTGTTCATAATGATTGCTGATTGTATACACTTGATTGTATCTGAGTGGCGCGAATGCTTTTAAAGTGGGCGTTTTTTTTTGTGTTTGTTGAAATTTTGTTTTCCCCCAATAAATCGTAATGTGAATGTGTTAAAGTGTAAAATCTAACATATACAGTGCATCTTCGTAATGTTTATTCATTTGCGTAACAAATACTTATTAAATGTGATTTTATACTAAAAACCACATGTCCACGCTAACATGATTGAAAGTTTTTACTTGTGTATAATGTGTGCATAGACATGGCATAGAATCTGATTGATCAATGTTGCTGCAATATTGTTGCAAAACGATAAATTAACGACTATAATATTATATTTATAAGTGATTGGCGAGATTTCAATATTTTACGTGTCCCATTGAAATTGCAATAATAATCAAGATCTTCCAACCCTCTCGTCTACTTATATATGTAATATTGAGTGAGAAACTGATGAAAGGGGCAGTAAAGTCCTAATGCTCATATCTGTATGGTGGCAGCTTAGAATGATGTCATCATATTAGCAACATACCTGTCTAGTTTCCAAATCTTCGTTCTCTTGTTCTAGTTTGCAACATTATTAATGTGTGATGATTAAAAAGATAAATGTGTGTTTTGCTGTTGTGTGATGTGCGTTATGTACATATATGTATGTATTGTGATTATCTCCCACATCTGTTCATTTATATAAAGCAGTATAGTATTGTTGTTCCTTCCAAAATAGCAACAACTATAATATTTTCTAATGATATCTTTGAATTATAAGAAATTCCTAATGTTATATAATATTGAAGTCCTGATGTTAAAGGGACACTAAAGCCATAATTTAGCTTTCATTATTCAGAGAGATAATCCAATATTAAACAACCTTCCAAAGTACTTCTATGATCTAAATCTGTTCATTGTTTATATATCGTTTGTTGAAGAAATAGCAATGCACATGTGGGAGGCAATCACAGAAGGCATCTATGTGCAGCCACCAATCATCACCTGCTGAGCCTATCTAGATATACTGTTCATCAAAGCATATGAAGAGAATAAATCAAATGATATAAAAGACATAAATGAGACAACTGTTTAAAAGTGCTTATTGTTTCTGAATAATGAAATCTAAAAATGTTTTTTTTATGTCCATTTAAATATGTGTTAATTCTTGAAACTGTGATGATACAATTGATCCTGATTTATAGTTGATGTAATGTAATTTCCTAAATGATTTTGATCTTGTACTGATATTCACACATGTAAAACACATAACTCCAGTGCCAAATAGTATATTTCCTGATCTATTTGTCATTGCAGGACCTACGCAAGAATAAATGAATTAGCGCAACAACTATAACGCTGCCATTACGAGTTTAAAAAGAGAAAATTATCGCTTGCATTACGGAAAGAGGCCGGTCGCGTGCACGAGCACGTATTCCCCATAGAAGTCAATGGAGGAGAGATTTTGAAAGAAAAAATCTTCTAACACTCTTCTTGAGCGCAAAGTGAGTGACGTCATGTCAGTCTGTGAAAAAGTACCTGAAATCATGATAATTTCATATTTAAAAAATGTTTTGTGTACGTAATCTGCTGTATATTGTTTGTATGTAGCAAAATCTGTATGTATGTGATGATATTTGTATGTAGATGTAGATAAATGAGTGTATGTTCATGAATGTCTATGTAAGTCAATGTAAAATGGGTTTGTGTGCATTTTTTTTCTAACACCCGAGATCTCTTATCTTTGATCCGTTATATTTTTTTGTTTAAAAAAAAAATAAAAAAATTAATTTATTGTACAGTGTTTGTATGAGTGTAAGTGTACTTTGTATAATATTTCTGAAGTGATTTGTGAAGGTTTTTAGTTGCAATATATCAATAACTACTAGTCTTGGATAGCTTTATGGATTTGTGCGTAGATGGGGATTTCTGTTGCACTATGGAGGTTTTTTGAAACTTGTAATGGCTGCGCTAGGGAAATTGATGCGTTATGGGCCATAACGCTACAATTTGAGTCATAGCGCACAACTTGTGATCTAGCTGTGTGTTAGAATCAACTTTTAAACCAATGATAATTTAAAATCAATCCTAGCAGCTTTAGTTCCTACTGTATACTGTATAATGAATTATGCTTATGAGCATGACCGGTACCTTTTTCCAAAAAAGGTGGAAACCCTAGATATCAGTGAGCCATCATTTTAAAAAGATGTGCAAATCACAATCACTAAGCACTCTTTATATATCCTGCGGACACCCATGTATGCATTGTTTTACATTTCTTATATGTAGTAAGATGAAAAACCGATACAAGGGAAAAGATTGCTCTATTTAAAGGGATATGAAACCCAATTGTTTTCTTTCATGACTCAAATAGAGTATGCAATTTTAAGCAACTTTCTAATTTACTCCTATTATTAATTTTTCTTTGTTCAATTGGTATTTTTATTTGAAAAAGCAGGAATGTAAGTTTAGGAGCTGGCCAATTTTTGGTTCAGCACCTGGGTAGCACTTGCTGATTGGTGGCTACATTTAGCTACCAATCAGCAAGCGCTATCCAGGTACTGAACCAAAAATGGGTCGACTCCTAAGCTTACACTCCTGCTTCGGAAATAAATTTACAATACGAAATGACTCTTCAGGCTCAAAGTTGGAGATAAAAGTTCAACATTTATTGCAAAGTTGCAGTAAAAAGCATTACATCACCAAGGTAAAACTCAGCATACAAATACATTTACCAACAAAACAAAGAAAAATTCATAATAGGAGTAAGTAAGAAAGTTGCTTAAAATTGCATGAGCTATCTGAATCATGAAAGAACAAATTGGGCTTCATATCCCTTTAAGACTGTCAGTTATCTAAAGCATGAAACAAACTTATCTACTAAATTACATCACAGCCTTCTACATTACAAATAAAAGTATTCCATAGCATTTCAATGACTGGGACCTTGAAAGATTAAGATGATAACAAGTTACCCATGCCAAGGATAATTACAAGACATTTTTATACAAGTGTTCATGGTTTGTAATGCAGCTTTGTAATCCTGTAATATGTCTGTCGTCTGTGATTTTATCAAGGTCTGAAAGTAAGGGCACCAAAAGAGATATTGCAAAAAGAACTTGTATCTCCCATCCCACCCACACACATCTTTATCATTGTGCATTTATTAATCATTTTCCCATTCTTATATCACTTTTTTCACATAACTTGTTCTCTTTCCCCCCACTACCCTTTATTTAAAAATTTCCCTTCATTTCCCTTAACCACCCATTTACATTCACTTTTTCCTACAATATTACTTTATTATATACAATATTACTTTATTATTTTTCCCTTTTTCATATTCACAGATCCTATGTGGGTTTCATACTTTCCCTCATTTTTCTCCAATTTAAGGGTAGATTACGAGTGGAGCACTATTTATCGCTCTCACTCGAGCATAAACTGCACTGAACCCATAACCTGCACTAACCCAATTGCATTTAACCAAGCACGCTTAAATTGACATGAAATATGATTATTTCACATTCCAGTGTTCTTCACATAGAAGAATATATTCTATTTATTCTTAAATAAATATTTTTAGACGTATATCTGATGTGTTTTTTGGTAAAATATCTATCTATCTATCTATCTATCTATCTATCTATCTATCTATATATCTATCTATATACAGTATATTATTATAGGTATAGATACTGTATATACAGATATATATAGGAATATATATTTAAAAATACATAAAACATATTCTCCTATGTGAAGAACATTGAAATGTGAAATGTTTACATTACATTCACAGTTAAATACTTTTGGCCAGATTATGAGTTTTGCGTTATGAGCGGCTCGGTACTAACTTGCAAGTTATTTCCACTGCTCACCTCCCTATAGCGCTGCTATTACAGGTTTGCAAAAACCGTCGTTAGCAGGCAATATACCAGCGCTGCTTTGAGCTGGTTTTACGTGCTCGCGCACAATTTCCCCATAAACATCAATGGGGAGAGCCAGCTAAAAAAAGCCTAACACCTGCAATAAAGGAGCGTAATGCTCCGTAACGCAGCCCCATTGATTCCTATGGGGAAAGAAAAGTTATGGGGCATAGTGTGCAAAATGAATGTGCACCCTGAGGAGTTACAATAAAAATGAACATGCATGGAAGTTATTACAGCTTCTGTTCTATCTCATGGAGTGCTGTTCTCTCTCTTTTGATTTTTATGCAAATTGCTCTTGGGTCACCCTAAGAGTAATGGGGAAACCAGTCGTGGGCTCCATGCACACTTGCCCTTGGAGAGATACAACTGCACCTTATTGACGAGGCCCATAGGAGGCCGAAACGATCATCTGGGGTTGGTGCTTTCCCTTGTTCAGAGAAGAATTGCCTGGTATTTTGGCGCTGGACTGTCATTGGGCAGGGTCAGACTTATAAGTTACAGAATATTTTTTCTCTGTGAAGGGGCATAGTGTGCAAAAAGAATGTGCACCCTGAGGAGTTACAATAAAAAATGTACATAATCTGCCACCCCCAATGTCGCCACCACCTTTCTACACTTATTAACCCCTAATCTGCTGCCCCCAACATCGCTGACACCTACATTATACTTATTAACCCCTAATCTGCCTCCCCCGACATCGCCGACATCTACCTACACTTATTAACCCCTAATCTGCCGCCCCCAACGTCGCCGCCACTATACTAAAGTTATTAACCCCTAAACCTAACCCTAAGTCTAACCGTAACCCTAACACCCCTAACTTTAACATAATTAAAATAAATCTAAATAAAAATTACAATTAATTCCTAAATAATTCCTATTTAAAACTAAATACTTAACTGTAAAATAAACCCTAAACTAGCTATAATATAACTAATAGTTATATTGTAGCTATCTTAGGTTTTATTTTTATTTCACAGCTAAGTTTATATTTATTTTAACTAGGTAGACTAGTTAGTAAATAGTTATTACCTTTTTACTAACTACCTAGTTAAAATAAATACAAATTTACCAGTAAAATAAAACCTAACCTGTCTTACACTAACACCTAACATTACACTACAATTAAATCAATTACATTAGTTAAATACAATTAACTAAATTACAAAAAAATAATAAACACTAAATTACACAAAATAAAAAAGAAATGATCAAATATTTAAACTAATTACACCTAATCTAATAGCCCTATCAAAATAAAAAAGCCCCCCCCAAAAAAATAAAAAAAACCCTAGCCTAAACTAAACTGCCAATAGCCCTTAAAAGGGCCTTTTGTGGGGCATTGCCCCAAATAAATCGGCTCTTTTACCTGTAAAAAAAAATACAAACAACCCACCAACAGTAAAACCCACCACCCACACAACCAAACCCTCCAAATAAAATCCTATCTAAAAAAAACTAAGCTCCCCATTGCCCTGAAAAGGGCATTTGGATCGGCATTGCCCTTAAAAGGGCATTTAGCTCTTTTTCAGCCCAAACCCTAAGCTAAAAATAAAACCCACCCAATAAACCCATAAAAAAACTAACACTAACCCCCGAAGATCCACTTACAGATTTTGAAGACCAGACATTAATCCTCAACGAAGCCAGGAGAAGTCTTCATCCAAGCGGCAAGAAGTCCTCAACGAAGCTGGGAGAAGTCTTCATCCAAGTGGCAAGAAATCGTCCTCCAGACGGGCAGAAGTCTTCATCCAGATGGCATCTTCTATCTTCATCCTTCCGACGCAGAGCGGCTCCATCTTCAAGACATCCGGCACGGAGCATCCTCTTCTTTCAACGGCTACTGTAGAATGAAGGTTTCTTTAAGGGACATCATCCAAAATGGCGTCCCTTGAATTCCAATTGGCTGATAGAATTCTATCAGGTTAATAGGTAGTTTATTAGTGTTAGTGTGCTTTGTAGCCGTATAAATACATTTGGGATAAACTTGAATAACAGCGTCATCGATGACTGTTAGTTAACAACAGTCCGATGCTCATCGCCCTGTACTTGGTGTGCATGTTTTTTATGTCTTTTTTCATAAACATGGTGATCGTATTCAGATCCGTGGCCACGATGTTTGGCGATGTTAGGCGAGCGTATTGACGCCCCGCGAATGCAACATTGTGCACATTACACAAACACAACTGTTTGTGACCATTACAGTGGACATTTTCTAACTTCTTAAAGGGACATGAAACCCAATTTATTTCTTTCATGATTTAGAAAGAGCATACAATTATAAACAACTTTCTAATTTACTTCTATTATCTATTTTGCTTCATTCTCTTGATATTTTTTGCTGAAAAGCATATCTAGATATGCTTAGTAGCTGCTGATTGGTAGCTGCACATAGATGCCTCCTGTGAATGGTTCACCTTGTGCATTGCTATTTCTTCATTAAAGTATATCTAAAGAATGAAGCAAATTAGGTAATAGAAGTAAATTGGAATGTTGTTTAAAATTGTATTCTCTACCTTAATCATGAAAGAAAATGTTTGGGTTTAGTGTCCCTTTAACCATGCTGTGCACAAGTACTCACCAACGAGCCACCCATGGGGAAACTGTCTGTCCTCAAACTGTTGCCAAAGTGAGGACTGTCTGAGGATACAGGCGTCGTGACTGGGGCCCCTGAAATTTGCAAACATGTTCATAATTTGCATCCATGCGTTGCAAATGAACTGCACGTTCAAACTATGAAAGTGTTTGCGATTTCGGAAAGGACCCTCTTCTGCTGGAGCCCGCAGAGCAAGATGGGTGCAATCTATTGCTCCCAAAACATTCGGCATTTCATCTATTCCATAGAATTCCCTCTTGAGGTGTTTCCCATTGTCTTCATTTTGAGGGAATCCTACGAAAAGCCTACAAATTATTTTCAAGACATTCAGAAACCTTTCAAAGACCACAGAAAAGGTGCCTTGAGACAAGCCGGACAAGTAACCCTCTGCGGATTGAAAGCTTCCGGGCGCCAGGACATGTATGCAGCAAAGCATCTTGGACATTGGCAGGTACATCGTACAGGTTCAATAGCTGCTGTCTATTGAGCCTATATTTGTCAAAAACCTTGGCATCGCTCATGTTATCCAAGGTGAACCTCATCCTGTGAACAGGAGGAGCCCTAATCCTCAGACATTCCACATGCTCCTCTTTGAGGCTCCGGGCATGCCTGAGTCTGTTGTACATAACTTGTCCAACAGCACCAACACAATCTAACTTGGGGTTGTCCATATTTGCAGAGCCAAGCAGCACAAGCCAAATAGCAGAGCAAACACGCAATGAGTAACAAGGTATTCAAACACACAAAAGCGATCTGATACAATGTCTGTCATAAGGGACGTATTGGCCATGGTGTTTGGGTGATTTATAGTGCAAAATGTCCAATGGTAGCGTGTTCGTAATGATTGCTGATTGTCTACACTTGATTGTATCTGAGCGGCACGAATGCCTTCAAAGTGGGCGTTTTTTTTGTGTTTGTTGAAATTTAGTTTTTTCCCAATAAATCATAATGTGAAAGTGTTAAAGTGTAAAATATAACATATACAGTGTATCTTTGTAATGTTTGTTCATATGCGTAACAAATACTTAGTAAACGCGATGTTATATTAAAATACACAAGTCCACGCTCCAATGATTGAAAGTGCATACTTGTCTATAATGTGTAGACATGGCATAGAATCTGATTGATCAATGTTGCTGCAATATTGTTACAAAACGATAAAGTAACGGCTGACATATATAAGTGATTGGCAAAATGTCAATATTTTACGTGTACCATTGAAATCGCAATAATAATGAAGATCTTCCAAACCTCTCGTCTACGTATATGTAATATTGAGTGAGAAACTGATTAAAGAGGCAGTAAAGTCCTAATGATACAATCCCTATGGTTCAAGCTTGGAATGATGTCGTCATATTAGCTACATGCCTGTCTACTTTCCAAATCTTCGTTCTCTTGTTCTACTTTGCAACATTATTATTGTGTGATGATTAAAAATATAAATGTGTTGTGATTATCTCCCACATATGTTCATGTATATAAAGCAGTATAGCATTGTTGTTCCTTCCAAAAAAGCAACAAATAGAATATTTTCTAATGATATATTTGAATTAGACGAAATTCCTAATGGTATAATATGTTTAAATCCTAATCTTAAAGGGACACTAAAGCCATAATTTATCCTTCATGATTCAGACAGAGAATACAATTTTAAACAACATTCCAATGTACTTCTATGATGTAAATCTGTTCATTGTTTATATATTGTTTGTTGAAGAAATAGCAATGCACATGGGTGAGGCAATCACAGAAGGCATCTATGTGCAGCCACCAATCATCATCTACTGAGCCTATCTAGATATACTGTTCATCAAAGGATATGAAGAGAATAAATCAAATGATATAATAGAAGTAAATGAGAAAACTGTTTAAAATTGCACTTTTTCTGAATCATGAAATATAAAAATGGTGTTTTATGTTCCTTTAACTATGTGTTTCTTGAAAATTATTTCCTATTTGTGATGATACAATTGATCATGATTTATAGTTGATGTAATGTAATTTCCTAAATGATTTTGACCTTGTACTGATGTTCACACATGTGAAACACATAACTACAATGCCAAATAGTATATTTCGTGATCTATTTGTCCTTGCCGGGACCTACGCAAGAATTAATGAATTAGCACAAACCGTAGACTGCCAGTATTACGAGTTTAAAAAGAGAAAACTATTGCGTGCATTACGGAAAGAGGCCGATTGCGTGCACGAGCACGTATTCCCCATAGAAGTCAATGGAGGAGAGAAATAGAAAAAAAAATCCAACACTCCTGTTGAGCGCTAAGTGAGTGACGTCATGTCATTCTGTGAAACAGTACATGAAATCGTGATAATTTCATATTTAAAAAATGTTTTGTGTACGTAATCTGCTGTATATTATGTATGTATGTGATGATATTTATACAGTTCTATAGCTAAGTGAGTGTATGTTCATGTAGGTCTATGTGAGTCAATGTAAAATGGCTTTGTGTGCACTTTTTTCTAACACCCGTGATCTCGCATCTTTGATCCGTTATAATTTTTTTTAAATATTTTATTAAAAATTACTTTATTCTACAGTGTTTGTATGAGTGTAAGTGTACTTTGTATAATATTTTTGTAGTAATTAGTGAATGTTTTTGGTTGTGATATATCAATAACTACTGGTCTTGGATATCGGTATGGATTTGTGCGTAGATGGGGATTTTTGTTGCGTTATAGAGGTTTTTTCAAACTTGGCTGCGTCATGGAAATTGATCCGTTATGGGCCATAACACTACAATTTGAGTCATAGGCCTCTAGTTATGAAAGTCTGGCGGACCTGATCCGCCAGTGCGGATCAGGTCCGCCAGACCTCGCTGAATACGCGAGCAATACGCTCTCCGTATTCATCATTGCACCAGCAGCTCACAAGTGCAACACCGCCCCCTGCAGACTCGCGGCCAATAGGCCGCCAGCAGGAGGGTGTCAATCAACCCGATCATACACGATCGGGTTGTATTGTTGCGATGTCTGTCCGCCTGCTCAGAGTAGGCGGACAGGTTATGGAGCAGCGGTCTTTGTGACCGCTGCTTCATAACTGCACGGGGCATCAAGCTCCTTTCGGAGCTTGATACATATGCCCCATAATGCACAACTTGTAATCTAGCTGAAAGCAAATGAGATAATTGAACCAATAGAAGGTTACATACAGTTTAACCAATAAAAATTCTAATCAAAACATTTAGAACTGGAATTTTTTTTCACCTCTATCATTTCCCATTCCTTGCTATTAGTCATCTGGTTCAGAGCTGTCTGATTATATACTGTGGTGCTTAAAGGCCTTCCTATAACTCTTTTTGTATCAGTGCTTTTGGCAAGTTATTGTGATCAATGAGCAATGTAAACATTATTCTGGTTTCCATGCAAGAATGCCTGAAGTAACTGGCACAGCAACATCTGAACTGAATCCAACATTATTAAGCCCATGACGTCAATGCATGGAGAAATAGCAGAGCTAAACACCTCTCAAGCTCATATACACACAAGTTTATACACAAGGGATGTAGATTGGCTGGGAAAATCGTATCAAAGTGTAAAAGCTTCAAGCCAAGAAAAGAAGGGCCGACAGACATAAGGAAAAGTGTTACCAAAGTGGTGCGTGGGAAGAAGCAACATATCCAGACAAAAGGTCAATAGCTGAGTCCGCAGTCAGCACAAAGAAGTGATAAATATGTATGTCTGCTCTGTAATGGCTGAGCATTACAGAAATATGTAAAGCCATGCACTGTAGGAAGGTATTTCTATTGACTGTTCAAAAAATAAGATTTGTTCAATATAAATCTATTTTATTATAACCATACATTTGAATAATATAATAAATAATGTGCATCAGCAAACTAAAGGGAAAAATAAATATAAAGAACACAGTTAAAGAGACATTATAATTGTTTGAATGAGGTATTCAGAGCAAGGATTAGCCAGAGAATAATTTGAACATGTATTTTTAAAAACATTATTTTTTTAAAATATTATTTAAAAAGTTAATACCCATAAAGCCATGGGTGCTGACATATTGCAACTTAGGTAACTTAAAAGTTTATATTAATATCTTGAGGTGTTTAATGTCCCTTTAAAGGTGCAACCTTCTCTTTATTTAAATAATGTTATAATAATGAGAATGCAACAAAAAATACAATTCTGGGAGACAAAGTAAAATGAGATACCCTTCTTGATCAGTCAAGCAATCGCTGTGTCTCGTTTTAAAGGGACAGTCTACACCAGAATTGTTATTGTTTAAAAAGATAGATAACGCCTTTACTAGCCATTCCCCAGCTTTGAACAACCAACATTGTTATATTTATATACTTTATAACATTTAAACCTCTAAATGTCTGCCTGTTTCTAAGTCACTAAATACAGCCCCATGATCACATGCTTTAGTATTTGCTTTTCACAACAGGAGACTGCTAGTTCATGTAAATCATATAGTTAACATTGTGCTAACGCCCTTGGGTTGCGGCAGACACTGCACTAATTGGATAAAATGCAAATCACTAGATAATAAATAAAAAATCATGTGATCAGGAAGCTGTCAGAAAAGGCTTAGATACAAGGTAATCACAGAGGTAAAAAGTGTATTAATATAACCATGTTGGTTATGTAAAACTAGGGAATAGGCAATAAAGGCATTATCTTATCTACCTTTTCAAATAATAACATTTTTGGAGTAGACTGTCCCTTTAAACATCATATAGTTTAGTCTTCCTGAATAATATCAAATAACAGACATAAAATTGAAATGAAAATAAAAATATTATATGGTAAATTATTCTCTTATTGTCCCAAATTTTAAAAACTCTCCAACTTGGCGTGAAATAATTGTGCAGACTTTACAGGGGAAGTTCTTACTGATTCCTCTAAGAAACATGGAACCTTGGAAATCCCAATGGTATTTGAGCTGTCTCCCATAGAAAGTAATGAGGCTGTCGGAGAAAGAGAATCTCGTAGTTAGTGTAAGGTTAACAGGGGAGCACCTGGCAGTGATATCCATGTTAGTTGGCTGCAAATACAAATTAAACTGAAATGTTTTCACTACAGTTCGACATGAATTATCTTCTAGTTTAGTATACATTAAAGGGACATAAAACCCACATTCTTATTTCATTATTCAGATAAGCATACCCTTTCCAAGTTATTTCTATTATATAATTTGTTTAGTTCTCTTTGTATCATTTGTTGAAAGTATACCTAGGTAGGCTCAGGAGCTGTTGATTGGTTGCTGCGCAAATATGCATCTTGTAATTGGCTTTCAGCTAACTCCCAGTAGTGCATTGCTGCTCCTTCAACAAAAGATACCATGAGAATAAAGCAAAATAGATAACAAGTGAAATGGAATGTTGTTTAAAATAGTATTATCTATCTGAATCAAGAAAGAAAATTTTGCGATTTCATATCCCTTTAATTTTCTGTTAGTTAAATAATTGTATTGTGAACTATGAGCTAACGTCACAAGCATATTAGAAATACCCAGTGAACATTCCTGTTCAGCCCAAAGAACTCCCTTGTTTTGAAGCTGATGTTTCTAATGTGTTAAAGTTACTCATAAACACAATTTGTATACCTCAAACCTAAATACAGTAGTATATACAAAATCTAAATGCATTAAAAAAACAAAATAGAAAGTATACAGGTTTAAATGTATTAAAACTTAAAGGACTAAAGCAATTTAAAATACAAAGCACAAAAGGTAAACAAAACTCTCATGTCATCTAGGGCCTGAAATTCAAAACCTCATCGGTATAGAGAGAAATCACATCAAATCTTTGTGATTTGTTTTAGACCTTGCATTGTAACATAAATATTTCTCAAGATAAAATTTGTGATTCTACATTTTTTTTAAGGGCCTCGCTGTACCGACAAGATTTCTTAAATTATCTCACCTGAGTGGCAAAGTTTTGAATATCAGGCCTCTAAAGAGATCTTGTAAAATGTGTCTCTGTAAAATCTTGTGAGGAATCTCACTCTGCTGATAAATTAGTTCAGATAGTCTCTTCTGAGCAAAGATCTTTAGAGACTCTTCACAAGATTCTGGTAAATTAAATGGACCGTTTACTCAAAAAAGTCTCCCCTTAAATTTGTTGCCAATGATCTACTTTACCTGCTGGATTGGTTTATTTCAAGTATTTCCTTTACCCTTATATTGGCATTTGAAATAGTTGAATTAGCCTGTGATATCCCCACCTATCCTGAAAGTTTTTGGCCTTAAGGCCAAGCTGTGTAAACACAGCCAGCAAAAAAAAATTACACTCCCAGTGGGGTATATAAGAGATAAGGTAATAACATGTTAATTTTTCATTGTTCTCTCCAGATATTGGTGATTGGTTTACGGACAGATATAATATAAAGAGGCCCATTTATCAAGCTCCAAATGGAGCTTGAGGGCCCGTGTTTCTGGCGAGTCTTCAGACTCGCCAGAAGACTGCTCCATAACCCTGTCTGCCTACTCTGATAAGGTGGACAGAGATCGTCGGAATTCAATCAACGAGTATGATCGGGTTGATTGACACCCCCTGCTGGCGGCCGATTGGCCACAAATCTGCAGGGGGTGGCGTTGCACCAGCTGCTCACAAGAGCTGCTGGTGCAATGCTGAATACGGAGAGCGTATTGCTCTCCGCATTCAGCGATGTCTGTCAGACCTGATCCGAACTGTCAGATCAGGTCCGACAGACATTTGATAAATAGGACTCAAAGAAGCAGGTATATGTACACAATGTGATAAAGTAATGAGATCTGATTATAGCTACAAGCTCAACCCATTTTATTAGGCTGTGGCTTCAAAACACAAAACCAGCTAATTTATATACACAAATAAACCTTAAAAAAGCAAATCTCATACATTTTATACTCTGCAACTGGTAAAAAAGTAATTATCAACACATTAAGGGAAAAACAATTTTACAGTATACTGTCCCTTTAATTACCTTGAGAGCTGTGTAGCTGTGTATCTCGCTATGGGTTCTTGCCTATATTTCTGTATGTGAAAAAGAGACACTTACATTATAATAAAGTGCTCAACAAAATAGGTAGTCTAAAAACTATATTGAAAGTATTAAGTAAAACTCAGAATTAAATTAAACATTCAATATTTTATTGATAATACGTTTTTTTTTATTAAAAAGAACAAATTCAAAATTCAATTTTCAAGATACGTATAGAACAATGTAATTTCAAACAACTTTCCAATTTTCTTCTTTTATATAACTTACTATCGGCGAGATTATGAGTCTTGCGTTAGCCTTAAAAAGCAGCGTTGAGAGGTCCCAATGCTGCTTTTTAACACCCGCTGGTATTACGAGTCAGGCAGGTACAGGTGTACTGCTCACTTTTCTTCCGCGACTCGAGCTTAACGCAAATCCCTTACGTAAATTGCGTATCCTATCTTTTTAATGGGATTTGCCTAACGCCGGTATTACGAGTCTTGGAAGAAGTGAGCGGTAGACCCTCTCCTGACAAGACTCCTACCGCATTTAAAAGTCAGTAGTTAAGAGTTTTATGGGCTAACACCGTAACATAAAACTCTTAACTAAAGTGCTAAAAAGTACACTAACACACATAAACTACCTATTAACCCCTAAACCGAGCCCCCCCCCCAACATCGGAAACACTTAAATAAAGTTTTTAACCCCTAATCTGCCGACCGGACATCGCCGCCACTTTAATAAATATATTAACCCCTAAACCGCCACACTTCCACCTCTCAAACACTAGTTAAATTTTATTAACCCCTAATCTGCCGTCCCTAACATCGCCGACATCTACCTACATTTATTAACCCCTAATCTGCCGACCCCAACATCGCCGCTACTATATTAAATTTATTAACCCCTAAACCTGTCTAACCCTAACCCTAACACCCCCTAACTTAAATATAAATTAAATAAAACGAAATAAAATTACTTTCATTAACTAAATAATTCCTATTTAAAACTAAATACCTGTAAAATAAACCCTAAGCTAGCTACAATATAACTAATTGTTACATTTGTAGCTATTTTAGGATTTATTTTTATTTTACAGGCAACTTTGTATTTATTTTAACTTGGTATAATAGTTATTAAATAGTTATTAACTATTTAATAACTACCTAGTTAAAATAAGTACAAATTTACCTGTAAAATAAATCCAAACTAGACATGTGCACGGCTAAAAAATTTGGTTCGTTTTCGGTTCGGATCGATTCGGACTTTTCGAATTTCGGTTCGGATCGAATCGGATTCGGCAAAATTTGAATAAATTCGTTTCGGATTTATTCGGATCTGAAATAAATTTGTTTCGTATTTATTCGGATTCGGCTGAATTCGGTTCTATTCGGTATGTTTTAGTACACTAACACCCATTTAGTACACTAAGTCACTAACACCCATAAACTACCTATGAACCACTAAACCGAGGCCCCCCCCACATCGCAAACCCTATAATAACATTATTTAACCCCTAATCTGCCGACCCGATATCGCCGCCGCCTACATTATAGCTATTAACACCTAATCTGCTGTCCCTAACACCGCCGACCCCTACATTATAGTTATTAACCCCTAATCTGCCCCCCCCAACGTCGCCGCAATCTAACTACAAGTATTAACCCCTAATCTGCCGACCCGATATCGCCGCCGCCTACATTATAGCTATTAACCCCTAATCTGCTGTCCCTAACACCGCCGACCCCAACATTATAGTTATTAACCCCTAATCTGCCCCCCCCAACATCGCCGCAATCTAACTACAAGTATTAACCCCTAATCTGCCGACCCGATATCGCCGCCTACATTATAGCTATTAACCCCTAATCTGCTGTCCCTAACACTGCCGACCCCTACATTATAGTTATTAACCCCTAATCTGCCCCCCAACGTCGCCACAATCTAACTACAAGTATTAACCCCTAATCTGCCGACCGCAAATCGCCGCCACTATAATAAATGTATTAACCCCTAAACCGCCGCACTCCCGCCTCGCAAACACTATAATACATTTTATTAACCCCTAATCTGCCCTCCCTAACATCGCCGCCACCTACCTACAATTATTAACCCCTAATCTACCGCCCCCAACGTCGCCGCTATAATAAGTTTATTAACCCCTAAACCTAAGTCTAACCCTAACACTAACACCCCCTAACTTAAATATAATTTAAATAAAACGAAATAAATTTACTATAGTTAAATAAATGAATCCTATTTAAAACTAAATACTTACCTGTAAAATAAACCCTAATATACCTGCAATATAACTAATAGTTACATTGTAGCTATTTTAGCATTTATATTTATTTTACAGGCAACTTTGTATTTATTTTAACTAGGTACAATAGTTATTAAATAGTTAATAACTATTTAATAACTACCTAGCTAAAATAAATACAAATTTACCTGTAAAATAAATCCTAACCTAAGTTACAATTACACCTAACACTACACTATCATTACATTAATTTAATAAATGAATCCTATTTAAAACTAAATACTTACCTGTATAATAAACCCTAATATAGCTGCAATATAACTAATAGTTACATTGTAGCTATTTTAGCATTTATATTTATTTTACAGGCAACTTTGTATTTATTTTAACTAGGTACAATAGTTATTAAATAGTTAATAACTATTTAATAACTACCTAGCTAAAATAAATACAAATTTACCTGTAAAATAAATCCTAACCTAAGTTACAATTACACCTAACACTACACTATCATTACATTAATTAAATAAATGAATCCTATTTAAAACTAAATACTTACCTGTAATATAAACCCTAATATAGCTGCAATATAACTAATAGTTACATTGTAGCTATTTTAGCATTTATATTTATTTTATAGGCAACTTTGTATTTATTTTAACTAGGTACAATAGCTATTAAATAGTTATTGACTAATTAATAGCTACCTAGTTAAAATAATTACAAAATTACCTGTAAAATAAATCCTAACCTAAGTTACAATTAAACCTAACACTACACTATCATTAAATAAATTAACTACAAGTACCTACAATTATCTACAATTAAATAAACTAAAGTACAAAAAAACCCCACTAAATTACAAAAACAAACAAACACTAAATTACAAAAAATAAAAAAATATTACAAGAATTTTAAACTAATTACACCTAATCTAAGCCCCCTAATAAAATAACAAAGCCCCCCAAAATAAAAAAAAATGCCCTACCCTATACTAAATTACAAAAGTTAACAGCTCTATTACCTTACCAACCCTTAAAAGGGCCTTTTGCGGGGCATGCCCCAAAGAAAACAGCTCTTTTGCCTGTAAAAAAAAACACAATACCCCCCCCACATTACAACCCACCACCCACATACCCCTACTCTAACCCAAACCCCCCTTAAATAAACCTTACACTACCCCCCTGAAGATCTCCCTACCTTGAGTCGTGTTCACCCAGCCAGGCTGAAGTCTTCATCCGATGGGGCAGAAGAGTACATCCAGACCGGCAGAAGTCTTCATCCAAGCGGGGCAAGAAGAGGTCTTCCATCCATCATACAAGTACCAAAATACAAACAAACACTAAATTACCAAAAATAATAAAATATTACAATAATTTTAAACTAATTACACCTAATCTAAGCCCCCTACTAGCTATTAATATAGCTACAATATAACTAATAGTTACATTGTAGCTATTTTAGGATTTATATTTATTTTACAGGTAAATTTGTATTTATTTTAACTAGATACAATAGTTATTAAATAGTTAATAACTATTTAATAACTACCTAGCTAAAATAAATACAAATTTACCTGTAAAATAAATCATATCCTAAGTTACAATTACACCTAACACTACACTATCATTAAATTAATTAAAAAAATGAATCCTATATAAAACTAAAGACTTACCTGTAAAATAAACCCTAATATAGCTGCAATATAACTAATAGTTACATTGTAGCTATTTTAGCATTTATATTTATTTTACAGGCAACTTTGTATTTATTTTAACTAGGTTCAATAGCTATTAAATAGATATTGACTATTTAATAGCTACCTAGTTAAAATAATTACAAAATTACCTGTAAAATAAATCCTAACCTAAGTTACAATTAAACCTAACACTACACTATCATTAAATAAATTAACTACAAGTACCTACAATTAAATACAATTAAATAAACTAAACTAAAGTACAAAAACCCCCCCACTAAATTACAAAAAATAAAAAAATAAAAAAATATTACAAGAATTTTAAACTAATTACACCTAATCTAAGCCCCCTAATAAAATAACAAAGCCCCCCAAAATAAAAAAATGCCCTACCCTATACTAAATTACAAAAGTTAACAGCTCTATTACCTTACCAGCCCTTTAAAGGGCCTTTTGCGGGGGCATGCCCCAAAGAAAACAGCTCTTTTGCCTGTAAAAAAAACCACAATACCCCCCCACATTACAACCCACCACCCACATACCCCTACTCTAACCCAAACCCCCCTTAAATAAACCTAACACTACCCCCCCTGAAGATCTCCCTACCTTGAGTCGTGTTCACCCAGCCGGGCTGAAGTCTTCATCCGATGGGGCAGAAGAGGACATCCAGACCGGCAGAAGTCTTCAACCAAGCGGGGCAAGAAGAGGTCTTCCATCCATCAGAAAAGTACCAAAAAACAAACAAACACTAAATTACCAAAAATAATAAAATATTACAATAATTTTAAACTAATTACACCTAATCTAAGCCCCCTACTAGCTATTAATATAGCTACAATATAACTAATAGTTACATTGTAGCTATTTTAGGATTTATATTTATTTTACAGGCAACTTTGTATTTATTTTAACTAGGTACAATAGTTATTAAATATTTAATAACTATTTAATAACTACCTAGCTAAAATAAATACAAATTTACCTGTAAAATAAATCCTAACCTAAATTACAATTACACCTAACACTACACTATCATTACATTAATTAAATAAATGAATCCTATTTAAAACTAAATACTTACCTGGAAAATAAACCCTAATATAGCTACAATATAACTAATAGTTACATTGTAGCTATTTTAGCATTTATATTTATTTTACAGGCAACTTTGTATTTATTTTAACCAGGTAAAATAGCTATTAAATAGATATTTACTGTTTAATAGCTACCTAGTTAAAATAATTACAAAATTACCTGTAAAATAAATCCTAACCTAAGTTACAATTAAACCTAACACTACACTATCATGAAATAAATTAAATAAATTAACTACAAGTACCTACAATTAAATACAATGAAATAAACTAAACTAAAGTACAAAAAAACAAACACTAAATTACAAAAAATAAAAAAATATTACAAGAATTTTAAACTAATTACACCTAATCTAAGCCCCCTAATAAAATAACAAAGCCCCCCAAAATAAAAAAAATGCCCTACCCTATACTAAATTACAAAAGTTAACAGCTCTATTACCTTACCAGCCCTTAAAAGGGCCTTTTGCGGGGGCATGCCCCAAAGAAAACAGCTCTTTTGCCTGTAAAAAAAAAATACAATACCCCCCCCACATTACAACCCACCACCCACATACCCCTACTCTAACCCAAACCCCCCTTAAATAAACCTAACACTACCCCCCTGAAGATCTCCCTACCGTGTCTTCACCCAGCGGGCCAAAGTCTTCATCCGATGGGGCAGAAGAGGACATCCAGACCGGCAGAAGTCTTCATCCAAGCGGGGCAAGAAGAGGTCTTCCATCCATCAGAAGTCTTGATCCAGGCGGCATCTTCTCTGTTCATCCATCCGGAGCGGAGCGGCAGCATCCTGAAGAGACATCCGACGCAGAGCATCCTCTTCTTTCTTGATCCGACGACTCAATGACTGTTCCTTTAAGTGACGTCATCCAAGATGGCGTCCCTTGAATTCCGATTGGCTGATAGGATTCTATCAGCCAATCGGAATTAAGGTAGGAAAAATCTGATTGGCTGATTCAATCAGCCAATCAGATTCAAGTTCAATCCGATTGGCTGATCCAATCAGCCAATCAGATTGACCTCGCATTCTATTGGCTGATCGGAACAGCCAATAGAATGTGAGGTCAATCTGATTGGCTGATTGGATCAGCCAATCGGATTGAACTTGAATCTGATTGGCTGATTCCATCAGCCAATCAGAATATTCCTACCTTAATTCCGATTGGCTGATAGAATCCTATCAGCCAATCGGAATTCAAGGGACGCCATCTTGGATGACGTCACTTAAAGGTACAGTCATTGAGTTGTCGGATCAAGAAAGAAGAGGATGCTCTGCGTCGGATGTCTCTTCAGGATGCTGCCGCTCCGCTCCAGATGGATGAACAGAGAAGATGCCGCCTGGATCAAGACTTCTGATGGATGGAAGACCTCTTCTTGCCCCGCTTGGATGAAGACTTCTGCCGGTCTGGATGTCCTCTTCTGCCCCATCAGATGAAGACTTCGGCCCGCTGGGTGAAGACACGGTAGGGAGATCTTCAGGGGGGTAGTGTTAGGTTTATTTAAGGGGGGTTTGGGTTAGAGTAGGGGTATGTGGGTGGTGGGTTGTAATGTGGGGGGGGTATTGTTTTTTTTTTTTACAGGCAAAAGAGCTGTTTTCTTTGGGGCATGCCCCCGCAAAAGGCCCTTTTAAGGGCTGGTAAGGTAATAGAGCTGTTAACTTTTTTAATTTAGTATAGGGTAGGGCATTTTTTTATTTTGGGGGGCTTTGTTATTTTATTAGGGGGCTTAGATTAGGTGTAATTAGTTTAAAATTCGTGTAATTTTTTTTATTTTTTGTAATTTAGTGTTTGTTTTTTTGTACTTTAGTTTAGTTTATTTCATTGTATTTAATTGTAGGTACTTGTAGTTAATTTATTTAATGTATTTCATGATAGTGTAGTGTTAGGTTTAATTGTAACTTAAGTTAGGATTTATTTTACAGGTAATTTTGTAATTATTTTAACTAGGTAGCTATTAAATAGTCAATATCTATTTAATAGCTATTGAACCTAGTTAAAATAAATACAAAGTTGCCTGTAAAATAAATATAAATGCTAAAATAGCTACAATGTAACTATTAGTTATATTGCAGCTATATTAGGGTTTATTTTACAGTTAAGTATTTAGTTTTAAATAGGATTCATTTATTTAATTAATGTAATGATAGTGTAGTGTTAGGTGTAATTGTAACTTAGGTTATGATTTATTTTACAGGTAAATTTGTATTTATTTTAGCTAGGTAGTTTTTAAATAGTTATTAACTATTTAATAACTATTGTACCTAGTTAAAATAAATACAAAGTTGCCTGTAAAATAAATATAAATCCTAAAATAGCTACAATGTAACTATTAGTTATATTGTAGCTATATTAATAGCTAGTAGGGGGCTTAGATTACGTGTAATTAGTTTAAAATTATTGTAATATTTTATTATTTTTGGTAATTTAGTGTTTGTTTGTATTTTGGTACTTGTATGATGGATGGAAGACCTCTTCTTGCCCCGCTTGGATGAAGACTTCTGCCGGTCTGGATGTACTCTTCTGCCCCATCGGATGAAGACTTCGGCCGGCTGGGTGAACACGACTCAAGGTAGGGAGATCTTCAGGGGGGTAGTGTTAGGTTTATTTAAGGGGGGGTTTGGGTTAGAGTAGGGGTATGTGGGTGGTGGGTTGTAATGTGGGGGGGTATTGTGTTTTTTTTTACAGGCAAAAGAGCTGTTTTCTTTGGGGCATGCCCCGCAAAAGGCCCTTTTAAGGGTTGGTAAGGTAATAGAGCTGTTAACTTTTGTAATTTAGTATAGGGTAGGGCATTTTTTTTTATTTTGGGGGGCTTTGTTATTTTATTAGGGGGCTTAGATTAGGTCTAATTAGTTTAAAATTCTTGTAATATTTTTTTATTTTTTGTAATTTAGTGTTTTTTTTTTGTAATTTAGTGTTTTTTTTGTACTTTAGTTTATTTAATTGTAGATAATTGTATTATAGTAGCGGCGACGTTGTGGGCAGGAGATTAGGGGTTAATAATTGTAGGTAGGTGGCGGCGATGTTAGGGAGGGCAGATTAGGGGTTAATAAAATGTATTATAGTGTTTGCGAGGCGGGAGTGCGGCGGTTTAGGGGTTAATACATTTATTATAGTGGCGGCGATTTGCAGATTCATTCGGTAGATTCGGAAGTATTTTAATTCGGAAATCCGAATCGATCCGAATCTCCGAATTTAACAAATTTTCCGAATTTCCGAATAAATCCGAAACGAACCGCACATGTCTAATCCTAACCTAAGTTACAATTACACCTAACACTACACTATCATTAAATAAATTAACTAAATTACCTACAATTAATTACAATTAAATTAAATAAACTAAAGTACAAAAAAAAACAAACACTAAATTACAGAAAAAAATAAACTAATTACAAGAATTTGAAACTCATTACACCTAATCTAATCCCCCTAATAAAATAAAAAAGCACCCCAAAATAATAAAAATCCTTACCCTATACTAAATTACAAATAGCCCTTAAAAGGGCCTTTTTCGGGGCATTGCCCCAAAGAAATCAGCTCTTTTACCTGTAAAAAAAATACAATACCCCCACAACATTAAAACCCACCACCCACACACCCAACCCTACTCTAAAACCCACCCAATCCCCCCTTAATAAAAGCTAACACTACCCCCTTGAAGATCACCCTACCGTGGGACGTCTTCACCCAGCCGGGCACAAGTGGTCCTCCAGAGGGGCAGAAGTCTTCATCTGATCCAGGCAGTAGAGGACCTCCAGATGGGCAGGTCCATCTTGAAGCCAGCCGACGCATCCATCCAGGCCAACGACTACACGATGAATGACGGTTCCTTTAAATGACGTAATCCAAGATGGTGTCCCTTGAATTCCGATTGGCTGATAGGATTCTATCAGCCAATCGGAATTAAGGTAGGAAAAATCCTATTGGCTGATGCAATCAGCCAATAGGATTGAAGTTCAATCCTATTGGCTGATCCAATCATTCAATAGGATTGAGCTTGCATTCTATTGGCTGTTCCAATCAGCCAATAGAATGTGAGCTCAATCCTATTGGCTGATTGGATCAGCCAATAGGATTTTTCCTACCTTAATTCCGATTGGCTAATAGAATCCTATCAACCAATCGGAATTCAAGGGACACCATCTTGGATGACGTCATTTAAAGGAACCGTCATTCATCGTGTAGTCATCGGTCTGGATGGATGCTCCGCGTTGGCTGGCTTCAAGATGGACCCGTTCCGCTCCAGATGGATGAAGATAGAAGATACCACCTGGATGAAGATTTCTGCCCATCTGGAGGTCCTCTTCTGCCTGGATCAAATGAAGACTTCTGCCCCTCTGGAGGACCACTTGTGCCCAGCTGGGTGAAGATGTCTCACAGTAGGGTGATCTTCAAGGGGGTAGTGTTAGCTTTTATTAAGAGGGCATTGGGTGGGTTTTAGAGTAGGGTTGGGTGTGTGGGGGGTGGGTTTAATGTTGGGGGGTATTGTATTTTTATTTACAGGTAAAAGAGCCGATTACTTTGGGGTAATGCCCTGCAAAAGACCCTTTTAAGGGCTATTTCTAATTTAGTATAGGGTAGGGATTTTTATTATTTTGGGGGTCTTTTTTATTTTATTAGGGGGATTAGATTAGGTGTAATTAGTTTAAAATTCTTGTTATTATTTTATTTTTTTCTATAATTTAGTGTTTTTTCCCTGTACTTTAGTTTAATATAATTGTAATTAATTGTAGGTAATTTAGTTAATTTATTTAATGATAGTGTAGTGTTAGGTGTAATTGTAACTTAGGTTAGGATTTATTTTACAGGTAAATTTGTACTTATTTTAACTAGGTAGCTATTAAATAGTTAATAACTATTTAATAACTATCGTACCTAGTTAAAATAAATACAAAGTTGCCTGTAAAATAAAAATAAACCCTGAGATAGCTACAATGTAACTATTTAGTTTTAAATAAGAATAATTTATTTAATACTAGTAATTTTATTTAGATTATTTAAAATTATATTTAAGTTAGAGGGGGTTAGACTTAGGGTTAGACTTAGATTTAGGGGTTAATAACTTTATTATAGTGGCAGCGACGTTGGAGGCGGCGGAAGATTAGGGGTTAATAAGTGTAGTTAGGTGGTTGCAACATTGGGGGCGGCAAAGTAGGGGTTAATAAATAAAAAGCAGGTGTCAGCGATGTTTGGGGCAGCAGATTAGGGGTTCATAGGGATAATGTAGGTGGCGGCGGTGTCCAGAGTGGCAGATTAGGGGTTAATAATATAATGTAGGTGTCGGCAATATCGGGGGCGGTAGATTAGGGATTAATAAGTGTAAGCTTAGGGTTGTTTAGACTCGGGGTTCATGTTAGGGTGTTAGGTGTAGACATAACTTTTTTTTCCCAATAGGAATCAATGGGGCTGCGTTAGAAGCTGAACGCTGCTTTTTTGCAGGTGTTAGGTTTTTTTCAGCCGATTCTGCCCCATTGATTCCTATGGGGAAATCGTGCACAAGCACGTTTAGCCAGCTCACCGCTACCGTAAGCAACGCTGGTATTGAGGTGAGATGTGGAGCAAAATTTAGCTCTATGCTCACCTTTTTGCGACTAACGCCAGGGCGCGATCCGATAAAGATCGTAGTTTGCAGCGCAAGTGAGGGAACCCCCGCCGCCCGCAGTTTCAGCTTGCAACTCGAGCTATCCTATATATGGCGCCGTCAGAGGCTAAAGTGCCGTAAGTCTGACAAACCAGCGATGTCCAGAAATCTGCGTAAGTACAAATTTCTAGAGTCGCCAGTGACTTACAGCACTTTAGAAACTGCCGGCGCCTACAAAACTTGACTAAAGTCATAAAATCACCCGTACTGTCTAACACGCCTCCCTAACATAGCCCGACATGTCTAACCCTCTATCCGCTATCCCCCCTCACTATCCTAACAATAAAATATGTATTAATCCCTAAACCGCCGCTCCCGGACCCCGCCGCCAGCTATATTAAATCTATAACCCCCTAATGTGATCCCCTACCCCGCCGCCATCTATCTTACCTACCCCCTAAAAAGAGCCCCTACCCCGCCGCCATCTAACTTACCTAACCCCTAAAGTGAGCCCCCTACCCCACCGCCATCTATCTTACATACCCCCTAAAGTGAGCCCCTACCCCGTCGCCATCTATTTTAAAAATATTAACCCCTAATTTAATCCCCCTACACCGCCGCCAGCTATATTAACTATATTAACCCTAATTATATTAGGGTTAATATAATTATTATATTATATATATTAACTATATCAACCCTAATTATATTAGGGTTAATATAGTTAATATCGTTATTATATTATATATATATTAAGTATAATAACCCTATCTAACTCTAACATCCCTAACTAAATTCTTATTAAAATATATCTAATTAATATTAATATTATTAATTAAAATATTCCTATTTAAATCTAAATACTTACCTATAAAATAAACCCTAAGATAGCTACAATGTAATTAATAATTACATTGTAGCTATTTTAGGGTTTATATTTATTTTACAGGTAACTTGGTATTTATTTTAACTAGGTACAATAGCTATTAAATAGTTAATAACTATTTAATAGCTACCTAGTTAAAATAATTACCAATTTACCTGTAAAATAAATCCTAACCTAAGTTACAAATACACCTACACTATCACTAAATTAAATAAACTACAAATATCTAAACTAAAATACAATAAAATAATCTAAACTAAATTACAAAAAAAACAAACACTAAATTACAAAAAATAAAAAAATATTACAAGATTTTTAAGCTAATTACACCTATTCTAAGCCCCCTAATAAAATAATAAAGCCCCCCAAAATAAAAAAATTTCCCTGCCCTATTCTAAATTAAAAAAGTTCAAAGCTCTTTTACCTTACCAGCCCTTAAAAGGGCCTTTTGCGGGGCATGCCCCAAAGAAAACAGCTCTTTTGCCTGTAAAGAAAAAAGAATTTTAAACTCATTACACCTAATCTAATCCCCCTAATAAAATAAAAAAGCCCCCCAAAATAATAAAAATCCTTACCCTATACTAAATTACAAATAGCCCTTAAAAGGGCCTTTTGCGGGGCATTGCCCCAAAGTAATCAGCTCTTTTTCCTGTAAAAAAAATACAATACCCCCACAACATTAAAACCCACCACCCACACACCCAACCCTACTCTAAAACCCACCCAATCCCCCCTTAATAAAAGCTAACACTACCCCCTTGAAGATCACCCTACCGTGGGACGTCTTCACCCAGCCGGGCACAAGTGGTCCTCCAGAGGGGCAGAAGTCTTCATCTGATCCGGGCAGTAGAGGACCTCCAGATGGGCAGAAGTCTTCATCCAGGTGGCATCTTCTATCTTCATCCATCCTGAGCGGAGCAGGTCCATCTTGAAGCCAGCCGACGCATCCATCCAGGCCAACGACTACACGATGAATGACGGTTCCTTTAAATGACGTAATCCAAGATGGTGTCCCTTGAATTCCGATTAGCTGATAGGATTCTATCAGCCAATCGGAATTAAGGTAGGAAAAATCTTATTGGCTGATGCAATCAGCCAATAGGATTGAAGTTCAATCCTATTGGCTGATCCAATCATTCAATAGGATTGAGCTCGCATTCTATTGGCTGTTCCAATCAGCCAATAGAATGTGAGCTCAATCCTATTGGCTGATTGGATCAGCCAATAGGATTTTTCCTACCTTAATTCCGATTGGCTAATAGAATCCTATCAACCAAGCGGAATTCAAGGGACACCATCTTGGATGATGTCATTTAAAGGAACCGTCATTCATCGTGTAGTCATCAGTCTGGATGGATGCTCCGCGTTGGCTGGCTTCAAGATGGACCCATTCCGCTCCAGATGGATGAAGATAGAAGATACCACCTGGATGAAGATTTCTGCCCATCTGGAGGTCCTCTTCTGCCTGGATCGGATGAAGACTTCTGCCCCTCTGGAGGACCACTTGTGCCCAGCTGGGTGAAGATGTCTCACAGTAGGGTGATCTTCAAGGGGGTAGTGTTAGGTTTTATTAAGGGGGGATTGGGTGGGTTTTAGAGTAGGGTTGGGTGTGTGGGGGGTGGGTTTAATGTTGGGGGGGTATTGTATTTTTATTTACAGGTAAAAGAGCTGATTACTTTGGGGCAATGCCCTGCAAAAGACCCTTTTAAGGGCTATTTCTAATTTAGTATAGGGTAGGGATTTTTATTATTTTGGGGGTCTTTTTTATTTTATTAGGGGGATTAGATTAGGTGTAATTAGTTTAAAATTCTTGTTATTATTTTATTTTTTTCTGTAATTTAGTGTTTTTTCCCCGTACTTTATTTTAATATAATTGTAATTAATTGTAGGTAATTTAGTTAATTTATTTAATGATAGTGTAGTGTTAGGTGTAATTGTAACTTAGGTTAGGATTTATTTTACAGGTAAATTTGTACTTATTTTAACTAGGTAGCTATTAAATAGTTAATAACTATTTAATAACTATTGTACCTAGTTAAAATAAATACAAAGTTGCCTGTAAAATAAAAATAAACTCTGAGATAGCTACAATGTAACTATTTAGTTTTAAATAAGAATAATTTATTTAATACTAGTAATTTTATTTAGATTATTTAAAATTATATTTAAGTTAGAGGGGGTTAGACTTAGGGTTAGACTTAGATTTAGGGGTTAATAACTTTATTATAGTGGCGGCGACGTTGGAGGCAGCGGCAGATTAGGGGTTAATAAGTGTAGTTAGGTGGCGGCGACATTGGGGGCGGCAGAGTAGGGGTTAATAAATAAAAAGCAGGTGTCAGCGATGTTTGGGGCAGCAGATTAGGGGTTCATAGGGATAATGTAGGTGGTGGCGGTGTCCACAGTGGCAGATTAGGGGTTAATAATATAATGTAGGTGTCGGCGATATCGGGGGCGGTAGATTAGGGGTTAATAAGTGTAAGCTTAGGGGTGTTTAGACTCGGGGTTCATGTTAGGGTGTTAGGTGTAGACATAACTTTTTTTTCCAAATAGGAATCAATGGGGCTGCGTTAGAAGCTGAACGCTGCTTTTTTGCAGGTGTTAGGTTTTTTTCAGCCAATTCTGCCCCATTGATTCCTATGGGGAAATCGTGCACAAGCACGTTTAGCCAGCTCACCGCTACCGTAAGCAACGCTGGTATTGAGGTGAGATGTGGAGCAAAATTTAGCTCTATGCTCACCTTTTTGCGACTAACGCCTAAAGATCGTAGTTTGCGGCGCAAGTGAGGGAACCCCCGCCGCCCGCAGTTTCAGCTCGCAACTCGAGCTATCCTATATATGGCGCCGTCAGAGGCTAAAGTGCCGTAAGTCTGACAAACCAGCGATGTCCATAAATCTGCGTAAGTACAAATTTCTAGAGTCGCCAGTGACTTACAGCACTTTAGAAACTGCCCTCAACTACAAAACCTGACTAAAGTCATAAAATCACCCGTACTGTCTAACATGCCTCCCTAACATAGCCCGACACGTCTAACCCTCTATCCGCTATCCCCCCTCACTATCCTAACAATAAAATATGTATTAACCCCTAAACCGCCGCTCCCGGACCCCGCCGCCAGCTATATTAAATCTATAACCCCCTAATGTGAGCCCCTACCCCGCCGCCATCTATCTTACCTACCCCCTAAAAAGAGCCCTTACCCCGCCGCCATCTATCTTACCTAACCCCTAAAGTGAGCCCCTACCTCGCCGCGATCTATCTTACCTACCCCCTAAAGTGAGCCCCTACCCCGCCGCCATCTATCTTACCTACCCCCTAAAGTGAGCCCCCTACCCCGCCGCCATCTATCTTACATACCCCCTAAAGTGAGCCCCTACCCCGCTGCCATCTATTTTAAAAATATTAACCCCTAATTTAATCCCCCTACACCGCCGCCAGCTATATTAACTATATTAACCCTAATTATATTAGGGTTAATATAGTTAATATCGTTATTATATTATATATATATTAAGTATAATAACCCTATCTAACTCTAACATCCCTAACTAAATTCTTATTAAAATATATCTAATTAATATTAATATTATTAATTAAAATATTCCTATTTAAATCTAAATACTTACCTATAAAATAAACCCTAAGATAGCTACAATGTAATTAATAATTACATTGTAGCTATTTTAGGGTTTATATTTATTTTACAGGTAACTTGGTATTTATTTTAACTAGGTACAATAGCTATTAAATAGTTAATAACTATTTAATAGCTACCTAGTTAAAATAATTACCAATTTACCTGTAAAATAAATCCTAACCTAAGTTACAAATACACCTACACTATCACTAAATTAAATAAACTACAAATATCTAAACTAAAATACAATAAAATAATCTAAACTAAATTACAAAAAAAACAAACACTAAATTACAAAAAATAAAAAAATATTACAAGATTTTTAAGCTAATTACACCTATTCTAAGCCCCCTAATAAAATAATAAAGCCCCCCAAAATAAAAAAATTTCCCTGCCCTATTATAAATCTCTTTTACCTTACCAGCCCTTAAAAGGGCCTTTTGCGGGGCATGCCCCAAAGAAAACAGCTCTTTTGCCTGTAAAGAAAAAACACAATACCACCCCCAACATTACAACCCACCACCCACATACCCCTATTCTAAACCCACCCAAACCCCCCTTAAAAAAAACTAACACTACCCCCCTGAAGATCTCCCTACCGGCGATGTCTTCTTCCATCCGGCGATGTCTTCAAGCAAAGCGGCATCTTCAATCTTCTTTCTTCGCTCTTCCGCCGTGGAGCACCAATCCGGCACGAAGACTAAACGAGGAATGAGGTACCTTTAAATGACATCATCCAAGATGGTGTCCATCGAATTCTGATTGGCTGATAGGATTCTATCAGCCAATCGGAATTAAGGTAGAAAAATCTGATTGTCTGATTGAACCAATCAGCCAATCGGATTTTTCTACCTTAATTCCGATTGGCTGATAGAATCCTATCAGCCAATCGGAATTCGACGGACGCCATCTTGGATGACGTCATTTAAAGGTACCTCATTCCTCGTTTAGTCTTCATGCCGGATGGATGCTCCGCGGCGGAGGAGCGAAGAAAGAAGATTGAAGATGCCGCTTTGCTTGAAGACATCGCCGGATGGAAGAAGACATCGCCGGTAGGGAGATCTTCAGGGGGGTAGTGTTAGTTTTTTTTAAGGGGGGTTTGGGTGGGTTTAGAATAGGGGTATCAGCCAATCGGAATTCGATGGACGCCATCTTGGATGACGTCATTTAAAGGTACCTCATTCCTCGTTTAGTTATCGTGCCGGATGGATGCTCCGTGGCGGAGGAGCGAAGAAAGAAGATTGAAGATGCCGCTTTGCTTGAAGACATCGCCTGATGGAAGAAGACATCACCGGATGGAAGAAGACTTCACTGCCGCTTGATTGAAGACATTGCTGGATGGAAGAAGACTTCACTGCCGCTTGATTGAAGACATCGCCCGGATGTAAGAAGACTTCACTGCCGCTTGATTGGACATCGCCCGGATCGGATGAAGAGTTCGGCCCGGCTGGGTGAAGACAAGGTAGGGAGATCTTCAGGGGGGTAGTGTTAGGTTTTTTTAAGGGGGGTTTGGGTGGGTTTAGAATAGGGGTATGTGGTTGGTGGGTTGTAATGTTGGGGGGTGGTATTGTGTTTTTTCTTTACAGGCAAAAGAGCTGTTTTCTTTGGGGCATGCCCCGCAAAAGGCCCTTTTAAGGGCTGGTAAGGTAAAAGAGCTTTGAACTTTTTAAATTTAGAATAGGGCAGGGAAATTTTTTAATTTTGGAGGGCTTTATTATTTTATTAGGGGGCTTAGAATAGGTGTAATTAGCTTAAAAATCTTGTAATTTTTTTATTTTTTGTAATTTAGTGTTTGTTTGTTTTTGTAATTTAGTTTAGATTATTTTATTGTATTTTAGTTTAGATATTTGTAGTTTATTTAATTTATTGATAGTGTAGGTGTATTTGTAACTTAGGTTAGGATTTATTTTACAGGTAAATTGGTAATTATTTTAACTAGGTAGCTATTAAATAGTTATTAACTATTTAATAGCTATTGTACCTAGTTAAAATAAATACCAAGTTACCTGTAAAATAAATATAAACCCTAAAATAGCTACAATGTAATTATTAATTACATTGTAGCTATCTTAGGGTTTATTTTATAGGTAAGTATTTAGATTTAAATAGGAATATTTTAATTAATAATATTAATATTAATTAGATCTATTTTAATAAGAATTTAGTTAGGGATGTTAGAGTTAGATAGGGTTATTATACTTAATATATATATATATATAATATAATAACAATATTAACTATATTAACCCTAATATAATTAGGGTTGATATAGTTAATATATATAATATAATAACTATATTAACCCTAATATAATTAGGGTTAATATAGTTAATATAGCTGGCGGCGGTGTAGGGGGATTAAATTAGGGGTTAAAATTTTTAAAATAGATGGCGGCGGGGTAGGGGCTCACTTTAGGGGGTAGGTAAGGTAGATGGTGGTGGGGTAGGGGCTCACTTTAGGGGGTAGGTAAGATAGATGGCGGCGGGGTAGGGGCTCAGTTTAGGGGGTAGGTAAGGTAGATGTGGCCTGGTAGGTGCTCACTTTAGGGGGTAGGTAAGATAGATGGCGGCTGGGTAGGGGCTCAGTTTAGGGGGTAGGTAAGGTAGATGGCGGCGGGGTAGGGGCTCAGTTTAGGGGGTAGGTAAGGTAGATGGCGGCGGTGTAAGGGACTCACATTAGGGGGTATGTAATGTAGCTTGCGACGGTGTAGGGGGATCACATTAGGGGGTTATACTTTTAATGTAGGTGGCGGCGGGGTCCATGTGCGGCGGTTTAGGGGTTAAATACTTTATTAGGGATTGCGGCGGGGGATCGCGGTTGACAGGTAGATAGACATTGCGCATGCGTTAGGTGTTAGGTTTATTTTGCAGGTTGTTTAGGGAGTTACGGGGCTCCAATAGACCGCGTAAGGCTTACTACGGCTGCATTTTGTGGCGAGGTGAAAATGGAGTAAGATTTCTCCATTTTTGCCACGTAAGTCCTTACACTGTATATTGGATACCAAACTGCGCTGGTTTGGTATACCTGCCTATGGCCCAAAAAACTACGGGTGAAGGCAGAAATATACGAACATAACTTCTAGGTTACGCCGTATATAGGATACCAAACCAGCGCAAATTTTGGCATCGCCGGCTTTTCCGGGCGACGCTGTATATCGGATCGGGCCCCAGGTTTAAAAAAACCTGTAATACCAGCGTTGTCTTAAGTGAGCAGTGAAAAAAAAATGCTCGTTAGCAACGCACCCCTGTTACCGCAAAACTCGTAATCTCGGTTTATGTTCTTTTGGTATCCTTTAAGCATACCTAGGTGGGCTCAGGAACAGCAATGCACTACGTTTGCAGCAGATTGTCGCACATATATGCCTCTTGTAATTGGTAAAAATGTGATGATCTATTTGAATCATTAAAGAAACAGTGTGTTTCATGTCCCTTTAATGTACACAGTTTAAAATGTCCAAAGTAATTTCAAAAGACTGGTATTGCTTGTTTGTCTATTTGTAGAACAAGGTTTTGTTTTGTATTTTGTAAGTCTTTTTGTTTGTCCTTCATTGGTGCTCAGTGGTTTCCTTTCTTTTGGTTGCCTGTTTGGCAACTGTCTTTTTGGCTTCTTTGTTTAAAGCTACAGTCATTCTAAGCTTCACTCGCAGACAATCTTTTTTTGTGTGGTAATCTAATCTTGTATAACTTTGCATAATATTCTGTACATGTGTGAGATCTTTGCGCATGTACAGTAATTGCCTTTCTGTTGGTGGCCATCTTGGAGCAAGATCAGACCCATACACCCCAGAATGCTTTTCATACAAGATTTATGGCCACTTCAGGAACCAGATGAAACACCCCTACATGACCTTTTTCATAACCTATGTCACAGCCTCAGGCCAGATTCTTTCATACCTAATGTATGCCTGCCCATGTGCCAGAAATCTCTTTATGCCATCCTCATCCCCCTACATTAGACCCAGCAATCTCTTTATTCCATCCACATGCCCAGGCATTAGACCTCTGACTAGATGCATGCGTCAGCAACCTCGTAATTTGCATACCCAGACATTAGACCTAAAACTAGATGCATGCGTCAGCAACCTCGTAATTTACATACCCAGACATTAGACCTAAAACTAGATGCATGCGTCAGCAACCTCGTAATTTACATACCCAGATATTAGACCTAAAACTAGATGCATGCGTCAGCAACCTCGTAATTTACATACCCAGATATTAGACCTAAAACTAGATGCATGCGTCAGCAACCTCGTAATTTACATACCCAGACATTAGACCTAAAACTAGATGCATGCGTCAGCAACCTCGTAATTTACATACCCAGACATTAGACCTAAAACTAGATGCATGCGTCAGCAACCTCGTAATTTACATACCCAGACATTAGACCTAAAACTAGATGCATGCGCTAACAACTTCTTTATGCCATCTGCATGCCCAGAGATCAGAGCTAAAGCTAGATACATGTACCAGCAACCATTGTATGCCATCCACATGCCTACATAAGACCTCAGAGTAGATGCGCGCAACAGCAATTTCTTTATACTATCCACATGCCCAGACATCAGACCTCAGACTAGATAAATGCACCAGCAACTTCTTTGCTTGCTCCTCCTCTCACCCACACATGCTATGCTGCCTCACAATACTGCACAAGAGGAAATAAAAACACTAATCTGTTTTTGTCCTACTAGTGATCTTTTGCCTCATTCCCTTTTGTTGGGTCCTTTAAGTGACATTAAACCCAAACATTTTTTTTTATGATTCAGATAGAGAATATCATTTTAAACAGCATTCCAATTTACTTCTATTATCTTATTTGCTTCATTCTTTAGATATCCTTTGTTGAAGAAATAGCAATGCATATGCTTGAGCCAATCACACAAGGCATCTATGTGCAGCCACCAA
Organism: Bombina bombina; assembly: GCF_027579735.1. NCBI lineage: Eukaryota > Metazoa > Chordata > Amphibia > Anura > Bombinatoridae > Bombina > Bombina bombina. The sequence goes on from NC_069501.1 coordinate 244,429,297, forward strand.
TCAGCAGCTACTGAGCCTATCTAGATATGCTTTTAAGCAAACGGATATCAAGAGAATGAAGCAAATTAGATAATAGAAGTAAATTAGAAAGTTGTTTAATATTGCATGCTCTTTCTAAATCGTGAACGAAAAAATTTGGGTTTCATGTCCCTTTAAATACATATGAGACCTACTTTAATCTGGGCAGTGTTTTCTTTAAAATCAAAAGTAAAACCAAACCAGATTTAACATAACTAATATCATAAATGCTATTTTTATAACAATAATTTATTAATGGAAGAAGACAGAAAATTACTCATTAAGTGTAACATTTTAAGTGGTACTGGAATGAGCCCAGGGCACTTGGATAATAGCCTAGTAAAATATATCTTTGTAACAGAGATTAGAATTAATTACCAAATATAAAACCACATTTTGGCATGGAACAATTTAATAGCCTCACAATTGTTATTTAACGCACCAATGTCATAACGCCCCTGTGAATTTGCATAGTACACCATATTAATGATGTGAGTGAAAGTAATTATAGGGCATTGCTAAATACAGCATGACATTTTCCATTCTATTTACTGTGGTTGTTTGTAAAAGGCGGTGAACCATAGAGGCGCTGACAGCTCACAGCCAAAAAACACATGACCCCATAAAGAAGGTAGTACGGCTGTAATATGAGACGTTGATTCAAGGTAAGCCTGTATAATAATGACAATGAACGTGAGAAGCACATTAGCCAAGCAGTAGACACATTTAACTAAAAAGAATGTTTTAGATACATAAACTCTGTTGCAACCAGTTTGGTATGTTTAACAGAAAATAATGAAAAACTTTTTAAGAGACACTTCAAAGATTTATCATATGTAAAACGGACAGTAAACACTTTGGCCCAGATTATAAGTGGCTTATTATGATAGCACAGGTCACGATAAGCAGTATCAACTTCTTAATTAAAGTCCATGGTAAATCCAATTTACGAGACAAGGGTTTGCACAGCCAACATCACTCTAGCACAACCTGTACTTTAAATGGATATAGCGATTATGCTAAACAGCAGTGGTAATACAAGTTGACAGTTTTATTTTGCACAAACTATTACACTAATATATACACTGTTACATAGAGAAAATATAATTTAAATATTAATAAAATGTTTTTAAAAGGGATAAAGGGATATGGTATATGGAAAGGTGTTTGACTGGGAAGGGCTTGAATGTGTGTGTGTGTATATATATATATATATATATATATATATATATACATACACACACACACACACACACACAAGGGACCATGATTGTGAACCTACGCTTTTCACAACAGGTCTGGCCAACGCAAAATACCTCACATCTACAGTCAGACGGGTTATACACGCCACGCATATGAAGAATCTCTACTTACCTTGGAACATCAATGGAAGTCCTTGTCGCCTCAAGAGTCCTGACGTATTATCTGGAACCATCCATTATTCAATCACAGACCATGGGGTCGATTTATCAAGGGTCGAATGGCTCCTGATGCCCCTGTTTCCATGTGAGCCTTCAGGCTCGCCGGAAACAGCAGTTATGAAGCAGCGGTCTTAAGACCGCTGCTCGTTAATTGGTCCCCTGCCTCTGAGGCTGCAATCTGCAATCTACCCGATTCTATACGATCGGGTTGATTGACACCCCCTGCAGGTGCAGAACTGCTTGTGCAATGTTAAATGCCGACAGCTTATGCTGTCGGCATTCAGAGATGTCTGTCGGACATGATACACTACAGCATATCATGTCGGACAGACATTGATAAATCGGCCCCCATAACTAAACCTGTGGTGAGAGCGGAGGTCTTACCCGACTTGATAGAGGCAATTGATTACCTGCTTGACACCCGAGCGTCAGATGTGGTCAATTCGGAGAAACAGAGTATTGTCTATTTTGGAACTGCAGCTCCAGAATTTTTTGGCCTGAGTAGTGAGGTCAGTGTTGTTCATCCACCCCCGACTTCAGCTGGCACCAGTGACATAGTAGGCGAAGAGCTTTGTTTAGCTCATGAAAACTGGTCGATTGCTGGAGTGTACTAGGATCTGGCAACTTTAGAGTTCTCCTCAGGACTTGAGACTTGGAGTGGATGAGTATGGCCCGAGTACCAAGACTAATGCCTATGTTACATGGTTGGAGCTAGAGAGAATAGTAAGATGTTATTTGTACTCAGCGACATCCTGTAATGGGTTTTCCTATTGCTTGTCTGTACCTTTAACAACTTATTGTATTGAGCTGCTCTTCCCTATTTAAAGCCCCTCCTTTCTCTTTACCTTGCTCGGTAATTTGCTGTTACTCAGGTTCTGCCTGAGCCTCCTGTGAAGACACCAAGCCTCTATTCACTTATCCTGTGGATTTCTTGGATATCGTACTTCAGTTGCTCCACTTGTGTATCCTAGTGACTCGCCTCTGAAATATATCTCACAATTGTTTACCTACTTGTTACATATAATTTCAGGAAGTTCGCTAGGAGTTTCAGTTGTTCCTCTCCCTGCTACGAGCGGCACAGCCGCCTCTCACGCTGTAAGCGCGTGGCGTCACTCCAAGCAGTGATTCCGGACTTCAACCGCAACAGTTGGTTTTCGAGTAAGCTGCATCCTGGTTCAGCACGCAAAGTCGGACAAGAGTTATCGATCATCTGTGGCTGGTAAAGTACTTTCCTTTCTAATATCTTGCACATTGCTACTATACAGTACCAGGACTGTTCCAGGCTAACGCAGCTGTCTGTGTATACTCTGCTTACCTACTCCTAGGCCACAGCCTATGCTTGTCACGGACTCTGTAGCTCTGTTTCATCTAACAGTACCTCCTGCATTGCTTCCTTTAACTCCCTGTGGGGATCATTGCATATGTAAATACTTATTAACATTAAGGATTAACTCTTGTTGCATTAACTGTGTTAGCTGCTTATATATTTGCACCTCCTGCATCCTCTGTATATACAAACATTCATCCTCAACAAGGATTAACTCTCTGTGGGACAACAGTGCTGGCTGTCAACATAACAGCACCTTCTCAATAGTGATGTCGCGAATAGTTTGCCGGCGAATAGTTCCCGGCAAACATAGCTTATTTGCATTCGCCGCAGCGGGCGAACATATGCGATGTTCGATCCGCCTCCTATTCATCATCATCATTGAGTAAACTTTGACCCTGTATCTCACAGTCTGCAGACACATTTCAGCCAATCAGCAGCAGACACTCCCTCCCAGACCCTCCCAGCTCCTGGACAGCAGCCATTTTAGATTCATTCTGATCCTGCATTCTTAGTGAGAGGAGGGATAGTGTAGCTGCTGATGATTTTATAGGGAAATTCATAGCTAGGAAAGTGTATTCAGTGTCCACTACAGTCCTGAAGGACTCATCTGATCTCTGCTGTAAGGACAGCACCTCAAAAAGCCCTTTTTAGGGCTAGAACATCTTTTTTTTTTTTTTTTTTTGCCTGTGTAATTTTGACTGTGAACATCAGTCTGCTAGTGTAATCTAATTGCAGTTGCCTGCCTGCCAGCGTGTGTGCCAGGCCCACTTGCTAAGTGCCACCACTCATGGGCGCGATCCGATATGCAGCGTAGTTTGCGGCGCAAGCAAGGAAACCCCCGCCGCCCGCAGTTTCAGCTCGCAACTCGAGCTATCCTATATACAGATGCTAAAGTGCCGTAAGTCTGATAAACGAGCAATGTCCAGAAATCTGCGTAAGTACAAATTTCTGGAGTCGCCAGTGACTTACGGCACTTTAGAAACTGCCGGCGCCTACAAAACCTGACTAAAGTATAAAATCTCCCGTAACTGTCTAACACGCCTCCCAAACATAGCCCGACACGTCTAACCCTCTATCCGCTATCCCACCTCACTATCCTAACAATAACAAAATGTATTAACCCCTAAACCGCCGCTCACGGACTCCGCCGCCACCTAATAAAGTTATTAACCCCTAAATCGCCGCTCCCGGACCTCGCCGCCAGCTATATTAAATCTATAACCCCCTAATGTGAGCCCCTACCCCGCCGCCATCTATTTTAAAATTATTAACCCCTAATTTAATCCCCCTACCCCGCCGCCACCTATATTAAATTATTTAACCACTAATCTAATCCCCCTACCCCGCCGCCACCTATATTAAATTATTTAACCCCTAAATTACTAAACTATCCCTACCACTAAACCTAAGTCACCTATATTAAACACATTAACCCCTAATCTAATCCCCCTACACTGCCGCCAGCTATATTAACTATATTAACCCTAATTATATTAGGGTTAATATAGTTAATATAGTTATTATATTATATATATATTAAGTATAATAACCCTATCTAACTCTAACATCCCTAACTAAACTCTTATTAAAATAAATCTAATATTAATATTATTAATTAAAATATTCCTATTTAAGTCTAAATACTTACCTATAAAATAAACCCTAAGATAGCTACAATATAATTAATAATTACATTGTAGCTATTTTAGGGTTTATATTTATTTTACAGGTAACTTGGTATTTATTTTAACTAGGCACAATAGCTATTAAATAGTTAATAACTATTTAATAGCTACCTAGTTAAAATAATTACCAATTTACCTGTAAAATAAATCCTAACCTAAGTTACAAATACACCTACACTATCAATAAATTAAATAAACTACAAATATCTAACTAAAATACAATTAAATAAACTAAACTAAATTACAAAAACAAACACTAAATTACAAAAAATAAAAAAAAGATTACAAGATTTTTAAGCTAATTACACCTATTCTAAGCCCCCTAATAAAATAATAAAGCCCCCCAAAATAAAAAAAATTCCCTGCCCTATTCTAAATGACAAAAGTTAGCTCTTTTACCTTACCAGCCCTTAAAAGGGCCTTTTGCGGGGCATGCCCCAAAGAAAACTGCTCTTTTGCCTGAAAAAAAACCCCACAATACCACCCCCCAACATTACAACCCACCACCCACATACCCCTAATCTAACCCAAACCCCCCTTAAATAAACCTAACACTACCCCCCTGAAGATCTCCCTACCTTGTATTCACCCCACCGGGCAGAATTCTTCATCCGATCCGGGCGATGTCTTCAAGCAAGCTGCAGTGAAGTCTTCTTCCATCCGGCGATGGCTTCAAGCAAGCGGCAGAGAATCTTCTTCCATCCGGTGATGTCTTCAAGCAAAGCGGCATCTTCAATCTTCTTTCTTCGCTCCTCCGCCGCGGAGCATGATTCAAATTAGGTAATTTAAGTACATTTGAATGTTTTGTCAAATTGTATTCACTACCTCAATCATGAAAGTAAATGTTTGCGTATAGTGTCCATTGAAATACATTCGTATGTGAAATTATTGTTCAATGAGCTTACCGTCAGATGAGAGTGGCAGGTTCCCGGTATCGATTCCTCCGATACCGACTACTTCCACCTCGGAGATGCTGGGCCGCAACATTTCCTCCCATCGGCAGTACTCGATTTCAATGGCAGGTCCGCCACCGGTTCCTGCGGCATGTCGGGCCTCCAGGCTTAACTTTTTTTTCAGTTCCAGTTTACAGTCCCGGTAGCGATGTTTGATCGAATCCATATCTCGGTTCCGGCCACCCACTGCATTGACTGCATTCCTGATCTCGTTCCAGAGCCTCCTCTTCTCAGTCGGGGTGGTCTTTTGGTGCTGCAGCATCCTATGCCTGGCCATATAGGCCTCTACGAGGGCCTCCTTCTCCTCCATCGTAAACCTCGCCTCCCTAGTCGCCTTGGCCTTCCCCTGTGACGATGCCCTCTGTTTCCCGGACTGTGAAGCCCTACTCTGACCGCCACTGGGCCCAGCCACTTGGTCATCTTGAACCAAGTGGCTGGGTCCACCCACCGCTTCCACCCCCGCTTCCTGCCCCCCTTCCTGCCCTGTTCCTCTCCCCCTCCCTCTACTCCCCCCTCTACTCCCCCCTCTACCTGTCCCCTGCCTGGCCTCCATCTCTTCCCTAAACTAAACCCCAAATAATCAAACAAAAAGTGAGTGTGATGAAATTAAAGGGGGGCAAAATAAAGAACTAAAAAGACAAAAAAGGTGCTTAAAGTGTGAGAGGGATGTAAAAAACAAAGAGGGTAAGGAGTATTTAAATAAACGAAAAGAATAAGACTAAAAGGAGGATATGTAAACTAAATGTAACTAGGGGATGGGTATGGGATGGGTATGGGGTATGGGATAAGAGTAAATGGGATGAAAGGGAATGGGACTACAAGGAATGGGGTATGGAGTGTAGTATGAGGGGGTAGGGGGTATGGAGTGTATGTAGTGTTATTGATAAGTGTATGTATGTATTGAATGTGTTTGCGTGTAAATGTGTTAAGTGTACAGAAAAATCACTCGCTCGCTAACTCACACTACTACTAATTCTCACTAACAAACACTCCCACTAACGCTCACTAACTACCACTAACTGACGCTCCCACTAACAACTCTCACTAATAACTCCCACTAACTCACTCACGCTCCCACTAACAGACTCTCTCCCACTCCCACTAACTCCCACTAACTCACTCACTCTCTCACGCTAACACTAACTCACTCTCAAAAATTCTCAAACTCTCTATTCTTAAACCTCCAATCTCCAAAGACCCAACAGCAACACAGTCAAAGAAGCCATGCTTGTGTGGTGCTTATATACCCTGTGTAAATGTTTAATGATGTCCCAATTTCCGTTGTAAATAGTGTTCAGGTGTGCTTTATTAGCAATTAATATTATTGCAATGTGTATTAAGTGTGTGAATTTGCGCATGCTCATTTAGAGTTGGTATTTGTGGAATGTGTAGAATGCGATGATGTCATAGTGTTCGTTTAATCTTTCATTGTCCAATAGTATTCTTTTAAAATGTGAATTTGCGATGGTGACATAAACACGCGTGGCGTTAACAACCCATCTACCGCCGAACTCCAAATCTAGGCCTAAGATAGCTACAATGTAATTAATAATTACATTGTAGCTATTTTAGGGTTTATATTTATTTTACAGGTAACTTGGTATTTATTTTAACTAGGTACAATAGCTATTAAATAGTTAATAACTATTTAATAGCTACCTAGTTAAAATAATTACCAATTTACCTGTAAAATAAATCCTAACCTAAGTTACAAATACACCTACACTATCACTAAATTAAATAAACTACAAATATCTAAACTAAAATACAATAAAATAATCTAAACTAAATTACAAAAAAACCAAACACTAAATTACAAAAAAATAAAAAAAATATTACAAGATTTTTAAGCTAATTACACCTATTCTAAGCCCCCTAATAAAATAATAAAGCCCCCCAAAATAAAAAAATTTCCCTGCCCTATTCTAAATTAAAAAAGTTCAAAGCTCTTTTACCTTACCAGCCCTTAAAAGGGCCTTTTGCGGGGCATGCCCCAAAGAAAACAGCTCTTTTGCCTGTAAAGAAAAAACACAATACCACCCATATTATATAATACCATATTATATAATATAATAACTATATTAACCCTAATATAATTAGGGTTAATATAGTTAATATAGCTGGCGGCGGTGTAGGGGGATTAAATTAGGGGTTAAAATTTTTAAAATAGATGGCGGCGGGGTAGGGGCTCACTTTAGGGGGTAGGTAAGGTAGATGGCGGCGGGGTAGGGGCTCACTTTAGAGGGTAGTTAAGATAGATGGCGGAGGGGTAAGGGCTCAGTTTAGGGGGTAGGTAAGGTAGATGGTGGCCTGGTAGGTGCTCACTTTAGGGGGTAGGTAAGATAGATTGCTGGCGGGGTAGGCGGGGTAGGGGCTCAGTTTAGGGGGTAGGTAAGGTAGATGGCGGCGGGGTAGGGGCTCAGTTTAGCGGGTAGGTAAGGTAGATGGCGGCGTTGTAAGGGACTCACATTAGGGGGTATGTAATGTAGCTTGCGACGGTGTAGGGGGATCACATTAGGGGGTTATACTTTTAATGTAGGTGGCAGCGGGGTCCGTGTGCGGCAGTTTAGGGGTTAAATACTTTATTAGGGATTGCGGCGGGGGATCGCGGTTGACAGGTAGATAGACAGGTAGATAGACATTGCGCATGCGTTAGGTGTTAGGTTTATTTTGCAGGTAGTTTAGGGAGTTACGGGGCTCCAATAGACAGCGTAAGGCTTACTACGGCTGCATTTTGTGGCGATGTGAAAATGGAGTAAGATTTCTCCATTTTCGCCACGTAAGTCCTTACGCTGTATATTGGATACCAAACTTCGCTGGTTTGGTATACCTGCCTATGGCCCAAAAAACTACGGGCGAAGGCAGAAATATACGAACATAACTTCTAGGTTACGCCGTATATAGGATACCAAACCAGCGCAAATTTCGGCGTCGCCGGCTTTTGCGGGCAACGCTGTATATCGGATCGGGCCCCAGGTTTAAAAAAACCTGTAATACCAGCGTTGTCTTAAGTGAGCAGTGAAAAAAAATGCTCGTTAGCAACGCACCCCTGTTACCGCAAAACTCGTAATCTCGGTTTATGTTCTTTTGGTATCCTTTAAGCATACCTAGGTGGGCTCAGGAACAGCAATGCACTACGTTTGCAGCAGATTGTCGCACATATATGCCTCTTGTAATTGGTAAAAATGTGATGATCTATTTGAATCATTAAAGAAACAGTGTGTTTCATGTCTCTTTAATGTACACAGTTTAAAATGTCCAAAGTAATTTCAAAAGACTGGTATTGCTTGTTTGTCTATTTGTAGAACAAGGTTTTGTTTTGTATTTTGTAAGTCTTTTTGTTTGTCCTTCATTGGTGCTCAGTGGTTTCCTTTCTTTTGGTTGCCTGTTTGGCAACTGTCTTTTTGGCTTCTTTGTTTAAAGCTACAGTCATTCTAAGCTTCACTCGCAGACAATCTTTTTTTGTGTGGTAATCTAATCTTGTATAACTTTGCATAATATTCTGTACATGTGTGAGATCTTTGCGCATGTACAGTAATTGCCTTTCTGTTGGTGGCCATCTTGGAGCAAGATCAGATCAGACACCCCAGAATGCTTTTCATACGAGATTTATGGCCACTTCAGGAACCAGATGAATAACCCCTACATGACCTTTTTCATAACCTATGTCACAGCCTCAGGCCAGATTCTTTAATACCTAATGTATGCCTGCCCATGTGCCAGAAATCTCTTTATGCCATCCTCATGCCCTTACATTAGACCCAGCAATCTCTTTATTCCATCCACATGCCCAGGCATTAGACCTCTGACTAGATGCATGCGTCAGCAACCTCGTAATTTGCATACCCAGACATTAGACCTAAAACTAGATGCATGCGTCAGCAACCTCGTAATTTACATACCCAGACATTAGACCTAAAACTAGATGCATGCGCTAACAACTTCTTTATGCCATCTGCATGCCCAGAGATCAGAGCTAAAGCTAGATACATGTACCAGCAACCATTGTATGCCATCCACATGACTAGACATAAGACCTCAGAGTAGATGCGCGCAACAGCAATTTCTTTATACTATCCACATGCCCAGACATCAGACCTCAGACTAGATAAATGCACCAGCAACTTCTTTGCTTGCTCCTCCTCTCACCCACACATGCTATGCTGCCTCACAATACTGCACAAGAGGAAATAAAAACACTAATCTGTTTTTGTCCTACTAGTGATCTTTTGCCTCATTCCCTTTTGTTGGGTCCTTTAAGTGACATTAAACCCAAACATTTTTTTTTTATGATTCAGATAGAGAATATCATTTTAAACAGCATTCCAATTTACTTCTATTATCTTATTTGCTTCATTCTTTAGATATCCTTTGTTGAAGAAATAGCAATGCTTATGCTTGAGCCAATCACACAAGGCATCTATGTGCAGCCACCAATCAGCAGCTACTGAGCCTATCTAGATATGCTTTTAAGCAAACGGATATCAAGAGAATGAAGCAAATTAGATAATAGAAGTAAATTAGAAAGTTGTTTAATATTGCATGCTCTTTTCTAAACGAAAAAATTTGGGTTTCATGTCCCTTTAAATACATATGAGACCTACTTTAATCTGGGCAGTGTTTTCTTTAAAATCAAAAGTAAAACCAAACCAGATTTTACATAACTAATATCATAAATGCTATTTTTATAACAATAATTTATTAATGGAAGAAGACAGAAAATTACTCATTAAGTGTAACATTTTAAGTGGTACTGGAATGAGCCCAGGGCACTTGGATAATAGCCTAGTAAAATATATCTTTGTAACAGAGATTAGAATTAATTACCAAATATAAAACCACATTTTGGCATGGAACAATTTAATAGCCTCACAATTGTTATTTAACGCACCAATGTCATAACGCCCCTGTGAATTTGCATAGTACACCATATTAATGATGTGAGTGAAAGTAATTATAGGGCATTGCTAAATACAGCATGACATTTTCCATTCTATTTACTGTGGTTGTTTGTAAAAGGCGGTGAACCATAGAGGCGCTGACAGCTCACAGCCAAAAAACACATGACCCCATAAAGAAGGTAGTACGGCTGTAATATGAGACGTTGATTCAAGGTAAGCCTGTATAATAATGACAATGAACGTGAGAAGCACATTAGCCAAGCAGTAGACACATTTAACTAAAAAGAATGTTTTAGATACATAAACTCTGTTGCAACCAGTTTGGTATGTTTAACAGAAAATAATGAAAAACTTTTTAAGAGACACTTCAAAGATTTATCATATGTAAAACGGACAGTAAACACTTTGGCCCAGATTATAAGTGGCTTATTATGATAGCACAGGTCACGATAAGCAGTATCAACTTCTTAATTAAAGTCCATGGTAAATCCAATTTACGAGATAAGGGTTTGCACAGCCAACATCACTCTAGCACAACCTGTACTTTAAATGGATATAGCGATTATGCTAAACAGCAGTGGTAATACAAGTTGACAGTTTTAGTTTGCACAAACTATTACACTAATATATACACTGTTACATAAAGAAAATATAATTTAAATATTAATAAAATGTTTTTAAAAGGGATAAAGGGATATGGTATATGGAAAGGTGTTTGACTGGGAAGGGCTTGAATGTGTGTGTGTGTGTGTATATATATATATATATATATATATATATATATATACACACACACACACACACACACACACACACAAGGGACCATGATTGTGAACCTACGCTTTTCACAACAGGTCTGGCCAACGCAAAATACCTCACATCTACAGTCAGACGGGTTATACACGCCACGCATATGAAGAATCTCTACTTACCTTGGAACATCAATGGAAGTCCTTGTCGCCTCAAGAGTCCTGACGTATTATCTGGAACCATCCATTATTCAATCACAGACCATGGGGTCGATTTATCAAGGGTCGAATGGCTCCTGATGCCCCTGTTTCCATGTGAGCCTTCAGGCTCGCCGGAAACAGCAGTTATGAAGCAGCGGTCTTAAGACCGCTGATCGTTAATTGGTCCCCTGCCTCTGAGGCTGCAATCTGCAATCTACCTGATTCTATACGATCGGGTTGATTGACACCCCCTGCAGGTGCAGAACTGCTTGTGCAATGTTAAATGCCGACAGCTTATGCTGTCGGCATTCAGAGATGTCTGTCGGACATGATACACTACAGCATATCATGTCGGACAGACATTGATAAATCGGCCCCCATAACTAAACCTGTGGTGAGAGCGGAGGTCTTACCCGACTTGATAGAGGCAATTGATTACCTGCTTGACACCCGAGCGTCGGATGTGGTCAATTCGGAGAAACAGAGTATGGTCTATTTTGGAACTGCAGCTCCAGAATTTTTTGGCCTGAGTAGTGAGGTCAGTGTTGTTCATCCACCCCCGACTTCAGCTAGCACCAGTGACATAGTAGGCGAAGAGCTTTGTTTGGCTCATGAAAACTGGTCGATTGCTGGAGTCTACTAGGATCTGGCAACTTTAGAGTTCTCCTCAGGACTTGAGACTTGGAGTGGATGAGTATGGCCCGAGTACCAAGACTAATGCCTATGTTACATGGTTGGAGCTAGAGAGAATAGTAAGATGTTATTTGTACTCAGCGACATCCTGTAATGGGTTTTCCTATTGCTTGTCTGTACCTTTAACAACTTATTGTATTGAGCTGCTCTTCCCTATTTAAAGCCCTCCTTTCTCATTACCTTGCTCGGTAATTTGCTGTTACTCAGGTTCTGCCTGAGCCTCCTGTGAAGACACCAAGCCTCTATTCACTTATCCTGTGGATTTCTTGGATATCGTACTTCAGTTGCTCCACTTGTGTATCCTAGTGACTCCCCTCTGAAATATATCTCACAATTGTTTACCTACTTGTTACATATAATTTCAGGAAGTTCGCTAGGAGTTTCAGTTGTTCCTCTCCCTGCTACGAGCGGCACAGCCGCCTCTCACGCTGTAAGCGCGTGGCGTCACTCCAAGCAGTGATTCCGGACTTCAACCGCAACAGTTGGTTTTCGAGTAAGCTGCATCCTGGTTCAGCACGCAAAGTCGGACAAGAGTTATCGATCATCTGTGGCTGGTAAAGTACTTTCCTTTCTAATATCTTGCACATTGCTACTATACAGTACCAGGACTGTTCCAGGCTAACGCTGCTGTCTGTGTATACTCTGCTTACCTACTTCTAGGCCACAGCCTATGCTTGTCACGGACTCTGTAGCTCTGTTTCATCTAACGGTACCTCCTGCATTGCTTCCTTTAACTCCCTGTGGGGATCATTGCATATGTAAATACTTATTAACATTAAGGATTAACTCTTGTTGCATTAACTGTGTTAGCTGCTTATATATTTGCACCTCCTGCATCCTCTGTATATACAAACATTCATCCTCAACAATGATTAACTCTCTGTGGGACAACAGTGCTGGCTGTCAACATAACAGCACCTTCTCAATAGTGATGTCGCGAATAGTTCGCCGGCGAATAGTTCCCGGCGAACATAGCTTATTTGCATTCGCCGCGGCGGGCGAACATATGCGATGTTCGATCCGCCTCCTATTCATCATCATTGAGTAAACTTTGACCCTGTATCTCACAGTCTGCAGACACATTTCAGCCAATCAGCAGCAGACACTCCCTCCCAGACCCTCCCAGCTCCTGGACAGCAGCCATTTTAGATTCATTCTGATCCTGCATTCTTAGTGAGAGGAGGGATAGTGTAGCTGCTGATGATTTTATAGGGAAATTCATAGCTAGGAAAGTGTATTCAGTGTCCACTACAGTCCTGAAGGACTCATCTGATCTCTGCTGTAAGGACAGCACCTCAAAAAGCCCTTTTTAGGGCTAGAACATCTTTTTTTTTTTGCCTGTGTAATTTTGACTGTGAACATCAGTCTGCTAGTGTAATCTAATTGCAGTTGCCTGCCTGCCAGCGTGTGTGCCAGGCCCACTTGCTAAGTGCCACCACTCATGGGCGCGATCCGATATGCAGCGTAGTTTGCGGCGCAAGCAAGGAAACCCCCGCCGCCCGCAGTTTCAGCTCGCAACTCGAGCTATCCTATATACAGATGCTAAAGTGCCGTAAGTCTGATAAACGAGCAATGTCCAGAAATCTGCGTAAGTACAAATTTCTGGAGTCGCCAGTGACTTACGGCACTTTAGAAACTGCCGGCGCTTACAAAACCTGACTAAAGTATAAAATCTCCCGTAACTGTCTAACACGCCTCCCAAACATAGCCCGACACGTCTAATCCTCTATCCGCTATCCCACCTCACTATCCTAACAATAACAAAATGTATTAACCCCTAAACCGCCGCTCACGGACCCCGCCGCCACCTAATAAAGTTATTAACCCCTAAACCGCCGCTCCCGGACCTCGCCGCCATTACATTGTAGCTATTTTAGGGTTTATATTTATTTTACAGGTAACTTGGTATTTATTTTAACTAGGTACAATAGCTATTAAATAGTTAATAACTATTTAATAGCTACCTAGTTAAAATAATTACCAATTTACCTGTAAAATAAATCCTAACCTAAGTTACAAATACACCTACACTATCAATAAATTAAATAAACTACAAATATCTAACTAAAATACAATTAAATAAACTAAACTAAATTACAAAAACAAACACTAAATTACAAAAAATAAAAAAAAAAGATTACAAGATTTTTAAGCTAATTACACCTATTCTAAGCCCCCTAATAAAATAATAAAGCCCCCCAAAATAAAAAAAATTCCCTGCCCTATTCTAAATGACAAAAGTTAGCTCTTTTACCTTACCAGCCCTTAAAAGGGCCTTTTGCGGGGCATGCCCCAAAGAAAACTGCTCTTTTGCCTGAAAAAAAAAACCACAATACCACCCCCCAACATTACAACCCACCACCCACATACCCCTAATCTAACCCAAACCCCCCTTAAATAAACCTAACACTACCCCCCTGAAGATCTCCCTACCTTGTATTCACCCCACCGGGCAGAATTCTTCATCCGATCCGGGCGATGTCTTCAAGCAAGCTGCAGTGAAGTCTTCTTCCATCCGGCGATGGCTTCAAGCAAGCGGCAGAGAATCTTCTTCCATCCGGTGATGTCTTCAAGCAAAGCGGCATCTTCAATCTTCTTTCTTCGCTCCTCCGCCGCGGAGCATCCATCCGGCACAACGACTTCCCGACGAATGAGGTTCCTTTAAATGACGTCATCCAAGATGGCGTCCGTCGAATTCCGATTGGCTGATAGGATTCTATCAGCCAATCGGAATTAAGGTAGAAAAATCTGATTGGCTGATTGAATCAGCCAATCAGATTAAAGTTCAATCCGATTGGCTGATTGGTTCAGCCAATCAACTATGTAATTTTCCAACTGCATCAACTATGTAATTTTCCATGGGAGTTTTGCCATGGATCCCCCTCCGGCATGCCACAGTCCAGGTGTTAGTCCCCTTGAAACAACTTTTCCATCACTATTGTGGCCAGAAAGAGTCCCTGTTGGTTTAAAAGTTCGCCTGCCTATTGAAGTCAATGGCGGTTCGCCCGGTTCGCCGGTTCGCAAATAGTTGCGGAAGTTCGAGTCACCCGTTCGCGAACCGAAATGTTTAGGTTTGCGACATCACTACTTCTCAATTCTCTAAAGAGATAATTTCTAAGACCTCTTCTCATTGCAGTATTCACACATCTGTTATTGTGTTGTTACCTGTCATCACTAGCATTACATTCCAATAACCTTTGCTGACTTCTTCAGTATCTTATATCCTTCACTCTGTCTCTATACAGTAGTGACCCTCAGATCTGTGAGCATAACAAGGTTCTCTGTTCAAACTGGTAGAACCTAAGGTGTGGTGTGAGACTGAGTGGTCCTACTAGAACCAGGGTATTAGTAACATATACATCCTTACACATCCATGTTGGTATAAGTCCTAAGAGAGTAATAAGCTACTGTGTTTTAGAGGATTCTCTGAGACTTCAATAATGGCTATAGACTGCTCTTCCATACTAACATATCCTTTACTTCTTAATCCTAGTGGTATGAAGTGCTTTATGATACCCATATGCTCTTTAATCAAGTCGCTCATTATATACCGATAATATATATGTTAGCTGTTCAACCTAAGTTAAACTTGTTTTGAGCTGTAGATGTTCTAGCTGGCATTGACCCACTCTAATATGTTTGTATACAGTAGTCTCCATAGCTTTCTGGATAACCTAGAATGTCCACTATTTCTGTTGATAGTGAAGTGTGTTACCAAATAATTGCTGTTTACTATATTCCTACAACTGATTTTCCGTTTCTATACGAGTAAGACCAAACATAGCCAAATATCATAGTGCTCACTCACAATGGACACAGTATAGATAATGCTTTAACCCCAGTTGCAAAACTCTGATACTTTATTACAGACCTTTGTGAACAAAATACACCCACGCTAGAGTGTTGAACTTTACCACTTTAACTTTCATACCCTACTTAGGTTCAATCCTATATTACATCCTATAGCATTTTATTCCTATATAGATATAGATTAATACTGTAGTGAGGTTTGAAGGGGCTTAAACTTCCTCCTTAAATATATATGTACTTTGTATAGTACCCTAATATATTTCAGGTCTCTGTTCGCCGTGCAATGAAGGTAGGGCTTTAGCTACTGTTGGTTGGAAATCCTAATTCATTCTATTATCTTAATGTGCTGTCTGGGCTTAGTCTTCTTTCAATGACCACTAACATTAGTATTAGTAGGCAATTGCTTGCCTGTAGGAACATAACTTGTAAGGAATTATTTCACCCCCTTTTTACAATTCACTTTATAACTATAGATACAGGGATTAAATGTACCCTAGAGTATTTGTGGCTGCACTAACAATTGTTTGTATGATAGAGGTAGACATTAACAACTATATATTCTCCTTCTGTACTCTATAAAGACATTACAGTCTACTCTTATTTAATTTGGTTAGTCTGAAATATCAATAATTATGGTTCCCTTATTATTATGCCTGTTCACTTTAGATAATGGGCCAAAAAGTGACCCTTCCATTCATTGTCCCCTACACTCCCTCTTTAATTTTGCTCAGCTTTTAGCAGTCCAAAAGTGGCTGATACATTTTACTATGGGGAAATTATTTATCATTAATATTTAACATATACAGGGATATATCTCATGCTATTATTTAAAAGTGAGGCTTTTGCACACACATATATTGTGATTCTGTGTCATGAACCATGCCTCCAGACTGAAAAGAAAAGGTCTGGGAGGCATTCTGCTTGACAGGGCTATGGCTCTATGCTTACTACTCTGTTTGCTTGTGTGTTGAGCCACTTAAAAGATCTGCCAAATGAGTATTTGTCTTACTTGTAATTACACCTGTGCAAAACACAAGTGCTCTCAATTTTTGATTTACTCAGAGCCAATCCTGTGCAAAACCTCCCTATTTAAGGCTGGCCGTTAGGCTGCATATTGTCTTCACATTGTTTCTGTTTTGTCACAAGCCAGAACCTGTTTCCTGTACTTCAGTAACTATTTGGAGGAAGACTGCTACCAAGTTTGTTTCTGTCCTTGTGCAACTCCTGCACTTCAGCTTCCATCAGGAGAAATACGTTATCTTTGAATCTGCTACACTGTTTACAATTTTGTTACTTGTCTTGTGCAAATCCCTGCATTTCAGTTCTTACCAGGAGAAAGACTTGGGGGTAGATTTAACAAGGGACGAATGGCCCTTGTTCCCCTTGTTTCCGTGCGAGCCTTTAGGCTCGCCAGAAACAGCAGTTATGAAGCAGCGGTCTAAAGACTCCTAACTTGTCCGCTGTCTCTGAGACTGTGGACTTTAATCCGCCCGATCCTATATGATCGGGCTGATTGACATCCCTTACTAGCGCCCGATTGGCCGCGAATCTGCAGGGGGCGGCATTG
The DNA here is from genome assembly GCF_027579735.1 of Bombina bombina. Taxonomy (NCBI): domain Eukaryota; kingdom Metazoa; phylum Chordata; class Amphibia; order Anura; family Bombinatoridae; genus Bombina; species Bombina bombina. The sequence continues at coordinate 244,446,625 of NC_069501.1, forward strand.
CACAAGCAAATCTGGTGAATTACTTGTGTAATGATAAATGCCGACAGCGTATGCTGTCAGCATTCAGCGATGTCTGTTGGACATGATACGCTACAGCGTATCATGTCGGACAGACATTGGTAAATCTACCCCTTTAGCTTTAAAAACTGCATCACTGTTTACAAGTTTGTTTTATTCCTTATCCAGATTCCTGCACTTCTGTTCCTACCTGGAGAAATACTTTACTTTTGAATCTTCATCTCTGCTTACTTGTTTGTTCCTTTCCAATCCTGGAGTATGTGGACATAACATACCTGAATAGTATATATTTAAAATACCCTGCAAGTATAAGCTCATTCAAAGTATTTTGTTATTTAAATAAATCTGTTATCTTTTTAATCCATATGGTTTCTACTAATCTTCATTTAAAGCAACTGTTGCAGACAATTAGGCTCTCACAAAATATCCTGAGACAGAACATGACATTCTGTTTATATTTGGTTATTATGTCATGTTATATTGTTGTGCTTCTGATTATTGTACACTTCGAAGAACATGATGTTTATATATGTGATATTCAATAAAAACTATTTAAAAATAAATAAATAGAAAGTGCAAAGTCTAAATGTAATAAAATGTAATCTTAAGTGTAAATTGATATAAAATAGAAAGCACAAAGTGTAAATGCAGCAGAGCTGCCATGATATGCAGTGCTATATTGCACTGGGCTTGTCTCACCTTCACATACAGAAATGCAGGGAAAGCCCCTTGAAGAAGCAAAGCAAAATCTGCCTTTTGAATATTTCACTAGGGATCTCCCAGTGCTGAAGTATCATTTTAGAGTATTTTGCCTGAGCGGTGAGGTTTTGAATATGAGGGCCTTAGAGAGACTTCCCCAGGGTCATAATACAATGCATATAAAAAGAGAAGCGCTCTACCAGGAACAAAAGCGGCTGATCCTAAGTGGTAACTCACCATAGAACAAGCTACTGAGCTGTTTATTTCTGGTAGAGCGCTTCTCTCTCTGTATGCATTTGTATTATGACCCTGGGAACGTCTCCCTAAGGGTGATGGGGGAAACCAGACGTGGACCCCTTGCCCAATGTGCTTAGAGGAATATGGCTGCACCTCACTGACAAGGCTTATAGAAGGCCAAAACGATCGTCTGTGGATGTCATGTTCCTTGTTCAGAGGAGAATTGCCTGTTATTTTGGGGCTGGACTGACCTTACTAGGCAGGATCATACTAATATACTTAAGGAAAGTGTTCCTGTGTGAAAAGCAAAATTGGGCTAAAATAGGCTGCTCCTAGGTGGTAATTTGCCATAGAACAAGGCACTGATCTGTTATTTGTTCCTGGAAGAGCACTTCTCTCTCTGTATGCCCATATATACACAAGTATACACATATATACATATGTATATATGCTTTTGAGCCCTTTCTACTAAAGTACCTGAACACAAGAAATATATTTTTTTATTCATATTTTGGGCCAGATTATGAGTAGATTGCAAACGTTTGCGCATGAGTGATAAGGGGTTTATCGCAGGGTTTTACGCTCATCAGGCTTACTGCTAGCATTACAAGTTGAAAGTAAACGCAATTGCTTGAGCTAGAATGATTACTGCGATTTCAGAGCTCTTGTTAACTTTCGCAAAACTAAAAAGTGTCACAAAACACATAAAAAATACATTACAAAGTACACAATGGGGGATATCTATCAAGCCATCAACTGTGTTGCATTCGTCGGTTTCAATACGCTCGCTTAACATCGGGGCCGCGTATCTCAATACTCGCTCTTTATTTATAAAAAAGCCGGCAAAAAGACGCGCACCAAATACGGGGCGATGAGCATCGGACTGTTGTTAACTAGCAGTCATCGATCTTGCGTCTATTTGGCTTTTCTGTACAACTTTATTTATACCCTGTCACTAAACACTGCCACTATACTAAAATGTTTAACCCCTATCCCTCCGCTCCCCGACATTGCCGCAACCTAAATAAAGTTATTAACTCCTATCCCACCGCTCCCCGCCACCGCCGCCACTAAATAAACGTATTAACCCCTAAACCTCTGGCCTCCCACATCACTACCACTAACTAAACCTATTAACCCCTAAACTGTCAGCCCCCCACATCGCAAAATCTAAATTAAGCTATTAACCCCAAAACCTAACAACCCCCTAACTTTAAATTAAAATTACAAAGTGGATGGCGTCACTTGCATTGAAGTTCCAGTTTATGGTGGCGACCGTATGAAGAGGATGCTCTGCGCCGGATGTCTTCAGAATTGTCAGTATATTTATGAAAATCTTAGCAGTATTCTCTAAACAATGTGTAAGTATATGGCAGGGAATATATTTAACAATCTTCCTTTAAACTAAACCTGCAATCAAACATACATTTACTAAGACAATAAAATTAATCTAAATATCTGAATTCTTTATTATTAGTAAATAACTATGAACATGTTGATACGTAAATATTTGTAATGATTAGAATATGAGTCAATATTATATGCGTTAAAACAAAAACTATTTAAAATATGCTATGCAAAGCTCATGCCAATTTACTTTAAAACCAATCTTTCATTCAGAGCTGCATTTAAAATATTACAATGAGATCTAAAATAGCAGTTACAAACATTCAGCAATATGATTTACAGTGCTAATTTAAGCAATAGTACAATATACACTTCTATTAAAAACATCAGAAATTGTATATATTATTTATGTAAAAACCCAATTCTGAGTTATCACTCTATAGTTGTACAGATAAAATAATTTAGCAGCAAGGATTTGTTTAACCATATACAGACTGAATATAAATTACAGCTATTATGCACATATCTGTGTTAAAATATTAATTGCAACCCTTTTTCTTTTTATATATATACGTTACCAAAATGATATTCAGCTTCAAGACTTTTCCCACCTCATATAAAATAAGTGTAATTGCAATGGAAGAGAAGTATGGCCCACTTTGTTTTATAGTTTGACTGTGTCCCACGCAAACAGTTTTCAGTCAGTCCAAAACCAGCAGCCAGTCTCTCTTCTTCCTTCTACATACAACTTATTGTCTCATCATTGGTGTGAAATATGGGTGGCCCTTCGAAACCTTGTCCCTGCTATTGGCTGACCTTGTGAGTGTGCGTTGCTAAGGAGATGCATTTTTTAACAGCCAATCATCTCCGGGCTGTAATACCTGTGTCGCAACACCGTACCTTGTCCATCGGGTGGCAGTATTACAAAAAAACAGACAGTACAAAATAAATGCAGCATGACAAAAAAAAATAAAAAAATACAGCTATACATTTAAACATCTTTCTTTAAAATGTGTAATAACTACCATAATTTTTTGTATTAATCTTTCCCAATATTAATCATAGATGGATAAGATCACATTACCTCTCTGGTCATTTTGACATGAAACACAGTATGCCCTTAACATTATATCATATTATATTAATTTATGCTGCCAATTATTCTGAAATTAATGGTATTTATACATTCTAATATGTTTTCACATGATATAGTATGCTCTATGTCTCCGAAAATTTCTGCATATATGAATTGATGCCTGCAATAGAAATGGAAACAATTATTAGAAATGATCTAAGCATTCATATGTCTATGGTCCATATGATATAAGATTAAGTATTATTAATCATTTACTTTTAGGTCCACAAATATTCTTAAAAACCAGAGGCTAAGTAAGACCTTTTATATTTTCAAAACATATATATCATTTTTATGTATATCTGAATTTATTTCCTATATAAATAAATATCCCCTGCAGCAACCATCCACCTAATACAATGTGCTTAATTTCAATATATATCATGAATCATTCCAAACATACATGGAAAACTGGCATTGTTCCCCTTGCAAAATGCATCCAACTCTATCTGTGTCACCTTCCCCCTAGCTGTGTGTTTGCAACACATCTTACTTTGAAATCACAAGACTTAGGTGACAAATTCCAGAGGGCTTCCAAGCACATTTTTCTCTCATCACCAAATGTCTTGGAGTTATAAAACTCTGCATATATAGTCAACTGAATAGGGTCACTGAGTTAGTTCCTTTAGAAAAAAAAAATGTTTGTGTATTTTACACCGCAGGCGGTGGTATTTCAAAAGCTATGCTGATTTTCAATCCTGATAAATGTGTATTCACCCAGCTAACCCATCTGGTAGGGGTTTGGGACCCCCTGTGGATTAGAAGCTGTGTTCAACAAACTTATGTTCAATTAATCCTGAGGTCTCATCTAACATATACAGTGTATAAAATATACATATATATATATATATATATATATATATACAGGGAGTGCAGAATTATTAGGCAAATGAGTATTTTGACCACATCATCCTCTTTATGCATGTTGTCTTACTCCAAGCTGTATAGGCTCGAAAGCCTACTACCAATTAAGCATATTAGGTGATGTGCATCTATGTAATGAGAAGGGGTGTGGTCTAATGACATCAACACCCTATATCAGGTGTGCATAATTATTAGGCAACTTCCTTTCCTTTGGCAAAATGGGTCAAAAGAAGGACTTGTCAGGCTCAGAAAAGTCAAAAATAGTGAGATATCTTGCAGAGGGATGCAGCACTCTTAAAATTGCAAAGCTTCTGAAGCGTGATCATCGAACAATCAAGCGTTTCATTCAAAATAGTCAACAGGGTCGCAAGAAGCGTGTGGAAAAACCAAGGAGCAAAATAACTGCCCATGAACTGAGAAAAGTCAAGCGTGCAGCTGCCAAGATGCCACTTGCCACCAGTTTGGCCATATTTCAGAGCTGCAACATCACTGGAGTGCCCAAAAGCACAAGGTGTGCAATACTCAGAGACATGGCCAAGGTAAGAAAGGCTGAAAGACAACCACCACTGAACAAGACACACAAGCTGAAACGTCAAGACTGGGCCAAGAAATATCTCAAGACTGATTTTTCTAAGGTTTTATGGACTGATGAAATGAGAGTGAGTCTTGATGGGCCAGATGGATAGGCCCGTGGCTGGATTGGTAAAGAGCAGAGAGCTACAGTCCGACTCAGACGCCAGCAAGGTGGAGGTGGAGTACTGGTTTGGGCTGGTATCATCAAAGATGAGCTTGTGGGGCCTTTTCGGGTTGAGGATGGAGTCAAGCTCAACTCCCAGTCCTACTGCCAGTTTCTGGAAGACACCTTCTTCAAGCAGTGGTACAGGAAGAAGTCTGCATCCTTCCAGAAAAACATGATTTTCATGCAGGACAATGCTCCATCACACACGTCCAAGTACTCCACAGCGTGGCTGGCAAGAAAGGGTATAAAAGAAGAAAATCTAATGACATGGCCTCCTTGTTCACCTGATCTGAACCCCATTGAGAACCTGTGGTCCATCATCAAATGTGAGATTTACAAGGAGGGAAAACAGTACACCTCTATGAACAGTGTCCGGGAGGCTGTGGTTGCTGCTGCACGCAATGTTGATGGTGAACAGATCAAAACACTGACAGAATCCATGGATGGCAGGCTTTTGAGTGTCCTTGCAAAGAAAGGTGGCTATATTGGTCACTGATTTGTTTTTGTTTTGTTTTTGAATGTCAGAAATGTATATTTGTGAATGTTGAGATGTTATATTGGTTTCACTGGTAAAAATAAATAATTGAAATGGGTATATATTTGTTTTTTGTTAAGTTGCCTAATAATTATGCACAGTAATAGTCACCTGCACACACAGATATCCCCCTAAAATAGCTATAACTAAAAACAAACTAAAAACTACTTCCAAAACTATTCAGCTTTGATATTAATGAGTTTTTTTGGGTTCATTGAGAACATGGTTGTTGTTCAATAATAAAATTAATCCTCAAAAATACAACTTGCCTAATAATTCTGCACTCCCTGTATATATACATACATATATATGTATACATATGTAATATTCATCATAATATTCATATACTCTGACATAAATCCCCCTTCCAACTTCAAATAGATGTAGGACACATGTATTTGAATTGGCTTAAAGTCAGTGGTATTTGATGAGGATCAACCGTATACCTCATAGACAGTCTCTTATGTAGAAAGTTTGTTATTTTGAGCCTTCATGTTTATCAGTTGGGCATCTTTAATCTACAGTATGTCTTTAGTTCATTTGGGGATATGACACTTCATTCTCCCTCTATGACTTGTAGTTGGGATCTGGGATGACATGCCCGCAATTGATTGATATGGACCCATTTATCTATGAAACTTTCATTTTTGGGGATCCTTATTTTATAGGCCACTGGAGATATTTTGTCAGTAATGACGAAAGGACCTTTCCATGAGGGAAGAAATTTCTTCTCCCTAACCTGATCTCTTCCAAAGTTATAAAGATAAACTTTATCATTTATTTCATATTCCTTTTTGGACATTTTGAGATCATAATAGGTTTTAGTTGCAGTTGCGGATCTTTCTAAATTCCTTTGAGCAAATGCAAATGCATATTGCAGGTGCTTTCTTAGGTTCTCGACATATTGATGTGTATTGGCAGCGTTTATCAAGTTTTGGTCTGATGTACGGTACAGCAGATGCTGAGGTAGAACCATTCTTCTACCAGTCATCAGTTCAAAAGGTGACATCTTGGTAGCATTACTTGGAGTTGCTCTTAATGCCATTAAGACTAGAGGTAGTTTTACATCCCAGTCTTTACCCGTTTCACTCACAAACTTTTTGAGGATTTTAACAATGGACTGGTTGTAACGCTCTACACCACCACTTGAGGCAGCTCTATAAGCAATATGGAGCTTTCTTTTAACCCCTAGTATTTTCCACATTTTGGTCATCACTTCGCTAGTGAAGTGGGTCCCCCGATCTGACTCGATTCTTTGGGGTAAACCAAATCTGGAAAATACATGGTTGATGAGCAACGCTGCACATGTTTCAGCACTATTGTTAGGTGCACTAATGCACTCTACCCATTTAGTGAACAGGCATGTTACGGTTAACATGTATTTGTTACCTCTTGATGATCTTGTTACCGGGCCAATAAAATCAATTTGTATATCTGACCATGGCATTACCATCCCCCTTTTCTGCAATGGCGCTCTATGCGTTGGTGCAGTGGGTTGGAACTGTGGGCAGATTAACCACCCTTGACAGTAGGTTTGAACATCTTTCAACATGTGTGGCCAAAAAGCGTAGTCACGCAATATTTCGTACGTGAGTTTGGCACCACGATGACCAGATGTGGGAGCATCATGGGCATGTTGAAGCATTAGACCTCTGAACTTGGTGGGTACTACCCATTGCTGAATGCCAGTTTTGGAGGTTCTAATTAACAAACCATCCTGTAACTTGAATTGTGATCTGGATTTCATTAAAATTCTAAGATCTTCTTTGCCAATACAATCATCTTTTGAGATGGGGTTGCTTTCAGGATCTTCTATGTGTTTATAGAAGGTGCCTACAATGGGGTCTTCTTTTTGACTAGTGATCAGGTCCTCACTAGGAGAATCCTGACTCCATTGTACCAAGTTAGGCTCACTATGTTGTTTTGCCTGGTTTCTGGTAATGGCTTCTACCTGAACTGCACCCATTAAGTGGTCAATATTAAGGAGTTCTCCAGTTATGGCTCCTTGTTTGGCTAATGAATCCGCAAGGTCATTGCCTTCCTTATCCGGACCTAGAACCCTGGAATGACCCTTGGTCTTTTTCCAGTGTATGGTTAAAGCATTGGATACCACCAGATTATCAATCTCGCAGAACAACTTGCCATGCTTGACTGGTTTGTTATTGCTTTTCTGCATGCCATTTCTTTTCCAAGTTGGCAGGTATTCAACAAAACTGTCACGCACATAATTTGAGTCAGTTATGATCACAAATTCATGAATACCATGTTCAATAGCCATTTCAATGGTTTTGAAAACAGCAGTTAGTTCTGCAACTTGGCTGGATCTTGGTCCAATGTTGAAACCTATAGATATATTTGAGAATCCATTTGCCCAAGTTATACCAATGCCAGCGACTAATCTGCGCTCATTATCTATAGTGGCATGGTAAGAACAACCATCAACATACACCCAAGGTAATGTTTGACAATGGTCCTCATTGTATATTTTATATGGGGAAAGCAATTGTTCCTCCAGAAAATCATCTTCTGATAATTCTTCCCCAGGATCTCTAACAGTACAGTCGTGGAGTTCAGCAAGTCCCTGTGCAACTGGATTCTTTTTATTCTGCTTGTAGCGAATTTCTAATGGCCAGCCTTGTAAGGAAAGAGTCCACGCTGTTATGCGGCTATTTGACAAATTCCCATCTCTTATTCTCTCACTTTGCAAATATAGCAAAGGCTGGTGTGCCGTTTCTACAATAATTTTCTCGCCCTGTATATAGCTGCGGAAATTTTGTAGAGCCCATACAGTAGATAAGAGGGCTTTTTCGCAATCGCTAAATTTTATTTCTACTGGGGATAGATTTTTGCTCGCATAAGCAATGGATTTGTTCAAATTATCATGCTTTTGGTATAAAACAGCACTCATGCTTACATCTGTGTACCCTGTTTCTAAGTAGAAAGGTTTACCACCTTCAGGGTATGCTAAGCAAGGTGCTTGTGTGAGTTTTCTCTTCAGCTCTTTGATGGCTGTCTCTTGAGATTCACTCCAGTCCCATTTCACATCCTTCTTTAGAAGAAGTAGTAGTGGTTTAGCTAACTCTGCATAATTATCAATGAATTTGCGAAAATAATTTGTCATACCCAGGAATGATCTCAATTCCTTTAAGTTAGTTGGGTTTTTAGAATTTACTATAGCTTCAACCTTTTTCTTCTGGGGATTTAATCCTTCAGAAGTAACTTCATGTCCCAAGAAGTTTACACGAGTGCGGCACCATTGGGCTTTTTGTAGGGATAATTTGACACCTGCCCTTTTAAGTTGGCTGAGGACGTGTTTAAGCTCTGCGATGTGTTTTTCAAAGTCTGTGCTTTTGATTAAAACATCATCAACATAAGATAAGGTCCCCCTTTCCAGTGCATAAGGCATAGTCTTATGCATGAATACAGCAAATTCATGTCCAGAATTTATGTATCCAAATGGAAGTCTCTGGAATGCATATTGGACCTTTTGGAAAGAGAACGCTAGCTTATATTGGTCCTCTTCATGTACCTTTATGGTCCAGTATCCCTGTGCACAATCAATGGCAGTGAATATTTTGGATCCCTGCATTTGTGCAAGGCACTGGTCAATGTATGGTACAGGCCAACCAGACATGTACACTCATTTGTTTAGCTGTCTTAAATCAGCACACAAACGCCATTGTCCATTGGGCTTAAGGACATCTAGAATAGGATTATTATAAGAGCTGTGCACCTGTCGTATAATACCTCTTTCTTCCAAATTCCTTATGATCTCTGCCAGAGAATCATATGAGGCTAAGGGAAGTCTGTATTGTTTGACAAATACAGGTGGCGCATCGGGATCTGTTTGTATTCTTGCAATGTGCAAGTCTGTAGTACCACAGTCATAAGAATCCTTAGCAAAATATCCTTGTATTCCATCAGGAGTTCTCACAGTTGTTGGCGTTCATCATCGCTGGAACAGCCATTAGCTAAGGATATTTGCTCTTCGACTATTTGCTGAAATCCTGGAAAGATTTCAGGCTGTCCTATTTCATAGGCTTCTTCCAACCTAGAGGTGAGATCCCCTTGATTATAATTTACATTGCTCCCATGACTCTGGGTATTGGGGTAATCTTGCTGTTTGATTGGCTGATCAAACACTAGAGAGGCTTCTTCAATTTTACAGATGCCTTCCTCTGAGCTGAAGGGATAAATAGACTGAATATTAAATAGACCCTCTGGCATAGATGCAAAGGATTGTTCTATTAATTGTTCTTCAGTTAAGTATCCTTCAGGTATTAGCCCAATTACAATATTCTGGAATCCAAAAGTGTAATAACTTGATTCCAGTGCATATCCTATGGTAGTTCCCTTGGATAATGTTATATCCTGTGGGGTCATGTTATGCACAGCAATATGTATTGGAACAGTTCCAATATTCACCATAGGAGTGTAGGTTACTGTGACACCCAGATTTTGTATTCTATGGGAGAGGTAAATTAGTGTTTCAGAAGTTTTTAATTTCTGACCTCTCTTTATCTGTAAGGGTAAAAGAAATTTATCAGCCCCAGCAGGAATTATAATATCGCTAGATACCTGCATATTCACAGCATATGGCAATTGCTGGTTTGATTTCAGGGCTGCATTTTCATTCTGAAATACTTCAGGGTCCTCCTTTAACCTGCTCCAGAGGCAAGAGTTAATCAAATCTATTTGTATGGCATATCTATGTAAGATATCATTGCCAATGTATATTTGATTATGGGGAGTATTTAAAACTAAAAACAGGTGCTTCACTGACTTATTTCCTATAGAGATAGATAATAAGCACTTAGCTGTGATGTTATAGCTTTCCGACCTGTTATCCAGGTTGTGGACACTGTGGTCTTGGGGAGAAAGATATTTAATCACTTTAGGTTCAGCTATTTGCGCTAATAAACCTTCGCTTATATAGCTAGCTTCCTGTTTTAAGTTTAATTTAGCATACTTGGTTTTACCAAGGTCATGCACTTGTATAGGGATAAATAGATCCTCTTTAACTCTCTCAATCCCTGTGAGGTATTGAGCGTGGCCTCCCCCCTTAGGGATTTTATGATCCCCCTTGTGGAGTGATATGGTTAATACATCGCCATCTAGGGAAATATTCGCTATTTTTCCAGGCAAAATTTTAAAAGTATTACCATCAGAGCCACTTAAAGGAGTCTGATCATCTATTTGTAGAATAGTGATTTCAGGTATAGAGTTATTCCTGAAATGAATCTCCACAGCGTCTGGTTTCTCTTCCACCACGTGACAGCTATGTCGGGTGCGATATATACCAGATTTTTCATAATTTATAGGCGTTTTAACTTGTGACCAAATTACATTATTTATGCAATCAATTATGGTGCTTAATCGCTTCAGGAGATCACTACCAATAATTAAACGATCAGTAGGCAGATCCACTATAATGACAGGGTGTCTTATGACCCTGTTCCCCAATTTAAATTTTAACCAGGCCGTACCGTAGACTTTTAGAGAATCACCCCCAACTCCTATTAGAGAACCGTCAAATTCTTTTATTTTAGGTTTGTGGGGTGTTAGCTCATTTAGCTGTGTGTAGTACCTGTGGGATAAAATAGTTGCCTGAGATCCAGTGTCGACTAATCCCATGATAGGGTTGGAGACTGAATCTTGCAGCTCAACTAATACATAATATCTTCCTGCATTTTCTACCATTTCACACATAAAATTGGCATTCTCATACATCTGTGGGCTTCGCCACATGTTACCTGAATTCGCCACGTTTTCCTGTGTAGAGGAAGCTTCATACCTACCTGTTTCCTCTATGACAGGGTCGGCTGGATTCTTTTGTACTGCATCTGTGGAAATAAGGTTAAGAGAGTGCTGCAAAAGAAGAGATTCGTTAATTTTTCCCGGATGAGGTTGCCTGTCATCACAGCTAAGTTGTCTGTTTTCGGTCTGTGGGGAGAGAACATGATTAGTATCATTGACATTTATTATTTCATTTTGTATATCTCTTCCCTCCCTTTCAGGTGATACCGCAGTGTTTATGACTGTGCCTGTGGTCCACTGCTGACCACTGGCTGTACCCCTAAAAAAGTATTGTTCGGTTGCTGAGCCGTAAGTTTTTGACTCATATTAGCGACTTGTTCGCTCAACAGAATTAGCTGGGTACTAAGCTGATCTACTTGATTGTACAAGTTACCCCTACTCCTGGGCCTATCTCTTGATGCCCCATAATAATGATTCTTGGACCATTGGTTCCCCTCAGAATTAGAGCTGCTATTTCTATCCTGGCATGGTTGTTCCTGGGGTGCAATTTGTTCAGCATTATTATTTTGGGGAGCATTATTTACTTGGGGTGTCTGGTTATTCTGAGAATACCTTTGCCGTCTATTGTATCTACCTTTGCGGGGGTACCCATTATTCTGTGGGTATTCTCTTTGGGCGTAATTATTCGCCTGAGTATGTCCCCCGCTTTGGCTATAGTCTCTCAGCGTCTCATCCCGTGTTGGGGGAGGGGTAGAGTTAAACCTCTGTGGAGATGGCCCGTTTTCTCTGGCCACTTCTGCATAGGTTTTCTTTTTAGACTCCAAATTTAGGGGTTCAGGTGACACCCTAGTTTCGGCCACTATTTTAGGATTGGGCTTTTTCTCCCTTTCATCCCCCTGTTCACTGGACTGCTGAATAGAGTATAATTTTGTACTCTCTTTGATCAGCCATTCCAATGAACAGTTCTCCTCAAAATCTCTAGCTAAGTTGATTTTGATGGGTGTGGGTAGCGCTTCAAAAAATATATTCACAAACTCTGAACCTTCAAATACGGGATCATCTTCAGCCATGCTGTACGCATTCTTCAATATAGAAAGGAATTCGATTGGACTTTGATTCGTACTACATTTTAAACCATATACAGCTATTCTCACTGCCGTTTTAGTGCGATGTTGTCCGAATTCTTTTCTGCATTGTCGTTTTGTTTCACTCCAGGAACGAATATTCATATCCTTTAGTGAAGCAAAGAATTTGTGATGCTTACTTTCAAATACCCAGGGTAGAAATTCAATTTTTAATTGCTCACTTGTAACACTCATTATAGATAATGCGTTTTCAAAGGCGTCTAAGTGGTCAATTATGGAAGTGGCCCCCCCTTTAGAAAATGGGCGTACTGTATTCTTTAGGAATTTAATTATTGTGGGGGTGTCATACACTTTATTTGGTACATCACTGGATCTTACTGGGGACTTATTGTTCGAGCTAGAGTGCCTTTCATCTGAAACGTAATAGTTTTCTGGTTCCCCAGAGTTATGTAGTTGCCTAGGTGAAAAAGTTACCTCTGGGCCTGAATTAGGGCTATAGTTTGGGTATCTTTGTCTATCCTCCCGCCTGGGATCTTGACCCTCATTTCTGTCCCAGGCCTTATAGCTGCTAATTTGTCTCTGTAATTTATTTATTGCCTGCTCGTATGCTTTTTCAGCCTCATGATATCTAGCTCTTAAAGTTTTATTTTCATCTTGGCACTTTTGATATTCTTCTTCGAAAGTTTTAAAATCAGCCATTAATTCCTGATTATATTTATCTAAGTCAGAAGCCTTTTGGCTAGCATGGAAAACCTCTGTCTTTGCCTGAATAAATGCATCTTGAAAGTCTCGTAATGAATTATTTTCATCCCTTAGCCGCCCTAATTGTCTGTTCTGTCCTGCCATTTGGTTAGACATTTCACAGCTCAAATACATTAGGATCGGCCAAGTTTCGAAAATTAACTCATCACGCCCCCCAAGTTCCGTGCATCTATTAAGTTGCAGTAACATTTGGTATAATTCCCCATCTTCAAACTACATATCTTTAACTAAATCTTTGGCCTTATCTTTACACTCATTAATATACCTGGAGACATCGTCCCCAACATCAAGTCTAGTCATGATGTGATTCATGGCGTCTAATTTGAGCGTTTTTTTCTGAATCACTTCATTGACGGAGGACATTGGGGAGGACACAATTTCATCTTGCACAGAAACGCTAGCATTACTTTTTGCTGAAGACATCGTTATTTAGTGTTTGTACTTAAATAAGATAAAACGCTAATACAATTTTGACCAATAAGAGAGAGGGAGAAAATTTTTTTATATCTTCAAAATATCAATATCAATTTTGAAATATGACAAAACTAATATTTTTATTAATTTTGAAATATGAAAAATTTATATTTTTGATTAATTTTGAAATATGAAAAATTAATATTTTTATGAATTTTGAAATATGAAAAATTAATATTTTTATGAATCTTGAAATATGAAAAATTTATATTTTTATGAATTTGAAATATGAAAAATTAATATTTTGATTACATTTTTTTATATGAAAAATCAATATTTTTATTAATTTTTCAAAAAAATTTTTTTTAATAATATTTCAAAATATTAATATTAATCTTGAACACGAAAATCAATATTTCAATTTTCAAAAAAAAAAAAACCTTCATATTTTCAAAATATCAATTCGAAATATGAATTTTTTTTTTTCTATAATAATTTCTATTTACCATAAATATACTATATCAATATGATAATTATTTATAATATCTCAGCGGTGCCTCCATACAATATGTCAGTATATTTATGAAAATCTTAGCAGTATTCTCTAAACAATGTGTAAGTATATGGCAGGGAATATATTTAACAATCTTCCTTTAAACTAAACCTGCAATCAAACATACATTTGCTAAGACAATAAAATTAATCTAAATATCTGAATTCTTTATTATTAGTAAATAACTATGAACATGTTGATACGTAAATATTTGTAATGATTAGAATATGAGTCAATATTATATGCGTTAAAACAAAAACTATTTAAAATATGCTATGCAAAGCTCATGCCAATTTACTTTAAAACCAATCTTTCATTCAGAGCTGCATTTAAAATATTACAACGAGATCTAAAATAGCAGTTACAAACATTCAGCAATATGATTTACAGTGCTAATTTAAGCAATAGTACAATATACACTTCTATTAAAAACATCAGAAATTGTATATAATATTTACGTATCAACATGTTCATAGTTATTTACTAATAATAAAGAATTCAGATATTTAGATTAATTTTATTGTCTTAGCAAATGTATGTTTGATTGCAGGTTTAGTTTAAAGGAAGATTGTTAAATATATTCCCTGCCATATACTTACACATTGTTTAGAGAATACGGCTAAGAGTTTCATAAATATACTGACATAATGGACCCACTTCGCGCCGGATGGATGAAGATAGAAGATATTGTCTGGATGAAGACTTCTCCGGATGGATGAAAATGGTAGAGGCCGCCCGGATGAAGACTTATTGCTGCCTGGATGAGGACTTCTCCGGTTGGATGAATCCTTCAAGAACTGTAAGTGGATCATCGGGGGTTAGTGTTAGGTTTTTTTAAGGGTTTTTTGGGTGTGTTTTATTTTTAGATTAGGGTCTGGGCATGTAAAAGAGGTAAATGCCCATACAAATGCCCTTTTAAGGGCAATGGGGTGCTTAGGTTATGTTACATAGTTTTTTTTTATTTGGGGGGTTGGTTAGTTGGGTGGTGGGTTTAACTGTTGGGGGGGTGTTTGTATTTTTTGCAATGTAAAAGAGCTGTTATCTTTGGGGCAATGCCCCACAAAAGGCCCTTTTAAGAGCCATTGGTAGTTTATTGTAGGCTAGGTTCTTATTTTTATTTTGGGGGGGCTTTTTTATTTTGATAGGGCTATTAGATTAGGTGTAATTCTTTTTTATTTTTGATAATTTGGTTTTTTATTTTTCGTAATTTAGTGGGGGGGGGGTTTGTAACTTACGGCCAGATTACGAGTTTTGCGTTAGAGGCTGTGCGGTGCTAATAAGCAGTTTTCTCTCACTGCTCACTTACCTGCAGCACTGGTATTACGGGTTTTTACAAACCCGGCGTTAAAAGGCAAGACGTGAGCTTTGAGCAAAATTTTGCTCCTTAACGCACTCCAATACCAGCGCTGCTTAAGTCAGCGGTGAGCCTTGTCATATGTGCTTGTGCACGATTTCCCCATAGGAATCAATGGGGAGAGCTGGCTGAGAAAAAGTCTAACACCTGCAAAAAAGCAGCGTAAAACTGAGTAACGCAGCCCCATTGATTCCTATGGGGAAATAAAAGTTATGTTTACACCTAACACCCTAACATGAACCCCGAGTCTAAACACCCCTAATCTTACACTTATTAACCCTAATCTGCCACCCCCGACATCGCCGACACCTACATTATACTTATGAGCCCCTAATCTGCTGCTCCCATTATCGCCGACACCTACATTATATTTATTAACCCCTAATCTGCCGCCCCCAATGTCGCCACAACCTACCTACACTTATTAGCCCCTAATCTGCCGCCCCCAACGTCGCCGCCACTATAATAAAAATATTAACCCCTAAACCGCCGCACTCCCGCCTCGCAAACATTAGTTAAATATTATTAACCCCTAATCTGCCGTCCCTAACATCGCCGCAACCTACCTACATTTATTAACCCCTAATCTGCCGCCCCAATGTCGCCACCACTATACTAAATGTATTAACCCCTAAACCTAAGTCTAACCCTAACCCTAACACCCCCTAACTTAAATATAATTACAATAAATCTAACTAAAAATTCCTATCATTAACTAAATAATTCCTATTTAAAACTAAATACTTACCTATAAAATAAACCCTAAGCTAGCTACAATATAACTAATAGTTACATTGTATCTAGCTTAGGGTTTATTTTTATTTTACAGGCAAGTTTGTATTTATTTTAACTAGGTAGAATAGTTATTAAATAGTTATTAACTATTTAATAACTACCTAGCTAAAATAAATACAAAAGTACCTGTAAAATAAAACCTAACCTAAGTTACAATAACACCTAACCCTGCAATTAAATAAATTAACTAAATTAAAAACAATTAAATAAATTAGATTAGCTAAAGTACAACCCCCCCCCCACTAAATTACAGAAAATAATAAACAAATTACAAGATATTTAAACTAATTACACCTAATCTAATAGCCCTATCAAAATAAAAAAAGCCCCCCCAAAATAAAAAAAAACCCTAGCCTAAACTAAACTATCAATAGCCCTTAAAAGGGCTTTTTGCGGGACATTGCCCCAAAGTAATCAGCTCTTCAGAACAGTAAGTTGATCTTCAGGGGGTTAGTGTTAGGTTTTTTTAAGGGTGTATTGGGTGGGTTTTATTTTTTAGATTAGGGTTTGGGCCGCAAAAGAGCTAACTGCCCTTTTAAGGGCAATGCCCATCCAAACGCCCTTTTCACGGCAATGGGGAGCTTAGGTTTTTTTTAGATAGTATTTTATTTGGGGGTTGGTTGTGTGGGTGGTGGGTTTTACTGTTGGGGGGATTGTTTGTATTTTCTTTTACAGGTAAAAGAGCTGATTACTTTGGGGCAATGCCCTGCAAAAGGCCCTTTTAAGGGCTATTGATAGTTTAGTTTAGGCAAGGTTTGTTTTTTTATTTGGGGGGGGGCTTTTTTATTTTGATAGGGCTATTAGATTAGGTGTAATTAGTTTAAATATCTTGTAATTTGTTTATTATTTTCTGTATTTTAGTGGGGGGGTTGTACGTTAGCTAATTAATTTAATTTATTTAATTGTTTTTAATTTAGTTAATTTATATAATTGTAGGGTTAGGTTAGGTGTTATTGTAACTTAGGTTAGGTTTTATTTTACAGGTACGTTTGTATTTATTTTAGCTAGGTAGTTATTAAATAGTTAATAACTATTTAATAACTATTCTACCTAGTTAAAATAAATACAAACTTGCCTGTAAAATAAAAATAAACCCTAAGCGAGCTACAATGTAACTATTAGTTATATTGTAGCTATCTTAGGGTTTATTTTATAGGTAAGTATTTAGTTTTAAATAGGAATTATTTAGGTAATAATATTAATTTGTCAGTATATGGCAGGGTTATAACACAATATATTTAATAATTATCCGTTAAACTGAACCCCAATAAAATATGCATATACTAGAAACCATAAAATTAATATAAATTCCTGAATTCTTTATTATTAGTTAATATCTATAAACACATTGAAATATATTTGTAGGAACAAGTATATGAATCAATACTACACGTATATAAATTATTAAAATATGCTATACTCTTTACAAAGCAACCCAAATTGTAACTTTTTAACTAGCCTTATTCACAATAGAATTTCATTCAGTTAACACATTGAGATTCCAAGATATTTAGCTGCTAACATTCAAGCAATACAATTTTAACAGTGCTAAGTTAAACAATAGGACAATATACACTTTTATTAAAACATCAGAAATTGTAAATATTATTTGTGCCAGTAACCAAACTCTGAGTTATAACTTTATATTTGCACAGATAAAACAACTCAGCATTAAGGATATATGTTTAACAATACACAGACTATGAGTATAAGCTAAAATACAAACTGCTCTCTTTAATCTATCAACTATACTTTAAACTGCAGTGACTATGCATATATTTGTGTTAAAATATTAATGTAATTAATAACCTTTATATATATAACTTACCAAATAAACAAATTGATATCCAGTTTTTCTCAACAGGAACAATCTCACCTCAGAATACGAATAAGTATATTTTGCAATTAATGAGAAAAGGTAGGCCATCTTTGCTAGAGTAATGGTATTTCAAACGCCCAGTAACCAGTTACAAGTTACCTTTAGCAGCATCTGTCCCCTCTCCTATATTGCATTAAGCTTATATATGTTTCCATCATAGGTGAGAATATGGGAGGCCCTTTCGGAAAACCTGCTTTGTTATTGGCCCTTACGGAGCTGAGTATGGATATCTGGGATATCTTATCAGATTGGCCCTGGGAAATTTCATTTTTAACAGCCAAAAGGCCTTCTGGCTGTAATTCTCCCATCACAACACCGGGGGGCAACATGACAAACAAAACAGATTAATTCTTAACATTTTTATTTGCTACAATTGAAATATCTTCATATAATGATTATTTAAAATCATACTATAATATTGCATTAATTACTTACACTCCGAATTCCAGGCAGGATAGCATCATGTGAATGTTCTGATTATTTTAATATGAAACATCAAATTCTTTTTAATATCATATTACATCAAAATAATTTATATTTCTAACTGTTCCAAAATGAATAGCATTTAAAATCCATTTAAAAATAGCATTCAGTATCCTGACATTGCATTGCATTTCAACAGGAATATAATATATTTCATATTTCTAATAAATCCTGAATGCATGAATCTTGTCTACGGTTCATATTCATAGGACATCTTGTTATCATATGTCTAAAAAAAATAAAGAGATACAGAGGTTATTATTCTGACATAGTTAAACATTTTAGACCGACTAAAAAAGTCACCTATCAAGCTTAGCGAATACTCATGTAATATTAGAAAATTAGACGATCTCCCAAATTTCTATATTCATATATAATATGTTGTCTGAATATATGTATATGTATATATATATATATATATATATATATATATATATATATATATATATATATATATACACATGTATTCATTTCTATGTTGTCTTTTAACAATGGGTCTAAGAGTATAATTTAGAACATGTATTTTTAGCTGGTCAAATTTTTACTGCCTCAATACACAGGCAGGAACTAATTAACAAGTCTATGCTAATCACTATGTAGTCATAATTTAACTTGTTTATATGATTTTAGGCCCAGAATGTTGTCTCTATCACAGTAGGATGTGTTTGACCATCGGTCCTTGTTTGTTAATTTGGTCTTTACCCCCTACAGGGCTGTGGGCTTCAAAAACTATGTTATCTTTTAATTAGGATAAACATGTCTTCACCCAGCCAAAACCATTTGGCAGGGGGGGGGTTTGTGATTTATAGTGAAATAGCATTGTTTTAAATAGCCTCATATTTAATTAATTCTGTGGTCTCACCAACTATATACAGTATGTATATGAAAATTATATATATATATATATATATATATATATATATATATATAAATATATAATTTTCATTTATAATATTCATATACCCTGACAATTTTTTATTTAGATTTATTGTAATTATATTTAAGTTAGGTTGTGTTAGGGTTTGACTTAGGTTTAGGGGTTAATAAATTTAGTTTAGTGGTGGCGATGCTGGGGGCGGCAGATTAGGGGTTAATAAATGTAGGTAGGTGGCAGCGATGTTAGGGATGGCAGATTAGGGGTTAATAATATTTAACTAGTGTTTGCGAGGCGGGAGTGCGGCTGTTTAGTGGTTAATATGTTTATCTTAGTTGCTGCGATGTCCGGAGCGGCAGATTAGGGGTTAAAATTTTTATTAATGTTGTTTGAGATGCGGGAGGGCCTCGGTTTAGGGGTTAATAGGTAGTTTATGGGTGTTAGTGTACTTTTTAGCACTTTAGTAATGAGTTTTATGCTATGGCGTTGTACCATAAAACTCGTAACTACTAACTTTTAAATGCGTTAGGACTCTTGATGGGGTAGGGTGTACCGTTCAGTTTTTGGCCTCCCAGGACAGACTCATAATATCGGCGCTATGGAAGTCCCATAGAAAAAAGACTTTACGAAGTTTACGTAAGTCGTTTTGCGGTAAGGCCAAAGAAGTGTGCGGTACCCCTAAACCTGCACGACTCGTAATACCAGCGGGCGTAAAAAAGCAGCGTTAGGACCTCTTAACGCTGCTTTTTTACCTTAACGCACAACTCGTAATCTAGCCGATAGTGTTTGTTTGTTTTCTGTAATTTAGTACTTTTGATAATGTTTAATTGTATATTTAAATAATTTGAGTAGGGTTAGGTTTCTTTAATATGTAATTTAGTTTATTTAATTGGTATTTTAATTTAATTGTAATATAATAGTTAGGGTAGTTTAATTAATAGTTTAAAATAGTTTATTTTAATTCTACAGGTAAGTTTACATTTATATTAAGATAGGGATGTTGTAATTTTAATTTAAAGTTAGGGGGTTGTTAGGTTTAGGGGTTAATAGCTTAATTTAGTTTTTAGCGATGTTGGGGGCTGACGGTTTAAGGGTTAATAGGTTTAGTTAGTGGTGGTGATGTGGGAGGCCAGAGGTTTAGGGGTTAATATGTTTATTTAGTGGCGGCGGTGTCGGGGAGTGGAGGGATATGGGTTGATACATTTTATTTAGGTTGCGGCGATATCTGGGCGGCAGATTAGGGTTGTTTAGACTTGGGGTTTATGTTAGGGTGTAAAAAGTAACTTTTTTTCTACCATAGAAATCAATGGGTTATATTTCTTTGTCTTGCAGCATCGAACATAAGCTTTCGCTGCTTTCAGACTCCCATTGATTTCTATGGCATCTGCGGCCTCCAGGGTGGCGGATTGAAAACCAGGTACGCTGGTTCAGAAAAAGACGCAAGCGTACCTGTTAAATGTTTGATAACTGTGAAAAAGTGTCAGAGCCGGAACATCTGTAATGACGTAAGCATTGATGTGCGTCGTATTGAGATTAGTGATATCCCAAACTGTTCGCCTGCGAACGGTTCACTGCGAACTTAGCTTGTTCGCGTTTGCCGCTACGGGCGAACATATGCGATGTTCGATCCGCCCCCTATGTGTCATCATTGAGGAAACTTTGACCCTGTATGTCACAGCCTTCTGACACATTAGAGCCAATCAGCATCAGACACTCCCTCACAGACCCTCCCAGCTTCTTGCCAGCAGCCATTTTAGAGTCATTACGACGTTGCTTTCTTAGTGAGAGGAGGTTTAGTGCTGCTGCTGCTGACATTATAGGGAAATAGATAGCTAGGCCAGTGTATTTAGTGTCCACTACAGTCCTGAAGGACTCATCTCATCTCTGCTGCAAGGACAGCACCCCAAAAAGCCCTTTTTAGGGCTATAACTTCATCTGGTTTTTTTTTTTTCTTAGTATTTTTATTAGCATTTGCCTGGCTTTCAGCCTGTATGTGAGGCTCACAGCATATGCTGTGATTAGTGCCACCACTCATATCTGCCTAACAACATTAGTTTAAATTTAACCAACAAAAATTGGAAATTATTTTGTTAGTGTAATTTATTTTCATTTTCTATCAGGCCTGTGTCACACAGCATATACTCTGGTTCATTGCTCTGTGCCAGCCACCAGTGGTCATATCCGCTTATAACATTATTTTAAATTTAAAAAAAAACTTTTAAATCATTTTGCTAGTGTAATCTAATTTCATTTTCTATCAGGCCTGTGTCTGTCAGGCTCACAGCATATACTTCAGTTTTTTTCAGTCTTTTGGTTAATTGCTCTGTGCCAGCCACCACTCATATCTGCTTCACCTTATTTTAAATTTAAAAAAAAAAACTTTTAAATTATTTTGTAAGTGTAATCTAATATCATTTTCTATCAGGCCTGTGTGTTTTGCTGACTTACAGAGCATACTGTGTTTAATTGCTGCCCTCCCTAGTCTATCAGCCACGACTCATATGTGTTTAACCTTTTTTTAAATTCCCCCCAAAAAAACTTTACATTATTTTGCTAGTGTAATCTAATTGTATTTTCTCTCAGGCCTGTGTGTATCTGACTTACAGAGCCTACTGTTTTTAATTGCTGCCCTTCCAAGGCTATCAGCCACAACTCATATGTGCTTAACCTTTTTCTTTAAATTCAAAACAAAAATCTTTAAATCATTATGCTAGTGTAATCTAATTGTATTTTCTATCAGGCCTGTGTCTAACTGTCTATCTGACTTACAGAGCATACTGTTGTTAATTGCTGCCCTACGTAGCAGCCAGCCAGTGCCACCACTCATATCTGCTTAACATTATTTTAATATTAAAATATAAAATTTTAAATTATTTTGCTAGTGTAATCTAACTTCATTTTCTATCAGGCCTGTGTTTTTCTCACTTACACAGCATACTGTGTTAAATTGCTGCCCTACCTACCAGCCACGACTCATATCTGCTTTACATTATTTTAAAGTAAAACAAAAAATTTAAATCATTTTGCTAGTGTAATTTAATTTCTTTTTCCATCAGGCCTGTGTGTTTCTGGCCCACATCATACAGTGTTACACAGTTTATTTTTTATTTTTTCCACCACTTATATCTGGTGTAACAACAACATTAGTGTAAATTTTATTTAAAATGTTTTTTAACATCAGTCCTCTTCTAGTGTTATTAAATTTTAGTAGCCAGGCTGCCATTAGTGCCAGCCTGTGTGTCAGGCTGCCAGAATATACTGTGCCTACTTCCATCCTCAGTGCCAGTCCACCACTCACTTAGGTGATTTAGGCCCTTTATGGGTTAAAAGCAGACTCTGCATCAACTATGTCATTTTCCATGGGAGTTTTGCCAGGGATCCCCCTCCAGCATGCCACAGTCCTGGTGTTAGTCCCCTTGAAACAACTTTTCCATCACTATTGTGGCCAGAAAGAGTCCTTGTAGGTTTTAAATTTCACCTGCCTATTGAAGTCAATGGCGGTTCGCCGGTTCGCGAACAATACCGGAAGTTCGAGTCCGCCGTTTGCGTACCGAAATTTTTAAGTTCGCGACATCACTAAATGAGATCGCTGGTTCGTATGTTACGTCACGAATTTCAAGTTTTGCCAGTCTTGAGGCTTTGATAATTAGGTCGGATCAATCTTGCAACAATTACGATGCAGAATACCGCCATATTTGCGGTTGACACTTTGATAGATATCCCCCTTACACTCATAATAACACCATATAAAAAAAAAAGAAAAGAAATATTGCACAAAAAAGTTATAAGAGCCTATTAGCAGCCAAGATTGGGATGTCATCAGTGGGTGGAGTTTAAAAGCCATTTCAAAGTGGCCATAAACAATATTAACCCCTTAAGGACAAGGCCATTTTTCAATTTCCTTCCCTTAAGGACAAGGGCTGTTTTTACATTTCTGCGGTGTTTGTGTTTAGCTGTAATTTTCCTCTTACTCATTTACTGTACCCACACATATTATATATAGTTTTTATCGTCATTAAATGGACTTTCTAAGATACCATAATTTCATCATATCTTATAATTTACTATAATTTTCTTTATAAAATATGATGAAAAAATGGAAAAAAACACACTTTTTCTAACTTTGACTCCCAAAATCTGTTACACATCTACAACCACCAAAAAACACCCAGGCTAAATAGTTTCTAAATTACCCTGAGTTTAGAAATATGTTTAAATGTTCTTTGATTTTTTTGCAAGTTATAGGGCAATAAGTATAAGTAGCACTTTGCTATTTCCAAACCATTTTTTTTTCAAAATTAGCGATAGTTACATTGGGACACTGGTATCTGTCAGGAATCCCTGAATAACCCTTCACATGTATATATATTTTTTTAGTAGACATCCCAAAGTATTGATCTAGGCCCATTTTGGTATATTTCATGTCACCATTTCACTGCCAAATGCGATCAAATAATCGCTAATTTTTTCACAAACTTTAGGTTTCTCACTGAAATGATTTACAAATAGCTTGTGCAATTATCGCACAAATGGTTGTAAATGCTTCTCTGGGATACTGTTTGTTCAGAAATAGCAGACATATATGGATTTGGCGTTGCTTTTTGGTAATTAGAAGGCAGCTAAATGCCGCTGCGCACCACAAATTTATTATGCCCAGCAGTGAAGAGGTCAATTAGGGAGCTTGTAGGGTTCATTTTAGCTTTAGTGTAGTGTAGTAGACAACCCAAAGTATTGATCTAGGCCCATTTTGATATATTTTATGCCACCATTTCACTGCCAAATGCGATCAAATAAAACAAATCGTTAACTGTTTCACACTTTTAGGTTTCTCACTGAAATGATTTACAAACAGTTAGTTCAATCATGGCACAAATGGTTGTAAATGCTTCTCTGGGATCCCCTTTGTTCATAAATAGCAGACATATATGGCTTTGGCGTTGCTTTTTGGTAATCAAAATGCCGCTAAATGCCGCTGTGCACCACACGTGTATTATGCCCAGCAGTGAGGGGGTTAATTAGGGAGCTTGTGGGGTTAGAGATGTAGAGTGTAGAGATCAGTGTAGAGATCAGCCTCTTACCTGACACATCCCACCCCCTGATCCCTCCCAAAAAGCTCTCTTCCCTCCCCCACCATCTTAAGTACTGGCAGAAAGTCTGCCAGTACTAAAAAAAAGGCTTTTTCTAGTTATTTATTTTTACATTCTGCTGTGTAGGATCCCCCTTAGCCCCAAACCTCCCTGATCCCCCCCAAAGTACACTCTAACCCTCCCCCCTCACTATTTTCTGCCATTTGGGTACTGGCAGCTGTCTGCCAGTACCTGCTTTTCAATAAATTGTGCCCAATTTTTTTATCAGTATTTTCTTTTCTGTAGTGTAGCTGCCCCCCCTCAATACCCTACCCCACCCCCAGATCCCTTTTTGAACATTATTTCTCCCCCTCCCTCTCCCACCACCCTCTACCATAACATTTTTATGCACATATGTGCAGATTGTGTGCGCACACACGCCCCCCACTGCTCGCGCTCCTGGACTGAAGTTTTCCAGCGATGGGCTGCCCACCCACCTCCCTGCAATTGCTCCCACCCACCAATGATCGGCACCACCGCCGTGGCCCTCTCTGCATCGACAACTCTGCAGTCTGCACATCTATTTCTGCAAGCGAGATCAAAGCATAGAGAAGCCCAGTACTGCAGCGACATCTTTAAGGGCATAACGACCAACATCGTACAGGGTATGACATTGGTCGTTAAGGGGTTCATTTTAAAATACATTTTTTTCCATTCTGCTGCATGATATAGAAAGGGGTGCAGGAGGCTATTTGCAGTTTAATCTAAGTTAAGACTTTAAGATGACTAAGGTATAGACTGTCCCTTTAATGACAGTGAAGCAATGAAGTTTCAGGAGGGGAAAGTTTGAAGTTTAGATTTTGGGGAGCACAGTTTGGAACTTTGCTCTGGAAACCAAATTCTCTAGAAACTGCCCTGGCTATCTGAGGTGAAAGGGGATCTCCAGTCATGGGCCAGAGGGGCCCAGACCCTGACTAGGTGCTGGCATCCTGGATTGGGACCTGGATGGGGCCCCCTCTGAGAGTCGCTGCCAGCTGCACCAAAAATTTTGTCTGATACAGCTTGGCCCCCTCTAGGCTGCATAGCTGGGAATTATAAGTTCAAGAATCCCAAGCAGCAAGGATCTGCCAATGAAAGTGGGAGGGAGAAGCTTCTGCCCAGAGTAGAGTGGAGGGGGATTGAGAGGCTCCCATGTGGAGCAGCTTCCATTGTTGGGTAGGAAAGGACTCCGAGAGCTGGCCATGGGGACTTTGAATGAGCTCCCTGAGGCAAATACAGGCAGTATCCAGACAATTCCAAGTTTCCCCCAGATTTGTTGGGGTTCCTACACCTATGCTTATGACTGCACAAGTTGTGTGTAAATAATTTTAGTGAGAAACAGTTTGTGAAAACAAATGTTCTGACTGCCAAATGGTGGCATAAAATTTGACAAAATAGGCCTAGATCAATACCCTGGGTTGTCTACTTTAAAAATATTGCAAGAATAAGGAATACAAGAGAACAGCACAAAGCCGGATTCAAGATAGATTTATTAACAATCAGTCGTGCATACATAAAAACCTACTTACTAGATGTAAGTTCTTTAAAGCCTTTTGAAAAACTCAAAAAGTCCTGCTTCCGATTAAACCCTAAGCTAGCTACAATGTAACTGCCAAACAGCTGATAGATTCCGTCCTTCTCAAGACTTCAACATGACACCTGGCGCTGCTGTCGTCTACAGAAGCCAAAACAGGACAAAAGTATCTCAACGCATTTCTCCCAAAATACGCCAGGGCTTTTTCAAGAGCTTCCAGTGAAATGCTTGTGCAATGTCGCCCCCTGCTCACCGGTGGCCAATCAGCCGCTAGCGGGGGGTGTCAATGATCTGGATTGGATTTGGAGGATTTCAGTCCGCCACCTAAAAGGGTAACATGGGCGTAGAATGCAGCATCCGCTGCTTAATAAATCTACCCCATGGTGTCAACTAAGACAGTTTTGTCATTTAAAATGTGAACTGTGACACACATACAGTATCTACCTCTTTAAAGGACCACTAAACTTGACATTTCAACAACGCATAAAATAGTTTAATATTGCAAGTGAAACATTATTGCAATATCATAAATTATTTATTTTGCAGCCTTTTGCTGTAAAATACATCTAAAAATTGTGCTTGTTTGACTTTCTCCCAGGGAAACTTGGGTTAATACTTTTAGACAATTTATGTGAGCTTTTGTTTACTTTTCCCTCTCTCCCTAGGCCAATGGTGCCAGACATTTTAGGTGGATTATCAGTTTTGCATCAATAATCATGATAAGAATTTCATGCTTTGCAATAGTAACTAAGTTGAATCAGTGCTAAAAAAAACCTCCTTAAAGTGATGGTAAATCTGAGCGTTTAAAAAAAGCTAGGAATTAAATTCACTAAGAATAAACCGTAGTTATCATTTAGTGCTGTGGCAGCTCGCTAAACTCAGCGCCTCTGGCCGGCCAAGGCACCGAACTCTTCTTCAACAAGGTAACGTTTCCACCTCTAACCAATAGTGGTGTGTGTCATCTGACAGTGTACTGTATGCTAGCAAGGCTATTGGTTTAGAGGTGGAAACATCGGGGGGTAGTTATCAAGCCGTCAACCTCAAATATGCTGGAATTCCGCAGCGTATTTGTGGCGAGGCTGATTCGCCTTAGTTATCAAGCCCTAGATACCGGCAAAAGTAGAATTTTGTGACGTAAACTTCAATCCGCCGGACTCAGTCCGACACAGATCGATTCTTACGTCACTCCAGATGTTCCGCACACAAGTGCGGCACAATCTGACTACTTTTGCTAGTTATCAAATGACTAGCAGGTACGCTCGGCACTTTCCCGGCCCAGCGTACCAGGTTTTCAATCCGCCGCCCTGGAGGCGGCGGATCCCATAGGAATCAATGGGAGTCTGACCATAGCGAAAGTACAAGTTCGCTGCTGCCAGACATCCCATTGATTCCTATGGGAAACGTCTGCACCTAACACCCTAACATGTACCCCGAGTCTAAACACCACTAATCTGTCCCCCCTACACCGCCGCAACTAAATAAAGTTATTACCCCCTAAACCACCGCTCCCGGAGCCCACCGCCACTATAATAAATATGTTAACCCCTAAACCGCCGCTCCCGGAGCCCACCGCAAGCTTTATACATATTAACCCCTAAACCGCCGCTCCCGGAGCCCACCGCAAGCTACTCTATACATATTAACCCCTAAACCGCCGCTCCCGGACACCGCCGCAACCTACATTATACCTAGTAACCCCTATCCTGCCCCCCCTATACCGCCGCCCTCTATAATAAAGTTATTAACCCCTAATCTGCCCCCCCTACACCATCGCCACCTATAATACATTTATTAACCCCTATCCTGCCCCCCCACACCGCTGCCACTGTAATAAAATTATTAACCCCTAATCCTAAGTCTAACACTAACCCTAACACCCCCCTAACTTAAATATTAATTAAATAAATCTAAATAATATTTCTATTATTAACTAAATTAATCCTATTTAAAACTGAATACTTATCTTTAAAATAAACCCTAATATAGCTACAATATAAATAATAATTATATTGTAGCTATCTTAGGATTTATTTTTATTTTACAGGCAAATTTCAATTTATTTTAACTAGGTACAATAGCTATTAAATAGTTATTAACTATTTAATAGCTTACCTAGCTAAAATAAAGAGAAATTTACCTGTAAAATAAAAACTAACCTAAGTTACAATTACACCTAACACTACACTATACTTTAATAAATTATTCCTATTTAAAACTAAATACTTACCTGTAAAATAAACCCTTACGCCTAGATTTAGAGTTTTGTCGGTAACGACCCGCGTAGCTAACGCTTGCTTTTTTCTGGCCGCACCTTTTAAATAGCTCTGGTATTGAGAGTTCACAGAATGGCTGCGTTAGGCTCCAAAAAGGGAGCGTACAGGCATATTTAACGCCACTGCAACTCTCGATACCAGAGTTGCTTACGGACGCGGCCAGCTTCAAAAACGTGCTCGTGCACGATTCCCCCATAGAAAACAATGGGGCTGTTTGAGCTGAAAAAAAACCTAACACCTGCAAAAAAGCCGTGTTCAGCTCCTAACGCAGCCCCATTGTTTCCTATGGGGAAACACTTCCTAAGTCTGCACCTAACACTCTAACATGTACCCCGAGTCTAAACACCCCTAACCTTACACTTATTAACCCCTAATCTGCCGCCCCCGCTATCGCTGACACCTGCATAATGTTATTAACCCCTAATCTGCCGCTCCGTAAACCGCCGCTACTTACATTATCCCTATGTACCCCTAATCTGCTGCCCCTAACACCGCCGACCCCTATATTATATTAATTAACCCCTAATATGCCCCCCACAACGTCGCCTCCACATGCCTACACTTATTAACCCCTAATCTGCCGAGCGGACCGCACCGCTATTATAATAAAGTTATTAACCCCTAATCCGCCTCACTAACCCTATAATAAATAGTATTAACCCCTAATCTGCCCTCCCTAACATCGCAGACACCTAACTTCAAACATTAACCCCTAATCTGCCGACTGGAGCTCACCGCTATTCTAATAAATGTATTAACCCCTAAAGCTAAGTCTAACCCTAACACTAACACCCCCCTAAGTTAAATATAATTTAAATCTAACGAAATTAATTAACTCTTATTAAATAAATTATTCCTATTTAAAGCTAAATACTTACCTGTAAAATAAATCCTAATATAGCTACAATATAAATTATAATTATATTATAGCTATTTTAGGATTTATATTTATTTTACAGGTAACTTTGTATTTATTTTAACCAGGTACAATAGCTATTAAATAGTTAATAACTATTTAATAGCTAAAATAGTTAAAATAATTACAAATTTACCTGTAAAATAAATCCTAACCTAAGTTACTATTAAACCTAACACTACACTATCAATAAATTAATTAAATAAAATACCTACAATTACCTACAATTAAACCTAACACTACACTATCAATAAATTAATTAAATACAATATCTATCTACGATGAAATAAACTAACTAAAGTAAAAAAAATAAAAAAGAACTAAGTTACAAAAAATAAAAAAATATTTACAAACATTAGAAAAATATTACAACAATTTTAAACTAATTACACCTACTCTAAGCCCCCTAATAAAATAACAAAGCCCCCTAAAATAAAAAAATGCCCTACCCTATTCTAAATTACAAAAGTTCAAAGCTCTTTTACCTTACCAACCCTGAAGAGGGCCCTTTGCGGGGCATGCCCCAGGAAATTCAGCTCTTTTGCCTGTAAAAAAACACATACAATACCCCCCCCAACATTACAACCCACCACCCACATACCCCTAATCTAACCCAAACCCCCCTTAAATAAACCTAACACTAAGCCCCTGAAGATCTTCCTACCTTATCTTCACCATACCAGGTATCACCGATCCGTCCTGGCTTCAAAATCTTCATCCAACCCAAGCGGGGGCTGGCGATCCATAATCCGACGGCTGAAGAAGTCCAGAAGAGGGTCCAAAGTCTTCATCCTATCCGGGAAGAAGAGTAGATCCGGACCGGCAACCATCTTCTTCCAAGCGGCATCTTCTATCTTCATCCGATGAGGACCGGCTCCATCGTGAAGACCTCCAGTGCGGACCCATCTTCTTCCGACGACGTCCAACTGAAGAATGACGGTTCCTTTAAGGGACATCATCCAAGATGGCGTCCCTCGAATTCCGATTGGCTGATCGGATTCTATCAGCCAATCGGAATTAAGGTAGGAAAATTCTGATTGGCTGATGGAATCAGCCAATCAGAATCAAGTTCAATCCGATTGGCTGATCCGATCAGCCAATCAGATTAAGCTCGCATTCTATTGGCTGATCGGAATCGGATTGAACTTGATTCTGATTGGCTGATTCCATCAGCCAATCAGAATTTTCCTACCTTAATTCCGATTGGCTGATAGAATCCTATCAGCCAATCGGAATTCGAGGGACGCCATCTTGGATGACGTCCCTTAAAGGAACCGTCATTCTTCAGTTGGACGTCGTCGGAAGAAGATGGGTCCGCGCTGGAGGTCTTCACGATGGAGCCGGTCCTCATCGGATGAAGATAGAAGATGCCGCTTGGAAGAAGATGATTGCCGGTCCGGATCTACTCTTCTTCCCGGATAGGATGAAGACTTTGGACCCTCTTCTGGACTTCTTCAGCCGTCGGATGATGGATGTCTAGCCCCCGCTTGGGCTTGGATGAAGATTTTGGAGCCAGGACCGATCGGTGAACCTGGTATGGTGAAGATAAGGTAGGAAGATCTTCAGGGGCTTAGTGTTAGGTTTATTTAAGGGGGGTTTGGGTTAGATTAGGGGTATGTGGATGGTGGGTTGTAATGTTGGGGGGGGGTATTGTATGTGTTTTTTTACAGGCAAAAGAGCTGAATTTCTTGGGGCATGCCCCGCAAAGGGCCCTGTTCAGGGCTGGTAAGGTAAAAGAGCTTTGAACTTTTGTAATTTAGAATAGGGTAGGGCATTTTTTTTATTTTGGGGGGCTTTGTTATTTTATTAGGGGGCTTAGAGTAGGTGTAATTAGTTTAAAATTGTTGTAATATTTTTCTAATGTTTGTAAATATTTTTTTATTTTTTGTAACTTAGTTATTTTTTATTTTTTGTACTTTAGTTAGTTTATTTAATTGTATTTATTTGTAGATATTGTATTTAATTCATTTATTGATAGTGTAGTGTTAGGTTTAATTGTAGATAATTGTAGGTATTGTATTTAATTAATTTATTGATAGTCTAGTGTTAGGTTTAATTGTAACTTAGGTTAGGATTTATTTTACAGTTAATTTTGTAATTATTTTAACTATTTTAGCTATTAAATAGTTCTTAACTATTTAATAGCTATTGTACCTGGTTAAAATAAATACAAAGTTACCTGTAAAATAAATATTAATCCTAAAATAGCTACAATATAATTATAATTTATATTGTAGCTATATTAGGGTTTATTTTACAGGTAAGTATTTAGCTTTAAATAGGAATAATTTATATAATAAGAGTTAATTTATTTCGTTAGATTTAAATTATATTTAACTTAGGGGGGTGTTAGTGTTAGGGTTAGACTTAGCTTTAGGGGTTAAAAAATTTATTAGAATAGCGGTGAGCTCCGGTCGGCAGATTAGGGGTTAATGTTTGAAGTTAGGTGTCGGCGATGTTAGGGAGGGCAGATTAGGGGTTAATACTATTTATTATAGGGTTATTAAGGCGGGAGTGAGGCGGATTAGGGGTTAATAACTTTATTATAGTAGCTGTGCGGTCCGCTCGGCAGATTAGGGGTTAATAAGTGTAGGCAGGTGGAGGCGACGTTGTGGGGGGCAGATTAGGGGTTAATAAATATAATATAGGGGTCGGCGGTGTTAGGGGCAGCAGATTAGGGGTACATAGGGATAATGTAAGTAGCGGCGGTGTACAGAGCGGCAGATTAGGGGTTAATAATAATATGCAGGGGTCAGCGATAGCGGGGGCGGCAGATTAGGGGTTAATAAATATAATATAGGGGTTGGCGGTGTTAGGGGCAGCAGATTAGGGTTACATAAGGATAACGTAGGTGGCGGTCGGCAGATTAGGGGTTAAAATTTTTTAATAGAGTGGTGGCGATGGCTACAATGTAATTAATAATTACATTGTAGCTATTTTAGGATTTATATTTATTTTACAGGTAACTTTGTATTTATTTTAGCTAGTTAGAATACTTATTAAATAGTTATTAACTATTTAATAACTACCTAGCTAAAAGAAATACAAAATTACCTGTAAAATAAATCCTAACCTAAGTTACAATTAAACCTAACACTACACTATCATTAAATTAATTAAATAAATTAACTACAAATAACTACAATTAAATACAATTACATAAACTAACTAAAGTACAAAAAATAAAAAAAGCTAAGTTACAAAAAATAAAAAACCTAAGTTACAAACATTTAAAAAATATTACAACAATTTTAAGCTAATTACACCTAATCTAAGCCCCCTAATAAAATAACAAAGCCCCCCAAAATAAAAACATTCCCTACCCTATTCTACATTAAAAAAGTTCAAAGCTCTTTTACCTTACCAGCCCTTAAAAGGGCCTTTTGTGGGGCATGCCCCAAAGAAAACTGCTCTTTTGCCTGTAAAAGAAAAATACAACCCCCCCAACATTAAAACCCACCACCCACATACCCCTAATCTAACCCAAACCCCCCTTAAAATAACCTAACACTAATCCCCTGAAGATCATCCTACCTTGAGTCGTCTTCACTCAGCCGAGCCACCGATGGAACTGAAGAGGAAATCCGGAGCGCCAGAAGTGATCCTCCAAGGGGCGCTGAAGAAGTTTTCCATCCGATGAAGTGATCCTCCAAGCGGCGCTGAAGAAGTCTTCCATCCGGGCGATGTCATCTTCCAAGCGGCGCTAAAGATCATCTTCCATCCGGGCGATGTAATCTTCCAAGCGGGGTCTTCAATCTTCTTGCTTCAGGATCGATCTTCATCCCGCCGACGCGGAACATCCTTCTTCCTTATTGGAACAGCCAATAGAATGCGATCTCAATCTGATTGGCTGATTCAATCAGCCATTCAGATTTTTCCTACCTTAATTCCGATTGGCTGATAGAATCCTATCAGCCAATCGGAATTGAAGGGACGCCATCTTGGATGACGTCCCTTAAAGAAGCCTTCATTCGTTGTTAGTCCGTCGGGGAAGAAGGATGTTCTGCGTCGGCGGGATGAAGATCGATCCTGAAGCAAGAAGATTGAAGACCCCGCTTGGAAGATGACATCGCCCGGATGGAAGATGATCTTCAGCACCGCTTGGAAGATGACATCGCCCGGATGGAAGACTTCTTCAGCGCCGCTTGGAGGATCACTTCATCGGATGGAAGACTTCTTCAGCGCCCCTTGGAGGAACACTTCTGGCGCTCCGGATTTCCTCTTCATTTCCATCGGTGGCTCGGCTGAGTGAAGACGACTCAAGGTAGGATGATCTTCAGGGGATTAGTGTTAGGTTATTTTAAGGGGGGTTTGGGTTAGATTAGGGGTATGTGGGTGGTGGGTTTTAATGTTGGGGGGGTTGTATTTTTCTTTTACAGGCAAAAGAGCAGTTTTCTTTGGGGCATGCCCCACAAAAGGCCCTTTTAAGGGCTGGTAAGGTAAAAGAGCTTTGAACTTTTTTATTGTAGAATAGGGTAGGGAATGTTTTTATTTTGGGGGGCTTTGTTATTTTATTAGGGGGCTTAGATTAGGTGTAATTAGCTTAAAATTGTTGTAATAATTTTTAAATGTTTGTAACTTATGTTTTTTATTTTTTGTAACTTAGCTTTTTTTATTTTTTGTACTTTAGTTAGTTTATGTAATTGTATTTAATTGTAGTTATTTGTAGTTAATTTATTTAATTAATTTAATGATAGTGTAGTGTTAGGTTTAATTGTAACTTAGGTTAGGGTTTATTTTACAGGTAATTTTGTATTTCTTTTAGCTAGGTAGTTATTGATTAGTTAATAACTATTTAATAACTATTTCAACTATCTAAAATAAATACAAAGTTACCTATAAAATAAATATAAACCCTAAGATAGCTACAATGTAATTATTAATTACATTGTAGCTATCTTAGGGTTTATTTTACAGGTAAATATTTAGTTTTAAATAGGAATAATTTATTAAAGTATAGTGTAGTGTTAGGTGTAATTGTAACTTAGGTTAGTTTTTATTTTACAGGTAAATTTCTCTTTATTTTAGCTAGGTAAGCTATTAAATAGTTAATAACTATTTAATAGCTATTGTACCTAGTTAAAATAAATTGAAAGTTACCTATAAAATAAAAATAAATCCTAAGATAGCTACAATATAATTATTATTTATATTGTAGGTATATTAGGGTTTATTTTATAGGTAAGTATTTAGTTTTAAATAGGATTAATTTAGTTAATAATAGAAATATTATTTAGATTTATTTAATTAATATTTAAGTTAGGGGGGTGTTAGGTTTAGTGTTAGACTTAGGTTTAGGGGTTAATAAATTTATTACAGTGGCGGCGGTGTAGTGGGGGGGCAGGATAGGGGTTAATAAATGTATTATAGGTGGCGACGGTGTAGGGGGGGCAGATTAGGGGTTAATAAATTTAATATAGGTTGGGGCAGGGTCCGGGAGCGGCGGTTTAGGGGTTAAACTATTTATTTAGTTGCGGCGAGGTGCGGGATCAGCAGGATAGGGGTTAATAACTTTATTATAGAGGGCGACGGTATAGGGGGGGCAGGATAGGGGTTACTAGGTATAATGTAGGTTGCGGCGGTGTCCGTGAGCGGCGGTTTAGGGGTTAATACATTTATAAGTGTTGCGGCGGGGTCTAGGAGCGGCGGTTTAGTAACTTTATTTAGTTGCGGGGGGCTCCGGGGGCGCCGGTATAGGGGGTAGAACAGTGTAGTTAGTGTGAGTGCTTAGTGACAGGCTAGCAATAAAGCTGTGAAAAAGCCGAAGAGCAGCGAGATCAGATGAGTGATAACTCTCACAGTCCGCTGCTCATCGCCCCGTACTTGGTGTGCGGCTTTTTGACAGATTTATTGATAACTTAGGCATATTTTTTCAGGTCCGCGGCGGCGAAGGTAGGCAAGCTTAGGCGGGCGTATTGGGCCGGCGAAGGCAGGAAAGTTGACACGATGATAACTACCCCCCATCACCTCA
The DNA here is from genome assembly GCF_027579735.1 of Bombina bombina. Taxonomy (NCBI): domain Eukaryota; kingdom Metazoa; phylum Chordata; class Amphibia; order Anura; family Bombinatoridae; genus Bombina; species Bombina bombina. Next base: position 244,481,954 of record NC_069501.1, read on the forward strand.
TTGGTAAAGAGAGTTTAGCACCCTTTTCTACTAAATGATAACGGGGACAGTTTATTTTTAGTGATGGTAAATCTGAGCATTTTTTTAAACGCTCGGATTTAGCATCACTTTAAGGGAATACAAGGGTGCAGGCTACCCCAGTCTGCACATGTACAAACAGACGCCTATTGGCTGATGCAATCAGTCAATAGGATTGAACTTCAATCCTATTGGCTGATCCAATCAGCCATTAGGATTGAAGTTCAATCCTATTGGCTGATTGCATCAGCCAATAGGATTTTTTCTACCTTAATTCCGATTGGCTGATAGAATCCTATCAGCCAATCGAAATCAAGGGACGCCATCTTGGATTATGTCATTTAAAGGAACATTCATTCTGTTTGAAGACGTGGCCAGAAGAGGATGCTCCGCGTCGGATGTTTGAAGATGGAAGATAGAAGATGCCGCCTGGATGAATACTTCTGCCCGTCTGGAGGACTTCTTCTGGCCGGCTTCGATGAAGACTTCTGCCCGCCTGGAGGACCACTTCGCCCGGCTTCGTTGAGAACTTCAGCCCAGCTGGGTGAAGACTTCTCAAGGTAGGGTGATCTTCAAGGGGTTAGTTTTAGGTTTTATTAAGGGGGTATTAGGTGGGTTTTAGGGTAAGGTTGGGTGTGTGGGTGGTGGGTTTTAATGTTGGGGGGTATTGTATTTATTTTTACAGGTAATAGAGCTGATTACTTTGGGGCAATGCCCCGCAAAAGGCCCTTTTAAGGGCTATTTGTAATTTAGTATAGGGTAGGGCTTTTTATTATTTTGGGGGCTTTTTTATTTTATTAGGGGGATTAGATTAAGTGTAATTAGTTTAAAAAACTTGTAATTATTTTATTATTTTATGTAATTTAGTGGGGGGGGTTTCGTACTTTAGATCATTTTTTTCAATTGTATTTAATTGTAGTTAGTTTAGGTAATTAATTTAATTGTAGTGTAGTGTTAGGTGTAATTGTAACTTAGGTTAGGGTTTATTTTACAGGTAAATTTGAATTTATTTTAACTAGGTAGCTATTAAATAGTTAATAAATATTTAATAACTATTGTACCTAGTTAAAACAAATACAAAGTTGCCTGTAAAATAAAAATAAACCCTAAGCTAGCTACAATGTAACTATTAGTTATATTGTAGCTATCTTAGGGTTTATTTTATAGGTAAGTATTTAGTTTTAAATAGGAATAATTTAGTGAATGATAGTAATTTTATTTAGATTTATTAAAATTATATTTAAGTTAGGGGGGTGTTAGGGTTAGGGTTAGACTTAGATTTAGGGCTTAATACATTTAATATAGTTGCGGCGACTTTGGGGGCGGCAGATTAGGGGTTAATAAATGTAGGTAGGTGTCGGTGATGTTAGGGACGGCAGATTAGGGGTTAATAAAATTTAACTAGTGTTTGCGATGCGGGAGGGCGGCGGTTTACGGGTTAATACATAGTTTATAGTGGCGGCGATCTCCGGCCCAGATTAGGGGTTAATTTTTTTTTTTTTAGTGTTTGCGATGTGGGGTGGGGGGGCTCGGTTTAGGGGTTAATAGGTAGTTCATGGGTGTTAGTGTACTTTTTAGCACTTTAGTTAAGAGTTTTATATTACGGCGTTAGCCCATAAAACTCTTAACTACTGACTTTTAAATGCGGTACCAGTCTTGACAGGAGAGGCTGTACCGCTCACTTTTTTGCAGACTCGTAATACCGGCGTTATGCAAGTTTCATTGAAAATATAGGATATGCAATTTACGTAAGTGGATTTGCGGTATTTTCGAGTCATCATACTTATTAACCCCTAATCTGCCCCCCCTACACCGCCGCCACCTACATTATACTTATTAACCCCTAATCTGCCCCCCGCCACCTACATAACACTTATTAACCCCTAATTTGCCGCCCCCAACGTCGCTGCCACTATATTAAATTTATTAACCCCTAACACCCCCTAACTTAAATATTATTTAAATAAATATAAATAAAATTACTATCATTAACTACATTATTCCTATTTAAAACTAAATACTTACCTATAAAATTAACCCTAAAATAGCTAAAATATAACTAATAGTTACATTGTAGCTATCTTAGGGTTTATTTTTATTTTACAGGCAAGTTTGTATGTATTTTAACTAGGTACAATAGTTACTAAATAGTTCTTAACTATTTAATAACTACCTAGCTAAAATAAATACAAACGTACCTGTAAAATAAAACCTAACCTAAGTTACAATTACACCTAACACTGCACTATAATTAAATAAATTAACTACATTAAATACAATTAACTAAATTAAATTAAATGATCTAAAGTACAAAAAAAACAAACACTAAATTACAGAAAATAATAAACAAATTACAGAAATTTAAACTAATTACACGTAATCTAATAGCCCTATCAAAATAAAAAAAGCCCCACCAAAATAAAAAAAACCCTAGCCTAAACTAAACTACCAATAGCCCTTAAAAGGGCTTTTTGCGGGGCATTGCCCCAAAGTAATTAGCTCTTTTACCTGAAACAAAAAATACAAGCAACCCCCCCAAACAGTAAAACCCACCACCCACACAACCAACCCCCCCAAAAAAATACTAACTAAAAAAACCTAAGTTCCCCATTGCCCTATAAAGGGCATTTGGATGGGCAGTTAGCTCTTTTGCAGCCCAAACCCTAACCTAAAAATAAAACCCACCCAATACACCCTTAAAAAAACCTAACACTAACCCCCTGAAGATCACCTTACCGGGAGACATCTTCATCCAAGCCGGGCAGATTGCCATAGAATTCAATTATTAGCCAGTGAGGAACACATTATAAGAAAAGTCATAAAGGTAAAATCCCCTGTGGGTGGAACTAGGCTGACATAACAAAACATATTTTTTTTTAAATCAGCCTGATAGATGTTGAAGAGTAGAAAAAAAGTTTAGTACGGTAAAGTAGGACTGCAGTTTATCTTCTAGAATCCTGTTATAATTTACTGCAGTCATTTATTACAAAGGTCCCATTTATATTTTATAAAAAAAGTCACTGCGCTGAGAATAAATTAGAAATGATGGGGTCCATCCGATAAAAATCATCGCCCGCAAAAGCCGGCGACGCCAATATTTACGCTGGTTTGGTATCACATATACGGCGTAACCTAGAAGTTATGCGCATATATTTCTGCCGTCGCCCGTAGTTTTTTGGGCTATAGGCAGGTATACCAAACCAGCGCAGTTTGGTATCCAATATGCAGCATAAGGACTTACGTGGCGAAAATGGAGAAAACTTACTCCATTTTCATCTCGCCACAAAAAGCAGCCGTAAGAAGCCTTACGCTGACTATTGGAGCCCCGTAACTCCCTAAACTGGCTGCTAAAATAAACCTAACACCTAAAGCATGCGCAATGTCTATCTCCCTGTCAACCGCGACAGGGTTAATATAGTTAATATAGTTACTATAGTATTTATATTAACTATATTAACTCTATCTAACCCTAACACCCCTAACTAAATTTATATTAAATTAATCTAATTAATTTATAAACTAAAATATTCCTATTTAAATCTAAATACTTACCTATAAAATAAACCCTAAGATAGCTACAATATAATTAATAATTACATTGTAGCTATGTTAGGGTTAATATTTATTTTACAGGTAAATTGTTAATTATTTTAACTAGGTATAATAGCTATTAAATAGTTATTAACTATTTAATATCTACCTAGTTAAAATAATTACCCAATTACCTGTAAAATAAATCCTAACCTAAGTTACAAATACACCTACACTATCAATAAATTAAATAAACTACAAACATCTATCTAAAAATACAATTAAATTAACTAAACTAAATTACAAAAACAAACAAACACTAAATTACAAAAAATAAAAAAAGATTACAAGATTTTTAAGCTAATTACACCTATTCTAAGCCCCCTAATAAAATAATAAACCCCCAAAATAAAAAAAATTCCCTGCCCTATTCTAAATAAAAAAAAGTTCAAAGCTCTTTACCTTACCAGCCCTTAAAAGGGCCTTTTGTGGGGCATGCCCCAAAGAATTCAGCTCTTTTGCATACAAATACAATACCCCCCCCCCCCCCATTACAACCCACCACCCACATACCCCTATTCTAAAACCACCCAAACCCCCCTTAAAAAAGCCTAACACTACCCCCCTGAAGATCTCCCTACCTTGTCTTCACCACACCGGGCCGAACTCCTGATCCGATCCGGGCGATTTCTTGCTCCAAGCGGCAAAGAAGAATTCTTCCTCCGGCGATGTCTTCCTCCAAGCGGCAAAGAAGAATTCTTCCTCCGGCGATGTCTTCCTCCAAGCGGCAAAGAAGAATTCTTCCTCCGGCGACGTCTTCCTCCAAGCGGCAGCAAAGTCTTCATTCTTCCGGCGGCATCTTCAATCTTCTTTCTTCGCTCCGCCGCCGCGGAGCATCCATCCCGGCCGACGACTGAACGACGAATGAGGTACCTTTAAATGACGTCATCCAAGATGGCGTCCGCCGAATTCCGATTGGCTGATAGGATTCTATCAGCCAATCGGAATTAAGTTAGAAAAATCTGATTGGCTGATTGAATCAGCCAATCAGATTCAAGTTCAATCCGATTGGCTGATTCAATCAGCCAATCAGATTGAGCTCGCATTCTATTGGCTGATCGGAACAGCCAATAGAATGCGAGCTCAATCTGATTGGCTGATTGGATCAGCCAATCGGATTGAACTTGAATCTGATTGGCTGATTCAATCAGCCAATCAGATTTTCCTAACTTAATTCCGATTGGCTGATAGAATCCTATCAGCCAATCAGAATTCGGCGGACGCCATCTTGGATGACGTCATTTAAAGGTACCTCATTCGTCGTTCAGTCGTCGGCCGGGATGGATGCTCCGCGGCGGCGGAGCGAAGAAAGAAGATTGAAGATGCCGCCGGAAGAATGAAGACTTTGCTGCCGCTTGAAGGAAGACGTCGCCGGAGGAAGAATTCTTCTTTGCCGCTTGGAGGAAGACATCGCCGGAGGAAGAATTCTTCTTTGCCGCTTGGAGGAAGACATCGCCGGAGGAAGAATTCTTCTTTGCCGCTTGGAGCAAGACATCGCCCAGATCGGATCAGGATTTCGGCCCGGTGTGGTGAAGACAAGGTAGGGAGATCTTCAGGGGGGTAGTGTTAGGCTTTTTTAAGGGGGGTTTGGGTGGTTTTAGAATAGGGGTATGTGGGTGGTGGGTTGTAATGGGGGGGGGGGGTATTGTATTTGTATGCAAAAGAGCTGAATTCTTTGGGGCATGCCCCACAAAAGGCCCTTTTAAGGGCTGGTAAGGTAAAGAGCTTTGAACTTTTTTTAATTTAGAATAGGGCAGGGAATTTTTTTATTTTGGGGGTTTATTATTTTCTTAGGGGGCTTAGAATAGGTGTAATTAGCTTAAAAATCTTGTAATCTTTTTTTTATTTTTTGTAATTTAGTGTTTGTTTTTTTTTGTTATTTAGTTTAGTTAATTTAATTGTATTTTTAGATAGATATTTGTAGTTTATTTAATTTATTGATAGTGTAGGTGTATTTGTAACTTAGGTTAGGATTTATTTTACAGGTAATTGGGTAATTATTTTAACTAGGTAGATATTAAATAGTTAATAACTATTTAATAGCTATTATACCTAGTTAAAATAATTAACAATTTACCTGTAAAATAAATATTAACCCTAACATAGCTACAATGTAATTATTAATTATATTGTAGCTATCTTAGGGTTTATTTTATAGGTAAGTATTTAGATTTAAATAGGAATATTTTAGTTTATAAATGAATTAGATTAATTTAATATAAATTTAGTTAGGGGTGTTAGGGTTAGATAGAGTTAATATAGGCCTAGATTTGGAGTTCGGCGGTAGAAGGGCTGTTAACGCTCCGCGGGCTTTTTTCTGGCCGCACCATAAATTTAACTCTGGTATCGAGAGTTCAAACAAATGCTGCGTTAGGCTCCAAAAAAGGAGCGTAGAGCATTTTTACCGCAAATGCAACTCTCGATACCAGAGTTGCTTACGGACGCGGCCAGCCTCAAAAACGTGCTAGTGCACGATTCCCCCATAGGAAACAATGGGGCTGTTTGAGCTGAAAAAAAACCTAACACCTGCAAAAAAGCAGCGTTCAGCTCCTAACGCAGCCCCATTGTTTCCTATGGGGAAACACTTCCTACGTCTGCACCTAACACTCTAACATGTATCCCGAGTCTAAACACCCCTAACCTTACACTTATTAACCCCTAATCTGCCGCCCCCGCTATCGCTGACCCCTGCATATTATTTTTAACCCCTAATCTGCCGCTCCGTAAACCGCCGCAACCTACGTTATCCCTATGTACCCCTAATCTGCTGCCCTAACATCGCCGACCCCTATATTATATTTTTTAACCCCTAATCTGCCCCCACAACGTCGCCGACACCTGCCTACACTTATTAACCCCTAATCTGCCGAGCGGACCTGAGCGCTACTATAATAAAGTTATTAACCCCTAATCCGCCTCACTAACCCTATCATAAATAGTATTAACCCCTAATCTGCCCTCCCTAACATCGCCGACACCTAACTTCAATTATTAACCCCTAATCTGACGACCGGAGCTCACCGCTACTATAATAAATGGATTAACCCCTAAAGCTAAGTCTAACCCTAACACTAACACCCCCCTAAGTTAAATATAATTTAAATCTAACGAAATAAATTAACTCTTATTAAATAAATTATTCCTATTTAAAGCTAAATACTTACCTGTAAAATACATCCTAATATAGCTACAATATAAATTATAATTATATTATAGCTATTTTAGGATTTATATTTATTTTACAGGCAACTTGGTAATTATTTTAACCAGGTACAATAGCTATTTAATAGTTACCTAGTTAAAATAATAACAAATTTACCTGTAAAATAAATCCTAACCTAAGATATAATTAAACCTAACACTACCCTATCAATAAATTAATTAAATAAACTACCTACAATTACCTACAATTAACCTAACATTACACTATCAATAAATTAATTAAACACAATTCCTACAAATAAATACAATTAAATAAACTAGCTAAAGTACAAAAAATAAAAAAGAACTAAGTTACAAAAAATAAAAAAATATTTACAAACATAAGAAAAATATTACAACAATTTTAAACTAATTACACCTACTCTAAGCCCCCTAATAAAATAACAAAGCCCCCCAAAATAAAAAATTCCCTACCCTATTCTAAATTAAAAAAGGTAAAAGCTCTTTTACCTTACCAGCCCTGAACAGGGCCCTTTGCGGGGCATGCCCCAAGAATTTCAGCTCTTTTGCCTGTAAAAAAAAACATACAATTCCCCCCCCCCAACATTACAACCCACCACCCACATACCCCTAATCTAACCCAAACCCCCCTTAAATAAACCTAACACTAAGCCCCTGAAGATCTTTCTACCTTGTCTTCACCATCCAGGTTCACCGATCCGTCCTGAAGAGCTCCTCCGATGTCCTGATCCAAGCCCAAGCGGGGGGCTGAAGAGGTCCATGATCCGGTCAAAGTCTTCATCCAAGCGGGGCAGAAGAGGTCTTCCATCCGATTGAAGTCTTCATCCAAGCAGCATCCATCCGGAGCGAAGCGGCAGGATCCTGAAGACCACCAGCGCGGAACATCCATCCGGCCCGACGACTGAACGACGAATGACTGTTCCTTTAAGGGACGTCATCCAAGATGGCGTCCCTCGAATTCCGATTGGCTGATAGGATTCTATCAGCCAATCGGAATTAAGGTAGGAATTTTCTGATTGGCTGATGGAATCAGCCAATCAGAATCAAGTTCAATCCGATTGGCTGATCCAATCAGCCAATCAGATTGATCTTGCATTCTATTGGCTGTTCCGATCAGCCAATAGAATGCGAGCTCAATCTGATTGGCTGATCGGATCAGCCAATCGGATTGAACTTGATTCTGATTGGCTGATTCCATCAGCCAATCAGAAAATTCCTACCTTAATTCCGATTGGCTGATAGAATCCTATCAGCCAATCGGAATTCGAGGAACGCCATCTTGGATGACGTCCCTTAAAGGAACAGTCATTCGTCGTTCAGTCGTCGGGCCGGATGGATGTTCCGCGCTGTAGGTCTTCAGGATCCTGCCGCTTCGCTCCGGATGGATGCTGCTTGGATGAAGACTTCAATCGGATGGAAGACCTCTTCTGCCCCGCTTGGATGAAGACTTTGACCGGATCATGGACCTCTTCAGCCCCCCGCTTGGGCTTGGATCAGGACATCGGAGGAGCTCTTCAGGACGGATCGGTGAACCTGGATGGTGAAGACAAGGTAGGAAGATCTTCAGGGGCTTAGTGTTAGGTTTATTTAAGGGGGGTTTGGGTTAGATTAGGGGTATGTGGGTGGTGGGTTGTAATGTTGGGGGGGTATTGTATGTTTTTTTTTACAGGCAAAAGAGCTGAAATTCTTGGGGCATGCCCCGCAAAGGGCCCTGTTCAGGGCTGGTAAGGTAAAAGAGCTTTTACCTTTTTTAATTTAGAATAGGGTAGGGAATTTTTTATTTTGGGGGGCTTTGTTATTTTATTAGGGGGCTTAGAGTAGGTGTAATTAGTTTAAAATTGTTGTAATATTTTTCTTATGTTTGTAAATATTTTTTTATTTTTTGTAACTTAGTTCTTTTTTATTTTTTGTACTTTAGCTAGTTTATTTAATTGTATTTATTTGTAGGAATTGTGTTTAATTAATTTATTGATAGTGTAGTGTTAGGTTAATTGTAGGTAATTGTAGGTAGTTTATTTAATTAATTTATTGATAGGGTAGTGTTAGGTTTAATTATAACTTAGGTTAGGATTTATTTTACAGGTAAATTTGTTATTATTTTAACTAGGTAACTATTAAATAGCTATTGTACCTGGTTAAAATAATTACCAAGTTGCCTGTAAAATAAATATAAATCCTAAAATAGCTATAATATAATTATAATTTATATTGTAGCTATATTAGGATGTATTTTACAGGTAAGTATTTAGCTTTAAATAGCAATAATTTATTTAATAAGAGTTAATTTATTTCGTTAGATTTAAATTATATTTAACTTAGGGGGGTGTTAGAGTTAGGGTTAGACTTAGCTTTAGGGGTTAATCCATTTATTATAGTAGCGGTGAGCTCCGGTCGTCAGATTAGGGGTTAATAATTGAAGTTAGGTGTCTGCGATGTTAGGGAGGGCAGATTAGGGGTTAATACTATTTATGATAGGGTTAGTGAGGCGGATTAGGGGTTAATAACTTTATTATAGTAGCGCTCAGGTCCGCTCGGCAGATTAGGGGTTAATAAGTGTAGGCAGGTGTCGGCGACGTTGAGGGGGGCAGATTAGGGGTTAATAAATATAATATAGGGGTCGGCGGTGTTAGGGGCAGCAGATTAGGGGTACATAGGGATAACGTAGGTGGCGGCGCTTTGCGGTCGGAAGATTAGGGGTTAATTATTTTAAGTAGCTGGCGGCGACGTTGTGGGGGGCAGGTTAGGGGTTAATAAATGTAATACAGGGGTCGGCGGGGTTAGGGGCAGCAGATTAGGGGTACATAAGTATAACGTAGGTGGCGGTCGGCAGATTAGGGGTTAAAAAATTTTAATCGAGTGGCGGCGATGTGGGGGGAGCTCGGTTTAGGGGTACATAGGTAGTTTATGGGTGTTAGTGTACTTTAGGGTACAGTAGTTAAGAGCTTTATGAACCGGCGTTAGCCCAGAAAGCTCTTAACTACTGCTATTTTCCTGCGGCTGGAGTTTTGTCGTTAGAGCTCTAACGCTCACTTCAGAAACGACTCTAAATACCGGCGTTAGGAAGATCCCATTGAAAAGATAGGATACGCAATTGACGTAAGGGGATCTGCGGTATGGAAAAGTCGCGGATGAAAAGTGAGCGTTAGACCCTTTAATCACTGACTCCAAATACCAGCGGGCGGCCAAAACCAGCGTTAGGAGCCTCTAACGCTGGTTTTCACGGCTAACGCCAAACTCCAAATCTAGGCCATAGTTAATATAAATACTATAGTAACTATATTAACTATATTAACCCTAATATAATTAGGGTTAATATAGTTAATATATATAATGTAATACCTATATTAACTATAATATACTTAGGGTTAATATAGATAATATAGCTGGCGGCGGGGTAGGTAGATTAAATTAGGGGTTAATCATTTTAATAGAGATGGCGGCGGTGTTAGGGGCTTACATTAGGGGTTAATAATTTTAAGATAGATGGCGGCGGTGTTAGGGGCTCACTTTAGGGGGTTATAGATATAATATAGCTGGCGGCGGGGTACGGGAGCGACGGTTTAGGGGTTAATAACTTTATTAGGTTGCGGCGGGGTACGGGAGCGGCGGTTTAGGGGTTAATAGCTTTTTTATTGTTAGGATAGTGAGGGGGGATAGCGGATAGAGGGTTAGACGTGTCGGGCTATGTTAGGGAGGCGTGTTAGACGTGTCGGGCTATGTTTAGGAGGCGTGTTAGACAGTGCGGGTGATTTAGACTTTAGTCAGGTTTTATAGGCGCCGGCAGTTTCTAACGTGGCGCAAGTCACTGGCGACTCCAAAAATCTGTACTTACGCAGATTTCTGGACATCGCTGGTTTGTGAGACTTGCGCCACTTTAGCAAGTGACGGCGCCGCATATTGGATGGCTCGAGTTGCGATCTGAAACTGCGGGCGACGTGGGTTCCTTCGCTTGCGCCGCAAACTGCGATCTATATCGGATCACGCCCGATGTGTGTACTTTTAGCACAAAAAAGGTCTACTGAGAATAATTTATCAGATATTCTCTGCACTATGTAGCCATCAGCAGACCTCTAGCATGGGTGATTAATGAGGATGGAGCAACTATGCTTCCACCTATTAAGTAACGTAAAAATACATTTTAGTGCCTGTTACTGACTTCTGTTTAAAGGGACATGAAACCCAAAGCATGTCTTTCATGATGCAGATAGAGCATGCCATTTTAAACAACTTTTTTACAACAAAAAAAGCTCAGGAGGGGGCACGTGTCTTCAGCACTATATAACAGAAGTTTTTGCAAGAATGCTATTTATTTGCAAGAGCACTAGATGGCAGCACTATTTCCTACCATATAGTGCTCCAGATGCCTGCCTACTTTGGTATCTCTTCTATAAAGAAGTCAATGGGAACAAAGCAAATTTTATAATAGAAGTATACTTAAAACTTTTTTTTAAATTGTATGCTGTGTCTGAATCACAAAAGAAAAATTTTGGGTTTCATATCCCTATAAACAAAAAAAGTTTACATTTTGGGAGGTGGAGCCTACAGCTCTTGCGGAAGGACGTGTTGTGGGGAGCTCCTGATTTTTTGCTGGGCTAATAGGGATTATTCTCAGTTGAAATTGATTTATTGCACTTAGGATACCTGCTGAGGTGCCCTGAGAAACCCCAGAGAAGTCTGTGAGTACTTTCACAAATGTGAATCTTCCTCTGTTCCTCAGCTTAGCGACTTGGAGACTGGCCACATGGTGGGGAGGCCTACACTGTTATCTAGTTTCCTCAAGTTGTTAGGGCACGCTTTCCCCTCAAGATCGTAAGATCATTGGCAGTGAAAAGTGCTGCACTACTATGGAGATCGCTATCCTGACCAAATTTAGCAAAGTATTGGATGCTTTTTGCACAGCCGTAATAGAAGACTTAAATGAAGCCTTCCATCCTTCCATTTCTAATGAAAGACAGAGTTTACAGCCAATCTATACCACACAGCGACTAAGATCTGAAGAGTGTGGGAGAGAGATTATGGTAAACGACACTGCTCAGACCGATTTCTCTACTTTGGAGCTGCATGGAAACATAACGGAACACCTAACTGCCACCATAGTGAAACATTTGGCTCTCTCTACTGAGAAAGATGGTGTGAAAGAGGAACAGGCCTCAGAGCAGCATACCATGTGTGCCAGACGGAGAGTGCAACCATCCAGTTCCCTGGCTATAGGCAGTGCCACTGAAGCGTTATTAAATACCCAAGGAAAAGACAGACTCTCGGCTCCTACCACAGTTTCTGATCCTTATCCTGATCCTTGTAAGATGACAACCTGTGGGGTCCCGGGCCATGGGGGCAGGTGGTGGAGTGCGGCCGGCTCCGTGGTCCACGGCCTGGGCTTGGGGAGGCTTTTTGAACATTTTCATGCACATATAGATCTTTCCTGGACATTATTACATATATTCTGGGTCTGTATATTTATAATATTTGTGATGTTGCTGATGGGGCTATACTTGCTACTTACCTGAAATGGTTTCTACTCAAGATATTTACTATACTTATTCTCCCTATTCAGCTTACTAAGTTGTAGGAGACCCCCAAATGTATTACTCAGCAATATATAGCAGTATTAATATCAGAACATCTCCTAGGAAAAGGCCTGTTGATTTCCTGTTATTTACCTATTTAGTCACACTGTTACATAGACTTCCACATACATTTAGTAATACACTATGATACTCAATGAACTGCTATGTTAGGCTTATGTCCACTTTAGTTAGTTGCTGCTCCCTCCAACCCTGATATCAAAAGCCCACATACTACTCCTATTGTAGCCATAGGGTAAATAAGAATGAAGGACCTATATATTTTGTGACAGTTCTCTAGCCCAGGAGGTAATTTATTCTTCAGAAATTCATTGCTCCTTCTTATTAGGCACAGACAACTAATCAATGTCTCATTTCACAGGAGTCGGCTTCTAAATGTTTATTATACATTAATTTGACTTTAAAAAGCTTTATATTTAGTGAGATAGATTAAATACTTGTACACAATGTAGAATAAGGGTTAAAAAGTAGCCCAAGCTCTAGCTAAATAAACCCTTTATTTCTCATATTTAGATATTTAAGGCCCAAGAGAGGCCTGACTAGATGCAAGGGGTAGAAAATGAGAGCTTTTGTTATTCTTATGTTATTGTTTAACAGGTACTATTTAGACTATCTGTATGAGAACCTATATTAGACAAGGTACATATTTATTTTACACTGGAATTATTTGTATTCTTTTATACCTACATGTTTAGTTATAGAGGAGCAGAACGTTTTAATGATGCCCAAATATTAGTTATTTATTTGTGTTTTTCACAAAAACTGTTCCAATGTTGTTATGGAATTCCATGTATCCTAACATGTATACATATGCCTGTTGTACTTGATCAGAGTCTCTCAATAAAATATTACAAAAAAAAAGTTTCAATTGCTTCTCTTATCAAATTCCATTCTCATTGTTCTGTCTTTACCTAGCTAGGTACCTAGCTAGGCCAATAGGATTGAGCTTTCATTCTATTGGCTGATTGAAACAGCCAATAGGATTTTTTCCACCTTAATTCCTATTGGCTGATAGAATTCTATCAGCCAATCGGAATGTAAGGGACGCCATCTTGGATGACATAATTTAAAGGGAAACTTCACTGTTCAGAAGACGTCAGAAGAAGAGAATGCTCTGCGCCGGATGTCTTGAAGATGGAACCGCTCTGCGCCGGATGGATGAAGATAGAAGATGCCATCTGGATGAAGACTTCTGCCGGCTTGGATGAAGACTTCTGCCGGTTTCGCTGAGGACTTCTGCTGCTTCGTTGAGGATGGATGTCCGGTCTTTGAAAACTGTAAGTGGATTGTCGGTGGTTAGTGTTAGTTTTTTTTAAGGGTTTATTGGGTGGGTTTTAATTTTAGATTAGAGGTTTGGGCTGAAAAAGATCTAAATCCCCTTTTAAGGGCAATGCCCATACAAATGTCCTTTTCAGGGCAATGGGGAGCTTAGGTTTTTTAGATAGGTTTTTATTTGGGGGGTTTGGTTGTGTGGGTGGCGGGTTTTACTGTTGGGGGGTGTTTGTATTTTATTTTACAGGTAAAAGAGCTGATTTCTTTGGGGCAATGCCCCGCAAAAGCCCCCTTTAAGGGCCATTGGTAGTTTATTGTAGGCTAGGGTTTTTTTTATTTTGGGGGGCTTTTTTTATTTTCATAGGGCTATTAGTTTAGGTGTAATTAGTTTAAATATTTTATAATTTATTTTTTATTTTGTGTAATTTAGTGTTTATTTTTTTTGTAACTTAGTGTTTTTTATTTTGTGTAACTTACGCCTAGATTTAGAGTTCTGCGTTAGCCGTCAAAAGCAGCGTTAAGGGGTCCTAACGCTGCTTTTTACCACCCGCTGGTATTTAGAGTCAGTCAAGAAAGGGTCTAACGCTCACTTCCAAGCCACGACCTTTCCATACCGCAGATCCCCTTACGCCATTTGCGTATCCTATCTTTTCAATGGGATCTTCCTATAGCCGGTATTTAGAGTCTTGGCTGAAGTGAGCTGTAGACACTCTACCGACAAGACTCCAGCCGCAGAAAAAAGTCAGTAGTTAAGAGCTTTCTGGGCTAACGCCGGTTTATAAAGCTCTTAACTATTGTGCTCTAAAGTACACTAACACCCATGAACTACCTATGTACCCCTAAACCGAGGTCCCCCCACATAGCCGCCACTATAATACATTTTTTTAACCCCTAATCTGCCGAACGCTCACCGCCGCCACCTACATTATCCCTATGTACCCCTAATCTGCTGCCCCTAACATCGCCGACATCTACATAATATTTATTAACCCCTAATCTGCCCCCCCACGTCGCCGCTACCTTACCTACACTTATTAACCCCTAATATGCCGACCGGTCCTCGCCGCTACTCTAATAAATGTATTAACCCCTAAACCGCCTCACTCCCGCCTCACTCCCGCCTCGCAAACCCTATAATAAATAGTATTAACCCCTAATCTGCCCTCCCTAACATTGCCGACACCTAACTTCAAGTATTAACCCCTAATCTGCTGACCAGACCTCGCCGCTACTCTAATAAATGTATTAACCCCTAAAGCTAAGTCTAACCCTAACCCTAACACCCCCCTAAGTTAAATATAATTTTAATCTAACGAAATAAATTAAATCTTATTAACTAAAGTTAATAAACCCTAATATTGCTACAATATAACGAATAATTATATTGTAGCTATTTTAGGATTTATATTTATTTTACAGGCAACTTTGTATTTATTTTAAATAGCTATTAAATAATTATTTACTATTTAATAGCTACCTAGTTAAAATAATTACCAAATTACCTGTAAAATAAATCCTAACCTAAGTTACAATTAAACCTAACACTACACTATCAATAAATAAATGCAATCAATTAACTACAAGTACCTACAATTAAATAAACTAAACTAAATTACAAAAAACAAACAAACACTAAATTACAAAAAATAAAAAAAGATTACAAGAATTTTAAGCTAATTACACCTACTCTAAGCCCCCTAATAAAATAACAAAGCCCCCCAAAATAAAAAAATTCCCTACCCTAATCTAAATTAAAATAGTTAACAGCTCTATTACCTTACCATCCCTTAAAAGGGCTTTTTGTGGGGCATGCCCCAAAGAAATCAGCTCTTTTGCCTGTAAAAAAAACACAATACCACCCCCCAACATTACAACCCACCACCCACATACCCCTACTCTAAGCCAAACCCCCCTTAAATAAACCTAACTGAAGATCTCCCTACCTTGAGTCGTCTTCACTCAGCCGAGCAGCGATGGACCAAAAGAAGACATCTTCATCCTATCCGGGCAGAAGAGGACATCCGGACCGGCAAACATCTTCATCCAAGCGGCATCTTCTATCTTCATCCATCCGACGAGGAGCGGCTCCATCTTCAAGACCTCCGTCGCGGAACATCCTCTTCTACCGACGACTACCGACGAATGAAGGTTCCCTTAAGTGAAGTCATCCAAGATGGCGTCCCTTGAATTCTGATTGGCTGATAGGATTCTATCAGCCAATCGGAATTAAGGTAGGAAAAATCTGATTGGCTGATTGAATCAGCCAATCAGATTCAAGTTCAATCCGATTGGCTGATCCAATCAGCCAATCAGATTGAGCTCACATTTTATTGGCTGTTCCGATCTTAATTCCGATTGGCTGATAGAATCCTATCAGCCAATCGGAATTCGAGGGACGCCATCTTGGATGGATCTTTTAAGGGCTGGTAAGGTAATAGAGCTGTTAACTATTTTAATTTAGATTAGGGTAGGGAATTTTTTTATTTTGGGGGGCTTTGTTATTTTATTAGGGGGTTTAGAGTAGATGTAATTAGCTTAAAATTATTGTAATCTTAATTTATTTTTTGTAATTTAGTGTTTGTTTTTATTTGTAATTTAGTTTAGTTTATTTAATTGTAGGTACTTGTAGTTAATTGATTGAATTTATTTATTGATAGTGTAGTGTTAGGTTTAATTGTAACTTAGGTTAGGATTTATTTTACAGGTAATTTGGTAATTATTTTAGCTAGGTAGCTATTAAATAGTAAATAACTATTTAATAGCTATTGTACCTAGTTAAAATAAATACAAAGTTGCATGTAAAATAAATATAAATCCTAAAATAGCTACAATATAATTATTCATTATATTGTAGCTATATTAGGGTTTATTTTACAGGTAAGTATTTAGCTTTAAATAGGAATACTTTAGTTAATAAGATTTAATTTATTTCGTTAGATTAAAATTATATTTAACTTAGGGGGGTGTTAGGGTTAGGGTTAGACTTAGCTTTAGGGGTTAATACATTTATTAGAGTAGCGGCGAGGTCCGGTCGGCAGATTAGGGGTTAATACTTGAAGTTAGGTGTCAGCGATGTTAGGGAGGGCAGATTAGGGGTTAATACTATTAATTATAGGGTTTTTGAGGCAGGAGTGCGGCGGTTTAGGGGTTAATACATTTATTATAGTGGCGGTGAGGTCCGGTCGGCAGATTAGGGGTTAATAAGTGTATGTAAGGTAGCGGCGACGTTGGGGGGGCAGATTAGGGGTTAATAAATATACTATAGGGGCCGGCGGTGTTGTGGGCAGCAGATTAGGGGTACATAGGTATAATGTAGGTTGCGGCGGGGTCCGGAGCGGCAGATTAGGGGTTAATAGTATAACGCAGGTGTCAGCGATAGCGGGGGTGGCAGATTAGAGGTTAATAAGTGTAAGATTAGGGGTGTTTAGACTCGGGGTACATGTTAGGGTGTTAGGTGCAGACTTAGAAAGTGTTTCCCCATAGGAAACAATGGGGCTGCGTTGGGAGCTTAACGCTGCTTTTTTGCAGGTGTTAGGTTTTTTTTCATCCCAAACTGCCTCATTGTTTCCTATGGGGGAATCGTGCACGAGCACGTTTTTCCAGCTAGCCACTACCGTAAGCAACGCTGGTATTGAGAGTTGAAGTGGCGGTAAATATGCCTCTACGCTCCCTTTTTGGAGCCTAACGCAGCCCTTCAGAGAACTCTAAATACCAGCGTTATTTAAAAGGTGCGGGGGGGAAAAAACCACGCGTAGCTAACCACCCCTTTGGCCGCAAAACTCTAAATCTAGCCGTTAGTGTTTTTTATTTTGTGTAACTTAGTTGTTATTTTTTTGTAACTTAGTAATTTTTAATAGTAGATTTAAATAATTTGAGTAGGGTTAGGTTTTTAAATATGTAATATAGTTAATTTAATTTGTAGTTTAAAGTAATTTTAGTATAACAGGGTAGTTTAATTAATAGTTTAATATAGTTTAATTTAATTCTAAAGGTAAGTTTAAATTTATTAAAAGATAGGGATGAGGTAATTATAATGTAAAGTTAGTGGGTTATTAGGTTTAGAGGTTAATAGGTTAATTTAGTTTATGGCAATGTGGGGTGCTGGCATTTTAGGGGTTAATATGTTTAGTAAGTGGTGATGTGGGAGGCCAGGGGTTTAGGGGCTAATACATTTATTTAGTTGCAGTGGGCTCCGGGAGCGGGGGGATAGGGGTTAATAACTTTATTTAGTTGTGGTGGGCTCCGGGAGCGGCGGGATAGGGGTTAATAACTTTATTTAGTTGCGGTGGGCTCTGGGAGCAGCGGGATAGGGGTTAATAACTTTATTTAGTTGCGGTGGGCTTCGGGAGCAGTGGGGTAGGGGGTTAATAACTTTATTTAGTTGCGGTGGGCTCCGGGAGCAGCGGGATAGGGGTTAATAACTTTATTTAGTTGCGGCGGGGTCCGGGAGGGGTGGGATATGGGTTAATAACTTTATTAGAGTTGCGGTGGGCTCCGAGAGTGGAGGGATAGGGGTTAATAACTTTATTAGAGTTGCGGTGGGCTCCAGGAGCAGCAGGATGGGGGTTAATAACTTTATTTAGTTGCAGCGGGGTCTGGGAGTGGCGGGATAGGGCTTAAACATTTTAGTATAGTGGCGGCGTTTAGTGACAGGGTATAAATAAAGTTGTGAAAAAGCCGAATAGCAGCAAGATCGATGAATGTTAGTTAACAACAGTCCGCTGCTCATTGCTCCGTACTTTGTGTGCTGCTTTTTGACAGCTTTTTTGATAAATAAGGAGAGCGTATTCAGGTCTGCGGCCGCGATGTTAGGCAAGCATATTGGTGCCGGTGAATGCAGCATAGTTGACGGCTTGATAAATATCCCTCTTAGCCTCCACTTCCAGATAATTTACCCAACAGGCTAACTGGGGACGTCTAAGCATCATGATATTCATTTTTACCCTTTTCCTTAAAGATGTAGTAGGCTTTATATTTTTAATTGTCACAGCTTTCCTTCAGATCTGCAACCTGATCAATGATCCTTATCTACAGTGTGACTTTTATCCAGAGAAAAATGCTTGTTACTTGTCTTACAGATAGCAGTTAAAGGATTACAATAGTTTTGAAAAAAGGCATATTAAAAATTATATAATTTGAAAGTATATACAGTATAATAATCAGCAGATTGCACTTACTTACACATCAAAACGAAGCTTCTATCTTAATAAAAATATATAATTTTAGATCTGTTTTTTTGTCATCCAATTCAGCCCTTAAAGGGACACTGAACCCAAATGTTTTCTTTCATGATTCAGATAGAGCATGACATTTTAAGCAACTTTCTAATTTACTTCTATTATCAATTTTTCTTCGTTCACTTGCTATCTTTATTTTAAAAGATGGTGCAATACCGCCCCCTGCAGATTCGTGGCCAATCGGCCACTAGCAGGGGGTGTCAATCAACCCGATCGTATTCGATCGGGCTGATTGCTGTCTGCCACTTTAGAGGAGGTGGACGAGTTAAGGAGCAGCGATCTTAGGACCGCTGCATCTTAGCTTCTGCTTCAGTCGTAACTGAAGCGGAGAGGGTAGGAAGCAGTATCCGCTGCTTCATAAATAGACCCCTGTACATGTATTAGCAAAAATGCTTTTAATAAAAGCTATAGCTGTTTCAAATGCCTATTTAAGTATGCACTGTGCACCAGCATTTTAAATACAGCACTTGCACAGACAGTCTTAGGTGCTTGTACCATCTGGTAATGACTCAATTTGCTAATTGCTGACATGACATAAGGACCACTGGTACTGACCTCACTATAGAAGAAACAAGCAAACCCAGCACTCGTCAACCAGATCAGAGGTGCACGCTAGAGGGGTCCATGCACTCACCCCAAAAGGTATAGTGAAAAGATAGAAGCAGCACCGACTTGAAGTATTTCTTATATATTTATTGCATCAGAGACAAAAAAACAACAACGACGTTTCGGTCAGTACCTGACCTTAATCATGTTATACAAACAAATGACAAAACCACTCCTTATGTAGCTATAGTAGGCGGGGTTACTACCTGTACAGGTGTTAGACTAATAATTAACCCTCTGTGTCTATACATCAGGGAGACTTTCCTTCATGCTCCCTCTAGTGGTTTAGTCAATTTCCTCTTATCAGCTTATAGTAATCTGGAAGATACAATGTAGCATACATATACATCAGGCTAGTATTCACCTTTAGTTAGTATATACATATAATTATATACAAAATTTACATAGTCTGTAAAAAACATACAATATGTAGTTCAGAAAAATGATTCAAAAACATTCATAAAGAGAATGAGAAACTTAAACAAAACTCTATACAGTTCCTCTCTAATCGATAGGGGCAATAACATTTATGGAGTATCAATACAGTTATTTTAATGATTACTTCAAGGTAATTTGCCAATCAATTTCCTTATTCATTCCCTGGGGTATAAGTGATTGTAAGGTGTATATCCAGTAAGTTTCTCTAGATTTTAAAATCTGCTGTCTATCTCCCCCTCTCCTAGGTGTTCTTATCTGTTCTATAATTTGATATC
Organism: Bombina bombina; assembly: GCF_027579735.1. NCBI lineage: Eukaryota > Metazoa > Chordata > Amphibia > Anura > Bombinatoridae > Bombina > Bombina bombina. The sequence goes on from NC_069501.1 coordinate 244,502,159, forward strand.
TCAATTGAGAAATAGTATGTCCAGCCTGTAGAAAGTGGTTAGATACAGGAGCATCCCTATTTTTACAACGTATATTGGACTTATGTTCTACAATCCGGTCCCTTACCCTTCTGGTGGATTCACCTATATAAATCTTTGAACACGGACATTTAATTAAATATATTACATAGTCCGTATTACATGTAAAGAAACATGTTTCTTTACATGTAATACGGACTATGTAATATATTTAATTAAATGTCCGTGTTCAAAGATTTATATAGGTGAATCCACCAGAAGGGTAAGGGACCGGATTGTAGAACATAAGTCCAATATACGTTGTAAAAATAGGGATGCTCCTGTATCTAACCACTTTCTACAGGCTGGACATACTATTTCTCAATTGAGATATCAAATTATAGAACAGATAAGAACACCTAGGAGAGGGGGAGATAGACAGCAGATTTTAAAATCTAGAGAAACTTACTGGATATACACCTTACAATCACTTATACCCCAGGGAATGAATAAGGAAATTGATTGGCAAATTACCTTGAAGTAATCATTAAAATAACTGTATTGATACTCCATAAATGTTATTGCCCCTATCGATTAGAGAGGAACTGTATAGAGTTTTGTTTAAGTTTCTCATTCTCTTTTATGAATGTTTTTGAATCATTTTTCTGAACTACATATTGTATGTTTTTTACAGACTATGTAAATTTTGTATATAATTATATGTATATACTAACTAAAGGTGAATACTAGCCTGATGTATATGTATGCTACATTGTATCTTCCAGATTACTATAAGCTGATAAGAGGAAATTGACTAAACCACTAGAGGGAGCATGAAGGAAAGTCTCCCTGATGTATAGACACAGAGGGTTAATTATTAGTCTAACACCTGTACAGGTAGTAACCCCGCCTACTATAGCTACATAAGGAGTGGTTTTGTCATTTGTTTGTATAACATGATTAAGGTCAGGTACTGACCGAAACGTCGTTGTTGTTTTTTTGTCTCTGATGCAATAAATATATAAGAAATACTTCAAGTCGGTGCTGCTTCTATCTTTTCACTGACCTCACTATAGACATAATAACAACCAGCATGAATATAGATATCCACTGAAAATTGATCAAAGACATAGACCTGATAGAGATTCCAGACTGAAAAGAGAATATAGACCGGAACAATACATCAGTAACGAAAGACACTATCCGAATAGATCCCACATTAACCATCTGAAGAGAAGGGAGGAGAAAAATTGGAGAGTCCCTTTAAGGAACAGATTCCAACCACTAGCGACAGGTGTGAGTTCAGATTCCTCTAGAATTAATGAAACCCAAAGTCAAGAATTGACACATGCTCATTTTTTAGGAGAAACTCCCATAGCAGAAACATCCAAAGGAAACATCACAGAAAGGGTACATCTATCACCTTTAATGAATTTAAGAAAAAGAACACTAGAGGAAAAAGAGGAGGAAGGAATAGAAAATCCAAGAGAATTGAGGGAAAGGAGGGACATGAAAGATAATGGTGTATTTAACATCAGTAGTCAACCACTAACAGAGGAAGAGAAGAGTGTGTTAAGTTTAGGATTATCCTTTGCACCCACTTCACGAATGAATAAATTTGAAACACATATCCATATACAACAATTCGTGAGAAAATTAATATTGAAAATTTATTTTTTAAAGAATCCCATTAACTGGGATAGGAATCCATCACCCAATGACGAATTCATTCACACAGACTTAAGGAACAAATCCAAGTTCTATCCAATCAATAATAAGGGTAAGAATATTGAGATCTTTGAAAAATCATTATTGAGAGACTTAGAGAAACTAGAACATAGTAAATCACTGCCAAAAAATCTCAGTAAATCAGAGAATGAAGCTCTTAAACAATTGAAAGATAATCCAAATATCATCATAAAACCAGCGAATAAGGGAGGAGTAGTCGCTATGGACAGGACCTATTATTTAGCTGAAGCAGGTAGACTACTCAGTGACCAGACCACATATAAAGAATTGAAAAGGGACCCTACCAGGGCTGACACCATCCTGCTACGCAACCTCCTAGAAAAAGCACATGGATTGGGTATCCTTAACACAAAAGAGTTTGAGCCCCGTATTTCCTAGGATACGCATATTTTATTTTCTCCCCAAGATTCATAAAGACCTTAGTAATCCACCGGGGAGACCCATTATCTTAGGGATCAACTCGGTCACAGCAAATCTATCACAATATATAGATAAATATTTACAAAAATATGTGAGAACACTCCCCTCCTTCCTCAGAGATTCCACACAGGTATTACAGATTTTAAACAATTTACAAATAGAAGGTGATATCACATTGGCCACCTGTGATGTCACTTCACTATACACAAACATTGAACATGCTCTAGGGTTAGAGGCCATTTCAAATTTTTAAGACAAGATAAGGATATAAGTACCAAACAGAAAGAGTTTATTCTAGACAGCATTAGCTTTATTCTCAACAACAACACCTTCTTTTTTAATGGAAAAATGTATGTTCAAACTAAAGGGACCACTATGGGCACCAGATTTGCACCAAGCTACGCCAACCTATTTATGGGGAACTGGGAGGCAGATTTTCTGAGGTCGTGCAGCTTGGTGCAAGATCTCGTGACCTATAGAAGGTACATAGACGATATCCTAATTTTCCTGGAAAGGTAGCAATTAAAACCTACTGGAATTTTTTAAGCACATGAACCAGAATGACAAGGGACTGAAATTTACTTATGAAATTAGTAAAATACGGATATCATTCCTTGACCTAGACATAGAAGTTGAAGCAAATAGTTTTAAGACAAAAACCTTCTTCAAAGAAGTTGACTCCAACAATTTTATCCATGCAGACAGTTGCCACCTTACTAGGGTAGAAGGGAAATATACCAAAAGCACAATTTCTTAGGGTACGGAAAAATTATACAACAATAATAGGTTATGAAGAACAAGCCCAAATCCTTAGCAAGAAGTTTACAAATAGAGGATATAGTGAAGGGTCCATCACAAAAGATTTTGAATAAGTCAGAGAAGTAGATAGGGAAAGTTTATTACAATATAAAAAGAAATTGCCAAAGAATAAAATCACCAATCCAGAAGAAAGTGACATAATGGTACCTTTTATCACTAATTACAATGGAGAATACAAAAAAGTTGAGAAACTAATAAATAAACACTGGCACCTAGTTAGGGAAGATCCCATCATAGGTGACAAATTACCCATAAAACCAAAATTTATATACAGACACTCTGACAATTTAAAGATGCTTATAGCTCCAAGTGAATTTAAACACAAAGACACACATATGATACAGAAGGATCTACATGGCAATGAAGTGAATGGTTTCTTTCCATGCCACTGTTGCAAATCCTGTCACTATAGCTCAAGAACTAAAGAATTCTCATCTAATCACACTGGAGAAAAATTTGTTATTAAAGACACCATCAGATGCACCGACAAAGGGGTAATATACCTCATTCGTTCTAATAACTTACACATGTATTTCCAAATAGATCTTTCAAGTAAATATGTTTTCTCTCTACTATTAGTGCCATTGATAGAAATATAAACTCTTATATATAGGGGACCTATTCACTAGCCTGGGAAATATAGAAAATATGAGTTTAAATTATCTACTATATATAGTTGTATCCTTACAACATTGACTACCAAGTTTAAATGTAACTTCAATTTCAAACTTATTTTTGCTTATGTCCTTTAAATGGTTATTGTTAAGTAACAAGAATTTTTGATGATACCTCAATTTTCACTGAGGTAACAGTCCCCAGTAGGATTAAAATCAATATACAAAAATCAAGATTGGATATAATCTACCTTAAAAACTTGACAACTAATAATGGACATATTCCACCTTAAGACACTTGGCAGTGATAGGATCTCGAATTACACACCCACGGCCAATTAACCTATCAGAAACAGATTATTGCTTTAAGTAAATGGTTATCGCAAGTGTAACTCATTCTTGATAAAGCCCCAAGCGAGGGGTGAAATGCAGTGAATGAGTTACTGCATATCAACCTGTGCACTATTTGAAACCACAAGCCACTTGGTGGCTCTGTCTGGAAAAACCGGACACACCACCTTCTCTGCACATTACAGTGCAGACACTCAGGAACAAGGATCACTGCATTTATAAAGATCATTATTGTGTAACCTAATCATCTATAAAGGACTATACACTACAGTGCAAATACAGAATACAGCGAGATCCCTTTGTTATGGTGTACGGAATAACAGAATCTCAGTGACATCAGCAGCATACCAACCAACCCAGAAGTGAACACGGAGGACCAAGGATTAACACGGTAGCCCGATCACGGTAAAGAGAATACAGAGATGAGCAAGATTTGCGCACATCACAGCGAATCCATCTACATGGTATCAGTTACCCCACTCAAGTGGCTTGCATATCCTGAGCCCCAACGTACTCTTGTCTTTTATAAAAAAAACTCTAGGGCTACGATTGCCCCATCAAATGAGAGCGGATCCATTACTGAGTCAAGGCTCAATTAAGTACAACCTCACTCTAAACGTAGAGTAAGAGGGTTCTTCAGGTACTTTTATTCATTTTGTACTACAGTATTTTATCCTTTTTAAGTGTATATTCACATATCTTATTAACCACTTGTTATCAAGTTATTAAGTCATTTCTTTAGCCATTGTTTTTAAAGCTATACATATTAAATATTTGGCCTCTGTTTTAACTATATTGCTGGACGTCCAGACTATCAATTTTAGATTGCATGTTATTAATAAACACTTGTATTTTCCAATACTTCACGTTGTGTCCTGTAATCTCGTATAACATAGATATTTCCACTAGCCTCACCATATATATTATATATTTTATATTTTGTTGGCATTGGTCAGATAAGTACTATTACTTAGCTAGACACTATTGTAATCTGCTTTGTACGAGCTAGTACTTAGTGCTACCTACCTTATAGTTGCTTATTTATTTTGTATATAAATTGTTGCCACACATATATCATTCATAATCTGCTATATAATCATATATGACATATATCTTCTTTATAGACTTACCCTAGCTCTCCAGCACCAGTATTTTCCCTCTTGTCCATTGACTCTCTGAGAAACTTCCATATTTAAAATGCTGGTGCACCGAGAAAATATCTAGCAATGTTTCACATGCACGTGCAGAGAAAAATGTTAACACTAAAACAGTGATAACTTTTATTAGAAGCATTTTTGCTAATACATGTACATTCCAAATATGTCTCTATTCAAAGATGTAATTCATCTATGTGCATTTAAATTTTGACCGGAATTTTGCTTTAATTCTGATATGCTATCTATGTTTTCCTGTTGTATTGATGAATTGTTCTAATGAATACTGACATCAATTTTATTTAATAAAAATGTACTATTTAAAAAAATGTATTAGTTTCTGAAATTAAATGTTTTCTGCTAAATTACCACACAGAATGAAACTTCAGTATATAAACAGTCTTTCAGTAAAATGTGAGAATTTTTCAAGGGTCTGAATTCTTTTTGCAGGGCACTGTATTTAAGGCAGCTTGATTCATTCATGAAAAAGGATTTTGCAGAGATTGAAAAAGTGACATCAAATATTAGCCAGGCAGGAAAATGTAATTTCAGACCACAGATATAGATAGGAGTATACCCTAAGTTTATAGTTCATAATTAAGTAACAAGAAACAGATTCCTCTTAGAAATAAACACAGGAATTTTATTTAAGATGAAAAACCCCCTCAGTCAGTCAAATGTTGCTGTATTTTAATAGTTTAATATCTTAATAGCTTTTCTGCAGATTGTTAATTTTACTAGACATGCTTAATGTTCAACCAATGGCTAATTACATTTTGTGTTCTTCAGCCTTTACTAATTGTATTGTGGTCCTGAGAAATATGACTAAAGATGTAATTAAAATCTTAGAAGATAAATATATATTAGGAGCACATGATAGCAAAAAAGAATGAGCATTCTTCATTACCTCTATAGCCGTGGTTCATGCCTAGGTGAACCAAAGGCTGACACAAAACTCATGATTACTATGAGATGCAAATATTGCTCCCAACTCCCAACAAGATCTAGTTGTGATAGAGACAGTGCAAAATGTAATTCTGAATTAGACTTGTGCTTGATCGAAAAAATTCGTTTCGGTTCGGATCGATTCTGATTTTTTCGAATTATGTTTCGGATCGATTCGAATTCGGAAAAATTCGAATGAATTTGTTTCGGATTTGTTTCGGATTCATTCGGATTCGAATAAATTCGGCTGGATTCAGTTCGATTCGGTTCGGAAATTCGGAATTTCGGTTGGGATATGCTGTGTATTTGACTAGTATTATGTACTGTATATTAGGTGTAACCCATAGCAGAGTGATATAACCTAATATACTGTACAATACTAGTGTAATCCATGGCCATCGGAATCTACCGAATAAATCCGAACTAATTCGGATTTATTCGGTAGATTCGGCACTATTTCAATTCGGAAATTCGAATCGATCTGAATCTCCGAATTTAACAAATTCGGCCAAATTTAAGAATCGATCCGAAACAAATTGCACATATCTATTCTGGAAGCTTGTTTATTGGAAGTCCATTACTCTATACCCAAGAGCATATTTTGTTTTAGACCATCTAGGCCTCTGCATATGGCGTCAGGACTTAGGGAAGGCAGAACATTTAGAGGGGTATTTCTATGGTATGATTCAGTCCTCTATTAGGGCCAGATTATGAGAGGATCACTAACAGTTACTCGTGAACTATAAGGGGTATATCACGGATGTTTGCGCGTCAGGTTTTCCTCTTGTAAGTTGAAAGTAAACGTGATCACTTGAGCACAATTTAAGTTAACACTCGTCAGGTTAGCGCGTCCTCAGAGCTCTGGTTAACTGTTTTGCAAAAAAAAAAAGTGTCACAAAACACATTGAAAATACATTACAAAGTACACACATTCCTAATAACACCATCTAATAAAAATTGTAAAAAAAAATATTGCACAAAAAAGTTATAAGGGCTCAAAGATATGAGGTGCAAAAAGAGTTTCGAAGGAGCACCAAAAAACAATGGCTAAAGTGTGCAAATTGAAAATGAAAAATTAAAATAAAATGTTATAGCTAAAAATGCTTATTTAATTACACTTGTATAATGAACACAATTACACAAAATTTTTAAAAAGTACAATCTAAAACAGAATATAGGAATATAAGGGCAGTAACAATCAATGACCAGTGATCACTTGGTATTAGAAAAGTCACCCAGGGGGGTGCACAAAAAAGGGTGGTGCTATAATAGCACAAGGAAAAAAACATACAAAATAATAACAAATGTAATGTTTATAGAAAAAATATATATAAGGAGCAGTGTCCAAAGTAGGGATAATGTGTCCCAGAGGTGTGTTATAAAATAAAGTTAAGGAGTGGGAGATAATGAAACCAAGAAAAAATGAATCCCAAAAAAATGTGAAGGTGAAAAATTTCCGAAATATGAGAATAATAGGTTGGATGTCCAAAGAGAACAAATATTCACCTAGATTTAGAGTTCTGCGTTAGCCTTAAAAAGCAGCGTTAAGGAGTCCTAACTAGCTATTAACTACAGTGCTACAAAGTACACTAACACCCATAAACTACCTATTAACCCCTAAACCGAGCCCCCCCATATTGCAAACACTATAATAAATTTTATTAACCCCTAATCTGCCCTCCCTAACATCGCCGCCACCTACCTACAATTATTAACCCCTAATCTCCCGCCCCCAATGTCGCCGCTACTATAATAAAGTTATTAACCCCTAAACCTAAGTCTAACCCTAACACCCCCCTAAGTTAAATATAATTTAAATAAAACGAAATAAGTTTACAATAATTAAATACATTATTCCTATTTAAAACTAAATACATACCTATAAAATAAACCCTAATATAGCTACAACCTAAATAATAGTTACATTGTGGCTATTTTAGGATTTATATTTATTTTACAGGCAACTTTGTATTTATTTTAACTAGGTACAATAGCTATTAAATAGTTATTAACTATTTAATAGCTACCTAGTTAAAATAATTACAAAATTACCTGTAAAATAAATCCTAACCTAAGTTACAAATACACCTAACACTACACTATCAATAAATTAATTAAATAAATTAACTACAATTATCTAAAATAAAATACAATTAAATAAACTAAACTATAATACAAAACCCCCCCACAAAATTACAAAAAATAAAAAAAATTACAAGAATTTTAATCTAATTACACCTAATCTAAGCCCCCTAATAAAATGAAAAAGCCCCCCAAAATAATAAAATGCCCTACCCAAAACTAAATTATAAAGTAATCAGCTCTTTTATCAGCCCTTAAAAGGGCTTTTTGCGGGGCATTGCCCCAAAGTAATCAGCTCTTTTAACTGTAAAAAAAAATAAAACCCCCAACATTACAACCCACCACCCACACACCCCTACTCTAAAACCCACCAGATCCCCCCTTAAAAAACCTAACACTACCCCCTGAAGATCCCCCTACCTTGAGCCGTGTTCACCCAGCTGGGCCAAAGTCTTCATCCGATGGGGCAGAAGAGGACATCCAGACCGGCAGAAGTCTTTATCCTATCCGGGCAGAAGAGGACATCCAGACCGGCAGAAGTCTTTATCCTATCCGGGCAGAAGAGGACATCCGGACCGGCAGACATCTTCATCCAAGCTGCATCTTCTATATTCATCCATCCGACGAGGAGTGTTTCCTTTATCCTATCTGGGCAGAAGAGGACATCCGGACCGGCAGACATCTTCATCCAAGCGGCATCTTCTATCATCATCCATCCGACGAGGAGCGGCTTCATCTTCAAGACCTCCAGCACGGAGCATCCTTCCTGGCCGACGGACTAACGACGAATGACGGTTCCTTTAAATGACGTCATCCAAGATGGCGTCCCTCGATTCTATCAGCCAATCGGAATTAAGGTAGGAAAAATTTGATTGGTTTATTTAATCAGCCAATCGGATTGAAGTTCAATCCGATTGGCTGATTGGATCAGCCAATAGAATGCGAGGTCAATTCTATTTGCTGATCCAATCAACCAATCGGATTGAACTTCAATACGATTGGCTGATTAAATCAGCCAATTGGAATTCAAGGGACGCCATTTTGGATGACGTCATTTAAAGGAACCGTCATTCGCTGTTAGTCCGACGGCCAGGAAGGATGCTCCGTGCCGGAGGTCTTGAAGATGAAGATGTCTGCCGGTCCGGATGTCCTCTTCTGCCCGGATAGGATAAAGATTTCTGCCGGTCCGGATGTCCTCTTCTGCCTGGATAGGATAAAGACTTCTGCCGGTCCAGATGTCCTCTTCTGCCCCATCGGATGAAGAACGGCTGGGTGAACACAGCTCAAGATAGGGTGATCTTCAGGGGGGTAGTGTTAGGTTTTTTTAAGGGGGGATCGGGTGGGTTTTAGAGTAGGGGTGTGTGGGTGATGGGTTGTAATGTTGGGGGGGGTTGTATTTTTTTTACAGGTAAAAGAGGTGATTACTTTGGGGCAATGCCCCGCAAAAAGCCCTTTTAAGGGGTGGTAAAAGAGCTGATTACTTTGTAATTTAGTTTAGGGTAGGGCATTTTATTATTTTGGGGGGCTTTTTTATTTTATTAGGGGGCATATATTAGGTGTAATTATATTAAAATTCTTGTAATTTTTTATTTTGTGTAATTTAGTGGGGGGGGGGGTTGTATTATAGTTTAGTTTATTTAATTGTATTTTATTTTAGATAATTGTAGTTAATTTATTTAATTAATTTATTGATAGTGTAGTGTTAGGTGTATTTGTAACTTAGGTTAGGATTTATTTTACAGGTAATTTTGTAATTATTTTAACTAGGTAGCTATTAAATAGTTAATAACTATTTAATAGCTATTGTACCTAGTTGAAATAAATACAAAGTTGCCTGTAAAATAAATATAAATCCTAAAATAGCTACAATGTAACTATTAGTTATATTGTAGCTATATTAGGGTTTATTTTATAGGTAAGTATTTAGTTTTAAATAGGAATAATTTATTTAATTATAGTAAATTTATTTCGTTTTATTTAAATTATATTTAACTTAGGGGGGTGTTAGGGTTATGGTTAGACTTAGGTTTAGGGGTTTATAACTTAGTAGGGGCGACGTTGGGGGCGGGAGATTAGGGGTTAATAATTGTAGGTAGGTGGCGGCGATGTTAGGTAGGGCAGATTAGGGGTTAATAAAATTTATTATAGTGTTTGTGAGGCGGGAGTGCGGCGGTTTAGGGTTTAATACATTTATTATAGTGGCGGCGATGTCCGGTCAGCAGATTAGGGGTTAATAAGTGTAGGTAGGTGGCGGCAACATTGGGGGAAGACAGATTAGGGGTTAATAAATATAATATAGGTCGGCGATGTTATGGACAGCAGATTAGGGGTTCATAGCTATAATGTAGGTGGCGGCGGTGTCCGGAGCGGCAGATTAGGGGTTAATAGTATAATATAGGTGTCAGCGATAGCGGGGGCGGCAGATTAGGGGTTAATAAGTATAAGATTAGGGGTGTTTAGTCTTGGGGTTCATGTTAGGGTGTTAGGTGCAGACATAACTTTTATTTCCCCATAGGAAACAATGGGGCTGCGTTAGGAGCTGAACGCTGCTTTTTTGCAGGTGTTAGGTTTTTTTCAGCCAGCTCAGCCCCATTGTTTCCTATGGGGAAATCGTGCATGAGCACGTTTTTCCAGCTTAGCGCTACCATAAGCAACACTGGTATTGAGGGTTGAAGTGGCGCTAAATTTGGCTCAACGCTCACTTTTCTGAGGCTAACGCAGCCATTCAGAAAATTTGTAATACCAGCGTTGTTTAAAGGGTGCGTTGGAAAAAAAAGGCTCGTTAGCACCGCAGGTCTTTACCGACAAAACTCTAAATCTAGCGGATAGTGTTCTTAGTAAACCTGTGAGGGGAAAAAAGAAAAAAAAAACAGGTGCAAAAAAAAAAAGAATGGCAAGTATAGCCTATAAGGTAATGGGCTTACCTAGAAATGTACAGGAAACTCAGGCTGGTATCTCAGGTAAATCGATGCGTTTCGGCCTTTAATAAGGCCTTTTTCAAGACTACCAGCTCCGGAGATTGAAAGAATATTTAAAAGGCTATTTAGCCTATTAGAGTGAGGGGGGGGGGGAGGGTTGTAACATACCTGTACCATTAAATCCTAAATACCTCCCATTTTCCTCTCTCCCTTTAAATTAAATATCCAAATTGCTTGATTAGTGAGTATACCTTGTGTATAGTATTGCTCTCTAACTTTGAGAGTTGTTTTTGCTTACTGAACTTTTGTTACCATTAAATCCCTGGACGTTTCTTCAACTGCACACAGGCGCTGTCTGTGTGCAACCAACTCCCTATCTCCTATTGATACCAGCAGTCTGGAATTCATCTCCTCCTTTCACAGATGCTGTCTGTTCACCTACAGCTTATCCATTTCACTTACATGCTGTTCAGTCTCTCACAGACGCTGTCTGTGCACCACCAGCTCGTCATTCACCTGTACGCTTTTCAGTCTCTCACAGACGCTGTCTGTGCTCCTTCATATCACCTCATTCGACTGCACGCTCACTGGTCTTACCGCAAGTACTCTGTATAATAAACTGCCTTGTCAATCCTTTTACAGATTATATTGAAACATCTAATAATTTACTGAACTATATACCTCACAAATCAATGTGTCTAAACCTACCTCCTCTAAACCGTTACTTCACTACCAGAGTTATTTCAGCTAACTACTCTTTGATTATCAACTATTACTTTATTGTAAACCTGCTTCTTAAACTGAAAGTAACTTACTCTGAATTGACATTGTCAGTATGTAGTTTTCAAAGTGAAACTTTGTTTCTTTCTGTTCAGTATCACTGCTACATTTCAGTCACTTGCTCATTAACCAATTCAATAGTGAGAAGAGTTCATCTGTATCCAGTAGCTACAAATTTACATTTATACACTCACTGAATTGTTCTAGTCTAAAACAATATGTTGAACCATGACAGGGCTGAAGTGAACCGCCAAAAAAATGATTTCCGACAGACGAATCCGTCTAATGTTACTGAATCACTGACTTCTGGTTTCTCAACCACTTGCAGTTTGCGTGTCATTGAATAATGTTACTTCCGGTTGCCGCGTTTGATTATTACGTCATTTCTGGCAACCGGGAGGGAGGTGTGGATGCGTCAGTTATCAGCCATCTTTTTTGAGGGAATATTGACAATTAGGATAACTTTGTAAATCTATTGTTAAACAAGTGTATAACGAGTTGTATAATCTAAAGACAGATTTTGCAATGTACCAGGGGTGGATTCAAAAATATTGATATGCTATGCTAAAGACGAATACTTAAGATGTAGAGAATATATAGATATACATGAAATCTATGTATAATAATCAGATTGTAAACGCAAATAAAGTTAAAAATGTATGAAAACAAATGTAAAAAAATGTAAGAGCCCGAGTTTCCTGTATACACATGTTCATAAATGGTTTGGACACGTAAAGTGTACATAAAATGTGCATTCAAACATACATTAAAATCAAATAGATGTTCAGTGGTAGTGTTAGTAAATGCACATTCCTTATTAATGACTAGTCCTTTAGGTACTATGTTTAACTCTAAACACTTTTTAAGGAATGATACTTCTGCATTAAATCTTGCTTCTTTTGTCAATCATTTTTCTAAGTTGGAAAAGACAGTGTTAATGTCTATTATTTGGTTATTATCATTCCAGTTTCCTTGTCCTAAAGCAGTGAAAATGTCAGAGTGTACATGTTTCCTAAAATTACTGAGGGAGGGGTTGGCTTCATCCATAGTTGACATATATATATATATATATATATATATATATATATATATATATATATATATATATATATATATATATATATATATATAAGGAAAAAAGGATGTATAAATGGTAAGAGAGACACTCACGGCTGCTATAATACTACTGTTAGGTAAAAGGACAGTTGGTAGAAGAAATATAGCATACAGTGCTAAGAGAGTATATTACACACAAGCTCACTTCTGTGTAAACGATTACCTAACTAAATAACAGAATGCAAATGGATATTCAATCTAGACTGCATATATCCAAAAGACCTAAATGCAGATTTTGAAGTAGTCCATCTTCTTTGAATATCAGCATTAATTTTACTTAGTGTATTTGCATCATTTTTCTACTAAGAAACCTTCCAACCATTTGGTACTAATGCTTTACACACATATTAGGTCCAAAACTTTTATCAACCTTTGGTAAACACATATCCCTTTCACTTATTAGTATAAGCCATTTTTTATCTGATAATGTTTATACTTGACAGAATATTAATATCTATGAGCAATACTCCTTTACTTTACTATTATTTGTTCTTTTTTTTTTTTATTCAAACTTTTTTATTGAGGTTATAACAGGGATTACATAACATATTCATCCATTAACAAAGATAGCTTACTTCTGAGAAATATATCCCTGTAATATAAACATGTTCATAAAGTAAGGAAGTAGCGAGTCTTGAGTTACATGCCATATACCTTTTGGGGTAGACGTAAACAATAGCTATGAAAAGTACATCCATGTCTCACACTCATAACCCCCTTATGGAAAGTCGGATAATAACAACCTACTAAAGATATATGAAATCGTTATAATTAGCCAAATAAAGCAGGGATATCAGTAATAGAATATGTGTTTATGAATAAAATAATGGAACCTCAGTTTTATATTTTATGTCAGATATATGGGGCCCACACCTTACTGTGTAGAGAATTTATAGGTTTATCTGCTCAAATAGGATAGAAGCCGGTGTGGGATAGTGTTTATTTGGGTTTTGTCAGACCAGGGTGGTCTAGAAAAGAGAGGAAAGAGTTCAGCGGAATAGAGCCGCACATCTTAGAAAACAGGGAGATAGAAGGGGATGGGATGAAAGGGATGAGGGGCGGAGCTAACTAGAGTGCCAATTTAGTGGTGTGGACAGGGCTATTGAAAGGCTTGTTTTCTAATTATATTTTTACCGATGAAATTATGCATAGAGAAGAATATTAGTAAATGTATAATGCAAGAATTTGCTGTATGAGCCCCTCTCCTGGGGTAAGTGCCAGCTTTAGGCCATGTGGGTAAAAGGGGAGTGAGTATGACCCGCAGGTCGCAAGTACCTGCAGGAAAGGAAGAAGAGGGGCCCAGCGGGGACCAATATTTTAGGTACAGCAAAGTTCCTGCGTGGGGGGCGTATTTAATCAAAGGTCTAATTATTATATGTCCTTTACTGAGTAGACTGCTGTTTCTCCTAACTGGATCTTATGAGTATTCTCCTAGTGGTGTGACCTTAGTAGCTTCTGGACTGCCCTATTGTATTTTACCTCGCCTGAGTATCAGCGCTATGTGAGGGAGCTAGGTAGAGTACACTGAAGGTGGGAAACATTTCCAGGATGGTTATATCAACTGAAGTGGGTATGGGACATCCCTCTATTAGGCTGCACTGTATGCTATCTGTATCTCACCTGTGTGAGGCGATCCTACTGCAGGCAGTTAAATGTAGGTGTGTTTTGTGTGTACATTAGAGCTCCCAACGCAATAGAGTGCGTAGGCATTCAAGAAATAGGTATAAGACAGCATTCTATATAGCTAATCCAACTTCTGTTAAGACACCAACTGTATATGCTATGTGGGCTCTGCAGTAACAATATAATTATAGACAGGCAGCAAATAACATGATATGTATTCTAAAATGGCATTTTGTTAAAGATAAATCTAAGTATCAGGGCTATTAAAGCTATTTTATCCTCCTACAGAGACACACAATATCCTGAGCAATATAGCAACTGAGGTGTAATTACTCCATCAAAGAGTATCAAGTGTCCTTCTGTGAGTAACGTCTGTTTTGACAGAATAGAGTGGTGAGAATATCTTCCAGAGATAGCATTGGCCAGGTATCAATACTTTTAAACTATCTACCCAGTTTAATAAACAGTAACAGACAATAACAGCTAACTATTGTGAAAAAGGAGTACACCGGTGTGTTAGGTGCACATAACAGTAACTGGTATGTGCTGTTAGCACCTGTTTCTTGAGTATGTCCGAAAAGAAGTATTGGGAATAAGAGGGGCTAGGATAAGAGGCAGTCAAACCTTCATCCAATATTGTTTCCCACAGGCTTCAGCCGACTCCTCTTTTTAGTCCTTTGTCGCTTAAGGGCTGAAGTATGAATCGGAATGTCAGCGACTGGCACTCTGTGGGGGGTAAATAATTATTAAAGTAATGCTGGAGCGTGTTGACCCCCTCCATGATCAAAGACTGCTTAAGGGTCATATTCTTCAGTAATGGAACCAAGGTCGCTAAGTCATCATGTTTAGTGTCCGGTAGGTATGCAGAGGTGAGGGAATCAGGAGCTGATGACCTAGATAGAGAGAGCGCTGTCTGTGGGGGATTTCCATAAACCTCTGAAGTAAGGCGTGTTTGCGAACTCTGCTCAGATTCTGGAGCCCTGCTGCCAGCGGGTGGTAAAATTGAGGAGGAGGTTCCTGAGTCGTTGCGGTCAGAGGTGCCGACAGAGGCCTCCGGCTCTGCAAGGTGCCCACTGCTGCTGGGATCAGAATCCGGTGTCTCTGCTCTGGGGAATGTGCTCCAAAAAGACAGGACGGCTCCCGCCAAGATGGTAGGTAGGTGCGTGCCCACACTTATATGGGAGGTGTTGTTCTCATACCCGAGCTCTTGCGATTGAAAGGAGGGGGAGGAGGGTGGTATCTCATCTAAATGCAGAGGTTGCTTTGTGAGGGGTTTAGAATCCTCTCCTGCAGTGTTCCGCTCCAGCGATAGCTCTTCACGTAGCTTAAGGAAATGAGCATCCATCTTTTCCCCCAACTGTCGTAATAAAGATAAGACCATCGCCATCTTTGTTAGGAGTCAGCTCTAAGGTAGTTGAACAGCCCTTTTGAGGTGTTCTCCGTATGGGTGTTTAAATTAAGCACTGTAACTGTTGTGAGAAGTGAGAGTGTTCTTAGTTCACTGCTGTCAGGTCACATTAACGGTTCTCTGGTTTAAGATGTGTAACGTCTCAGAGTTGATGTTCAGTAAAAATGTAGAACTTCTCTCGGATCTCAACTCTTCCTAGGTTTCCTCAGCTCAGAGTTCGCAACTGTTCCTTCTAAGATGCAAATAAATAAAATTTGAAGATAGATTTTGAGGATATTAGCTGAAGTAAAGTAGTTAATATCAGGAGCTTCATAGGAACACAACTTGCTTCTTCAACGGCTAGCTCCGCCCCCTAGTATTTGTCTTTTGATACCACAAAAGATGTGATTATTTAGAATTATTTCACCAATCAGGCTAATAGCACACATTTAGAATAGGGACCCAGTATGTATCTCCATACTAACTGAGATTTCTGTTTATCTATGTGATATGCAATATTGTATAAAAACAAGAAATAATCTTACTGTATAACAACAAGAAATAATCTTACCTCTGTAGATAAATTACTTTATTTGAATAATATATACTAATACATGTACAACCCTCATATTCTGCATACCTAGTATATCCTCTGCATTCTATACATTTCACAGATTATGTATATCTTTGTGGTTTATATATCCTATATATTTTATGAATTCTTGCTGCTTATTGCTTTTGTGTATGAACTTATTATATGTTATTAACATCATTTTATAGAGAATACTTATTTGATTGTAATGTACTTTTGAATGCACTTTTTTTATATCAATATTCTTTTTATTTAATTATAACAATATCAACAAAATGACAGAACTTTACATTAACAATTTTGTCTTAGGTTATTTCAAGATCAGCTTCAAGTAGTACAGCTACAGTGGGGAAAAAAGTATTTAGTCAGCCACCAATTGTGCAAGTTCTCCCACTTAAGAAGATGAGAGAGGCCTGTAATTTACATCATAGGTATACCTCCACTATGCGAGACAAAATGTGGAAACAAATCCAGACAATCACATTGTCTGATTTGGAAATAATTTATTTGCAAATTATGGTGGAAAATAAGTATTTGGTCAATATCAAAAGTTCATCTCAATACTTTGTTATATATCCTTTGTTGGTAATGACAGAGGTCAAACGTTTTCTGTAAGACTTCACAAGGTTGTCACACACTGTTGCTGCTATGTTGGCCCATTCCTGCATGCAGATCTCCTCTAGAGCAGTGACGTTTTGGGGCTGTCGCTGGGCAACACGGACTTTCAACTCCCTCCAAAGGTTTTCTATGGGGTTGAGATCTGGAGACTGGCTAGGCCACTCCAGGACCTTGAAATGCTTCTTACGAAGCCACTCCTTCGTTGCCCAGGCGGTGTGTTTTGGATCATTGTCATGTTGAAAGACCCAGCCACATTTCATCTTCAATGCCCTTGCTGATGGAAGGAGGTTTGCACTCAAAATCTCATGATACATGGCCCCATTCATTCTTTCATGTACACGGATCAGTCGTCCTGTTCCCTTTGCAGAGAATCAGCCCCAAAGCATGATGTTGCCACCCCCATGCTTCACAGTAGGTATGGTGTTCTCTCTCCTCCAAACATGACAAGTTGTGTTTCTACCAAACAGTTCTACTTTGGTTTCATCTGACCATATGGCATTCTCCCAATCAGCTTCTGGATCATGAAATGCTCTCTAGCATACTTCAGACGGGCCTGGACATGTACTGGCTTAAGCAGGGGGACATGTCTGGCACTGCAGGATCTGAGTCCCTGGCAGCGTAGTGTGTTACTGATGGTAGCCTTTGTTACGTTGGTCCAGCTCTCTGCAGGTCATTCACTAGGTCCCCCCATGTGGTTTTGGGATGTTTGCTCACCGTTCTTGTGATCATTTTGACCCCACGGGGTGAGATCTTGCGTGGAGCCCCAGATCGAGGGAGATTATCAGTGGTCTTGTATGTCTTCCATTTTCTAATTATTGCTCCCACGGTTTATTTCTTCACACCAAGCTGCTTGCCTATTGCAGATTCAGTCTTCCCAGCCTGGTGCAGGTCTACAATTTTGTTTCTGGTGTCCTTCGACAGCTCTTTGATCTTCACCATAGTGGAGTTTGGAGTGTGACTGTTTGAGGTTGTGGACAGGTGTCTTTTATACTGATAACAAGTTCAAACAGGTGCCATTAATACAGGTAATGAGTGGAGGACAGAGGAGCCTCTTAAAGAAGAAGATACAGGTATGTGAGAGCCAGAAATCTTGCTTGTTTGTAGGTGACCAAATACTTATTTTCCACCATAATTTGCAAATAAATTCTTTCCAAATCAGACAATGTGATTGTCTGGATTTGTTTCCACATTTTGTCTCTCATAGTTGAGGTATACCTATGATGAAAATTACAGGTCTTTCTCATCTTCTTAAGTGGGAGAACTTGCACAATTGGTGGCTGACTAAATACTTTTTTCCCCACTATATACATCAGGTTTTCAAGCTTACAGAGATAAAACCAAGTTCTCAACTTTCTCCAGGGTTGTAGAAGAAGCCAAGGTTTCTCTTGTGAATCCAGCTCAAAAGTTTAGAGTCCATAATAAATTCGCAATGGAAATCTAAAAGCTTGTTATGCCTCAGCCAAAGGAGAAGTAAAACATATAATCACATTACAGACATATAATTTACACAATTTGGGGTACAGGCATTGCTCATGTCTACATATCATCAGAAAGCCAATCTTTTGTGTTGAGGGTTAGTATAGTAGATTGTAAAATCTTAGTCGCCTACTATTGACAGAGGATACCTTTAATAGGGATCTATCAGTTTAACAATGTCCTATTCTGCCCCAACTATCTTTGCTAGGTAATTTGTTTCCCAATAAAACACATTTTCAGCGTAGAAATCCAACTTATCAATTGAGAAATAGTGTGCATCTGGGTGATCCATAAATTCAGGGTCGGGAAGACTCTGACTTCCATAATCTTGGTACGATTTGTTTGGCACTACAAATAGCTATTTGATAAAGGGCAGCATGTTGTTTAGAGGGCAATTTAGGTATAGTGTGAAATAAATAGATTAGAGGGTCTAAATTGAATTTGTGCCTCAGATTTATTTTTAAGGTAGAATGTATGTCGTACCAAAACATCTTTATTTTTGGATAAGTCCACCACAAATGGTATGGTGTTCCTTTTTCTGTACACTTACAGTGTACTGTAGCAGAATGGGCATCTTTACTTGTCCTGTGGAATATGGTAACCCACTCATCCTCATCAAGTGTGTATGGCAGCTCTTTATGCCAGGAGGTAATCATGGTGGTTTGCATGATTGTGAGAGGTGTAGTTAATAGCGAATAGAGAGTAGATATGGAATGGAGAGGTGGTGATTCCATGCTACACAATTTTTCAAGTAGTGTGCAATCTCTAATTATCAAATTTTTGTGTTTGTGGGTATCAAAGAAATGCCTCAATTGCAAGTATCTAAACCAGTGTGAGAACTGTGTGATATTCAGAGACATAAAATGTTGTTTGGGGAGCAATTTATTCGCCTCTATCAAAGTTTAAAATGGCAGTAGGTTATGGAGATTGGTTGGCCTTACAGACATTAAAGGAAGCCCTATCGGGAAGTTTAGATTTGAGAAGATGGTTGTCAATGGGGAAGGGAAAAAAGGGTTTCAGGAGTTTACAGCACAAATAAATGCTTAAACCTTAAAGGGACAAATAATGTATAAATTGGTCTGATATATATTGATGGATTCACAGACCTTGCTAAGTGTTTGTGTAGGTATACAGACCCAATTAGGTTGTTATTGCACGGGAAAGAAATTGGTCAAATAGCCTATAAATGCAACGAGTTGTCTATAAAAGTAATATAAATAAATTTATTGGAGCATCTAGTTGAATAAAAATCAATAGATAGACATCAATATGAAATTGAAAATATGAAATTTGATATATTAAATATATTCAATTGAATAAAGTTAATAGCACATAGAAAAAACAGAGTGTATCAAAAGTACAAGAAATAAAGTAAAAACTTCCTGTGCAGCCGTAATTGGATGGTGTTTCAGGAAAATCTGTACAGCTTGAAAAAGGCCGGTGGACATGGCTGAAACGCGTAGCCTGAGTGCTGAGATCGTTTTTATCCATCAATTGGAGGATCAAAAAAAAATTCTGACACAAACTCCTGCGGATACCATAATCCACTACTGTTCTGACCCTGAAGAAAGATCAGATGCAAGACCGTAGAGCCTGAACCACTGAAATAAGTCTTTGAAAGACCGGAACCAGACATCCGGACCCCACTATCATCAAGGTTCTTCCACAGAGGCTCCAGAATCGGCTTGTCCCACCCAACAGAGGCAGACAGTAAGTGAACTACACAGCATTACAAGTGAACTACACCGCATCACACTGCACTGTCCTCACATCTTAAATACAAGACAGTAGAGCCAGAAAATAGTGACATCCCCACATAATATTGGGTTGCGTTCTCCACAGCATTAGGATTACCTTCATTAGGCTCCAGGACCGGCTTGCTAAGTTAAACACGGGCAGACAGTAAAAAGAAAAAACTGCTCTAACTTTCTTCTGTCTTTTATCCTCTGGTTTTTTTATTCTCTGGTTTTATCAGATAAAAATACCAATCAGTGATTAAATATCACACGGAAACACAGGGACTTTTTAAATAATTTGAAAATAGACTCTAACAATCACGCATTAAGAACATATGTATTGATGAAACTATTGTACTATTCTTACATTTAGAGTGTGCACTCTCTGTATTTCTATGTGCTATTAACTTTATTCAATTGAATATATTTAATATATCAAATTTCATATTTTATATTTTATATTGATGTCTATCTATTGATTTTTATTCAACTAGATGTTCCAATACATTTATTTATATTACTTTTATAGACAACTTATTGCATTTATAGGCTATTTGACCACTTTCTTTCCAGTGCAACACCCCAATTGGGTCTGTATACCTACACAAACACTTAGCAAGGTCTGTGAATCCATCAATATATATCAGACCAATTTTTACATTATTTGTCCCTTTAAGGTTTAAGCATTTATTTGCGCTGTAAACTCCTGAAACCCTTTTATCTTTCATACTATTGCACCCGATATTCACAGGGGGAGTATCATAGGAGTCTCAGCTTACCTAAATTGCTGCGCAAGAAAGATTTTATATTCTTGTTTTCACTGCAGTGGAGAAGGGACCAAGGATAGGTGAGGATATTTAATAGTAGACTAAACCATACATCTAATGTTTCTTTGATCATTGGGTAGTTTTTAATAGAGTCTGGGTGGTTAGATGGTAGTTGCCAACATAGAGCACCCAGTTATGGAGTGACTGTGACAGCGTGTTCCAATTGTATCCACAATCTATTGTCCTCAGCAGTGTGTGTACACCAATCAAGAATTCTACAGAGAAACACTGCTGCTCTGTATTTAGCCATATTTGGGACACCCAAGCCTCCATTCTGTTTCGTGAGGTATAGTGTGGTTTTAGCTATTCAGGGTGTTTTTTTTTTCCATATATACGAATGTATCATATTGTGTAATCTAGGTATATATGGTTCTGGAAGTGGGATGGGGAGGGTCTGGAATACATAAATAAACTTATGAAGTAGTGTAATCTTAACCACATTAATTCTTCCTATCCATGAGATATTTTTGCTTAGCCAGTTGGAGGTCTCTTTGGTCAGTGTATTCAAGAGGGAGTCATAGTTAAGTTGTACCAATTGTTGAGGACAGGTGGATATGTGTATCCCTAAGTAATTCAGGGACTTACATTGGATTGAGTATTGGGTCTGTTGCTGTAGACTCAGGATATCTCCTTCCGTAAGATTAAGTGGGAGGATTTCAGATTTGTTTAAATTAATTGAATAATTAGATACCTTCCCATATTCCTCAAGCACAGCTTGCACCGCAGAGAGAGACAATCTGGGGGAGGTCAGCGTCAATAATAGGTCATCAGAGTATAGAGCTAATTTGTGGTGGGAGTTGTCTAAGGTAAGTCCTTCTACGTCAGGGTCTGCTCGAAGAGCTGTTGCTAGTACTTCCATGGACAGGACAAATAAAAGGGGTGATAGGGAGCAGCCCTGATGAGTTCCATTCGTAATTTGGAAAGGAGCTGATAGAATTGTTTTTGTTCTTATTCTGGCCATGGGAGATCAGTACAATGCATAAATTTGATGTATAAAGCTTGCAGGAAAGCCAGATTTCCTGAACATCAGCTTAAGGAATGTCCAGTCTAATCTGTCAAAGGCTTTTTCAGCGTCAGTCGATAGTAAAATAAAAGGGAGATTATGTATCTTAGAATATTGTAGAAGATGAAGAACTTCAACTGTGTTGTAATTTGCCTCTCTCCACGGCACAAAACCCACCTGGTCTGGGTGTATAAGTAGAGGAAGAAAGTTATTTAACCTGTTAGCCAAAATTTTTGAGCAAATCTTTATATCAACATTTAATAGAGATATAGGACTATAGTTAGATATTAGGGTCGGATGTTTATTTGGTTTAGTTATCACCGTGACAATGGCTTTCAGCATAGATGAGGGCAGAATGTTATCCGGATCTATATGATTAAAGATAGCTAGAAGATAGGGGATTAGGATGTGCTTGAATTTTTTGTAATAACTACCAGTAAAACTGTCAGGCCCGGGGCTTTTTCCCTGTTTTAATGAATCTATGGCTGTTTCAATTTCTTTAGCCATAAATGGTTGTTCCAATTGGTCAATTTGATCTTGTAGTAAGGTGGGAATATTCGTATGTTTCAGATATGATTCACAATTGAGTACATGGTTAATTTTGTCTCTATTAGGGGAAAGATTATACAGTTTAGCATAGAAGTTACTAAAACTTGCTGCTATCCCTATAGAGTCTGCCACTATGTTGTTAGGTGGTTCTTGTATGTGTGTGATGTAATTTGCTATTTGTTTAGCTTTCAGTGCCCTTGCCAGTAGTCTACCTGGTTTATTACTTTCTATAAAGTATTTTTGCTGTAGTTTGAAAGCCTAAACCTAGGCTCCACATTGAAGGAACTCCCTTAACTTGTCTGTTGCTTGATCTAGGTTAGTCTTGACTACAGCATCATTGGGATGTGATTTGTGCGTTTTAACCCAGTGGGATAGTTGGGTGTTTAAATCATCATAAGCCATTCTATTCTCTTTAGATTGTATAGATTTCATTTTGATCAACTCTCCCCTTATGAAGCATTTATGGGCTTC
Source organism: Bombina bombina (assembly GCF_027579735.1). Taxonomy (NCBI): domain Eukaryota; kingdom Metazoa; phylum Chordata; class Amphibia; order Anura; family Bombinatoridae; genus Bombina; species Bombina bombina. Next base: position 244,525,386 of record NC_069501.1, read on the forward strand.
CCATAAGACATAGGGATTTATTTATGGGGTGTTATTAATCTGAAAAAAATTCTAGCAAGAGATGATCTATCTGATCATTCAAAAATGTGTCTTTTAAAAGAGTATTGTCCATCCGCCACTGAAATGGTCTTAATGGAGTTAGCGACCAAGTCAGTTTACAGAAAACTGCTGAATGGTCTGACCAGACGATTAGGATAATCTTAACATCTGATAGGAGGGACAGTGTGATATGATCTACCAAAATATAATCTATGCGGGTATATGTCTGACTAGGTGCTGAGAAATAAGTGTAGTCTTTCACGGTAGGGCAAAATTGTCTCCATGTATCATGAACTCCTAATAACATATCATAGTGTATAGATTTGAGTGCTTTTTTAGAAATGTGGGAATGACTCATTGAGTTATCTAAGGTAGGATTTAAGGGGATATTCAAATCCCCCCTATGATTAATGGGCCTTTGGAGAAGGATAGGATAGAGTTAGTTACTATACGAAAAAAGGGAGCCTGTAGTGTATTAGGAGCATAGATGTTCACTAGGGTTACTGGTCTGCCCAACAGGAGTCCACTAATCTCAAGGTATGTCCCTTCTTCATCTCTATCTATCAGCTGAGTTTGAAATTGTGTGGATTTGTGTATCATTATGCTAACTCCGCAAACCTTTTTAGCTTTATGGCTGCTGTAGTTGTGTGTGGGATATGTTGAAGCAAAGAATGAGGGTTCCTTTCCTGCTATAAAGTGAGTTTCTTGCAGAAACAAAATATCAATAGGTTTATGATTGATATCTTTAAAGGCCAAGCACCTTTTATGAGGATCATTAAACCCCGTGACATTTAGTGTAAGGAATTGCAAAGGCTTTCCCATAACCTTGTTAGGTATGTGTTGAATATGGTATCCTGCGTTTATAGGTGTGGTGTAAAGGGGGCATAATTCATGAGGTCATGTGAAAAGGCAACAGTGTAAATTCAAATATACTTATCAGGTGAACTGTACTGTGAATGATGTTCCATCAGAAAACAGTTTCTGTCAACAATAAACAAACAATAAACAAACAAGAAAAACAAAAACATTCAGTTTGAACTATCATGAACAATTAACTTTAATATAAGGGAAACCCATATGAACCACAAGACTGTTCAGTCTCTTTGAAATATTTGTACTTTACCAGTGTCCTAATTGTCGTTCGCTCTTCTGAAGGTCCCGCAGGGTGTTTCTTCAGCTTTTTAGCTGGAGCTGTTTGCCACGGGGCTCTTGGAGGTCGAGGCTGTGTAGATTGTCCCATGGAGGCTTGATCATCTGATACAGGAAGGCGCCCTTTGGTGGTGATATGACAAGTGAGGTGCAGAAAGGTTGGGCTTCCGCCATTGATTTGCAGATAAATTTCCCACCTTGATGTGTCACCATGAGAAAACAAGGGAAACCCCAATGGTATAAAATTCCTTGTGCTCTAAGGATTGTAGTGAGGAGTTGACATTCCTTCCTCCTCTGTATAGTGTGAGGTGCGAGATCAGTATAAACTTGGATACAGCAATTTTGATACGTGAAGTTTTTCTGCTGCCTTGCCACTTTTAAGATTTCTTCTTTTGCTTGGAAGTCTTTTAATTTTAATATTATGTCTCTCGGTGGAGCTTGCTTTGGAGGCTTGGGCCTTAGGGCTCTGTGTGCTCTATCCATAGTGGTATTGCAAGTTGTAGATGGGCCCAGGAGATGTGAGAATAGGCATGTTAGAAACTCAGAGAGAGTGTTGGGTAGAATAGATTCTGAGATTCCTCTGATTCGCAGATTCTGTTGCCTTTCCCTGTTTTCCAGGTCTTCAATATTATCTTGAAGTTGGAGGATCTGCAGATCATGAGTATTGGCTGTTGTTTGTAGATTGGTTAGCTATGACTGGTTAAAGTCATTATCTTCCTCCAGGGCTTCCACTCTTTGACCAATCTCTGTAACCTCTTTCCTAAGGCCAGCTATTTCTTCCTTGATACATTGGCGTACCTGTGTCACTACGTTATCGAAATCCTGCTTAGACGGCATTGAGCATAATAGAGCAGTGAATATCTGAGTGGTATCTGTTGTATCGTTTTCTTCATCTTCTGATTATGAGGAGTCCAGTTTCTGGGTTTTTGAAGCTGGAGGCTTAGTAGTTGGAGTTTGGCCAGGCAACTTGAAAAATGTGTTCACAGTCTGAAGTGGTGTAGCAGGAATTTTGCCTGACTTATCTGCTTTGTTCAGCCTTTTAGGTGACATTGTTGCTTTGTAGCAGGAAAAAAATCCAGTAAGCCTCAATATGAGCACCCGTGAGTGCCCTATATATTATATATGAGAGATATCAATAGCTAATAGCTAATAGATAAATAGATAAATAATAAGCTGTGACAGGGGTATTCCCTGTTGTTAATTATGGATGTGGCACTCCTAGATTGTGGGTATTGGCTGTTATCTTAACCTCACTGCCTATATCAGGTGGGTGATTAAATCCATCTTTGCAAACATCCGTTGTGCAGAGCTATAAATATAAGTTGTGGATGTTATCGTAAAAGTGTCCAACTCACATAAGCAGTACGTTCAAAGTGCTTAGGAATTGAATGTGCTGTGTAATATGTACTGGGACATCTTTACCATGTTAAACATTTATCAAATAACATGCAGAGTAGGCCTCCTTCATGTGACAGCATTCCGTTTTAAATTGCTCTCTTGTAGTTATATATAATTATTCAGGCCATGCTTATGTGTAGTACTATCTTATGGTGCTTCAACTTGCTCCTTTATTACTCACTCGCTCCTGGTGTGGAACTTTTTGTCAGCGTGTGCTGCGCAGCATGATTTCATACATCCTGTCAGTGCTTCAAGATGGCGGCAGTTTTGTACGCCCCGTTTCGGAAAGATCTTTAAAAACTTGTTCCCGTAGGTTTTCAGGTTGCCTCTGTCCCTCACATCTATCCTGGCGAGGTTACTGTACCTGCTATGACAATATAGCTACCAATTTAGCCCCTTTTTCTGGTTTTAGGAGAATTGGACCTCGGAGCTCACCTAAGGTGTGGCCAATCCTCATGGATGCCAGCTCCGCCCCTTGAATGCACTTTTTATGCACACTTTACATGTCCAAACAATTTATGAACATGTGTATACAGGAAACTCAGGCTCTTACATTTTTATACATATGTTTTCATACATTTTTAACTTTATTTGAGTTTACAATCTGATTATTATACATAGATTTCATATATATATATATATATATATATATATATATATATATATATATATATATATATATATATAAGGTTATGTAGTAGATCAGCACTCACCAGCAGCAACAACCACTCAGTGCTCGGTCAGAGATCCAAACAATGTACAGTGCAGTGGGAATGAATCCAGTGATGATCCTTGCTTACCCACCACAAACAGCCAGCACACGAGATGTAACAAAACACCACTTTAATGTGTAAAAAGCATAACGTTTCGGCCCCAAACTGGAGCCTTGGTCACATGCAGCAAGTCACAACAGACAGGCATATGCTGTCTGTTGTGACTTGCTGCATGTGACCAAGGCTCCAGTTTGGGGCCGAAACGTTATGCTTTTTACACATTAAAGTGGTGTTTTGTTACATCTCGTGTGCTGACTGTTTGTGGTGGGTAAGCAAGGATCATCACCGGATTCATTCCCACTGCACTGTACATTATATATATATATATAATTTTATATATAATGTTTATATATTTTTGAATCCGCCCCTGGTACATTGCAAAATCTGTCTTTAGATTATACAACTCGTTATACACTTGTTTAACGATAGATTTACAAAGCCATCCTAATTGTCAATATTCCCTCAAAAAAGATGGCCAATAACTGACACATCCACACCTCCCTCCCAGTTGCTGGAAATGACATAATAATCAAACGCAGTGACGGGAAGTGACATTATTCAATGACACGCAAACCGGAAGTGGTTGAGAAACCAGAAGTCATTGATTCAGTAACATTAGACGGATTTGTTTGTAGGAAATCAGTTTTTTGGCGGTAATTTTTTGGCGGTTCACTTCAGCCCCCCCTCTCACTCTAATAGGCTAAATAGCCTTATAAATATTCAGTCTTGAAAAAGGCGTTATTAAAGGCCGAAACGCATCGATTTACCTGAGATACTAGCCCAAGTTTCCTGTACCATTTCTAAGTAAGCCTTTTACCATATAGGCTATACTTGCCATTCATTTTTTTTTTTTGCTCCTGTTTTTTTTTCTTTCCTTTTTTCCCCTCACACATTTTCTAAGAACACTATATTCATTCTCTTCAGACATCCATCCTATTATTCTCACATTTCAGAAATTTTTCACCTTCACATTACACATAAATTTGGATACAGACATTATCCTTAATTTTTCTTGGATTCATTATTTCTTGGATTCCTTATCTCCCACTCCTGAACTTTATTTTATAACACACCTCTGGGACACATTATCCCTACTTTGGACACTGCTCCTTATATATATTTTTTCTATAAACATTTACATTTTTATTATTTTTTATGTTTTTTTCCTTGTGCTATTATAGCACCACTCTTTTTTGTGCAACCCCCGGTGACTTTTTTTAATACCAAGTGATCACTGGTCATTGATTGTTACTGCCCTTATATTCCTATATTCTGTTTTAGATTGTACTTTTTAAAATTGTTGTATAATTTTATTGTTCATTACACAAGTGTAATTAAATAAGCATTTTTCATATAATATTTTATTTTCATTTTCTTTTTGCACACTTTAGCCATTGTTTTTTGGCACTTCTTCGAAAAACACATTTTGTACCACTTTTAAATGATTTAGTTAGGTAATCGTTTACACAGAAGAGAGCTTGTGTATACTCTCTTGATGCTGTACACTATATTTCTTCTATCAAAGATATAAGGTCTCAGGTGTTAGAACAAAAAGTCAGGCAAAGGGCTTTAACATAGAGATACATTTATATACATGTCTAAAGATGTATATATATATATATATATATATATATATATATATATAGATACACAACACAGAGTTTCAGCGCCACAGGAAAAGTAAGGAACTCCCAAATAGAAAATAGTGTGGGGTATAGACCCCAATAGCAAAACACTTACTTGAGATTACCTCAATCCATATGAGGTAAGTAGTCGCTATATGTGGGATAGAGCAATGCACCTTTGGACCTCCTATAAATGATCCCAGAAGATAGCAGGGGATAAAATGGGTCCGGTCTTTAGTGCCGCTCCTATAGTATGGTACATCACTTGTCCAGCAGAATCCTCACTCTCAGAGTGCGTCTAGTATATGTGAAAAGAATATATCACAGGTATATAGTGAAGTACGTATTTATTAAAATACCAATAAAACAAAGCATAAAAGCACTCACAAACAGGACCTAAATAAATATGAGGTAAGTAATTTGTAAAATAAATCACAGGTGGGTGAACCGGAACAGTGATTTTCAACACAAATCCAGGAGTGAAACTCACTCGATACACAAATATAATAGCCCCTGACGCGTTTCAACGTTAAACTTCTTCATCATAGGAATTAATGTGTTGTGTACAATCTTGAGTTTAAATGGCAGTGGCTTAGCACTTAGTCCATAAAACGGAGAGCATGATTGGTCGTAAAAAGTCACATGATACCGTCATGTGACCGGGATGTCGGGTTCTCTAAAATTAAAGGTGTAATACTCCTTATTTATTTCATATAGCTCTGGATTCTATTTGGAAACAGTCCTCAGAGCTTAATGGGGAGTATTAGATGTGTATTAAACCAACTTATTTACCATCTTATTTAGATTAGGCATCCGTTAATACGTGACTTCTAAAATATAATATGCAACATAGAAATATACCCAAAGGGGGATTTTAACAATAATAAGACATATAATAAAAGAAAAGCAAAAGAAAAAAATAATCCTGAAGGATATACAAATACACAATATACTGAATGTACTAGCCATATTATAAAAACAATTGGAAGGTATAAAAACAATTGGTAAGTGTAAATGTAAAAAGCAATTAAAGCATATAAATACTCCGTGAGTATCTGATCAACTATTTAAGCGTAATCAGAGTACATGATAAAATAATACAAAGTAGAATCTAATGGGTACAGTTTGAATGTATCTAAAAATAATATATACATAATAAAATAATTTGAAACCTATGTATATAAATATCAATAAATTAATCAACTAGTAAAAATGATAGAACCTTAAAAGATATATAATAAATAATAAACAATGGGACCCTTTAGAGCAGTTGTCTCAAAGTACAGGCCCTGGGGCCAAATGTGGCCCTCAAAATAGTTTAATCTGGCCCTCCCTTGTTTATTAGGTAAATTGTTAATTTGGCTCCATCAATTTTTTTAGAGTTCTAAAAGGTGTAAAGAGTTGGTGATCTATATAGGCACTCACAAGATAAATATAAAGACAAGCATGCATTCTCCAGTGTAGACTCTCATTATGCACTTCTGGGATAATTGTCACTTTTAATTCAGTTCCAGAATGATCACTTCACTTGGTACTCACAAGATAAATATACACTGTGTATGTCTATTGTGGTCTACAGCTTCTACTGTGCACTACTAGTTGTGTAAATGTTACTTCCAGTTTCTAGTATATCCAGTTCCAGAGCACTCACTCTGTTCTAGTGGCCATCATGGGAGAAGTACACTTTGTCAGTGGCCCCAGATATAATGAGCTTGATACCCCTGCTTTAGAGGATACATATATAGCATATATATATATATATATATATATATATATATATATATATATATATATATATATATTTATGGGAATGGGATTAGTATTTAGCAGACGATATACTCTCTCTCTCTCTCTCTCTCTCTCTCTCTCTCTCTCTCTATATATATATATATATATATATATATATATTTTATATATATATATATATATATATATATATATATGTATATATATATATATATATATATATATATATACATATATGTGTGTGTGTGTACATATGTATTTATGTATTTATATGTCTGTATTTACAGACCTATATACACACATAAAAACATATGTGCACATATGTAGACAAATATATAAGTGCATTGGAGCCCTTTGCAGTTAAAGGGACAGTAAAGTCATAATTAGACATTCATGATTTAGACAGAACATACAATTTGAAACAACTTTTCAATTTACTTCTAATATTTGCTTCATTTTCTTGTTATCCTTTGCTGAAAGGTTTATCTAAGAAAGCTCAGGAGCAGCAAAGAACCTAAGTTCTAGCTGCTGATTGGTGACTGCATATATATACCGATTGTCATTGGCTCACCCATAACTCATGAGCCATGAGTTCATTTAGAAACCAGTAGTGCATTTGCTGCTCCTTCAACAAATTATACCAAGAGAATGAAGGAAATTTAATAATAGAAGTAAACTGGAAAGTTGTTTAAAATTGTATGTTCTACCTAAATCATGAAATAAATATTTTCGGTTTCATGTCCCTTTTAAGTAAATGAAAACATAACAAATCATATTTATGCAATATTCATATTTAATAAAGGTGTGAACTAAGTATTTACTGTAAATATTTCACATTCTTATGGTCTACACATAGCAGAATATGTTCAATGTATTTTTAAATAGATATTCCTATATATATCTGTACATATCTATACCTATTTATAATAATGTATATATATATATTGTATCAAATAAACATCATATATATATAGAAATGTGTATTTATGAATAAATAGAATATATTTTTCTATGTGAAGAACACTGATATTTTCATCTAGGGTTAGCACACTTGAGAATATGCAATCATTTATTTGCGCACATGTAGGGTGTTAGATTTTTTCCACTTCTTTTGCTCCATTGACTTCTATAGGTTATCGCACGCAACATTCAAAGTTCAGCTTTTTACGTGCATTGGGTTAGCACGCAAGCAAAAACAGTTTACTTTCAACTCATAATACAAGCGCAACCCAGAGCGCGCAAAAAGCTTACTAGCGGGGGCAGGGCCGCCACTAGAAATTTTGAAGCCCCTGACTTAAAGGGACACTAAACCCAATTTTTTTCTTTCATGATTCAGATAGAGCATGAGATTTTAAGCACCTTTCTAATTTACTCCTATTATCAATTTTTCTTTGGTCTCCTGCTATCTTGATTAGAAAAAACAGTACTGTAAGATTTAGAGCCGGACCCTTTTTTTTTTTCAGAACCTGGGTAGCACTTGCTGATTTGTGGCTAAATGTAGCAAACCAATCAGCAAGCTCTACCAAGGTGCTGAACTAAAAATGGTCCGGCTCCTAACCTTTTATTACTGCTTTTTCAATCAAGATAACATGAGAACAAAGAAAAATTGATAATAGCAGTAAATTAGAAAGTTGCTTAAAATTGCATGCTCTATCTGAATCATGGAAGAAAAAATGTGGGGTTACTATCCCTTTAACCATTGATCAGGGCCCCCCCCCCCCTCTCCTTTGACATGTGCAATTTTTAACCAAGTGACTAAAACGTATATGCACTTTATTCTATATAATAGTGTCTATTTAAACTTGGAAATGTTGTAAAGGTAGTAACATACACTGAAACACACACACACACACACACACACACTCACACATAAGGATTCACATATAGACACTCTAGCAAACACGCAAAGAAACTAAGACACAGACACTCAAACAGACACTTAGCACTTGTTTACATTGACCTGACAAGTAATGAGGTACACTACAGTTTTGTAAAAAAAAGGAGAATTAGAAAACAAAATATGGAGTTATGATTATCTTTTTGTAAAGGAAGATACCAACTAAATGATGACAACAGCATGCAGTGGCTGAAAGGAAGGGCCCTGAACTGCCTAAACAATAATTTAAAGGTTAAATGGTAGATTGGTGACTTCCGGAAAGGTCTCATTAGTCTCAAAGTCTGTAGAAAGATCTGAATAATCAGTAGTAAGGTCAAAATGTCCTAAAAAGGAACAGACAATAGACACACACACACACAAACTCAAACTTGCACATACACCCAAGGAAACACCAACAGAGACAGCCTCAGAAAACACACAAAGACACACACACACACACACACAGAGACACCCACAGAAAACACAGAAAGACATACATACACACCCTCACTTAGACATCCACAGAAAACACACAAAGACATACACACACCCTCACAAAAACACCCGCAGAAAATACACACCCTCACAGAGACATCCACAGAAAACACAGACATACATACACACACACACACACACACCCTCACAGAGACATCCACAGAAAACACAAACATACACACCCACCCTCACAGAGGCATCCAGAGAAAATACACAAAGACAAACATACGCCCACCCTAACAGAGACACCCATAGAAAAAGCTCAAAGACATATGCACACACCCTCACAGACATCCACAGAAAATGCACAGACATTCGCACACACCCTCACAGAGATACCAACATAAAAAAATACATACACACTCATAAAGACACAAACCAAAGCACAAAGACATAAACACAGACACCCACAGAAACACTCACAGGAGGAAACATGTATGCACCTTGCATCCCCTAAATCAACAGTGTGTGACATGCATGATAAAAAAAAATGTAGAAATTAAGAGATCACTTTTTTTTTTTTGTATTTATTATTTTTATTGTTAACAATAGTTTCCAAGCAATACAAATGCAATGACATATGAAGGTAACTGTTTTCTGATTAGAGATAGTGTCCACTTCAATGAAAAGTCTGGATATGGGATCAAGTCCTATCTTCAACCTGGGTCCTTCAACCTTTAGGTTTTATATTTAAGTGTCCAGATATGTTGGATATTTACCAGGTCAAATAGCGTCTGAGTTCCACAATATTATGGTGTTAGTACCTTCTTTGTTTATACATAGAAACAAACAAGAAATGAACAGACTTAAAGAAACAAACAATTAAACATTATAGGGCATCCTCTGGTTTGTGATTGGCACTATTTAAAACAATCTCTCTCTCACTGGATTTGGCCAATTAAAAATCTTGTAGTGAGCTGGCATTGATTAAATTTTGCCTATGAAGTGAAGGCCACAAATCGCACTATTCTCTGTTTGTCTTACCTGAAATATTATATCCATACCTGCCTCTGTTCATTCTGAGATGTGTTGTATGCGTGAGATGTGTTACGCGGGCCACGTAGCTGGACCTAGAAGGGACTCATCCCATATGAACCTTGCATTTAAAAAGAATTCCAGCTTATTACGACAAAGGTAGCCATACTGTTCTAGGGAGAATTGTTCCTCTACTTCATCTATCCAAATACCTCTGGTAAGTGTAACAGGTTTTTTCCAGTCTTCTCGCGCTATTAAGGCCTATCTGCAGGTTTAATAGTTTTAACTGGCACGCTATCTTGGGTAGGTTGTTAATCAAGGCTAGGCTAGGGTTCAATGTAAATTCGGTTGATATAAGCTGTTTATAATGCGATTCTATTGCTAACCATTGAGGGCGTATTCCATCACAGCTCCACCACATATGTAGCAGATTACCATGTTCACCACACCCCCGCCAACAAGAGCTGGAAGTGTTTGGATATATGCTATGCAGTCTCGACGGGGTCAGATACCACCGGAGGAGTATTTTAAAATTTACTTCTAATATCTTATGGGATGTCGAGGATTTTTTAACGGACCTGAAGATCTGTTCCCACACACTTTGGCCCATGTTTTCTGTTAAGTCAGCGTTCCATTTTGAGGTGTAAGATGGAGGGATGGAATGGAGGTTGAGAATGAGAATCTTACGCGATGTCGAAAGTGTACCCTTTGGAGTAAGAGATCACTTTTTATAGAATCATATTTGTAAATGTGCAAACAAAAATAATTCTGTGAATTCAAAATTGTACATTAATGATCTGGGTATATGGCTAGATGAAGAAAAGTACTTTTAAAAGGTTGACATATGTTTGTTTGATATTTTCTCCATTTTCCCCAACCAAGAGCACCACTTTAAATATAGTGTACAAATGTTCCCTTCTGTCAGCTGTACTTATGGATTTTGAAAATGCTGTACTCTGGTCTTGGTGGAACCATAAACTGTGGTACTCATACCATTAGATCTGGTTAAATGCAGGATTTAAGCTTGCTGGTATGCATTTAAAAATGAAGTCAGCTGTAGAGTAAACTGAACAGTTTTAAGTTAACCTGTCTTCTTTCCAACACTGAGCAATCTTAGTCTGAGAGTATAACATGTTATGCAGATGTAAAAATCTTAGATAAAATGCCCCCTTGTATCTGGAAAGTGCTTGCATAAAGGGGCAGTAAACTGGAATTTAATATATATAATTTGTGTATTGAGGAGGAAACATTTCTGCATGGTTTTAAATATAGAATTTCTACAGCATTGTCAAATAATAATAAATACACTGCTAATCACCATACAACTACTACCACACTGAAGTTACAATCTTAAATTGCACAAAGAAATAAAAAACATTTGCTAAGTAATTCCTACCTCCTCTGCAAATGAAAGTGATCAGCCGCCTGACTCAGGCACACACTCTACAAACAAAGTGCCAAGTCTGTCTCACACTGTGCATAGTGGTTTAGTGCACACTCAGAAATCCACTCAAATGCTAATACTTTACTCCTTGTGATAACATTTCCCATGCTCAATTAGCACTCTGCTGTAGTACCCACTGGTGGCTGCCAAAATTTAAAACATTTTTTTAGTTCTTGCCCCATGGGGCCCCCCTAGCCCATTGGGCCCCTGACAGGAGTCACCCCTGTCACCCCCTGATGGCGGCCCTGAGCGGAGGTAATGATTCAGCAGGAGCGTTAAATAGCGCTAACTACCTGGCCCTAAATATTCCATTCATTTTATCACAATTACAAAATTGGATTAGCTCAGAAATAGTACTTCCAGAACCTAATAGTAGATACAACATGCAAACATTATAAGCGTTAAACGAAACTCAGTTTTGTTTAAAGGGACAGTAAACTCAAAATTAAACTTAAAGGGACAGTCTACTCCAAAAATGTTATTAAAAATGTTATTGTTTAAAAAGATAGATAATCCCTTTATTACCCATTCCGCAGTTTTGCATAACCAACACTGTTATAATAATATATTTTTTACCTCTGTGATTACCTTGTATCTAAGACTCTGCAGACTGCCCGCTTATTTCATTTCTTTTAATAGACTTGCATTTTAACCAATCAGTGCTGACTCATAAATAACTCCACAGGAGTAAGCACAATTCTATCTTTATGACACACATGAACTAGTGCTGTCTAGCTGTAAAAAACTGTCAAAATTCACTAAGATAAGAGGTGGTCTGTAGTGGCTTAGAGACAGGCAGACATTTAGAGGTTTAAAGGTTATAAAGTTTATTAATACAACAAAGTTGTGCAAAGCTGGGAATTGAGTAGTAAAGGCATTATTTATATTTTTAAACAAATGTTGAAGTAGACTGTCCTTTTAAATAGATTGGATAGATCACACAATTTTTATCAACTTTCCAATTTACTTCAATGACCAGTTTTGCTTAGTTTCTTGGTATCCTTTGTTAATGAGTAAACCTATGTGAGATCAGGAACGTGCACATGTCTCTAGCCATCTGACAGCAGTTGTTTATAGCAATGTTATACAAAGTTACAAACATTGCTGCCATAGACTGCTATAGACATGTGCACACTCCTAAGGTCCTATCAGTCTACATAGTTTTGTTCTAAGCAATTGTATAGTTTTATGTAATTATATTTGCCCCGCTTTACATTCTAATACATTTTTGTCCGTAAATTGTAATGCCACGCACTATGCCCCTTTGCCATTTTCAACAGTAAGAGATCTAAGCTTTGTAAATTGTGTTGTGCTATCACTGCACGTGTCTGTAATAAATCAAATCACATTATGTATTTGATATATGGATACTTCTCTTTTTCTATTTTTGTTCCCTTTTCATAAACTTCTCAAAACTGCAGGCAAATAAGGAAATGTTTACTTAAACACACACACACATATATATACAGGGAGTGCAGAATTATTAGGCAAATGAATATTTTGACCACATCATCCTCTTTATGCATGTTGTCTTACTCCAAGCTGTATAGGCTCGAAAGCCTACTACCAATTAAGCATATTAGGTGATGTGCATCTCTGTAATGAGAAGGGGTGTGGTCTAATGACATCAACACCCTATATCAGGTGTGCATAATTATTAGGCAACTTCCTTTCCTTTGGCAAAATGGGTCAAAAGAAGGAATTGACAGGCTCAGAAAAGTCAAAAATAGTGAGATATCTTGCAGAGGGATGCAGCACTCTTAAAATTGCAAAGCTTCTGAAGCGTGATCATCGAACAATCAAGCGTTTCATTCAAAATAGTCAACAGGGTCGCAAGAAGCGTGTGGAAAAACCAAGGCGCAAAATAACTGCCCATGAACTGAGAAAAGTCAAGCGTGCAGCTGCCAAGATGCCACTTGCCACCAGTTTGGCCATATTTCAGAGCTGCAACATCACTGGAGTGCCCAAAAGCACAAGGTGTGCAATACTCAGAGACATGGCCAAGGTAAGAAAGGCTGAAAGACGACCACCACTGAACAAGGCACACAAGCTGAAACGTCAAGGCTGGGCCAAGAAATATCTCAAGACTGATTTTTCTAAGGTTTTATGGACTGATGAAATGAGAGTGAGTCTTGATGGGCCAGATGAATGGGCCCGTGGCTGGATTGGTAAAGGGCAGTGTAAGGTGTATAATCCCACTGGGGGGTGTCAGCGCAGGCCAAAGCCTGGGGCCTAGTGTACCACCTGAGGCATATGTAGATTATCTGATAAGGGCCCCTTAGAATGACTCAGACCACGCAGCATTATGATCGAAAGCCAATTCTGTTTATTGCACAGTGCAAGCCTTTCTTATAGTGACATACAGGGTTAAGGGGATGACACGTTAGGACCGCGTCATCTTACACAGTTATACAGAGCAATTTACAAGGAAAAACTGGAACATGAGTTTCTCATAACAATATTTACAGAGTCATAACAAACTACCATCTGCAGAGACAACCGAGTGTCTGAAGCCTCTTGTTTACATTGTCTTATTCTATCTTACTTCTAGGCATTAGGCCAGGGTACATTGGCAAGGCCGAATAGCTAAAGAAACTCATAACATGCATATAATTCTCACTGCATAATACCCCAGTATAATAAAGTCTATTCATTACAAAATGGCTGCGAGGAACAAGATGGCTGCGAAGAACAAGATGGCTGCCATCAGGTTCATATTACCCCTAACATACCATCCTTTTATTCTAACAGAATAACATAAAAATAGACAGGCATAGAAAATTAGTAAAGCCTTATATTATGGTAACAGAACTCTATAAGAATACTAAAGAGAAAAATATTTGCATGTCGTGATATACTTTTATAGGCTAATTGTCACTGCATATAGGTACAGTCCCTCCAATACCTTCCATCTATCCTCCAGCCCTCCCAAAACTACCGGTCTACCAGCACAGAGACCCAACCAGCCCCCCATCTACCCCCAAACAACGCTGCATCTTCTATCTCTCCACCTGCATTGCTAGCACCCCCCCAATATGTCCAACAGTTCCTTTTCCACAGTAAAGCATGACATAGCAACAGCACAACTGTCTCTAGGTGGCCTCTGATCACTTTAAGGACAGTCTTTGTCCATTTGAGAGCGCTGCACCTTGACACTTTGCTATAATACAGTTCTCCAACAGTTCATTTGCAGTAGGGGTGCTTATCCACGGTTCTTCCGCAGGGAGATACTGGAAATCTGATGGTTTGTTCATGGGGTAGACAAGGCAACCAGTGGATACCCATGGCAAGCAGACACTCGAGTTACAGGGAGTCTAGGAAGCAAACATAAACAGTACAGGATGAGTACACACCGAAATACAATCACAATTATGTCCAAATAAAATGTCACTTTTATCCTATGTCATTTAAAATCAAACAAAACATTGTTGATATATAATACATTGACATTTCTCAGAGAATAATTTACAACTTCTCTATACACTTTTAAATAATACTTCAGGAATACTACGCAAGTGAAAACCTGTCAGACTTCCTCAAGGGCCTGAATGTTTATGCTAAAACTTATGCTAAGGCCTGCCCTGTAGTAAGAATGGAAAAAAGAAAACCGTCAATGAAAATAAATGAATTTCTTTACAATATCACTTTGAACTTCTAAAAAATAAAAGAACCTTGTGTTGCTTTATTCTGGATGGCTGCTATCTATAATGCTTATAATTCTCCAACCATGATCCTAATATTCAACAATCTCATCTGATATAAACACTACTAGTTTACTAATTATTTTATGCAACCTAAATTCTCTCACACTCCTATATGAGGAAAGCATACAAACAGAACATCATTTAAAACTACAAGCTCTTTTAAAGGTAAACACATCTTTATGGTAAGAATTACTCTCTTTGACAAACATCAGGAATGACCAAATTCACTTTGCAGATACCATACTAATTAATAAAAGGGAAAAATACATTTGCTTTCATAAACTATAATTATGCTATTCCCTGAACAAACATTTCTCTGTATATTTACTATAAACTTCTAGCTTAGATGTGTCCTCCTTATGTTCTAAAGGGTGAAGGGTCTAAAATATTATTCTATGTTGCAGCATTTTCCTTAAACCTATTTTCTATACTCAGTGGGCCATTCAATAGAGTACAATACTGCGAAGTTCACAGTTACACTTATCTAAAGGGTTACTTTGTTACGCACATAAACTACCATGTGCACTAATACCAATGAAGCATATGATTTCTTAGACCAAATATGATCAATAAAAATAAAACAAATACAAGAAAATACAAAACAAGCAATATAAGGAATGGAGTTAAAACAATACTCCCCTAATTTAATTGGTTGATCCTGTAACAGCATAACAGGACTTCCATATCGAGCGGTAAGGCACAGTCCAGAGAAGGATAGTCTTTATGTCCTGAAGACACACATCAGAGAAAACAGTCATGGATTACCCAGAGTCCAGTTCTGGGGCTGGTACCAGCATGCAAAACAAAGAATGGATCCAAAGATAGTTCAGTAACTTTTTTTTTACTGCAGTATGATGGTTAAAACAAGCTTGACAAAAGGTCTTTCATCTTTATCTTTTCTTTCTTTAAAGGTTTACTCGCTTTCAATCTTTAATCTTTTGAAGAGTGCACTTATGGAATTTTGCCTGTACAGATTTTACCTAAATATGGAAACTCAAAAATAATTCAGTTAGTGTGTTTCAATCTCTGAAGACAGCATACTCTCATCCTGCAAATACAAATATAGTGTTAAGAACCACATAGAAAAATAAAACATTTTAGGCATCTGAAATTAACACAATAACATTGTACGAGGAGATTCAAAACGTTTTAGGTTCACCTCCTAAAAATAATATCCTCCATTACATAAAGATATTCATCAATACTCATCAATACTTCCCCCATGTTTGCGTAAAACATCTCATGTGACACGCAAACACAAGATAACAAGAAACTAAACGATAAATCATGCACTCCACTCATGCAGAGACAATTCTCAATAGCAAGCAAAATGAAATACACTTCACAATTCAATATGCTGTCCACAAAAGAGAAAAACATAACAAACAATGAAAACCAATCGTTCTTGTCTTACACAAAACGAAACATTAGCTGCTGACACAAATTTCAAACAACCACAATTAACTTAGAATGCAACACATATTCTGACATTCGCTGAAATGCAACACACTCAGAACATGACAAACAATTAAAAACATCCACTATGTACAAAACTTTAATATCACACAAAGAAAGCAATCACAGCAGATGCCCAAGAAACTTAAGTTGCAGATTGCACAAATAAAATTGCGCTTATTTGGGAAAGATCAGATAACCACAGTAGCCACTGTTATAGGGACATTCTAGGATAAATGAAAATTCATTACTCAGATAGGACTTTTAATTTTAACCAACCTTCCTAGATTAAACCAAACATAGGTAGGCTTATATGCTAATTTTTTTAAACCTTTGAGGACTGCCTCTTATCACAGGCTGTATAAATCTCATTACAACACCAAGAGACAAAATACACGTAAGCCATATAAATAAAACCAAAACTGTGAACAGATAAATTAGCTAGTTATATAAATGCAGTAGAATCAGATAAACTGTGCATCATTTGTTTTAGGGGTGTTTAATTCTAGACACCTTATAGACCACGGCTTAACTGTTAAGCAGCAATCAAAGTCATTGCAATAATAGTGGTAGACTATTTAATAACCAAATAACTATATATATTTTAAAGTGTCACTGAAATCACTTCATTAAATAATATCTCATTTATTTATTGAACGCAGTGGGGGTTATTTTAAATAACAAAGAGTTATATCTGTGAGATACAGTTTGACAGCCACAGAAATAAAATTATCATTTTTTAAGCTATATTCTATGACAGAATATAATATAAATACTTGTTTCTTTGTAGTGAGCAATTTATAGTTATCATTTTTTATAACATAGAACACCAGTACTGCCGCTTTAAATGTACAGTGCAAATTGTTCTCTCTGTAACAAAGCCAAACACAAGAGAGGAACTTCTTTTCTTTTTTTTTTTTTTTAAAGAAAACCAAAACATGCACAGTGTTATCAGTCTTTCTCAAGGATAGTGAGGCAAGCTCAAAGTTTCATTTTTACTTAAAGGAGAAACACTGTTTACTGCTTAAAAATATAAAATTCACACTAAAACTTGATAAATGCTAATTAGTTTAACCACAACAAAATTATTGGATTTAACGTTGTATATAATTTGATATTCCCCATTCTGCAGCTCTCCAGCCAAATATAACAACCGCATATAACACAAAAAAAATAAGCTTTCTGAAAAAGAAATACTAATACAATTTCCCCTTTAAATTAATCCCAATGATCCTTATAATAAAAAAAATGTATACTGACGTTCATTAAATAGCCTAAACAAGCATAAGCAGCATAAGAACGCACTCACAGTGGGATGCAGGCTAATTAAAGGGACATTTTAACCAAATTAAAAATAATCTTTAATTGAAACTGCTAACACAGTGAAATATACTAGTGTTAGGCTTACAGTAAACCTCATCGTCTTTTATGTAAATATTCCCTTAAATTCTCAGATGTTATACCAGTTTTCCTGTATCCCTTTAAATATTTTCACTCCTCTGTTTTTTCTCTTTTTTTTTTCTTTTCTGTCCGCTAGTCTCACGGATCCCTACACTAAAATTGTAGACAACTTATCACTTCAGTTTGCATTACAGAGAGAATTAAGTTATGCTGCAAAAAAATATCTGCTATCTGAACAGCAACTTTAAAATAAATATATACAAAGAAAGGTCTCTAAAAATATATTTAGCAAACTACTAATACAGGGTTATTGCACTGGTTCTTTAACTAATAAAATGACAATTTTCTATTGCTCCGTCTACGCACTGAGCTCTGATTTTCCAGACAAATATAAGATAATATGCCGCTTGTATAACAAGTCATGGACAATACATTAATAGCAACACCTTGTTACAGTGAACTGTCCCTTTAAGGACTAACCATTCATCACGCAAATTACATATGTATATCCTAACCATAATTTAGGCTGCTTGTATGAATTACCACACCAATTTCACCTCTGTACTGTAGCATGACCTGCAGATTAATTTACTTGCAACAAAAACGGACGCCCTTTTAGAAAAACTTTCAATTACAGCCTATAAATATATTTCATTGTGTGCACCCACGCCGTGCACAGACCTTACAAATACAACATACGTTAACCCATTAATCATACCAGAAACAGTTTCATATTTACCAGAGCGTGACAAAAAATCACACACACCATCGCACTTTCAAAGCCACTTACTTCACTTGCAAAAACAATATCATATCTTTACATGCCGAACAACAATTATCACTTAAAACTAAAACTGCATATGAATACCACATACTTAAAACATGCTGGTGACTTTAAAATACAGGTATATAAAATAACATGACCAAATATCTTCTAAAAACGTCTGATTTCCCAGCAGAGAAACAGAAGGAAACATTATTACGATACAGACACACAAGTTCATTTCATCTCGCATACCAAAGATTCACTCCCTTTTTCCTTTTCTCAGAAAAACATCTAATTTATAGCGTACGACATACATATAAAATTTACCAGATTACCCTATCACCAAATCCAAAATGCATTCTTTATTTTTCCGAAACCCCACAAAATGGCCACTTTTGCAGGGTTTGAGACAATCATTTTCAAATAATACATTCTGTTCCTGGTCCAAAGTAAATCTGTTACACGCATACCACCGTGAGAACCTACAGACCATCACACATTATGCATCTCAATATACAAAATTTCAGTTTTGTTACTGCAAGCAAACAAAAAAAAATCTTACAAACGGAGACAGGATTTCTTTTCTCTCTTTTTTTTTTCTTTTCTGAGCTATGTGCGCGCTCAGTGGTGGCCCCCCTTCTTTGCCTGCTACATTCTTTAACACAGAGATTTCTCTATTTATCAAACAGCAGTACTTACTGACAGTGTTTTAAAAAAAATATTTCTGTCTTTTGCAGAAACTATTAACTCTTCTTTTCTTTTACCTTATACATGTAATTTTCTCTGTGCAATCTTATCTATGAGCAGTTCCCCTTTCTCAATACAATAATAGCCACAATAATAACATGCACAGCCACTTAATATTTTCTACGCACAGCATCATTTTATATAGCAGCAAAAGCAAGCATCAGATATCAACATAAGCTTCAGGTGGGTAACAAAACTCTATTATGGGAATGAATATGGGAAACTTCAACACACATGAGACTTACTCACTTCACTGCCAAGTTCGCCCGGAGTAGCTTATCTTAAAAGCTCCCCGTCAACTGGCATTCATATATTACTTGCGCGCTTATCACCGACAGGACTCACAATACCTGTCGTGTCCCAGCACAGGACTGATTACCTGTCTGGAGGGGTATCACAACTGCCGGCAGGACTCTAACCTCCGCAAACCTGTGCTTCAACCACAGGAACCCCTTTAACCTTATATCATTATCATATATTACACCTTTTTTTTTTTTTTTTTTTTTTAAAAACACAAACAACTAAATTTAGGTTCAGATTCACAGAAGGAAAGCATGGTAAAAGCACTCATACTTACGCACTGCGAATCCCACAAACTGCCACCAAGAATTGTAAGGTGTATAATCCCACGGGGGGGTGTCAGCGCAGGCCAAAGCCTGGGGCCTAGTGTACCACCTGAGGCATATGTAGATTATCTGATAAGGGCCCCTTAGAATGACTCAGACCACGCAGCATTATGATCGAAAGCCAATTCTGTTTATTGCACAGTGCAAGCCTTTCTTATAGTGACATACAGGGTTAAGGGGATGACACGTTAGGACCGCGTCATCTTACACAGTTATACAGAGCAATTTACAAGGAAAAACTGGAACATGAGTTTCTCATAACAATATTTACAGAGTCATAACAAACTACCATCTGCAGAGACAACCGAGTGTCTGAAGCCTCTTGTTTACATTATCTTATTCTATCTTACTTCTAGGCATTAGGCCAGGGTACATTGGCAAGGCCGAATAGCTAAAGAAACTCATAACATGCATATAATTCTCACTGCATAATACCCCAGTATAATAAAGTCTATTCATTACAAAATGGCTGCGAGGAACAAGATGGCTGCGAAGAACAAGATGGCTGCCATCAGGTTCATATTACCCCTAACAGGCAGAGAGCTCCAGTCCGACTCAGATGCCAGCAAGGTGGAGGTGGAGTACTGGTTTGGGCTGGTATCATCAAAGATGAGCTTGTGGGGCCTTTTCGGGTTGAGGATGGAGTCAAGCTCAACTCCCATTCCTACTGCCAGTTTCTGGAAGACACCTTCTTCAAGCAGTGGTACAGGAAGAAGTCTTCATCCTTCAAGAAAAACATGATTTTCATGCAGGACAATGCTCCATCACACGCGTCCAAGTACTCCACAGCGTGGCTGGCAAGAAAGGGTATAAAAGAAGAAAATCTAATGACATGGCCTCCTTGTTCACCTGATCTGAACCCCATTGAGAACCTGTGGTCCATCATCAAACGTGAGATTTACAAGGAGGGAAAACAGTACACCTCTCTGAACAGTGTCTGGGAGGCTGTGGTTGCTGCTGCACGCAATGTTGATGGTGAACAGATCAAAACACTGACAGAATCCATGGATGGCAGGCTTTTGAGTGTCCTTGCAAAGAAAGGTGGCTATATTGGTCACTTATTTGTTTTTGTTTTGTTTTTGAATGTCAGAAATGTATATTTGTGAATGTTGAGATGTTATATTGGTTTCACTGGTAAAAATAAATAATTGAAATGGGTATATATTTGTTTTTTGTTAAGTTGCCTAATAATTATGCACAGTAATAGTCACCTGCACACACAGATATCCCCCTAAAATAGCTATAACTAAAAACAAACTAAAAACTACTTCCAAAACTGTTCAGCTTTGATATTAATGAGTTTTTTGGGTTCATTGAGAACATGGTTGTTGTTCAATAATAAAATGAATCCTCAAAAATACAACTTGCCTAATAATTCTGCACTCCCTGTATATATATATATATATATATATATATATATATATATATATATATATATAAAGGGTGAGTAGTATTGTGAAGGGGGTACCCAACACAATAAAAGTTAGCGCTGTATGTTTCTGTTTAACTGAAAAGTGAGTAGGGGAACCTGGAAAAGCAGCTATAATTCAGGGTATGTGAGAGGGTTGTCCGCTCCCCTAGGAGAGTATAACAATCCTGCCCACCAAAGATCAGTAAAAGAAAGAGAGAGGAACAGCGCTTATCCTAGGAGTGAATCCCTGTTCTCACTATGGTGATAATATAATATATGTAAATGAATAAAGATAAATAACCGTGTACACAATTACATGAGGACACTCTATCAGGTAGTATGGAATCACAATGTGATGTCACTGGTGTTGAGAGTGATAGTATTTCACAGTAATAATAAGTAATTCAAAAACCATAGAGTGAAAAGTCAATTTAGTTGTCTTTAGTGAGGACTAAATATCAAATAGGTGAAAAGCAGGTAAATCTGGTAGGTATTACACTTACTAGAACAAACCTCAATCATATGAGGTAAGTTGCCGCCTCTTGCAAGTGTAAAAACTTCCTCAGTCCTGGTGTGGCAGTAGTGGTAAATCCGGACGGTAGTATCCTTCTCCTCTCAGAGTATGTGCCTTTCTCCTCTTAGAGGATGGACTTTCAGTCCTGGTGGAGGCTGGTAGTCTGTTTCCTTCATGCTCCCGCATGGTTATGCAAAAGAAATAAAGTGCAAGGACATAGTGTAAAACCGTTTAATAAAAAATTGAAGTAATTAAAAACAGACAAATGGCAACTCACATTAGAAGTCCTCAAACATATGAGGCATGTAGATACACTTAGATACAATTTTGGTGTGTGAACCCAGTGGATGGTGAAGCTGCAGTTTATAGCATGGTCACAGTCAAGGGTTAATACAAGTTCTTCCAAATGCCACAAAAAACAGTAAAATAGAAGTTTGTGTATAAACACCAGTTGGTTATCGTGTAATATAACAAACCAAATGGTAAATGATACACAGAGGATGTTATAGGTCAAAAATCAGTCACACAATATTAATAAACCTCCCAATGGAGATAAAAAGAATGAATGTGTGTTTGTTTGTAATCCCTTACGCGTTTCAAAGGTTATGGTTTTCCTTCTTCCTCAGAGGGTGTTCGGTAGTAGAATTACTTCCGTCTCCTGAATGTATGTCTAAGAAGCGGGCGGCGGCACGCCCCATGTGTTAATGCTGTGACATGATTGGGTGCTAGTAATGTCAATCATGCTGAGTCGTTGGCAGTATAACCTATCATGTGCAGATAAGTATTCATGAGGTGCTGCGTTGATGTGGGCTTTAGTGTGATCACGCTGTTTGTATTAAGTGTGTTCAGATCTTGGTGTTAGAACGTGATAGGGTATTGTTGCTATCCATCAAAATCTTTGTAATTGGAATGTGGCCTATCAAATGTGAATTGATGTTTAGCACAGGGCTGCATTATTGTGTGTTCAACATGATTGACATTACTAGCACCCAATCATGTCACAGCATTAACACATAGGGGCGTGCCGCCGCCCGCTTCTTAGACATACATTCAGGAGATGGAACTAATTCTATTACCGAACACCCTCTGAGGAAGAAGGAAAACCATAACCTTTGAAACGCGTAAGGGATTACAAACAAACACACATTCATTCTTTTTATCTCCATTGGGAGGTTTATTAATATTGTGTGACTGATTTTTGAACTATAACATCCTCTGTGTATCATTTACCATTTTGTTTGTTATATTACACGATAACCAACTGGTGTTTTTACACAAACTTCTATTTTACTGTTTTTTGTGGCATTTGGAAGAACTTGTATTAACCCTTGACTGACCATGCTATAAACTGCAGCTTCACCGTCCACTGGGTTCACACACCAAAATTTTATCTAAGTGTATCTACATGCCTCATATGTTTGAGGACTTCTAATGTGAGTTGCCATTTGTCTGTTTTTAATTACTTCAATTTTTTATTAAACGGTTTTACACTATGTCCTTGCACTTTATTTCTTTTGCATAACCCTGCGGGAGCGTGAAGGAAACAGACTACCAGCCTCCACCAGGACTGAAAGTCCATACTCTAAGAGGAGAAAGGCACATACTCTGAGAGGAGAAGGATACTACCGTCCGGATTTACCACTACTGCCACACCAGGACTGAGGAAGTTTTTACACTTGCAAGAGGCGGCAACTTACCTCATATGATTGAGGTTTGTTCTAGTAAGTGTAATACCTACCAGATTTACCTGCTTTTCACCTATTTGATATTTAGTCCTCACTAAAGACAACTAAATTGACTTTTCACTCTATGGTTTTTGAATTACTTATAATTACTGTGAAATACTATCACTCTCAACACCAGTGACATCACATTGTGATTCCATACTACCTGATAGAGTGTCCTCATGTAATCGTGTACACGGTTATTTATCTTTATTCATTTACATATATTATATTACCACCATAGTGAGAACAGGGATTCACTCCTAGGATAAGCTCTGTTCCTCTCTCTTTCTTTTACTGATATATATATATATATATATATATATATATGGGTACACATCGCATGACCCTGCAACATGCTCAGCCCTGGGTGATATAGCACTCTCAGGAAGCTGTGCTGTCTCCAGAGTCACAGACCGTGTCCCTTTAACCCCAGACAAGCCTGGGTGCAAGACCCATAGGGAAAATTACTAAATGAATTAATACAGCGCACAGAGAAAGTCCAGCACTCACTTACAAGCTCTCAGTTATGTGAATCTGGAGACAGCACAGCTTCCTGAAAGTGCTATAGCACCCAGGGCTGAGCATGTTGCAGGGTCATGGGATGTGTACCCAGTCCACTCTGAGAGTGCAGTCCCCTTCCGTGTTTTGTATATGTCTAGGGTGATTATATAAGTCTGCAAACCATGACTTGTTCTCAGTTTGTTTGATTGAGATCTTGCTTTGTATGGCTGTATTAGGGACCCAGGTTTTGGAAGAGACCTTGATGTGATACCTGGACTTATCCCATTTGGCCAGATGCGGTAACTAACTCTTCCAGTTTTGCTTTTAATCTTAGCTGAGAGCTTGTAAGCGAGTGCTGGACTTTCTCTGTGTGTTGTATTAATTTATTTTGTAATTTTTCCTATGGGCCTTGCACCCAGGGTTGTCTGTGGTTAACTGTCTGTGACTCTGGAGACAGCACAGCTTCCTGAGAGTGCTATAGCACCCAGGGCTGAGCATGTTGCAGGGTCATGGGATGTGTACCCAGTCCAGTTTGAGAGTGCAGCCCCCTTCCGTGTTTTGTATATGTCTAGGGTGATTATATAAGTCTGTGAACCCTGACTTCTTCCCAGTTTGTTTGATTGAGAGCTTGCATTTGCATGGCTGTATTAGGGACCCAGGTTTTGGAAGAGACCTTGACGTGGTACCTGGGATTGTCCCTTTTGGTCAGATGCGGTAACTAACTCTTCAAATTTTGCTATTAAACTTAGCTGAGAGCATGTAAGCGAGTGCTGGACTTTCTCTGTGTGTTGTAGTAATTTATTTTGTCATTTTCCCTATGGGCCTTGCACCCAGGCTTGCCTATATATATATATCTTGTATATATATACAGGTGGCCCTCGTTTTACAACGGTTCAATTTACACCGCTTCAGAATAACAACCTTTTTCTCCAGTCATGTGACTGCTATTGAGAAGCAGTGCATTTATTAAAATAGCCAGTAGGTGGAGCTGTCCGCTTGTGTTGCAGCGCAGCCAAGCAAGCTGAAAGTAATCAGTTTAACCAGACCTGAGCTATCGAGCAGATTTCAAAGGAACAAGATCTTCCTGTCTATAAATCAGTCCAGATTGGAATGCATAGAAAGAACTATTTGCAGAAAAATGCAAGTGAAGTCTGTTTTGTGTGATTATTTTATTTTTTATATTATTTTATTTGGGGGGTTGGTTGTGGGGGTGGTGGGTTTTACTGTTGGGGGGGTGTTTGTATTTTTTTTACAGGTAAAAGAGCTGATTTCTTTGGGGCAAAAGTACCTATTAAGGGACATTGGTAGTTTATTGTAGGCTAGGGTTCTTTTTATTTTTTTTTGGGGGGGGCCTGTTAAATTTCGATAGGGCTATTAGATTCGGTGTAATTCTTTTTTATTTTTGATAATTTGCTTCTTATTTTTCGTAATTTAGTGTTTTGGTTTTTTTGTAATTTAGTTTTTTTGTAATTAGATATTTTTTCTAATTTTTAAAGTAGTGTTAAGATTTTTTTAATGTGTAGTTTAGTTTAATTTAATAAGCAATTTAATTGGTAATTTAATTGTAGTTTAATAATTATCTTAGTTTAATTGTTAGTTTATAAGTTTTAATTTAAGATAGGGAAATTGTACTTTTTAACACTTTAGTTATGAGTTTTATGTTACAGATTTGTAACGTAAAACTCATAACTATTGACTTTAGATAGTGTTACATATCTTGTCAGTATAGGGTGTACCGCTCACTTTTTGGCCTCCCAGGCAAACTGGTAATACCGGCGCTATGGGAGTCCCATTGAAAAAGGACTTTTTTAAAAGTGCGGTACTGACGTTGCGTGACGGGCTAAAAGGTTTGTGGTACACCTATACCGACAAGACTTGTAATAGCAGTGTTAGGGAAAATGAAGCGTTATGGGCCATAACGGTGCTACTTGACTCATAACGCAAAATTTGTAATCTAGCTGTATCTCAAGTAACCCGACAAGCACAAAAAGATTAATTATAGCAAAGTTAACGCACAAGGGGGAGTGCTAAACAGCGCTCCACTAGTATTCTAGCCAGTGTTTAATAACGAGGGTGGATTCACTATAAATATATGCTGTTTACTATGAAAACCTGACACTTTATCTTATAAAATATACATATGCTATTTTCTCTCTTTCTTTTTTTCTGCTTGTCTGGTTAATAAATGCAGCAATGAACTGGTTGTTGGTGTCATGTAAATGAATATTGATCAAGGACACTTTATAACAGAAACAAAACAAAATATATATGCAAAGGTGACATTTCACACTGACATACACTACATATGATGTGCATATGGTTATTTACCAGAATATTGATATGACTGAGTTGCTGCAAAAGGTGCTTGGTCAAGGCATTTTGATATTTAAAGAGACAGTCAACATTTTTTAATTATAAAAAAAGTCTAAACATTTTTAAAACAAAGTCTTGTTCTTAATTTATTAATATTCAATAGCCAAACTCCACCCACTTGAGTCTGCTGCTGACAAGGTCAATAGTCATATTGTTAGTATAAAGCGCATTGCTTTGCAGTCCACATATGCATTTTGTATTAATACATTTTAGATTATTTTTTACAGCTTTCATCAAATGTATTTAATAATAACTAACTAACCCGGGGGGGGGGGGGGGGGGTGAATTAAGGAACAAATAAACAAATGTTGCAAGGGACCAAATTCATTCTAAGTATAATTTGTATTTGTTCATAGGCTACATTTTTCATTAACCAATAACAGTGCTGCAATTTCGGTCATCTGACAGCAATTTCACCAATCCCATGCTCAATATATAAACCCGCTCAGTTCAGATTGTGTGTTAGATCCTGGTGACCACTGTTTGTGAGCACTGCATTCTTTTTGTCTGAAGGAAAGAATATTCTTATATTTATCATGAAATATGATGTCTGCTCCCCACATTACAGTATGTGGTACATTATCACCTAGATTACAAGTTTTGCGCTAAAAAGGGTGCGAAACGAACGCAACAAAAGTTGTATTATTTCATCCTCAATAGCGCTGTCATTACGAGTTTTAAAAAAGCCGCCTTGTGCGTGCGATATGGTTGCAATGAGCTCCATACCACACAAAATCCAAGCGCTGCTTTGACGTGCTCGTGCACGCTTTCCCCATAGACATCAATAGGGAGAAAGTGTTAGAAAAAACCTAACACCTGCGATCGCGGAATGAAAAGCTATGTTTAAACGTTATGTTTAAACCTAACACCCTAACATAAACCCCACGTCTAAAAACCTCTAATCTGCTGCCCCCGACATCGCCGACACCGAAATAAATCTATTAACCCCTAATCTGCCGCTCCCGATATCGCCACCACTATAATAAAGTTATTAACCCCTATTCCCCCCGCACCCCAACATCGCCCACACTATTATAAAGATATTAACCCCTATTCCTTTGCTCCCCTACATCGCCACCACTAAATTATTAAAGTTATTAACCCCTAAACCTCTGGCCTCCCACATCACTGCCAAACTTTTTTTGGGTGTTTTTTTTTTAGATTAGGGTTTGGGCTTGTCTTAGGGCAATGCCCATACAAATGCCCTTTTCAGGGCAATGGGTATCAGGGTTTTTTTGAGTTAGGTTTTTTTATTTTGGGGGGTTGTTTGGGTGGTGGGTTTTACTGTTGGGGGTCTTTTTCAGGGAAAAGAGCAATGCCTATACAAATGCCCTTTTCAGGGCAATGGGTATCAGGGTTTTTTTGAGTTAGGTTTTTTTATTTTGGGGGGTTGTTTGGGTGGTGGGTTTTACTGTTGGGGGTCTTTTTCAGGGAAAAGAGCTGATTTCTTTAGGGCAATGCCCTACAAAAGGCCCTTTTAAGGGCTATTGGTAGTTTATTGTAGGCTAGGGTTTTTATTATATGAGGGGGGGGCTTTTTTATTTTGATAGAGCTATTAGATTAGATGTAATTGTTTTTATTTTGGATCTTTTTTTTTTTTTGTAATTTAGTATTTATTTATTTTTTGTAATTTAGTATTTTTAATTTTTTTGTAACTGTAGATTTTTTTTTTAATGAGTAGTTTAATTTATTTTATTTAATTGATAGTTATTTTGATTTTAGTATAATAGTAATGTTAGTTTAATTTATAGTTTAAACTTAGGTTTTTTTAATTTCACAGGTAAATTTTTATTTTAAGATAGGGATCTTGTAATTTTAATTTAAAGTTAGGGGGTTGTTAGGTTTAGGGGTTAATAGTTTAATTTAGTTTTTTGCAATGTGGGGGGCTGTCTGTTTAGGGGTTAATAGGTTTATTTAGTGACAGTGATGTGGGAGGCCAGAGGTTTAGGGGTTAATAACTTTATTTAGTGTGGGCGATGTTGGGGTGCGGGGGAATAGGGGTTAATAACTTTAGTATAGTGGTGACAATGTCAGGGAGCAGCGGAATAGGGGTTAATAAATTTTATTAGTGGCTGTGATGTCGGGAGCAGCAGATTAGTGGTTAATAACTTTAATATAGTGTTTCTGATGCGAGAGGGCCTCGGTTTAGGGGTTAATAGGTAGTTTATGGGTTAGTGTACTTTGTAACAGTTTAGTTATGAGTTTTGTGTAACAGTTTTGTTGTGTAAAACTCATAACTACTGGTCTCAGATTGCGAAACAGATCGTATCGGTATAGGCTGTAACGCAAGCTTTTTAGCCTCACCAAAAATCTTGTAATGGCAACGCTATGGAAATCCCATGCAAAAACGTAATTTTTTTGAGTGCGGGACTGAAGTTGCGTTACAGGCTAAAATGCTTGCGGTACAGCTATATCGACAAGACTCGTAATGGTTGCGTTGCTGTTTTAATGCTGAAAAGGCAATTTTTTCAGCGTTAAAACACAAACCCAAACTCGTAATCTAGGTGTTTGTGAGTTCTGTTCCCCACATTACAATATGTGACACGCTACTGTAAGTTATGTTCCCCACTATTTAGTTTTACATACACATTTAAATTAACATGTAATGAAAAACTTAATATTTTTTCTCTTGCCATTGGAAATAATATTCAAACAAACTGAATACCTATAAGAAATTTGGTAATGACAATTTGTTTTTTCTGGAACAAACGATACAGCTGAAATTAATTTAATGCACTGCACAAGTCTACTATGCAATTCCAATTTCTTAAATCCAATTAGGGACATATATGTAGCATTTTTAGCCTTCTGAGCAGCTGCAGTATATAAAATGCTAATACACCGAGAATATCTAGCTATGCTTTACATGTGAAACAGTGATAACTTTTAATAAAAACATTTTTGCCAATATATTTATATTGTTAATATTTTTCTATCCAAAAATGTTATTAATCTATGTTTTTATGTGTTTCAGTTTTGATCGTAATAACCCTTTAAATTAGCACCTGAGGGGGGGCGGAGTCAACTGCCGAGCTGAATGGCAGCACTTTTCAGAGGCACCGCAAAATTGATGAAGGAAAGGTTGACAACCTAATCTAATTTGGCATAAATTTAACTTATTTGGCTAACACAAAAGAGGGGACACAAACTACAGCTGCCCTATCGCCAATACTACTTATATAAAGATCACGCTCGAGAAGTAAGCAGAGCAGTTGTGATACAACACAGAGCGCAAGTGAATCCAGTACAGCCGACTCGCCTTGCAATTATCCGCTCACTCTAACCTTACCGCAGGAGCGGCATCTGACCCCAGGGGATCGATCACTCTGTACCCCGGAGGAGCGGAGCTCCACTTTAAGGCCGCCGCAGCAACTTTGGATTTAGCCGGAAGAGGTGAAGCTTTGTATACACAGAGCAATGCAGAGCGGAACATCGAGACAAGGTGAGAATCCGGTACAGGTGATCCGGAGCCGGGCTACTCACCCATACACGACCGATAAGCTGATCGGGAGGTATCCGAACCTGAGGCTGACTGGGTGAGCTGCGACATTCGAGGCAGAGAGTAGTGGCGCGAAAAGCCGCCATCTTGGCTACAACCCGACAGGCCCTGCACGCACCACGGAGCTCCCGGGACCATCTGATCCATCTCCAACAGCAAACAGTGAGGCGGTGATTGGAGACTGGGGAGAGGTGCAGCCATTCATACCGGAGCACGCTGAAAGTAAGTCCAATTACATAAACAGTGTGGACAAATCACCTCATATCAAAAATATATAATAAGCAACGTAATAGACTGGACTTGGGGTCACCAAACCTAGAGTCAATTTATATAAAGGCCATATTGGTGCTTGCGACACTGCAGCTGCTATAAACATTTATACCTTGGCAAGGACCACTGCTGCAAAAACCAGCACAATTTTGCGGACCTCTGTGGAGGAGATTGTCCAATAGTCCTAAAGTAAAGACCACTAAAAAAAGGAGCAGTATTCTTTAATCTAAAATGTAAGCAAACCCTCAAATTATACTGGGAAAGATGATGCTTTAGTGATTTAAAGAAACACACCTAGGCCATTATCAACATGATATAGAAACATAAATTTGGCCTCTTGTTAGATGTAATTTCTCAGCTACTGCCTACCTGAATAACCATATTAGAAGAAACAATAGGTTGCCTCCTACACCACTGGTGTTTTCACAACATAGTACCTATAAGTAAACCGAATATCTATCTTATATATATTTCTTCATCTACAAGATGTCTTCTAAAAGATCAGCTAAAGGGGAGAGAACAACAAAACCATCAGCCATGTCAACATTTTTTAAAACCTCCCAAACAAGTAAACAACCCCCAGACACAGAGGCGGATCAGGAATCTGACACTGACTCTCATCAGCTAACACATGACAACAGCCCACTAACAAAAGCTGACCTCAAAAACCTAGTGTCCAAACAAGACATTGCTGATAACTTTGAGAAATTATTGGAAAAAATCAACTCCATACACTCATCCGTGACCAGCAGCCTATCTGAAATCAAATCTGACCTCTTTGAGATGGGTAATAGAATAGAGACATTGGAAGATCAAAAGGATGCTATGGTGGACCAAATGGATGATATGGAACAAACCATGTCTATGCAACAACAACTACTAGAAGACTTCCAAGATAAAATGGAAGATTTGGAGAACAGGAGCAGGAGGAATAACATCTGCCTCAAAGGAGTCCCAGAAGAAATCACTCCTACGGAAATCCCTGCATACCTTACCCAGCTCTTCACTCAAATCACAAACTCTCCAGCGGAATATATCTTTCACATTGAGAGAGCACATAGGGCGTTAAAGCCTAAACCTAAACCAGGCCTACCGCCGAGAGACATCATAATCAGACTAACATTTTTTCCAGATAAAGACAAAATCCTACAAGCTGCAAGAAAACATCCAACCTTCAAATATCAAGGAAATGTTATCCAATTCTACCAAGATCTGAGTGTGAGAACACTACAGAGGAGAGGGACCCTACGCCCTCTTACCACTATACTTAGAAAACACCAAATACAATATAGATGGGGGTTCCCATTTGCCTTACATATAATAAAAGACTCTAAGACAATAACACTAAATGACCCAGAGGACATTCCAGAAATCTGCAAGATTCTAGATCTAGAAATACCTAATATTCCAGCTACAACAACAAACCTAATGAACAGCAAAGACTCAGGCAGGCAACCAGAACTACCTAAATGGCAAAAGATCAGCCATAAGAACCAGAAAACCAAAGAAACAAGAGGCAAAATTTCCTAGAAGAATTAGCCAAAATTCAGAACTATAGATATATCAGTTAGATACCCCCTACAAGGGGAAAATGCAAAGAAGAATGACTAAGAGAACCAAAGAATGCGGAAAGTGTAACCCGCTTTAAGAATATATGGAGATGAGACTTTACCTACTCCATCCCTAGATGGGGACGTTACGATGGGACTCCATTTTCGAAGGTTCTTTTGGAAGTTTTGACTGCAAAGGCCTTATAACGTGGTGAAGAATAATCTTCTCCCAGTGTGATAGACTTATTTGGGTTTATTCTCAAGGCTTTTCTTAGACTACTAACTACAGGTCCTACTGTTGAGGACTATAAAATGTTGTTTATTCTAACTTTAATAATGTTTTCTCTTTTTGACCTCCTCCTCCAGTGACTACACAGCAGAGACATGCAATCCTGATATCCTGATAATAATTCAGCTAGGTATCCAACCCAGTGAATCACAGGTAAAATATTTCCTTTTACAACATCCACACATAGACACAACACTATGAACCCTAAAATAAAGATATTATCCCACAATGTGAGGGGGTTAAACACTGACGTTAAAAGAAGAATAGCGATGACGCAATACACATCCCTACAAGCTAATATACTGTTCCTCCAGGAAACTCACCTACTTAAAGATAACATTCCAAAATATTGGGCAAAACACTTTAACACCCATTATCATTCTACGGCAATGTCTAAAAAAAGCGGCACATCCATTTTGATACATTCATCACTCAATTTTACTCCAGAAACCATAATAACAGACACTGATGGAAGATACCTGATTGTCAAAGGTAGAATATTAGATTCAGAAATTACACCATGCAATATATACGCACCAAATGAGAGTCAACATAAATTTTTTCATCACATATCACATTTATTCACACAATGGTCACATACTAAAATATTCTTAGCCGGGGATTTTAATGTCACTATGCTACCTATTAACCCCACCAACACCAAACCTTTGACCAATAAACAAGCTAGACACAATCGTATTGTCAAGTCAATTCGAGACAATCTACTTCCTCACTCTTTGATAGAGACATGGAGTTCCATATATGGTCAGACAGATGACACAACGTTCTACTCGGCAGCACACAAAACCTATGTCAGACTTGATTATATATATGTGAGTCAGATTTTACAACCTCTACTGAATAGTTCTCAGATACACACCTGTGTGTGGTCTGACCATTCCATAATCACCCTACAGATTAACGGCATAAGTGATCCAGACAGAAGCAGAACTTGGACTTTTGACCCATTTTACGTCAAAAACCCCCAAATACACGACAATGTATTACAACAATTAACTGAATACTGGCACATAAACACAGACACCACAACTAACCCAGGGATTATATGGGCAGCACACAAGGCGGTCCTAAGAGGGATACTAATTAAAGAAAAAGCAAGACAGGTTCAGAAATATAGACAGCAATTACAACAACTCCACACAGAGATTGAGGGATTAGAAAGGCGACACAAACATAACAAAAATAAAGCCAACCTAAAGCTACTCCAAACTAAAAGATCTGCCCTAGCTTCACTACTTCACACACAAGCTACTAGAGCCATTCATAAAATCCAGGCGCAATACTTTATATTCGCGAACAAACCAGATAGATACATGGCACACAAAATTAGAGAAAGATGTAAGGCCTCCGCGATTCCGCTAATTGAGACACTTAATAACACTACGACCTCACATCCACAAGAAACTGTAGACACTTTTGCAAGGTACTATAGAGAATTATATAATGGGGAAAAAGTTATACATAATCAAGAAACGGAGACACTGACCTCAAAATTCTTCTCCCAAACTCAATTACCAAATATAACTATAAAACAAAAGGAAACAATTAAAGCACCCATTTCCACAATAGAAATACTAGGAGCCATCAAAGATCTTAAAACGGGAAAAGAGGCGGGACCAGATGGCTTCCCAGCCGAATATTACAAATTATTTAAAAATTCACTAATCCCACACCTGGTGAAATTCTGTAATTACATTATGGAAGGAGGAGATATCCCCCCAGAATTACTAGCTGCTAAAATAGTTGTAATCCCCAAGCCAGGAAGAGACCACAAAAAATGCCAGAATTACCGCCCAATATCTCTCATAAATCAGGATCTTAAAATATTTACGAAAGTAATCGCAAACCGACTTAAACACATCATCCCCCACTTGGTTCATCCAGACCAGGTGGGATTTATCAAGGATAGGGAAGCCCCAGACAATATCCGAAAAGTTACTAACTTAATACAATTCTTAGGAGAGACACGAACGCCTTCTCCGCTCCTTTGGATGCGGAGAAGGAGTTTGATAGAATAGATTGGGACTATATGTTCTTAGCACTACACCATATGGGTTTTGAGGGAGCATTCATAAAAGCCTTAAAAGTTATATACTCGTGTCCAGAAGCCCAGGTCTCATCAACAGGATATAAGTTGAAATCCTTCCCAATTCGTAACGGCACCAGACAGGGGTGCCCCCTGTCCCCATTGCTCTTTACACTATGTATAGAACCACTAGCAGTCACGATTCGTTCACATTTAGATATATCAGGGGTTAGGATAAACGCCTCAGAATACAAACTATCTCTCTTTGCTGACAATATTTTATTGACCTTGACGAACCCATTAATATCTTTACCCAATCTCTATCAGATAATAAGGAATTTCTCAACCATTTCGGGATTTAAAATCAATCCAGACAAATGTGAAGCTTTGCCCATTGCGATACCCCAACAGACTAAAACATTATTAGAAACACAATTTAATTTTAAGTGGATGAAACACACCCTAAAATACTTGGGAATTCAGCTCCCAACTTGCTCCACTCAACTATACAAAGTAAATTGCACCCCATTATTTAGACAAATAAGACGGGACCTGACAAAATGGAAGAGCTTTAATTTCTCATGGCTAGGTAGAATAGCGGCAGTGAAAATGAATGCCATGCCACGAATACTATATTTATTCAGAACCCTCCCTATAAAAATAATAAAAACAGATTTAGAAACAATGCAAAAAGAAAGCTCAGTATTCATTAGGGGAGATAAAATGAATAGGATAGCAAAGTCCGTCTTAACTAGACATAAGTCGCTTGGGGGCATTGGAGCGCCAAACCTAATGGACTAGTACAATGCAGCCAGACTAGCTCAGGACTCACTATTCCTGAAAAGGTTGAGGGAAATTATATGGCCCAAGGTGGAAGCGAAAATAGGGGGTTGGGATGAGACAGATTTAATTATCTGGGACCCGGGGAAGGCACAGAGAGACGGAAAGACACCTAAACCTTACACCGCAAACCTCACTATAAAGACCTGGAAGACAGCGAAAACGAAATATAAACTCTTACAACAGTACTCCCTATCAATAGCGATCAGATACATAATGCAAGAAGAACTCTGGACTCAGCTTAAAAAATGGGAAAACAAAGGCTTGTACAGAGTAGCAGACTACTTAACAGGAAGAAACATAATGACGTTTAATCAACTACAGACAAAGATTGACCCACTGAAACTACACTGGTATATGTATTTACAGATACACTCAGTCTTACAAACATACCTAAAACACCCTAGAGAAGAGACCACCACACCAATAGAAATCTTCTGTAAAACAGAAGAACGCAGCAAACATACAATATCTTTACTATATGTATCTATATAGGTCAACCACAACACCTCCAAGACTTTGACTATGCTGGCATGGGAACAGGAACTACTTATTTGTAAAGACATAAAAGAATGGGAATCAATGTTTCAGAATGCGGAGAAAGGGCTGATTAGTGTAGATCTTAAAGAAAATGTCACTAAAACTATCTATCTGTGGTACTTAATCCCAACACGAACGGCCCATATGTACCCACAGGGCAGCAGGTTATGTTATAGAGGCTGTGGAGAAATAAGGACTTATAGACACATGTGGTGGGACTGTAGAGAAGTGAAGGGGACATGGAACAGACTATCTATTTTCCTCAGTCAGATTCTAGATGAAAACATCAGTCTCACGATCCAACAGGCTTTATTACATGAACAAATCAGTAAATACCATAAACATATAAATACATTTATTAGGATCTTATGCACAATCACGAGGATATGCATAGCTAAATATTGGAAAACTGGAGCTCCAACCTGGACAGAGATATACAACAAAATCCAACATACATATACCATGTACGAGATAGCGTCAAATACACTAGATAACAAAGAAACAACCCAAGCAGTGTGGTATTACTGGATAAGCAAAGGTTCCTCA
Organism: Bombina bombina; assembly: GCF_027579735.1. NCBI lineage: Eukaryota > Metazoa > Chordata > Amphibia > Anura > Bombinatoridae > Bombina > Bombina bombina. Next base: position 244,561,712 of record NC_069501.1, read on the forward strand.
ACCCCATGAGATAGCTGGAGATCAGAGATCTAAGTGGCCATCAAACTATAACCAAACTAAACTCATTGATATACACATAATATAGACTAAGGAACGATGTGTCGTCACCCCCCCCCCACCCCTGCAGCCCCCTTTTCAATTGTTAATTTTTAATTTTTTTAACTCCAAGTTACCCAACCCTATGTTTATTAGATAATCTATTTCAAGATATGGGATATTTCTGGGTACATAAGATTACCCTTAATTAAAAAAGTTTCAGCCAGATGTATTTATGTAGAGTAATATAGATACAAGAAGTGAGCAGAACCAGTAACTTGGAGGATGCAGTTTAAAGACGAATGTTATATACAGTTCAAATAATGATAACCTGCTGTTGAATCTACGATAGAACTGCTCATGTGTGGACAAAACCATAATGTTATGATATTTATGTGACCAGTCAACAATACATTGTGTTCATACCTGTACAAACTAATTATCTGAAACTTATGCGACACTGTAAACATGTAACACAGTATTTCCCAATTCAGAGGGCAACAGAAGAAAAGACAATTAATGTTATATTATTTTATTTATGTACTCTTGTTCTTCGAAAAATATAAAACAATAAAAACTATTTAAACATAAATTAGCACCTGAGTCAAGCCGTAATCTCAACCCCATTGGAATAATTTTCGGTTGCACATAATTCTCAAGACTAAACATTTCTGCTCTTATCTTCACTTGCTTAAAAAAATTATAATTTTTACACCTTAAAAGCATTAAAGTTATTGATCTCTGTGTTTACCTCTTCACCCTGTTTCGTACTAAGGGGGATATTTATCAAAGGTATGTGGGACCTGATCCGACAGTGCGGCTCAGGTCCGACATACCTTGTTGAATGTGGAGAGCAATATGTTCTCCGTATTCAGCATTGCACCAGCAGCTCTTGTGAGCTACTGGTGCAACGCCGCCCCCTGCAGGCTCGCGGCCAATCTGCCACCAGCAGAAGGGTGTCAATCAACCCAATCGTACTCGAACAGGTTGAATACCGGTGATGCCTGTCCGCCTGCTCAGAGCAGACGGACAGGGTTATGGAGCAGCGCTCTTTAGACTGCTGCTTCATAACAGGCTCGCCAGAAACGCGGGCCCTCAAGCTCCATTCAGAGCTTGATAGATAGGCCCCTATGGGATAAACTCAGTGATAACTACCATTTTTCATCATTCAAATGTCATATTGAAAGTCAAGATGGAGATGGATGCCTTATAAATTGGTTCATAATTATACAATCCAATATCACATTTCTGTTTTTTAAAACCCACACCTTCAGAAAGAGTCCAAGGAGGGAAACCCCTTCATACTAATCTAGAGTCTACAATCCCTAGTCAAAAAGGATGATCTTCCTGGAGCCATTCGGAAGCAATCAATGACTCCAGAATAGTTATCAGAAGTCATACTAAAGTATGCCCACAGGCCAAAATATTTTAATGAGATAACTAGAGTCATTCACTGGCTGTGCATGCATGTGAAGTATTCAGTAACCTGCTAACCTTTCTGAATTCATCACCCATAATTCTTTTACCATAGCTGATGACTTTACAAGCCGGATGATGTGCAAATGACTTCTAAAGTAGTCTGATGATCATCAAATGACCCCAGGATGGTCTCTAAACTAATCCTGTTTGTTTTGGAATGCTATGCATAAAACATCCAAATGAAGGGATTTACGTATATTTCTTTAATAACTACTTCAACGTTATAATTACTCTATAAACCGTTACAGACCCTTGTAAATAAATAATATCAAAGTAATAGATACTGAAAATAAAGAGTTAATTGCACTTTATATCAAAACAGGGATTTAAGCATTCATATTAAAACCAATTTAGTTTATAAAAAATTCCTTTACAATTTTTCAAAGACATCTTGTAAGGTGAGGGGAGGTGTCTGGAACTCAGTATGCAGGAATAACAACCAAAAACAAGAAACTCTTTCTAGAGTAACCTTTACTGAAGGAATGATATGCAGAAACAGATGAATCAAATAAGAGAACAGAACTGTAACAGAACAAATCTTACAATGCAATTATTATTTTTTTTAATCAAAGATTTTTATTGAGGGTTTTATACAAAACACTAAAACAAAAAATATGTTCTGTCATACATATAACAATTGCAGGAATATACATCACAATAATATGGGTTTGAACAAGTTGAGCTGCATTTCTACCAAAACATATTTAGCCATGAAACCTCAGTTTTTAAGTTTTATATACCTCCTGACTAGTCTATAGGCCACTCTTTGACATATCCCTAATAGCTTGTATCGCTGGAGGAAATTAGGGTGATATATAGCCACTCATGAGCATGATGAATAAACAAACACATATGGACAGATAATACAATATAAGTTGGCCAAATATTATGCTGAGATTTAAATTAAAATGAGTCCACCTTTGGACCCTAGTAATGAACCTCTAGCCAACCCATTGTTTATGATGTAATCATTTTTATGTCCTTATATGAATAGGTGGAAGGTAGCGGATTAGTACCGCATAAAAAATTCACCATATTGGGTGAATGAATAGTAAATTAAATTCTAGGTTGAATATAACCTCCCAGGAATTCACATTGGCCTGTGGGGGGGGGGGGGGGAGTACAAATATAGACGGTGCAGAATAATTACTGAAGTTTCTCAATAATGACATTGGGTATAGATATTTTATACATATCAGTCAGCCTATTAAACCTAATGGCCTTTAATATAGGCGTATATATGTGGTCTCAGGTAAGAGATATTAAAAGTAGACTTGTGATGGGACCATTGTAGGTTTTCAGCTGTTAGTAACAAAAATAGTCCTGTAAGATGCATCACCCATGTGGGGGAGTGGCGCCTTAAATGATTGTTAGATGCCGAACTGAAATTATCTATATATACAATAGAAGAGTCAGTGCTAGTATCTCTCTATATGTCTTCTAATGCTGAATAGAGGAGGGATAAAGTATGAGCTTGTCCACCTTAAAGGACCATAATACCCAAATGTTTAAACACTTGAAAGTGATGCAGTATAGCTGTAAAAAGCTGACTAGAAAATATCTCCTGAACATCTCTATGTAAAAAAGAAAGATATTTTACCTCAAAAGTTCCTCAGTAGCCACCACCCATTGTAAAGGATTTCTAAGCAGCATTTTAGTGTGTCTGTCCCGGGACATCTTAGGGAATGAGCATCGTGAACTCTCATATTATTTTACCAATCAGGTAAAGGAAGTTTACTATGAAATCTCATGAGAGATAAGTCAAATCTCATGAGATCACAGTAAGAGTTCATGACCTCAGCACTGCTGATGCTGATTGGCTGCTGTTCATTTCTTCATTTTTTTTTATTTTTACCTGCAGCTGGGAGCAGGTGAAGTATAACTTTTTACACAGAACTTACTCTGCTGAGCTGAGGAGATTGTGAGGTAAAATATCTTCCTTTTTTTTACATAGAGATGCTGAGGTGATATTTTCCTGTCAGCTTTTTACAGTTGTACTGCATCAGTTTCAAGTGATTTAGCATATGAGTATTATATCCCTTTAATTAAACATAACTGTAAGAATTATCCATATATAACCTGACTCAGAAAATGTGAATAAACATTTAGTTACTTAAAGAGATCATTTGTGTTAGGCCCTAGAAGCTTATCAGTCTACTACCTTATAGTAATAATAACTCCAACATTCATACAAAATCTTCATACCGCACCAACATAGGCTAAATGGCTAAGTATTGTGCTCTCTCCGTACTTTACATGTAAAAACAGGTGTCCCAAATACAAGCTATATCCGTGTCTGCGTATTATTGACTTGCTTGTGTAATATTTGTCTTGCTTCGTATAATAATATATATATATATATAAGGATATAGTAGAAATACACAGCCAAGTTTGAATAAAGTATCATATGACACAGATACAATTTATCTTTCACGGTAAACCAAATATCACCTGACAGTACCTTTATATCTTCATATCTTCAGTATTAGTGCCCCACACTGGAAAATTCTGATATTATTCTAGACATCAACTGTCCACCCGGTCCCACTCACCACAGGGAGGGGAAAAAAAGTTCTGCCAGACCCGTGATTCTCAGTTCGTAACTCCAGGACGCCTTGCACACCGGCTATACAGCTCCTTGATTGTGCGCTGCTCTCGGCCGAATTCTCACAGAGAGATGACAGGTGTATGCAAGTACTTCCTTACAGCGTCTCCCATACACTGATGAACAACAGAAAAAATCCAAAAATATATAGAAAAAATTGCAGGCTGCACTATGGAGTATGTATAAAAATAAAAACCTTTATTTCATCCAGTAAAACCACTATTTCAAAGCACACATCATAGTGAATTCACCCTAGCACACAGAAAAAATGCTGCTCTCCGACGTGTTTCCTGCTCACACAGAGCACTTCATCAGGGATAGCAGCTGATTCCCTCACAAGCCATTTATTCATGTTCAATCATTAACCCTTTAATGACCAATATTTAGGCCCATATAAAGTATAAATTTACTCAATACGATCAGTATTATCCAACAAGGGTACAACAATTGTTACAGAACAAATGTTACAATAATATACATTCACAATGATACACAAGTTAATTAAATTCTTTAAAAACTATAACCTATTTTGAGTAGCAAAAAGAAACTTTAAGTTTGCAATGATTTATAGGTAAATACTTAAGAGAGAAACATGATATATACTGTACCGTAGTTCAAGTTAGTACACTTAGGTTAAAAATCTCCTTATAGATAGAGGATATAGTAAGAAGCTATTAGAGACCACCCAAAACAATGTAAGACTAATTAACCGTGAATATCTCCTCCAAGATAGAACTAAAATAGATAGCATGGATAAAAATCTTGTTTTTTCTACTCAATACAACAATCAGTATAATAAGATATGTGGTATAGTTAAGAGATATCTCCCTATCCTAGAAAAGGAACCTTCACTTACAAACATATCCAATAAAGGAGTTAAGTTTGTTTCGAGAAGGGCAAAAACTATAGGCCAATATGTCAACAGAAATTTTTCAGAGGCACAAAGACAATTGACAGGAAATACTGAATCTTGGTTAAAATTAAAGAAAGGCACTTTCAGATGTGGTGTCATACCATGTAAGAGTTGTCATTATGTGAAACTAGGGGATATTTTTGAGTCGCATACAACTAGGTGTGAATTTAATATCAATCAGTATTTTACTTGCCAGTCAGATTTTGTAGTGTATTTAATATCTTGCAAACTATGTGGTAGCCAATTTACAGGAAGAACTATAAGACCTGTAAAAGAGCACATCCGTGTACACCTATTGTCACTAGAGTCAAAAGAACCTAAGACACCTTTAGCTAAGCATTTTGCAACACACAGACTTGGGTTTCCATATAATAAAAGTATGTTGGATGAGATATTATCTTTGTTCCAATTTCAAGTGATAGACAGGGTACCAAAGAGAACCACTGGTGGAGATAGACTAGCAAAATTAAATAGGAAAGAGGCATTTTGGATTCATAGACTTGAAACAGGCTACCCAAAAGGAATTAATAAAATCTGGGACTTACAACTTTATACCAGAATGTGAATGCACTTTGCCTTTTTTCTATTTATAAATGGTCCTTTTTATGCAAACTTTGCAAAATTACCTAGATCGGCACACTATGATATATATATATATATATATATATATATATACAGTGGGACCTCGGTTAACGAACGACTCGGTAAACGAAATTTCAGTTTACGAATGAAAATTCTGGGAAAAAAATGCCTCGGTTTACGAATTTTTTTCGCAATACGAACGAATTCATTGGTTTTCAATGCATTCCTATGGGAAACCGTGTTTTGGTTTACAAATTTTTTTCGCAATACGAAACAAGTGTCCCGGTTTTGGAGCCATTTGCAGCAAGTTGCTGAGCCTTTTGGAGCCATTTGCAACAAGTTGTGGAGCCTTTTGGAGCCATTTGGAGCCTTTTGGAGCCTTTTGCAGCAGGTTTTGGAGCCTTTTTTCTCACCTCCGGAACGCATTAATTGGTTTTCAATGCATTCCTATGGGAAACCGTGTTTCGGTTTACAAATTTTTCGCAATACGAAACGTCCCGGAGAACGCATTACATTCGTTAACCGAGGTCCCACTGTATATATATATATATATATATATATATATATATATATATATATATATATATACATACATGTGCCTATTAAAATCATATACAGTATGTAGTAGTGTTTGATAACGGTTTGACTGTGATTTCTGTCTACACTGGTTAATACACCTAATTACATATATTTCTACATATGACAATTTTCAATAATACAGGAATTTGATTTGTTTATAGTGTTGTATACACATAGATTCTTGTACATATTTTCATAAGAAAAATTACCTATGTGTACTAACTTGAACTACGGTATAGTATATATCATGTTTCTCACTTAAGCATTTACCTATAAATCATTGCAAACTTAAAGTTTCTTTTTGCTACTCAAAATAGGTTATAGTTTTTAAAGAATTTAATTAACTTGTGTATCATTGTGAATGTATATTATTGTAACATTTGTTCTGTAACAATTGTTGTACCCTTGTTGGATAATACTGATCGTATTGAGTAAATTTATACTTTATATGGGCCTAAATATTGGTCATTCAAGGGTTATTGATTGAACATGAATAAATGGCTTGTGATGGAATCAGCTGCTATCCCTGATGAAGTGCTCTGTGTGAGCAGGAAACGCGTCGGAGAGCAGCATTTTTTCTGTGTGCTAGGGTGAATTCACTATGATGTGTGCTTTGAAATAGTGGTTTTACTGGATGAAATAAAGGTTTTTATATTTATACATTCTCCATAGTGCAGCCTGCAATCCTTTCTATATATTTTTGGATTTTTACTACCTTATAGTATACTTAAGGAGCTATTAATGAAGCCCTAATCCACGCTCATTACTACTTTGGGATACTTAGCTATATTTAGTGGTTAGTAAATTTGTGTATAAGTTAAGGCCGTACTAGTCGATGGCGTTTAGAGTATGGAGAGGAATGATGTTAAACACCCTTAAATGTAAGGTGGAATACGCCCTACACTTATTTCTGGGTTAAAGTATGATGTCAAAGTACCCTTATTTTAACACTAGTACACCACAGGGCCATTCAAGACCAACATTGTATCTACATTAGAAATATGGTTAACGTGTAATCAAGAGACTTACAATGAAACCAGCAAAACACATGGGAAAATAACAGTTTAACAAAGGAACCTTTGTTGTAACTGGAAATAAAACAACCCTTAAATGAATACTGAGCCCCATATGCTTTAACTTATAAGTTAAGATCTACCCCTGCAGCAGACTTGAAACATATAACTCTATATTAAGCCACCTCGGCCGCAGGCAGCTTATTAAATACATGGCTAAAGTCCCACTACAGGAGGGAGTCTATGATACCGTTTGGGCTACATAGAAAGGGATGCAAATATATAAGCACTGCATGAGGGCTCATAGGAGTGGATTTAACAATAATTTGTCTACTGCATTAGCTTCTGGATATCACTAGACTTATTATTATAATTATTAATATAACCATCTAGAAAATAACACTTATACTCTAATAGTATATACATTCATGCCTACAATATATGAGAACATCATGAAAAATCACTTAGGCCAAGAAATAGAAAAAACAGAAAAAACCTCCCAGAGGCAGCCATCATCTACAGAATGCAGCTAATAAACCTAGACAGCCTAAGTAATTATTATTATTTGAACAGTTAGTCTGGCCTCTGGTAATTAAACTGGACAAATATCAGGATGACTATCCGACTCCTGCCCTCACATGATGTGTCTGCTGTGAGAAATTCTTACTGGAGGCAGCGTCTTTGGGATGCCTTCTGTATCTTGCAGTCCACATTTATTCAAATGCAAAGTCCCCTGCTACGCAAAGGAGCCCAGCCACCCCTCCTACTGCAGAGGAGTGATCCGGCCATGGTTGTGAGCCCTGCACGGACAAGACTTTGGGAGCCTGCTTGGGGTCCTTAGGGACACATCTAGTAGAATTGTCTGTTATATAATCAGATGTACAGTGTGTATGCAGGTTATATGAGTTGGAATCTCTGTCCTTCTTTGTTTTGTTTGATACATTCTGTGCTGGGTTAAAAGCCGAGACTGTGCCTGAGTGAGACTGTGCTGATGTCGGTCTAATGTAATCATCAAATTACGGAGGGCACTAACAATACGTATTTCCATACTTAATTGCGTTATGAAGACAAATTGGCTAAGTCCTTGTGAGCGTATATCAACAGCATGAAGCACCCACTTATTTCCCTAGATGGAGGGATGGCTGGGGCAGGGCACTTCAGTGCCTGAAAAATGTAACGGCAATCGAAGAGTGACGCGTTAAATATCAAGAATGGGTTACCGTGTTCTCATAAGTCCCCTCGTGCTGCTCCAAATATCACTTAGCTTATAACAATTATAACTCACTGTGCCTGTGGTCTTGCTTTAGGGGGATCATAGCCACTCTTCAGTGACCAAGTAGCAGTGTAGACTTCAGCATTGGGGAGATAATTAGACTGAAAATGGCGGCCGTTCGCGCACTTTGAAGAATGCGCTCATTGACCAGGGATTTAGTGTGTAACTGGTCCTGTAGCTTATCTCCTCATCAGATCGTCACAGATTTTGAGCCAGTGCAGGGTAAAAGAATCCAAGCTGCTGCTACAGTATTTTCTCTTAGGTTGAAGTGTTGTGGTACTTCCAAGTTGATTACTGCGGTCATTAGGCTTTGATGTGTCCCTCTGGTCCGAGTTTAAAGTTGTTGCATGCTGTGACAAATCAATTGGGCTTGTGGGTCATGTTTGGTGAAGGGTTATGTGGGTTTTAGGATCTTTGTTTACTCAATTATTCTTGGAGCTCTGATGTTCTGCATCCATTCTCTCTCGTGGCTAGCTTTGCCCCCCTTCACAATGTAATTTTAAAATACAAGTCTCTCAACAAGCACAGAACTCAGCAGGTACTGTTGGTAAGATATTTTGTGAAATGTCCAGGAACTAGGTAGCATATGCAAGTAGGTACTAGTCTCTCAACAAGCACAGAACTCAGCAAGTCATGTCTTTGGTCTCAGCGGTAGTATAAGCATACCCAAGTATGTCAGCAGAGGTCTTTGGTCTCAGCAGTAGTAGAAGCATACAACAGGGGTCTTTGGTCTCAGCAGCAGTATAAGCATACCCAAGTATGTCAGCAGAGATCTTTGGTCTCAGCAGTAGTAGAAGCATACAACAGGGGTCTTTGATTTCAGCAGAGGAGCAGGAACCAGGAAATCACCTTCCAAGGCAATAACTCAGTGCAGAGTAAAGCACTGAGTAGCCTTTTATAGGAACTCCCATACCTGTGCATTTCAGGTTGGAGTTCCTGTAATCAGTTACTGGTCCTTTAAATCTAGGCAGCGTGTGGCCGCACATGCCTAAAGATTTGCAGCGGGCTGCTGCTGACAAACTGATCTCTACGTCTCTCCATGTGGGATGCCAAGACAGATCACTGGGGCCTATCTTCAGAGTTCTGGCAATACCTCTGCTTCAGCATCTGAAAGAGGGCCTCTGAAACCTCCTATCTGCATTGGTTCTTCCATGGAAGTTGTAGGGGGAGATGAAGATAGAGGACAAACAATAAGTTTGTGTGGTGGATTATATGTAGCAGTCTTTTCCATATGTCTCTCCCTGAGACGACGATCTATCTGGGTTGATAGAGAAATCATCTCTTCTAGAGTTTTGGTAACTCCCACTCGTGCTAGCTCATCCTTTAGGCTATTGGATTGACCCAATCGAAACTGATAAAGAAGAGCAGCCTCATTCCAGGATGTGAGGGTAGCAAGTTGGCGAAACTCAATGATATAATCCTCTACATCTTTTTTGCCTTGTTTGAGGATGCAAATTCTTGCTTGAGCAGTGGAGGTTTTATATGGCTCTTCATATTGTGTTTCTAATGTTTTCAGAAACTGATCTCAAGACTCTACGATGGGGCTATAAGAGATAAGGAGTTGATGAGCCCATACTTGAGGTTCGCCTGTAAAGAGTGAAATGACAATTTGTAGACGTATGAAGTCAGAGTGGTATATCTTGGGTTGTAGGGAGAACAATATTTGGCAAGAAGTGATAAAAGTTTGGAAGTGGGATCAATCTTCATTAAATTTTCTGGTACCTGAACCATTGATACAGGCAGGATGGATCCATGCTTTCATGTTGTTTATGCCAAATTCTGACCCTACCATCTGAATGCTGCATCTGAAATTGAGACTCATCAGACCAGGCAACATTTTTCCAATCTTCTTTTGTCCAATGTTGGTGAGCCTGTTCGTATTGTAGTCTCATTTTCCTGTTCTTAGCTGACAGGAGTGGCACCCGGTGTGGTCTTCTGCTGCTGTAGCCCATCTGCTTCGACATGTTGTGCATTCAGAGATGGTATTGTGCATACCTTGGTTGTAACGAGTGGTTATTAGAGTTACTGTTGCCTTTCTATCATCTCAAACCAGTCTGCCGATTCTCCTCTAACCTTTGACATCAACAAGGCATTGTTATCCACACAACTGAACTGCCACTTGCTAGATATTTTCTCTTTTTTGAACCATTCTCTGTAAACCCTAGAGATGGTTGTGCGTGAAAATCCCAGTAGATCAGCAATTTTTTTAATACTCAGACCAGCCCGTCTAGCACCAACAACTATGCCACGTTCAAAGTCACTTAAATACCCCTTCTTCTCCATTCTGATGCTCAGTTTGAACTTCAGCAAGTTGTCTTCGCACATCTAGATGTCTAAATGCATAGAGTTGCTGCCATGCAGGCCCGGCGCTTGCATATAGGCAATCTAGGCAACTGCCTTAGGGTATACCAGCAGTGGGGCACAAAACTGAAGAGCTCAGAGTCAGAGCAGTTTTTTTATAAAAAAAATTTTTTTACATTTTATGAGTGGCGGAACTTCTAGGGTCCAAAAGGTTGGATGATAAAACATTTGCGACCACCGGACCCTAGAGATCTGCCACTTAGGACTCCCAGCAGGCAGCACTTTCCCTGTTAGGTGCCACTGTATGTGCCAGCAGTGCAGTCAGTACGTACTACCAGTATATAAGCTCCTCCAGTCAGACCATCCGGTCCCTAAAGCGCAGCGCTCACGCCGCTCTGTCAACTCAATGTCACGCTTACTACCCAAATACCCTACCGACCCACTACTTATCCCTCTTGCCCGGCACAGTGACAGTTAGTCAGATCAGACAGTGTGTGTGTCTGCAACAGTCTGCACCGGCAGTTATTGGGGCCCACGTCTAAGTCCAAGATAGTATGTCGAGTCGACTGCCGTGTGTGGACCGTACGTGGTGTCAGAGTCCTCAATACTTCCTTGGTGGACGCTCTCCTCTGTAGCTGTGAGTACCGGTTGCGGTTGGCAGCCTTGAAGCAGAGTTTTTTTTTTAATAGATGGCATAGCTTAACAGTTTAAAGTTATATTGCAGCGCCCACAAAGACTAACCCTGATCCTAACCCTTGCACTATTGTTAGTCCTAATGCTAAGCCTTACCCTAGCTCTTTAAATATCAATACCACCAGCATGATATAGTGTGTGTATATATATAGTGTGTGTGTGTATATATATATATATATATATATATGTGTGTGTGTGTGTATTTATATATATGTATATATGTGTGTGTGTATATATAGTATGTATATATATATATATATATATATATATAGTTTGTGTGTGTATATATATAGACTTGATAAAGGAAGGAACTCTTCCAAAAGCTTGTCAATTTATAAATGTATGGTTAGTCCAATAAAAATTTATAGTGTGTGTATATATATATATATACATATATATATATAGTGTGTCTGTGTGTGAATGTACTGTATATATATATATTTTTTTTTTAAAGGGGTAATGGGAAATTATATTTTCTTTTTTTAGTACATCTTTGTAAAATTTTGTAAAAACCAGCTATGGTATGTAATGGGGGGGGGGGGGCACAAAATGTGTCCTCGCGTGTGTGGCCAAAAATCCTAGCACCGGCCCTGCTGCCATGTGATTGGCTGATTAGCAATTTGTGTTACCAAGCAATTGAACAGGTGTACCTAATAAAGTTGCCGGTGAGTGTAGATCTTGAGATATATAGACATATATATATATATATATATTCATATACATATCTCGCTATAAATAGATATATCAGTCCAAAAATCATCACATATATAGTGAAATATTTATTTATAAATAAATAGAACATATTCCGTTATGAAGATGTGTGCAGGAGCATGAACCTCAGTTGCTGGTACCCAACTTATCTCATCAGGACCATATCTTTTCCATTGGATGAAATACTCCAGTTTTCCTCTATGGATTCTGGCATTCAGAATTTCTTCAATTTCATATTCTTCTGATCCATCCACCATGACAAGTCCTGGTGTAGACAGTGTATGAGATAAAAACGGATCTGTTATTACAGGTTTAAGAAGAGAAACATGAAATACTGGATGAATATGGAAAGATAAAGGTAATTGAAGACGTATTGCTACTGGAGACATAATTTTTTCAATGGTGAAAGGTCCAATAAAATGAGGACCCAATTTCTTAGAGGGTAGAGCAAGCCAGAAGTGAGAAGTGGATAAGCCTGCAGTAACTTTTTCTTTGCAAGTGCAAATGCATTTTGAATCCCAAGTAGACATTGATCAGTGGCTGGTACCAAGCTTTGGAGAGGAGAACCAGGTAGCATAGTTGGATGATAGCCATAGATACATAAAAAGGACACATAGATGTAGACCTATGAATTTTATTGTTATAAACAAATTTAGCGAGGTATTGAACCCAGTCATCTTATAAGGTGGTGGTATAACATTGTAGGTATTGTTCAAGTGTCTAGTTAGTGCGCTCCATTTGACCATCTGTTTGGGGATGAAAGGCAGTGGATAATGCTCACTGAATATGCAGCCCCTTGAAAATCGCAGACCAAAACTTAGAGGTAAACTGGGAACCTCAATCAGAGACAATAGTTTCAGTTAAGCCTGGGAACCTCAATCAGAGACAATAGTTTCAGTTAAGCCATGTAAGTGAAAAATCTCCTGAAGGAAAATGGTAGCTGTTTGATTAGCATCAGGTACCCCTTTGGTAGCAACAAAATAGGCCATTTTAGAAAACCGGTCAACCACTACCATGATAGAAGTGTAGCCTTGAGCAGAGGGTAAATCAACAATAAAGTCTATGGCTATATCTGTCCAGGGTCTTGTAGGTACCAGGAGTGGTTGTAAAATTCCTACAGGAGCTTGTTGTGAGTCCTTATTTGTTGCACAGATAGGACATGATTGTACATAGGTTTTAACGTCTTTCTGAATACTGGACCACCAAAATTGACGAATAATCAATTCCTGAGTCTTGTGAATGCCACCATGTCCTCCTAATGGTGTATCATCGAAGAAATGTAGTACTTCGGGAACAATATTAGATGGTACTACCACTCTGTTGTTCTGGATCTGATACTCAGGATACTGTGCAGATGCTTCTGAGGAATCTAGGACAGTTTCTGATCTAGCTGTCTGTTGACGAATTGTGTCCCATAAAGAGGCTTGATTAGCTAAGAAGTGTTTAGACTGTAGAATAGTAGTATGTTCAGACTCAGGTTTCTCGACCTCTCCAATGCAAGACAGAGCATCTGCTTTACCGTTTCTGGCTATAGGATGGAACGTAACAATAAAGTGAAATCAACTAAAAAAAATGTGCCCATCATGCTTGTCTGGCTCTTAGTCGGTAGGCTGTAGGTAGCTATTCTAGATTCCCTCCAGAAGATGTCTCCATTCTTTGAATGCTGTCTTTATGGCAAGTAGCTCTCTGTCCCCAACATCATAATTTTGTTCTGCCGGGGAGAGTACTCAAGACAAGAAAGCCACCGGATGAAGATAATCCCTATTACCAGCTCTTTGTGATAGCACTGCCCCATAGCAGTTTCAGAAGCATCAACCTCAACATAAAAAGGTTGTCATGGTTCAGGCATGATTAAGATAGGTGAAGAGGTAAAAAATTGTTTTAGCTGTTCAAAGGCCAATTGAGCTTTGTTAGTCCAATGAAATTGAACCATCTTTTTGGTAAGAGCAGTTATTGGTTGGATATAAACCTTCTATAAAAGTTTGCAAAACCCACAAAGCATTGTATGGCCTTCTAACTATATGTAATGGGCCAGTTGATTATAGCTTTGAACTTTTTGGAGCCCATACTTATCTTTCCAGGTGTTAAAATAAAGCTTAGGAATTCAAGTGATGTAGTGTTGAAGATACATTATTCAAGCTTTGCATATAGATTATTCCTTCTTAAGTGAGATATTACTGTGGTGACATGTTCATGGTGTTGTGATTCAGAAAAGGAGAAAATTAGTATGTCATCAAGGTAGGCTACCACAAAGATATCCAGGATGTCATGAAAGATGACATTGACCAACCGCTGAACCGCTGAAAGGTAGCAGGGGCATTGCATAAGCTGAAAGGCATCACAGTATACTCATAATGTCCATAAAGTGAACAAAAAGCGGTTTTCCACTCTTCTTACTCTATCAAGATTGTAGGTACCTAATAGGTCAATCTTGCTAAAGATGACTGCTGATTTCAGTCTATCCATTAGCTCTGGGATGAGCAGTAAGGGGTATTTGTTTTTGATGGTAATGGAGTTGAGCTCCCTGTAATCAATGCAGGGGTGAAGTCCTCTGGTTTTTTTGCTAACGAAGAATACGCCAGCTCCGGCAGGAGATTTGGATGGCTTGAGAAACCCTTTCTGAAGATTTTCTTGAACATATTCTTTTAAAATGTTTAACTCTGGCTCAGACAATGGATAAATAGGTCCAAAGGGAATTGGAGGACCTGGAAGAAGATTTATGGGGCAATCATACTCCCTGTGTGGAGGAAGGATATCTGTTCCTTTCTTTTCAAATAAATCACATAATTCTTTTTACATGTCAGGTATTTGAACAGAGGTATTGTCAGAAGTCTGGGTTTGAAGGGTAGCATTGATGGAGGTTTTTAAACAAGTCTTGATACAAAAGGATGAATGGAAACTTACGGACCCAGTCTCCCAATTGATTGCAGGGTTATGCTTACGCAACCATGGCAGTGTGAGTACAATGGAAACACTGGTGATGTTGCCAAATCAAAGATTAGCTTTTCTTGATGTCCAGACCCAATTAGGATAGATAAGGGGTTGGTTTCTTCTCTGATAGGGCCAGTCTTTAGAGGTGAACCATTAATTAGTTGTATGTAAATGGATATCTTTTTAGGAACACTGGGTGTCTAAAGCCTTTGGGCTAATTGAATGTCCATAAAGCAACCACTAGTGACTTAATCAATCATAGCAGGTAAATTACTGGAATTCTTGTCCCACTGTGAGAGATATGGACAAATGAGCTTATGAGGCCGAATTATCAAAGGTCTTGCGGATCTGATCCGACAGTGCGGATAAGGTCCGCAAGACCTCGCTGAATGTGGAGAGCAATATGCTCTCCATATTCAGCATTGCACCAGCAGCTCACAAGAGCTGCTAGTGCAACGCCGCCCCCTGCAGACTCCCTTCCAATCAGCTGCCAGCAGGGGGTGTTAGACCGCTGCTTCATAAGTGCTGTTTCTGGAGAGTCTGAAGACTTGCCACAAAACACGGGCCCACAAGCTCCATACGGAGCTTGATAAATGAATACCTTGGTACATGATTAAAAGAAAGTAGAGGAGTAGGTTGCTTACCCCTAATGGTTTTAAGTTTCACGGTACAGTCTCAGACTAGATGTCCAGGTTTTCCACAATATAAAGAGATATGTAATGATCTTCTTTTTTGCTTTTCAGCATCTGAAAGGGGGCCTCTGAAACCTTCTATCTTTATTGGTTCTTCCATGGAAGTTGTAGGGGGAGATGAAGATAGAGGACAAACAATAAGTTTGTGTGGTGGAATATATGTAGCAGTCTTCTCAATACGTCACTCCCTGAGACGACAATCTATCTGGGTTGATAGAGAAATCATGTAGGTGTTGGGTGGCGCAAAAAAAGCATTTTTGCGCCACCCAACACCTACATATTTTCTTTTTTTAAAAAACTTTTGGGATATAAGTTTTTTCCGGGTGTGCAGTTTTCCCCACCGCCTTACAGTCTAACCCATATTTGTAAACTACTATTGATAGAGAAATCATCTCTTCTAGAGTTTTGGTAACTCCCACTCATGCTAGCTCGTCCTTTAGGCTATTGGATAGACCCAATCGAAACTGATCAAGAAGAGCAGCCTCATTCCAGGATGTGAGGGTAGAAAGTTGGCAAAACTGATATAATCCTCTACATCTTTTTTGCCTTGTTTGAGGATGCAAATTCTTGCTTGAGCAATGGAGGTTTTATATGGCTCTTCATATTGTGTTTCTAATGTTTTCAGAAACTGATCTCAAGACTCTACGATGGGGCTATAAGAGACAAGGAGTTGATGAGCCCATACTTGAGGTTCGCCTGTAAAGAGTGGAATGACAGTTTGTACATGTATGAAGTTAGAGTGGTATATCTTGGGTTGTAGGGAGAACAATATTTGGCAAGAAGTGATAAAAGTTCGGAAGTGGGATCAATCTCCATTAAATTTTTCTGGTACCTGAACCATTGATACAGGCAGGATGGATCCATGCTTTCATGTTGTTTATGCCAAATTCTGACCCTACCATCTGAATGTTGTAGCTGAAATTGAGACTCATCAGACCAGGCAACATTTTTCCAATCTTCTATTGTCCAATGTTGGTGAGCCTGTTCGAATTGTAGTCTCATTTTCCTGTTCTTAGCTGACAGGAGTGGCACCCGGTGTGGTCTTCTGCTGCTGTAGCCCATGTGCTTCAAGGTTCGACATGTTGTGCATTCAGAGATGGTATTGTGCATACCTTGGTTGTAACGAGTGGTTATTGGAGTTACTGTTGCCTTTCTATCATCTCAAACCAGTCTGCCGATTCTCCTCTAACCTCTGACATCAACAAGGCATTATCATCCACACAACTGCCGCTTGCTAGATATTTTCTCTTTTTTGAACCATTCTCTGTAAACCCTAGAGATGGTTGTGCATGAAAATCCCAGTAGATCAGCAGTTTTTTAAATACTCAGACCAGCCCGTCTGGCACCAACAACTATGCCACGTTCATCTTCGCCACAGCTAGATGTCTAAATGCATTGAGTTGCTGCCATGCAGGCCCGGCGCTTGCATATAGGCAATCTAGGCAACCACCTTAGGGTGCACCAGCAGTGGGGCGCAAAACTGAAGAGCTCAGAGTCAGAGCAGTTTTTTTATAAAATTTTTTTTTTTACATTTTATGAGTGGCAGAACTTCCAGGTTCCAAAAGGTTGGATGATAAAACATTTGCGACCACCGGACCCTGGAGATTCGCCACTTAGGACTCCTAGCAGGCAGCACTTTCCCTGTTAGGTGCCACTGTATGTGCCAGCAGTGCAGTCAGTACGTACTACCGGTATATAAGCTCCTCCTCCAGTCAGACCATCCGGTCCCTAAAGTGCGGCGCTCACGCCGCTCTGTCAACTCAGTCTCAAGCTTACTACCCAAATACCCTACCGACCCATCACTTATCCCTCTTGCCCGGCACAGAGACAGTTAGTCAGATCAGACAGTGTGTGTGTCTGCAACAGTCTGGACCGGCGGTTATTGGGGCCCACTGCTAAGTTCAAGATAGCATATCGAGTCGACTGCCATGTGTGGACCGTACGTGGTATGTGTGTCACCCTGACCCGCTCTCCTCTGGCCCTCCGCAGAGTCCTCAATACTTCCTTGGTGGGCGCTCTCCTCTGTAGCTGTGAGTACCGGGTTGCGGCTGGCAGCCTGGAAGCAGAGTTTTTTTTTTTAATAGATGGGATAGCTTAGCAGTTTACAGTTATATTGCAGCGCCCACAAAAACTAACCCTGATCCTAACCCTTGCACTATTGTTAGTCGTAATGCTAAGCCTTACCCTAGCTCTTTAAATATCAATACCACCAGCATGATATAGTGTGTGTGTGTATATATATATATATATATATATGTGTGTGTCTATTTTTATATATGTATATATGTGTGTGTATATATAGCGTATATATATATATATATATATATATATATATAGTGTGTGTGTGTATATATATATATATATATATATATATATATATATATATATATATATATATAGGTAATGGGAAATTATATTTTCTTTTTTTAGTACATCTTTGTAAAATTTTGTAAAAAAAGAGCTATGGTATGTAATGGGGGGGGGGGCACAAAATGTGTCCTCGCCTGTGTGGCCAAAAATCCTAGCACCGGCCCTGCTGCCATGTGATTGGCTGATTAGCAATTTGTGTTACCAAGCAATTGAACAGGTGTACCTAATAAAGTTGCCGTGAGTGTAGATCTTGAGATATATAAACATATATATATTCATATATATATATATGGCTATAAATAGATATATCAGTCCAAAAATCATCACATATATAGTGAAATATTTATTTATAAATAAATAGAACATATTCTGTTACGAAGACATTCTCACATTATTAAATATTCGCAATTACATGTACACTTTTTAAAGAGAAAATGTCATGAGCTTTGCGCAACAGATTAGGGTTTAGTGTGTTTTTTTTTTTCTATTTATCTTCTCCATTGACTTCTATGGGGAAATATGTGACCACGCACGTGATTTTGCTGTTTGAATAACGCGGTTATTTTAAGTTATTTTGCATGCAAAAAAGCCATAATATGTGCAGTGTTTTTACAACTGATTTTGCTGCGCGACCTGTAATCTTGCCCAAAGTAATTAATGGAACAAATATCCAAATACGGAATTCCAAAATCCAAACTTATTCTGAAATCCAAACTTTCTAATTAATACTTTTCTAAAAATAAAACGGTAAAAAATTACTTTTTTCCCACTTGTAAGTCACATCTTTCTGATGGTACTATGTATACAAAAGTATTAAAAATTATATAAAACTACCTTGATCTTGCCTACATTCCATAAGTATTGTTGTTTACACTTGGTTCTGTCCCATTTTAAAGATGCAAATTATCCTATATCTAAACTATCCCAAATCCCAAACCTTTCCCGGTCCCAAGAAGTTTGGATAAAGGGGGGTGGGAAGGGGAGGGGTGGGTCCCTACACTATGGAAAATCAGTAGAAGGTAGAGGGAGGGATAGTGCATATACCACCAACATAAATATAGGGGGAGGGGAGGGTGACCCTACACTATGAAACATATGTTTTGAAGGGAGAAAGAAGGATGGGGCCTACATGATCAATATAAATATAGGGGCGAGGGAGACCCTATGCTACAGAAAGCAAGTGATCACATACAGTGGGGGGTGGGAAAGGTCATTAAGTAATCAAAAATATCAGTTGGAGGGGGTCACTACACTACTACTGATCTCATGAGCAAGATATCAAATCTTACACAGTTTCCTCCACTTAAAGGATAACACCCAGGCTCAACCTTTGACTGACCCAAATAATGACAAATTATATAAAATATCATTATAATTATATCTCATTGTTGTTTATTTTAACAAATTCATTACTGAAGTGTATACCTAATCCAAATAATATTTGTATTGATGATGAGTACCTAATGCTTTTCAAAGGTAGATTACAATTTAAACAATATACCCCTCCAAAAGGTCATGCTATGGTATTACATTTTATAAACTGTGTGGGTTCCATAGGCTACATACAAAATTAGTATATGAAGGTAAAGATTGCCAATTAGATCCATATGGCTGCCCACCTTACCGTACAACAAGTGAGAACATTGTCTGGGACCTCATTCATTCCTTATTAGGATATGGGTACCATCTTTATGTTGATAATTATAAGACTAGTATACCCCTTTCAAAATGTTATATTTCTTTGACACCATAGCCTGTGGAACAATTAAAAAAATTGTAAAGGTTTCCCACAGTAATTAGTCTCTAAGAAGCAAAAGGCAGGAGAAACAGCTATGCTACGGAGTGAAGAACCCCTAGCAGTTAAATTTAGTGACAGAAAAGCTGTGTATATCTTAACAATTATACACAAAAAGGGGACCAAGAGAGTTACTTTCAGAGGTGAAATGGGACAACAAATACATGTGTGGAGACCTCCATGGATAGATAATGAAGCATTATCTTGCCGCAAGAAAAAACTAGATCTTGTATAAAAAGCGTGCTGTCCATATGATTCAGATGGCACTTTTTAATTCTTACATCTTGTACAAATCCTCTAAATCTGGCAAAAAAAAATATTTTTCCTAAATTATCAAACAGAGGTGATTACAAGCATTTTATTTGAAAATATAGAAATGCCCCAAAACCTTCAACGTGACAACATAGCTAGACTAACTGGCAAACATTTCCCCAGTTCTATCCCCCTACAGCAAAGAAGGCCTAGTTCTAAAAATGCTGCAAAGTTTGCTAAAAAAGGGGAGTGAGGAAAGATTCACCTTTTCACTGTATGACATGCCCATCAACACCTGGTTTATGCATCCAAAATTGCTTGGAAATTTTTCATACAGTTGAAAAATACTGGTAAAAATGCAGTTTATGAATAATTTGAGAATCCCAAAACTTGTGTATTTTATTTTTCATTAAATTATAAAACTATAAATAAGGATATCTTGTGGCATAAAAATCATCTAAATTAATACAGGCAGTTATGCCAAAGCAAACAAGTTACTAACCCATTGCCCAAACATTAAAATTCCCTTTAAGAACTGTAGTGCATAGCTACAATAAGCGGCCTTCTATAACCCTTTGTCCATACATATCTAAAAATCCCCTTTCAGAACCGTGATGCACAGCTGCTATTTGCGACCTTCTATGACCCTTTGCTGAAACATATCTAAAACTCCCCTTTTGGAACTGTGGTACCAAATGGACCATGGACCCTTTGCCATAATGTGTCTAAAATCCTCTTTTTAAATTGTAATTCACAGCTGTAATTAGCGGCCTTCTAATTACCAAAACCAATGACAAGCTCATACATGTCCATGAGAAACCGAAAGTTCATGAAAAAGTTGCTTTTCCCCCCTCTAAATTATTGCATTAGGCATTTATCTATCTGTTAGCTGTTTGCATGGAATATACCAAAATGGTCCTAGATCAATATCTTGGTTTGTCTACTCTTAAAATATATAAAGTTTATTTGGGCAGTCATGCAATAACAAATAAACTATTAACCATTTGCAGAAATACATCTAAAAATCCCCTTTAAGAACTGTAATACCAAATGGGCCCTGGACACATTGCCAAACATGTCTAAAATCCCCTTTCAGTACTGTGATTCACAGCTGCAATTAGCGGCCTTCTAATTATCAAAACCAATCACAAGCCCATACATGTCTGCTATATTTGAGCAAAGTAGACCCCAGGGAAGCTCTCACAACCATTTGTCTTATGACTGCAGAAGTTATGTGTAAATAATTTCAGTGAGAAACCCAAAGTTTGTGAAAAAGTTTTTTTATATGATCGCTTTTGGTACACATCTGACTGCAAACTGGTCACATGAAATATGCCAAAATGGGCCTAGATTAATACCTTGGGTTATCTAATTTAAAAATATATATTTATATATCTATATATATCTATATCTATATATAGTTTTCGGGGTAAATTTTGAGAATTCCAGCCATTGTGTCATAATTTGTTTATAAAATACACTTTCTGAAGTGTGGTGCGCAGGTGCAATTAGCAGCCTACTGATTACTGAAAGGAATGGTAAATCCCTAAATGTCTGCTAATTCTGAACATAGGGGATCCAAAGGAAGCCTTTTCAGCTATTTGTATTATGACTGCACAAGTTATGTGAAAATAATTTTAGTGAGAGACCAAAGTTTGTGAAAAAGTGATTTATTTTACATGATTGCAATTGGAACACATCTGACTGCTGGTTGCATGAAATATGCCAAAATGGGACTAGATCAATACCTTGGTTGTCTGCTTTATATAGTTTTTGAAGACTATTTTGAGAATTCCAGCCGTTATGTCTTTCCAAGTGGGCCATGCACTCTTTGCCATAACATGTCTAAACATTCTCTTCCAGAAGTGTTGTGTGCAGGAGCAATTAGTGACATTTTGATCACCAGAAGTAATGGTAAAACCATAAATGTCTTCTAATTGTGTACACAGGGGATCATAGAGAAGCTTTTCCAACCATTTGTCTTATGACTGAACAATAATTTCAGTGAGAACCCCAAAGTTTGCGCTATTTAGTTCTTACACTAGAGCGCTAATTGCGATATGTGATGACCAGGGTTAACCAACCCTGCACCAGTTACCTGTTTGGCACAGAAAGGGTTAACAGACCCTTTCACGTTCACTAATCTGTCACAGTCTAGCCACTCCAGGCAAGCCTGTGACTTAGTTCAGTGGGTGCAAGGGTTAACAACACTCTCTAGTCTTTCCTAGACTTAGAAAAATGCCACAAACTCCTATTTTCTGACACCCAAACCAAACTAAATAAGCTGCCACCACTTAAAATTTATTGATGGGGAATCCTAAGGAAAACCCTAGACTTACACATTAACTCTCAGAATGCAATTTAGCAAAAAATAACCTAAAATCACAGCACTAATACTACCAGTCTCTTTTAGTAACATGGTTCAGATAATAGACAAAGCTTAATAAATGAATGTTTATTATGCCAAAAATTAGCACTATGCATTATCAATAAAAAGATGTTAACAAATAGAAATGTACACAAGCAAACAGTTTTAAAATAAAAAGGAGAAATAACAGAAAACCTTATACTTTCCTAGCTTAGGTATCTGCGCCAGAGAGAGGGCAGGAAACGGGTCACTCACACTGCAGTATACATCTTCCCATGAAGAATGAACACTTGAATTATAAAACACAAAATTCTTATACATTTTTCCATGAAATGACCCACCCTCTTTTCAGAGGGCTAGGAAACCCCTCTCTTTTGCCAGAAATATCCACTCCCTCTCTTTTACCACAGGTAATAAAATTCTAGAGTCTTTGCCTGATATTATGGAACACCTTAGAATTTCTGGTATGTACATCTCTTCCATATACACAGAAAGGCAATCCCTTAGTTATGTTGTGATGATAATTTTGATACCAAACACCATATATCTTGCATTCTTTATGTTTCTGAGGCATTATTACTTATAAAAGCACTAATTTGCAAGTTTGGCTGTCCTATTAAAGACCCCAGTGTAGTTCCTGGATATAGTCTCTGTGTTCCATCATTCCCTGTTCTGAAAGGTTGGGGTAATAAAATGACCATTTAGACAATAAAGTTCTCTTCTGTGTATCTTACAAAGTATTTATGAGGGTCCTGGCATATCAAAGGGAAATTACACCACACATAAACACAGCAACACAGTTCTTCTTAATAAAAAAACCCTGAATGTTTTCTAGCATACAGGCTAAAGAAAATTAACCCTATAGCATCTAAATCATGAGGTATTTATGACACAATAGAATTAAAGTGCAAACAGCTTACTTCTAATGCAATTAGAAAATCATGCGGGCAATAACCTATTCCCCCATAGAAGTCAATGGAGAAAAAAAGTGGGGAATAACTAACACTCTTGCGCTAACCCAAGTGCATATTCACATATGCGCACACCCAATTGCATATTCACATATACACAAACCCAATCGCATATTCACATATGTGCACACCCAGTTGCATATTCACATATGCCCAAACTCAATCGCATATCCACATATGTGCACACCCAATTGCATATTTCACATTCCATTTTCTTCCCATAGAAGAATATGTTCTATTTATTCATAAATAAATATTTCTAAATATATCTGATGGAACCTCTCCTTTAATGATGCATTTTGCACACAACAGAATCCCTACCTTCATCAAGTAGAAACCATTAATGTTTCTCACTATTTCATAACACAGAAACATTTGAGAGGTTCTTAAGAAAGAATAATTATAACCCCACAAAAGAGGTGGATTAAGAGGCCATGGTAGTTACTATACTATCTGAACAGCAGAATGAACTGCATCTTTACTAGTCTGTTACTTTGTAGTGTTTTTGTCATATTACTTACTGATCTGTGAATACAATTGTAATGCTTATATTATAGGAGCAGGAGAGTGATAGGTGCTAGCTTTCTGCAGAACAGTTTAAAATTCTAAAGTTTACTGTGTGGAATCAATACAATAATTGTTTAGCATAGAACCAGACACAGCAGCTATGCTGGATTTAAACATTTAATTAAAATTTCCACTAAAAGTAGCAAATTTGGATATGTCTGCAACTAGAAAACCTGCAGATTTATTAACCATTCATTAAAGTCGGTGACTTAGGTTAACCACATATCTTAAAATCCCTTTTTCAACCTCACAAATGCACTATTTTCAAAATTGTAAGTTTCTTTTAAAGCACACTATTGCAGGGTTCTTTAGACCATGGGTCAAGGACCCATTACTGGGTCACAACACCATGTTTACTAGATCGGGACATGTGTGTGTATTGTAGGAGAGTGTGTGTGGTGTGTGTGTGTGTTCAGTGGCGTCACTAGGGTTGGTGTCACCCGGTGCAGTAAGTTATGGTGTCACCCCCCCCCAGAAAGCAGACACACACAAAAACACAGGCAAACACACATACAAACACTCAGACACACTTAAAACATACTCAGATGCACACACAAACACTCGGAAACACACTCAGACACACACACACACACACACACAAAAACTCAGACACACACATACAAAATATGTAAACTGCAATGCATTAATTATAAAGCTCATGCCTAGAGCTGCTCCCTGGCTCAGCAGAGCATCAAATGAAAGATAAACAGAGCACTCTAAAAATAAATCACTAAAGAAAAGTTTTAGGTGCAAACTATGAAAATTCTGCTCTCTGACTCTGTTCCAAGTCTGTCAGTGCACAGCCCCGGGCCGCGTGCCTACCGCCCGCCCTCCTACCTGTTCAGTGTGCACTTAGTGTACCATAACCGTAATGGTCTGGTGGGTATCATACGTGGCTCCTTCACTTTAAAGACAGTGTCAAACAGTCATGCGGTCAGGTGCCAGGCATCCCCTCATGATTTGCCAGTTCCCGTTTAGAGAGACAGCACAGCAGTGAGTGACTCCACTGCTCCACATGTCACTGAGCAGTGAGCACAGATAGGCAGGCAGGTTTAGGCTAGCAGCGCAACTTTGCAAGCCCCACGGCATGCTCCACAACATTCATAGCGAAATTGGGCAGGGGAGAAGCAAAGTACAAACAAGCAAAAGCAGCCGGGAAAACTATTTGTTGAAATTGCAGCACTGGCTCAAGGGGCAAAAAAATTGTGTGTCTACATCTTCCCCAGTCCCACCAAAGTTCACAAATGCCAGCCCCTCTAATAAAAAAAAATCTATGCATCTCAACATTGTATTTCTTTGAATTTCAATAAAATTGTGTTGTTTGAGAGTGTGTGTGGTTTGTGTATTTTATATGAGATTGTGTGTTTGTGTTCTATGAGAGTGTGTGTGTGTTATATGACAGTGTGTGTATGTTGTATGAGAGTGTGTGTGGTGTGTTTATGTGTTTGATGTATGAGAGTGGGTGTGTTATATGAGAGTGTGTGTAGTGTGTGTGTATTGTATGAGAGAATGTGTGGTGGGTGGGTGTTGTATGAGAGTGGTTGTGTTATATGAGAGTATGTGTGTGTTGTATGAGTGTGTGTCGTGTTTGTGTGTGTATTCTATGAGAGTGTATGTGGTGTGTGTGTATGTGTTTTATGAGAGTGTGTGGTGTGTGTCTTGTATGTGAGTGTGTCTTGTGTGTGTGTATTGTATGAGAGTGGTTGTGTTATATGAGAGCGTGTGTGTTGTATGAAAGTGTGTGTCGTGTTTGTGTATGTATTGTATGAGATTGTGTGTGGTGTGTGTGTATGTGTATTTGTTGTATTAGAGTGTGTGGTGTGTGTGTGTTGTATGAGAGTGGTTGTGTTGTATGAGAGTGTCTGTCATTTGTGTGTGTGTGTATTGTATGAGAGTGTGTGTGGGTGTTGTATGGAGTGGTTGTGTTATATGAGAGTGTGTTTGTGTTGTATGAGAGTGTGTGTCGTGTTTGTGTGTGTATTCTATGATAGTGTGTGTGTATATGTTGTATAAGAGTGTGTGATGTGTGTGTGTTGAATGAGAGTGTGTGGTGTAGTTGTGTTATATGAGTGTGTGTGTGTTGTATGAGAGTGTCTGACATTTGTGTGTGTGTGTATTGTATGAGAGTGTGTGTGGGTGTTGTATGAGAGTGTGTGGTGTGTGTATTGTATGAGAGTGTGTGTGTTATTACCTATACAACACTTTCAAATTTGACTACAATTGGGAATAAAATTTGCACACATTTTAGTCACTTTGCAAAAAATTGCAGCTATCTTGTTTTATATTGCTTCAGATATTTCCAGACCAAGCATAAAAATAGGCTTGTGGAAGTATGTGGTATAATTGCACTGGGTATTGGAAAAAAGATTGAAGAACCCTGCTCTATTGAATGCATTGGAAAAATTTTCACTATTTTCATGTTGCTTTACTTCTTTCTATTTTACTTATTTGTTGTGCAAAGCAGCTAAAGGATTAAAATATATTTAAATAATAATTCCGCAAGGAAACAGTTATATTTCATGAATTGTTTACATTAATGTATGATTAATAAGATTTCATTTTAAAAACAGTTTTTTTCTGTCATGAGAATTGTATAATATGCTTGTAGGGTGTGCCACTGTCTATGTCTAATAATAGAGCTGTGGGAGTTTTCTTATCAGCCATTGAGCTTTCTGTCCCTAGGGATAATTTGTATACAAGCAAGTACTTCCTCTTAGTTTCAAAAGCAGTTCAAACTACTTAAATATATTTATTATTGCTATAAGTAGTAGTATGTTAGGCATAATATAATTGTTTAGGTTATTGTACCTTTAAGCTTCCAAAAGACTAAGAAGACTCCCACGAGAATGTGGATATCTCCTGTAAGTATGCACATGTAAGCACTCTTAGCCTAGACTCTGAGGCGATTTATTCAGACCGGGTAGAAAATAAAATATAACTTTTATTATGAATTGCTCTTAAAATAAGGGTAACACACAAATTAAAATCAACACTAGCACTATCATGCAATCAGACAATATATATTCACTCGATGGAGGGCTGTGATATACGTGGCCTATAGTGAATGAATATGGGCCCCCCAAAAAATTTAATGCTATAATTACTGAGCTATACTAGAAATGGTGGGTCCCACAATGCTGAGTATGTTTAATCTATCATAACATACACATTCTGTAAGAATATAGGGATACCCTGTTAATCTTAGTATATGTGATGTGAGCCAGGAATTATTCCTCTTATCCCTGCATGCTTATAACAACTGGTAGCTGCTGTTCAATCTAGTTAAGACAAAACAGTTCACGCTTGTTGAATAATATGTGTGAATTCGTTAAAGAGCTGTATTGTTTGATTCTCTAGAGTTGCCTCTGTGTGACTGTATAGAGTCACTGTTTATAATATGAATAAACGTTAAGTTTGAAGGAGATTTGGTTCTAACGCAACTCTGGTATTATGTAATTTCTTTAACAGTTGTCAGTGTAATTCTGTTTGTACAATATAATCTCTGTGTACCTCCAGTTTATATAAATATGAGGGTTGCCTGAGATCCACAGTGCGCTACAAATACTGTTGTATTAGTGATACTTGTGACTCAAACTTACAATCTAATTTGTTAGGAGACAACACCTTCTCTATGATTCCTAAATAAATCACTATTTAAATTCTGATATATGTGCGCTACAGACTTACAATTTAAATGCCAGTATCTTGGTTTGAGACAACAAAATCTCTGTGTTGCCTGTATCAATATAAATTGCGTTTGGCTCTGTATGCGTTGCAGCCAAATAACCCCCAGTTAGGAAGTGTCTTAATTCAAGGGAAACATTATCTCTGTGTTGCCACTGTGTATCAAAATTACATTTGTCTCTGTTTCTGCTATTCACAGAGCCTGCCACTAGTATCTCAGTTGATATCTTTAACACTTATAATTGCGCTTTATAAGCGCTTAAGTGCCGCGAATATTCTCTGGTCTCTGGCACTGTCAAAGAATAGATATATTGGTAAATATCTTTGTTGTTATAACATTAACTCTGGCTAAGTCTGGCACAACCCAGACTAATCAACAATTTAACTAAGTATAGCTATTAGGTCTTGGTGTCTAGATTAACATATAGTGCTAGGCAGTTAAAAGTAGAGCGCCCAAACGCTCACATAGACTCCTGACTAGTTTCGCCCTACCGGGCTTTGTCAAAGGCGGCGAGCCGCCGTTCGTTTGGGGGTATATACCGGTTAAACCGGAAGTCCCGCCTTCCTCCTTTTTTAGTTTGCTTAGCGATTGGACAAAATCTGTTGATTGACAGCTTGTGTTCCAATCTGATGATACTATTGGTGGTTTATGTATAATGCTGGGGTTTAGCGAGCTGTCACTATATTGAGTGTATATTCTCTCAAATTTCTCAAGGGTTTTTTGACTGATCATCTGAGTTTGACATATTAATACTAGTCAAGTTGTTTTGAAGAGTGTTTTCTTATGACTAAAATTATTTTCTTGTTGTTTATCTGGCTTAATGTTCTTAACATACTTGGTAACCTTTATTATTTTACATTGAATAGTAACCTGTCAGACATTAAGGTACACTGTTATGATGTATTTGATAGATACTCTACGTAACAATATGTATATATGAACGTGATATTTAAATCTAAATGTGAATGATCATTGGATCACTGTGGGTGTATTAGTGACACTTAAAAATCCCTATTACTCCTGTGTGTGACTTTTATTATTGTTAAAACTATGCTTGTGTGTTCAATGTGATGTATGTTTGTGACAATCTTGTTCTTACTTTAATCTGATGCTTATTGCTATTGCAAATGTGGCAGTTTTATATTAAAACTAGCAATATATCTGTGCTGTTTAAGTGTATATTTGAAGTTATACTTTTATATGTATATGATGTTTTTGGTGAAATCGAACAAAAATATAGTGAACATGTGACTTTGAATACATTTAGTGCTTCTGCAATCTGTATGATTGAAATTGTGGAAACGGGTGAAAATTAATTGTTATATTCCAATGACAAATTTGATGTCTTCTTCGTGCTCTCGTTCATTGTTTTTTTATTTTTTTAAAACATTGTTTTTATTATTTTTTTATTTTATTTTTTATTTTTTATGTCATGTATTCAGATTCCACATTATGATGTACTTGTAATAATTCTTCAGTCAAGTGGATTGTACCCATACTAGTATATACAGAGTTTCTATATCACTCTATGCTGTTGAACATGTACTGTTTACAGAAAAATATAATAGTTATTCTGTTCAGGAGCACGTAAATGTGGCAACTGTAGCACATGCAAATACATGCGCAGCACTGATACCATCACAGATAGGTTTGGCAAGAATCACAACATCAAAAGATACATAAGTTGTAATACAGAGAGTGTAATCTACGTATTATACTGTACATGCAATTTGTACTATGTAGGAATGACCTCGAGGAAACTGCATCTGAGACTAATGGAACACTTAAGGAATATTAAAAACGCAGCGAAAGATAAGGAAGAAATGAAATCCATAACTAGTGTAGCTGCACATTTCTTAAAATTCCATAATTCGAATCAAAATGACCTACAATGCTGGGGTATAGAAAAAGTGAGTTTAGGAATGAGAGGAGGAAACTTAGAAACAGCTTTATTAAAAGCCGAAAGCCGGTGGATTTATCTATTGAACACAGTTCAACCACATGGGCTAAATGAACAGAATAACTATTATATTTTTCTGTAAACAGTACATGTTCAACAGCATAGAGTGATATAGAAACTCTGTATATACTAGTATGGGTACAATCCACTTGACTGAAGAATTATTACAAGTACATCATAATGTGGAATCTGAATACATGACATAAAAAAATAAAAAAAAAATAAAAAAATAATAAAAACAATGTTTTAAAAAAATAAAAAAACAATGAACGAGAGCACGAAGAAGACATCAAATTTGTCATTGGAATATAACAATTAATTTTCACCCGTTTCCACAATTTCAATCATACAGATTGCAGAAGCACTAAATGTATTCAAAGTCACATGTTCACTATATTTTTGTTCGATTTCACCAAAAACATCATATACATATAAAAGTATAACTTCAAATATACACTTAAACAGCACAGATATATTGCTAGTTTTAATATAAAACTGCCACATTTGTAATAGCAATAAGTGTCACTAATACACCCACAGTGATCCAATGATCATTCACATTTAGATTTAAATATCACGTTCATATATACATATTGTTACGTAGAGTATCTATCAAATACATCATAACAGTGTACCTTAATGTCTGACAGGTTACTATTCAATGTAAAATAATAAAGGTTACCAAGTATGTTAAGAACATAAAGCCAGATAAACAACAAGAAAATAATTTTAGTCATAAGAAAACACTCTTCAAAACAACTTGACTAGTATTAATATGTCAAACTCAGATGATCAGTCAAAAAACCCTTGAGAAATTTGAGAGAATATACACTCAATATAGTGACAGCTCGCTAAACCCCAGC
This sequence comes from Bombina bombina, assembly GCF_027579735.1. Taxonomy (NCBI): domain Eukaryota; kingdom Metazoa; phylum Chordata; class Amphibia; order Anura; family Bombinatoridae; genus Bombina; species Bombina bombina. The sequence continues at coordinate 244,592,351 of NC_069501.1, forward strand.
ATTATACATAAACCACCAATAGTATCATCAGATTGGAACACAAGCTGTCAATCAACAGATTTTGTCCAATCGCTAAGCAAACTAAAAAAGGAGGAAGGCGGGACTTCCGGTTTAACCGGTATATACCCCCAAACGAACGGCGGCTCGCCACCTTTGACAAAGCCCGGTAGGGCGAAACTAGTCAGGAGTCTATGTGAGCGTTTGGGCGCTCTACTTTTAACTGCCTAGCACTATATGTTAATCTAGACACCAAGACCTAATAGCTATACTTAGTTAAATTGTTGATTAGTCTGGGTTGTGCCAGACTTAGCCAGAGTTAATGTTATAACAACAAAGATATTTACCAATATATCTATTCTTTGACAGTGCCAGAGACCAGAGAATATTCGCGGCACTTAAGCGCTTATAAAGCGCAATTATAAGTGTTAAAGATATCAACTGAGATACTAGTGGCAGGCTCTGTGAATAGCAGAAACAGAGACAAATGTAATTTTGATACACAGTGGCAACACAGAGATAATGTTTCCCTTGAATTAAGACACTTCCTAACTGGGGGTTATTTGGCTGCAACGCATACAGAGCCAAACGCAATTTATATTGATACAGGCAACACAGAGATTTTGTTGTCTCAAACCAAGATACTGGCATTTAAATTGTAAGTCTGTAGCGCACATATATCAGAATTTAAATAGTGATTTATTTAGGAATCATAGAGAAGGTGTTGTCTCCTAACAAATTAGATTGTAAGTTTGAGTCACAAGTATCACTAATACAACAGTATTTGTAGCGCACTGTGGATCTCAGGCAACCCTCATATTTATATAAACTGGAGGTACACAGAGATTATATTGTACAAACAGAATTACACTGACAACTGTTAAAGAAATTACATAATACCAGAGTTGCGTTAGAACCAAATCTCCTTCAAACTTAACGTTTATTCATATTATAAACAGTGACTCTATACAGTCACACAGAGGCAACTCTAGAGAATCAAACAATACAGCTCTTTAACGAATTCACACATATTATTCAACAAGCGTGAACTGTTTTGTCTTAACTAGATTGAACAGCAGCTACCAGTTGTTATAAGCATGCAGGGATAAGAGGAATAATTCCTGGCTCACATCACATATACTAAGATTAACAGGGTATCCCTATATTCTTACAGAATGTGTATGTTATGATAGATTAAACATACTCAGCATTGTGGGACCCACCATTTCTAGTATAGCTCAGTAATTATAGCATTAAATTTTTTTGGGGGCCCATATTCATTCACTATAGGCCACGTATATCACAGCCCTCCATCGAGTGAATATATATTGTCTGATTGCATGATAGTGCTAGTGTTGATTTTAATTTGTGATCCAATCAGCCAATCAGATTGAGCTCGCATTCTATTGGCTGATCGGAACAGCCAATAGAATGCAAGCTCAATCTGATTGGCTGATTGGATCAGCCAATCGGATTGAACTTGATTCTGATTGGCTGATTCCATCAGCCAATTAGAATATTCCTACCTTAATTCCGATTGGCAGATAGAATCCTATCAGCCAATCGGAATTCGAGGGACGCCATCTTGGATGACGTCCCTTAAAGGAACCGTCATTCGGCTAGTAGGCGTCGGGAGAAGAGGATGTTTCGCGTCGGAGGTCTGCAAGATGGATCCGGAAGAAAGAAGATTGAAGATGCCGTTGATAGAAGACTTCATCCGGATCATGGACCTCTTCAGCTCCCGCTTGGATGAAGACTTCATCCGGATCATGGACCTCTTCAGCTCCCGCTTGGATGAAGACTTCAGCCGGATAATGGACCTCTTCAGCCCCCCGCTTGGGCTTGGATCAGGACATCGGAGGAGCTCTTCCGGACAGATCGGTCAACCTGGCAGGGTGAAGATAAGGTAGGAAGATCTTCAGGGGCTTAGTGTTAGGTTTATTTAAGGGGGGTTTGGGTTAGATTAGGGGTATGTGGGTGGTGGGTTGTAATGTTGGGGGGGGGGTATTGTATGTTTTTTTTTACAGGCAAAAGAGCTGAATTCTTTGGGGCATGCCCCGCAAAGGGCCCTGTTCAGGGCTGGTAAGGTAAAAGAGCTTTGAACTTTAGTAATATAGAATAGGGTAGGGCATTTTTTTTATTTTAGGGGGCTTTGTTATTTTATTAGGGGGCTTAGAGTAGGTGTAATTAGTTTAAAATTGTTGTAATATGTTTATTATGTTTGTAAATATTTTTTTATTTTTTGTAACTTAGTTCTTTTTTATTTTTTGTACTTTAGCTAGTTTATTTAATTGTATTTATTTGTAGGAATTGTATTTAATTAATTTATTGATAGTGTAGTGTTAGGTTAATTGTAGGTAATTGTAGGTAGTTTATTTAATTAATTTATTGATAGTGTAGTGTTAGGTTTAATTGTAACTTAGGTTAGGATTTATTTTACAGGTAATTTTGTAATTATTTTAACTATTTTAGCTATTAAATAGTTCTTAACTATTTAATAGCTATTGTACCTGGTTAAAATAAATACAAAGTTGCCTGTAAAATAAATATAAATCCTAAAATAGCTATAATATAATTATAATTTATATTGTAGCTATATTAGGATTTATTTTACAGGTAAGTATTTATCTTTAAATAGGAATAATTTATTTAATAAGAGTTAATTAATTTCGTTAGATGTAAATTATATTTAACTTAGGGGGGTGTTAGTGTTAGGGTTAGACTTAGCTTTAGGGGTTAATACATTTATTAGAATAGCGGTGAGCTCCAGTTGGCAGATTAGGGGTTAATAATTGAAGTTAGGTGTTGGCGATGTTAGGGAGGGCAGATTAGGGGTTAATACTATTTATTATAGGGTTAGTGAGGCGGATTAGGGGTTAATAACTTTATTATAGTAGCGCTCAGGTCCGATCGGCAGATTAGGGGTTAATAAGTGTAGGCAGGTGGAGGCGACGTTGTGGGGGGCAGATTAGGGGTTAATAAATATAATATAGGGGTCGGCGATGTTAGGGCAGCAGATTAGGGGTACATAGGGATAATGTAAGTAGCGGCGGTTTATGGTGCGGCAGATTAGGGGTTAATAATAATATGCAGGGGTCAGCGATAGCGGGGGCGGCAGATTAGGGGTTAATAAGTGTAAGGTTAGGGGTGTTTAGACTCGGGGTACATGTTAGGTTGTTAGGTGCAGACGTAGGAAGTGTTTCCGCATAGCAAACAATGGGGCTGCGTTAGGAGCTGAACGCGGCTTTTTTGCAGGTGTTAGGTTTTTTTTCAGCTCAAACAGCCCCATTGTTTCCTATGGGAGAATCGTGTACGAGCACGTTTTTGAGGCTTGCCGCTTGCGTAAGCAACTCTGGTATCGAGAGTTGAAGCTGCGTTAAAAATGCTCTACGCTCCTTTTTTGGAGCCTAACGCAGCCTTTATGTGGACTCTCAATACCAGAGTTATTTTTATGGTGCGGCCAGAAAAAAGCCGGCGTTAGTTTTTCGGGTCGTTACCGACAAAACTCCAAATCTAGCCGATAGTTTCCTAGGAATGAAGACAACTGCCTTACTTATAAGTTTTCAATGCAATGACTGAAAAAGGAGGGTCTAGAAACATCATTGCTGAATTGGACATGTAACAATAGGTTTAAAAATTAAATTACAAATGCATTATTAAAAGAGAAAATAAATATCAGATTAAAGACTTCCAAATTAAATTAAGAAAACAAAGAACCCATAAACACACTTAATTCAGCCTGTGCACAAAGTTTGGAAATTACAGATGGCTAAAGGAGATTTTTTAAATGCACTCCACTTTGCAAAGTGTATTAAAATAGAATACTGGGTCTAAACTACTTCAGCATACAGCTGGCTTTTATGTCCCTTTAATAGCTTTGTTCCAGTGAGTGTTGCAAAATTATTGCATTGCAGGTTTTGTGCAGAAGTGGCTTTAATTAATTACTAATTAAAGGGTGTGTGTATTATAAATATTCTCTAATCTGTCTCATCATCTGAAGAAAATAGATAGATATTTAAAAAGAACTGATTGCTTTCAAAAACCTTCATGCCTCCATACCAAGATCAGGTGGATACATCATATTCATTCCAGGACATTACTTTATGTGGGTGGCAGGTGTGTTATGCTCCAGATTGTTATTTAATTGATATAATTGTACCTCCTAGCTCCTTATCAAAGCCATAGCTCTTATTGATGTGCACAACTGGTTTATCTTCTCATTTCTTAATAGCTAATAATCAACTTGATTCCAAAAAAATATTTATGAAACTAATATATCACTAAAAAAGTGTCCACAACATTGCAACTCAAAAATTGTAAAATTCATAAAGCTTTCACTAATTTTCATGGATGCAAGTTGCAAGTTACTCTTCATTATAAAGAATGGAGCAGCAACTATCTGATGATAGTCTCTGCTATCATATGTAAGAAAGAAAGCTTGGCAACAGTTAAAAAAATAAAATAAAAATTAGCTAGACACAACTGCAAGATGAGACTTCACACGAGTAGCAGAATGTTGGTGAATTCTCCATTCAGGGGCAGATGACAAGTGGTGCGCTAATGATAGCACGGGTCACGATATGCAATATCGCTGGATAACGCAAACAGTGTCCTGAAGTGTAGGTGAATAATTATACATTTTTTTACATGGTGAAAAAGGGAGATGTAACACACAAGTTTAGAACAAACATAGGGCCAGATTAGTGGAGCGCTAGAAGTAGGCTTTTTGCAAGCATTGGGTTGCGCTCGAATTATAAGTTGAAAGTAAACTGTTTTCACTCGCGCCCTAAAGCGACAAGCTCAAAAAGTGTGCGTTCAGGTGTTCTCCCATAGAAGTCATGGAGAAAAAAAGTGGAAAAAACTAACATCCCACTCTTCTGCAAACCCGATCACATATTCTCATGTGTGCTAACCCGACATAAAATTATGAATATTTCACATTCCAATGTTCTTCACATTCATAAATAAATATTTCTACATATTGGAATGACAAATACTTACAGTAAATACATAGTTAAACCCGTTACTAAAAATTAATATTGCATAAATGTGCTTTTTCATGTTTAACTCTACTTAACTGCAAAGGGCTCCAATGCACTTATATACAATCGTATGCAAACGTTTAGGCACCCATGACAATTTCCATGGTTTTCATTTATAAATAATTGGGTGTTTGGATCAGCAATTTCATTTTGATCTATCAAATAACTGAAGGACACAGTAATATTAAGATAGTGAAATGAGGTTTATTGGATTAACGGAAAATTTGCAATATGCATCAAAACGAAATTAGACAGGTGCATAAATTTGGGCACCCCAACAGAAATATTGCATCAATATATAGTAGAGCCTCCTTTAGCAGAAATAACAGCATCTAGACGCTTCTTATAGCCTGTAATAAGTGTCTGTATTCTGGATGAAGGTATTTTGGACCATTCCTCCTTGCAAAACATCTCCAGTTCAGTTAGGTTTGATGGTTGCTGAGCATGGACAGCCCGCTTCAAATCACCCCACAGATTTTCAATGATATTCAGGTCTGGGGACTGGGATGGCCATCCCAGAACATTGTACTTGTTCCTCTGCATAAATGCCAGAGTAAATTTTGAGCAGTTTTTTGGGTCGTTGTCTTGTTGAAATATCCAGCCCGGGCGTAACTTCAACTTTGCGACTGATTCCTCAACATTATTCTCAAGTATCTGCTGATATTGAGGGAATCCATGCAACCCTCAACTTTAACAAGATTCGCAGTACTGGTACTGGCCACACAGCCCCACTGCATGATGGAACATCCAAACAACTAAGATTTGTGAGAACTGAGATTTAAGCAAAAGTTAGACTAGCCAACCTCACTAACTGCACTTCTCACAACTTGTGCAGTTGATTAGGATTAGGAAAAAAAAAAACAAAGACTGGAGGTGGCGCCTACGGCTGTCTAACAGTACATTTAAATTACTAAATTACTTAATTAAGTATAGAGTACATGTCAGTACAAACACAGGAATGAAAAAAATGTGTATATAAATTTTTATAAAAAAGAAGCACATGCAAATTGCTATAATATAAAAAGTGTTATCAATTTATTCATTTTTATATATAAAAACAGTCATTCATGGCAGACTAAATAATAAAATAATAAAATGATCTCTAAATATAACACCGGTGTTTGACTAAAAATCTTTAAATACGACTAACTCCAATCAATAAACACTTTAAAATGTTAACATAATACAACAGGCCTCTCTGGATCACTCTAATATATAGATCGATTGTGTACAATTTTAAATGAACAGATTGTTGGTGATTAGTCCATCAATACATAGATCACTGAAAGGTAAAGCAAAGTCTCTAAGTATAAGTCGGTTTTTGCTTAATACTATAACAGCCACAGTGGTACTATCCTTGTTTTAAACTTCAAGTTTGTAAGTCTTCTTCGGTGTTGATTAAAAGGTTACAATGTGTCTGATAAAAGGAAAGCCTCAAGCGGTGTCTCTCACTAACTCAATGGTTCAGCTGTGGGGGCGGAGTCTCTATTTCTGCCGCTTGTATTTGAAAGTAATACCAATCAAATTAGAACATTAAGTTGTAAACAAAGTCTCTATTTTAAGTGTGCACACTTACGATGACTTCCTCAGCTCCTTCAATATGCTCCTACCGTTTTCCTGCTTGTACAGATGATTTTGGGTCACAAGTAGTGTAGCGGTTCTGGGAGCTGGAGCAAGACGCAAATAATCAGCTGAATGTCCACCAAATGTGCATTTGCATACCTCAAGTGATTCTGTTTGTGGTGTGTGTGCAGAAAAGGCTTCTTCCGCATCACTCTACCATACAGCTTCTCCTTGTGCAAAGTGCGCTGCATTGTTGAATGATGCACAGTGACACCATCTGCAGCAAGATGACATTGTAGGTCTTTGGAGGTGGCCTGTGGGCTGTTCTCACCATACTTTGCCTTTACCTCTCCGATATTTTACTTGGTCTGCCACTTCTGGCCTTAACAAGAACTGTGCCTGTGGTCTTCCATTTCCTCACGATGTTCCTCACAGTGGACACTAACAGCTTAAATCTCTGCGATAGCTTTTTGTAGCCTTCCCCTAAACCAGTGATTTTCAACCTTTCTTTTGCCGTGGCACACTTTTTTATATTAAAAAATCCTGCGGCATACCACCATCCCAAAATATTACAAAATCCTATATTGTAGCCTAATACAGCATATATACAGTATATATATATATATATATATATATATATATATATATACATATATATGTGTGTGTATACATATATACACTGTACTATGCTGTCATGCCATGCCTCCTACAAACTATACATGACATATTGACATTTATTTACAAACAATCATAATGATTGTCTGTGAATGAATGTCAATGTCATGGTTGTAAATGATGCCTGATGAGCCTGTCACATACCTCCCAATATTTCAAAATTTGAAATAGGGACACCCCCGCGCTGTTGTCAGTCTGCCGCGGCACACCTGAGGATCTCTCACGGCACACTGGTTGAAAAACACTGCCCTAAATCATAATGTTGAACAATCTTTGTTTTCAGAGGAGAGTGAAAGAGAACAACAACTTGCAATTGGCCACCTTAAATACCTTTTATCATGATTGGATGCACCTGTCTATGAAGTTTAAGTCTTAATGGGCTCACCAAACCAATTTTATTTCCAATTAATCAGTGCTAGGAAGTTACAGGTATTCAAATCAACAAAATAACAAGGGTGCACAAATTTATGCACCTGTCTAATTTCGTTTTGATGCATATTGCTCATTTTCTGTTAAACCAATAAACCTAATTTCACTACTGAAATATTGCTGTCTCCTTCAGTTATTTGATAGATCAAAATGAAATTGCTGATCCAAACACCCAATTATTTATAAATGAAATTCATGGAAATTGTCAGGGGTGCCTAAAATTTTGCATACGACTATATATATATATATATATATATATATATATATATATATATATATATATATACACATGTATTGATGTGTTTACTGTATATGTGTATATATGTCTCCAAATACATATATAGACATATAAATACATAAACACATATGTACACATATATAGACATTTATATATATACATACATATACATATTTTAAGATGTTTGTATCTCTATGTTAAAGCCCTTTGCCTGCCTTTTTTTCCTAATACCTGAGACCTCATATCAGCCGTTATAACTCTTGTTTGCAATATCTTTTTAAAATAATTTTTATTAGATGGTGTTACTAGAGTGTAAGTGTACTTTGTAAAGTATTTTGATGTGTTTTGTGCAACATTTTTGTTTCACAAGACAGTTAACCAAAGCTTTAAAGTAGCAGTAATCATTCTAGCATAAATTGTTATTGCGCTCAAGCGATCGCATTTACTTTCGACATGTAATATAAGCCATAAGACAGACAAGAGCAAATCCCTGCGATAAACCCATTATCACTCGCGTGCAAATGTTTGTGCTCTACTTGTAATCTAGCCTATGGTCAGCGCACCCAATGTTTTAACATCTAGAACCAACCCTGACTCCTGGTGACCCACTCACACGACCCATTAGTTAAGAAATACTGCTCTAGACCAGGGGGTCAATTTATTCAAGACCAGGCGAACGTGATTTGCGGTAGCGAATCATGTCCGCCCGGCATTGCTAAATGCTGACAGCATACGCTGTCTGCATTTAACATTGCACAAGTATTTCACAAGAAATGCTTGTGCAATGCCGCCCCCTGCACATTAGCGGCCAATCTGCCACTAGCAGGGGGTGTCAATCATCCCGATTGTATCTGATCGGCATGATTGCAGTCCCCAAGTTAAGGAGCAGCAGTCTTACGATCGCTCCTTCTTAACTTAGGTTTAAGGCGCACCTGAAACCTCGGGCGGACAAGCAGCATTGGCTGCTTGATAAATCTTCCCCAGGAATTTCCAACCTTTGCACATGAAAGGGCACAATGGAGGGCTCCTTTGGAGGGCTGGTGAGTAAACAATAGAAATACTAACTATTTAAAGCAAATATATATCATGTACTTTTACATAAATAACATTCCAAAAAGATTGCTTTAGTGAGATGATTGACATTTTTATTGTCTTGTTCAAGTACCAACATCTGCTGGAAAATTGGTGCAGTTATATGTCTGTATTATTGAACAAATTGTATCCCAAGAGTATGTCTCCTATGTTCCCATGATTATAAATTTGTTTATTAAAATGTTTAAAAAGATGGATAATCCCTTTATTACCCAGTTTTGCATAACCAACACAGTTATAGTGATTTACTTTTTACCTCTGTGATTACCTAGTATCTAAGCCTCTGCAGACTGCCCCCTTATTTCAGTTCTTTTGACAGACCTGCATTCTAGTCAACTCAGTTCCCTCTCAGTAACTCCACGGGCATGAGCACAATGTTATATTTATGGCACACATGAACTAATGCCCTCTAGCTGTGAAAAACTGTGAAATGAGATTAGAGGCAAACTTCAAAGACTTGAAAATTAGCATATGAGCCTACCTAGGTTTAGCTTTCAACTAAGAATACCAAGAGCACAAAGCAAATTTGATTATAAAAGTGAATTGAAAATTTGTTTAAAATTACATGCCCAATCTGAATCATGAAAGTTTAATTTTGACTAGACTGTCCCTTTAAAGTCTATGGGGTTAATTTATTAAATGTCAAGCGGACATGATTTGCTATAGCGAATCATCTCTGCTCGACATCGCTAAATGCCGACAGCATATGCTGTCGGCATTTATCACTGCACAAGCATTTCTAGTGAAATGCTTGTGCAATGCTGCCCGTGCTCACCAGCTAATTGTCCGCTAGCAGTGGGTGTCAATCATCCCGATCGTATCGGATTGGGATGATTTTAAACCGCCACCTAATAAGTGGCAAAAAAGTTAAGGAGCAGCGGTCTTACGACCGTTGCTTCTTGACTTCTGTTTCTGGCGAGTCAGAAACGATGGGCTTAGAAAGTGGCATCCGCTGCTTGTTAAATCTACCCCTGTGACTAAAAACTAAAGAAAAAAATCCTTCCTGATTCAGAATCATATAGTATTTAATTTACAGAAATGGAGGGCTTGATAAAATTCTTTGAAGAGGCACATCTAAGCCAAGACTGAGACTGAGAGGGCTGAACGCATAGGGGCCTATGTATCAAAGGTCTTGCGGACCTGATCCGACAGTGCGGATCAGGTCCGCAAGACCTCGCTGAATGTGGAGAGCAATACGCTCTCCGTATTCAGCATTGCACCAGCAGCTCACAAGAGCTGCTGGTGCAACGCCACCCCCTGCAGACTCGCGGCCAATGGGCCACCAGCAGGGAGGTGTCATTCAACCCGATCATACTCGATCGGGTTGAATTGTGGTGATTCCTGTCCGTCTGCTCAGAGCAGGCAGACAGGTTATGGAGCAGCGGTCTTTGTGACCGCTGCTTCATAACTGCTGTTTCTGGCGAGTCTGAAGACTCTCCAGAAACACGAGCCCACAAGCTCCATACGGAGCTTGATAAATGGGCCTCATAGAATACAATCGCTTTTTGTCATCAGTAAAAAAGTTTAAAATGGTTTGAACTTTGGAGTCTGCTACTTTGAGGCACTGTTTAACATTTCATTTACAAGAGGTCATAATGTAGAACTTTCATTAGATACACAAGGAATTAGCTATCTCAGAATACATTCACCTCATCCTCTAACTAAGTGCATTTTTATCCATATGGCTTTAATATCTATGTATCCACAAGATAATGGTTTGTCATGAATGGGATGAGACTGGCTACATATGTGGAGGATGATAATGTGTTCTGGGAATGTACAGCATCAATAAAATGATATGTACAAATCTGTATATCAACTCAATAAGAGTTAATGTTACAAATGATTTATGACAGTCTATCCTGCGCTGCCCCTATAAATGTATGCAGAACGCTTTTTCACATGCTCCCCCTGTGAAATTTACTTTCAGATATATATTTAAATAGACATGCTACATATTTGTATATTTGCTTGCAATTTTAATCCATAATCTTTCAGCCATTTGTGTATTTTCATGCTTATTTAAAAAGAAATGTTCTTACAATTCACAACATTCTGTTTTACACTCTAATAGGAAACTCATCTCTCCACATCAAAATCAAGACAAAGCTTCTATATTAATTGCTTGATAACCGTAAAAATGTTTGCTTGTAAACCACAAAACTTTTGCCAGCAAGCAGATGGGTAATATTTGTAGTGTCATTTAGCCTGAGAATGACAAATCCAGTTTTTTTTATTAGCAGTGTCACAAAATATGCCTGCCAGTGACATTAAAAATATAGGGTTAGATTACAAGTGTAGCGCTAAATCATTGTGTGCCTGCAAACGAGCAAATGTGTCCATTTGCAGGCCCACGATAATTAATCAGCAAGTACAATATTAGGGAACTGCTGCAGTTAAACAACACTGATCCAGTCAGCCTAAAGCTGTCCACAAGTTTACTGAGGGAATGAAGATAGCAGCCTAATGATGCCCAAATTAAGCACAACCAGTTTACTAAGCAAAGAAAGGGTACACATAACAGAGATGGCGCTAAAATATTTTTGAAAACTAAAAAATATTGTTGTCATAATATACAAAGTATTATAACTATTAATGGATCTGGACACTACATTTTGAGCCTACAAATAAATGTATTTTTCCAAGAATATATCACACTTACTTATGAGCTTCACAGAAGGACTGCAAGGAGGTGACGTCATCACGCTCCTGTGTGGCGGCCGGCAGTGTGCAGTAGGAGGAAGATATAGTCAGCGTTGGTTGAGCCCTGAACCACGCTAGCAGAAAACAGCTCCATTGAGTACCGTAGCTACCACGAACATCCACACCACGCAAGCAGGCTCGCTGGAAACAGCAGTTATGAAACAGCGGTCTTAAGACCGCTGCTCCTTAACTGATTGGTCCACCTGCTCTGAGGCTGCGGACATCAATTTGCCCGATCTCATACGGTCAGGCTTATTGACACCCCTGCTAGCGGTTGATCGACCTTGAATCTGCAGGGATCGGCATTGCACAAGCAGTTCATAAGAACTGCTTATGCAATGATAAATGCCAACAGTGTATGCTGTCGGCATTCATCAATTTCTGTCAGACATGATCCGCTTGTCAAGGTATATGTGAAGATTAATATATATATAAATATAAATATATATATATATATATATATATATATATATATATATATGGAAAAAACAAGAGCACGTGAAAAGGGATTGGGTAGCGCTGGTTGTATAGAAATATAATTAACACAATCAATATGTGTGACAAAATAGTGTGGAAAATGACAAAGTACACAGCAAATAAATCAGCATTAGGTATGTAGAATAATGTTCTCTAAACGTCCCAAATGCTTAAACACTTATGTGATATATATAGATGGTTAGAGAGTTCCAGACTTGAGGTATGAGTGAAGTGCAGACTTACAAGAAAGAACCTCAATCGTATGAGGTAAGTGATCAGCACATCAGGGAATCCCTCTCAGTGGATTTGGCTTGGCCCCTTGGGATATTGGAGAAACTTCATACAGCAAGCTCGCCTTTTTCCTTCTGCTTTCCTGAGTATGGGTGAAACTTCAGGAGGTTAATACACCTTTTCCCTCGGCCTCTTTCAGTATGGATCCTCTCAGGATGGTGTAGAAATTCCGGCAATATATGTGAAAAAAAAAAAAAAAGGCCAAAATAGTGTGATATTGTTTAAAAACCATACACTTTATTCACATACATTCACTCCTAAAAATGCCTGCTTACATCAAAAATCCTCACAAGTATGAGGTATTTGTACAGCAATAAAAGCACACACAGAAAGTGCAATCCAATTTCTGCACTGTTTGCAATCCAATAATAGTAAATAGCCACAAATAGCCACAAACAAATGTAGCCAATAATAGCCACAAACAAATGTAGCCAGTGGACGAGTAAAAGTCTTATCAGTAAAACAGAGTACACCAGGGTATCTGGTATGTAGAATCAGTCCGTTCCAATTTGGTTAAGTCTAACGCGTTTCAAAGGTTATAACAATAACTCCTTCTTCTTCAGAGACTGATTTGTATATGCACGGCTGATCCTTTGTCCACTGGCTACATTTGTTTGTGGCTATTATTGGCTACATTTATTTGTGGCTATTTGTGGCTATTTACTATTATTGGATTGCAAACAGTGCAGAAATTGGATTGCACTTTCTGTGTGTGCTTTAATTGCTGTACAAATACCTCATACTTGTGAGGATTTTTGATGTAAGCAGGGATTTTTAGGAGTGAATGTATGTGAATAAAGTGTATGGTTTTTAAACAATATCACACTATTTTGGCCTTTTTTTTTTTTTCTTTCACATATATTGCCGGAATTTCTACACCATCCTGAGAGGATCCATACTGAAAGAGGCCGAGGGAAAAGGTGTATTAACCTCCTGAAGTTTCACCCATACTCAGGAAAGCAGAAGGAAAAAGGTGAGCTTGCTGTATGAAGTTTCTCCAATATCCCAAGGGGCCAAGCCAAATCCACTGAGAGGGATTCCCTGATGTGTTGATCACTTACCTCATACGATTGAGGTTCTTTCTTGTAAGTCTGCACTTCACTCATACCTCAAGTCTGGAACTCTCTAACCATCTATATATATCACATAAGTGTTTAAGCATTTGGGACGTTTAGAGAACATTATTCTACATACCTAATGCTGATTTATTTGCTGTGTACTTTGTCATTTTCCACACTATTTTCTCACACATATTGATTGTGTTAATTATATTTCTATACAACCAGCGCTACCCAATCCCTTTTCACGTGCTCTTGTTTTTTCCATAATTTTGAGGAGGGGAAGTGCTGCGCTAGCTGGGGATTTCTTTTTCTCATCTGGTGCAGCTTTCACACTCCTCTTAAAGGGACAGCTGCTCTATGGTTGGTTCTTTGCTCTAAGGGGAATACTGCCTTCTAGTATGATATAGGTATACTAATTTGTGTTCCGCTTTGATATCTGATGAAACGACCCTTGGAGGTTGAGAAACACGTTATAATAAAGCCTTTTAAAATTATTTTAATTCTGGAAGTTGTATACATCATTTTATACAATATTACTGAGTCAAAATCTTAAGTTACAAAACAAAGATTTGCTCGCAGCTAATACTGAAGAATCTTTTTGGAGCCCACAGCCTGAAGGAAGAGCCCCAGGAAAGACTCGTTTTGGCAGTATACTAGCCACTGATTTAAGTGCTAGCAGGCGAGACAGTACTGGTCACAGCACAGTACAACATTATCTGGTAAGCACATCACCGCTACAGATCTAAACCATTTTGCATAAAACTATATCACACTATGTGGCGCCCTCTCTATCTCCTTTTCATACTAATTTGTGTACTCATATATCTTTTCACCCCCTCAGCCTAGCGCCTTTATATATTTTTGCTTTTTGTCTCATATATATATATATGTATATTATTATATAAATAAAAAGAGAGAAGCGCTCAACCTGGAAACGAACAATAGCATAATAGCTTGTTCTATGGCTAGTTACCACCCAAGAAGCAGCCTCTTTTTGCTCAACATGTGCCTTTCACAGAGAAAAACTTTCCTGAAGCATATCAGTCTGATCCTGACTTCACAGTACAGTCCAGCCCCGAAATACCAGGCAATTCTTCTCTGAACGAGAGAAACAGCAAAACCCCAGACGTACGTTTCAGCCTATTGTGGGCCTCGTCAGTGAGGTGCAGCCATATCCCTCTAGGCACACTGAGCAACGGGTCCATGTCTGGATTCCCGCATCACACTTAGGGAGACTTCCCAAAGTGTCATAATTTGCATAAATAAAAAGAGAGAAGCGCTCAACCTGGAAACGAACAATAGCATAATAGCTTGTTCTATGGCTAGTTACCACCCAAGAAGCAGCCTCTTTTTGCTCAACATGTGCCTTTCACAGAGAAAAACTTTCCTGAAGCATATCAGCCTGATCCTGACTTCACAGTACAGTCCAGCCCCGAAATACCAGGCAATTCTTCTCTGAACGAGAGAAACAACAAAATCCCAGACGTACGTTTCGGCCTATTGTGGGCCTCGTCAGTGAGGTGCAGCCATATCCCTCTAGGCACACTGAGCAACGGGTCCACGTCTGGATTCCCGCATCACACTTAGGGAGACTTCCCAAAATGTCATAATTTGCATAAATAAAAAGAGAGAAGCGCTCAACCTGGAAACGAACAATAGCATAATAGCTTGTTCTATGGCTAGTTACCACCCAAGAAGCAGCCTCTTTTTGCTCAACATGTGCCTTTCACAGAGAAAAACTTTCCTGAAGCATATCAGTCTGATCCTGACTTCACAGTACAGTCCAGCCCCGAAATACCAGGCAATTCTTCTCTGAACGAGAGAAACAGCAAAACCCCAGACGTACGTTTCGGCCTATTGTGGGCCTCGTCAGTGAGGTGCAGCCATATCCCTCTAGGCACACTGAGCAACGGGTCCACGTCTGGATTCCCGCATCACACTTAGGGAGACTTCCCAAAATGTCATAATTTGCATAAATAAAAAGAGAGAAGCGCTCAACCTGGAAATGAACAATAGCATAATAGCTTGTTCTATGGCTAGTTACCACCCAAGAAGCAGCCTCTTTTTGCTCAACATGTGCCTTTCACAGAGAAAAACGTTCCTGAAGCATATCATTCTGATCCTGACTTCACAGTACAGTCCAGCCCCGAAATAGCAGGCAATTCTTCTCTGAACGAGAGAAACAGCAAAACCCCAGACGTACGTTTCGGCCTATTGTGGGCCTCGTCAGTGAGGTGCAGCCATATCCCTCTAGGCACACTGAGCAACGGGTCCACGTCTGGATTCCCGCATCACACTTAGGGAGACTTCCCAAAATGTCATAATTTGCATAAATAAAAAGAGAGAAGCGCTCTTGGGTGGTAACTAGCCATAGAACAAGCTATTATGCTATTGTTCGTTTCCAGGTTGAGCGCTTCTCTCTTTTTATTTATGCAAATTATGACATGCTGATATGCTTCAGGAAAGTTTTTCTCTGTGAAAGGCACATGTTGAGCAAAAAGAGGCTGCTTCTTGGGTGGTAACTAGCCAAAGAACAAGCTATTATGCTATTGTTCGTTTCCAGGTTGAGCGCTTCTCTCTTTTTATTTATGTATATTATTATATATCTGACTAAATCAATTCAAAATAATTCATTCATTCAGAAAAGTCTACTTGAGACTCCTATCCCATCCTCCCACATTCAGTATGAATGTGAAGAGGGCATCCAGGTGAGAACAATATACATTTGTTTTTTTTATCTTTAACAGAAATTGCAAGGGACCATATGTGTGACTGCCTGGAATAGAGAGATAAAATCTCTTACCCCTCAAGAGTCTGACTTAGGCGACATATTTTGTAAGAAAGTGACATGCTTTGTGAAAACTTTGACCATTTACTTTCAGATATTTTCAGAAATTGACCCCATGCTATGTAAGTGGGGCACTAAAAACTTGGCAGGAACACATGTTTTTAAATTATGCTCTTGGGAACCATTGTTAAAAGACAGCATTCTGATGCCTAGATCAGGATACATGCCCATATATGGGCTTCCTCCAACGGAGATGCCGATTCGTCTGAAGAGATGTGGAAAATGCAAGCATTTTCCAAAAGGGACTGATAATTCGCACAGGTTTGTTGAGTGACTCATGCTGTGTGGCTGCTAACACTGAAATATTCAAAATGTAGACGTTGCGTCTGGGGGAGGATAACACACAGTGAAAGCACATGACTTACATGTTTTAAACAACTGTATTTAGATTTCAAATAAAATATACTAGGAAAATATATATATTTTAATGGCTATGAGACTGTCTATTTATATGATATTACATATATATATAACATGCTTTCCTGTTTTCCAGATGGGGCTAAAAGATACCAAATACAAGATCGTCTGTATGGAATAATAACCGCTGTGTCTCTATACTTCTTAGACATATAATAATTCATGCATGCAGAATTTGTTAGAAATGTAAAACATGCTGTAATTGTGTAAATGCATGTATAACAGATATTAAATGCCACTAATTTCAAAATAATTAGCAGTATTAAATTGCTTTAATATAATACAATGTTAATAATATAACATATTTGGTATCAGAATAATCAGAAAAATGATCTGATACTACACATCTATAGTTGGGGTTTGTATGTGATTGATGCAGAGAGTTATGGTCTGATTAAATAACCATTTTATGAAAATAATTAACTTGTTAAAAAGGTTTAGAAATGTTAAAGGTGAATTTGTTTTGTCTGTGTGTCTACTGCCCCCAAGTGGCCAATATCTGGTATAGCAATTAAGAGAATTAACTGTTCAAAAGATGCGTTTCCATGATGAACATGTTCAGCTCCGTTAAGGGCCAATCTGAGACAAGGTTTCCGTTTGGGCGTTTCAAATTTCACCTATGATGGAAAACTGATATAAAGTGAATGCAAGATAGAGAAAGAGCACAGATTGTGCTGAGCTGTGACTGGTAACTGGTTGCTGGGCGTGAAAATAACATTTTACTCTAGCAAAGCTGATCTACTCTTTTCTCATTGATTGCGATATATAATTATTGGTGATCTGAGGTAAAATAATTCCTATTAAGGAATATTGGATATTGATTGCTGTTTACCCTGGTAACGTATGCAAGATTATTGGTAAGAGCATAGTCACTACAGTTAAATTATAATAAATAGATTGAAAAGAGCAATTTGTATTTTAAAACTGATAGCCACAGCCCTATATAGTGTTAAATTTGTAACTTATCTGTAAAATTTCTGATGTTGTGAATTAAAATTGTATTAGGATAAATTGCAGTTAAACAGCTGAATATATATTGTTCTATTGTTTATTATCACTGTTAGAATTGTATTGCTTGGATGTTAAAAGTTAAAGATTTTAGTCTCATTGTGCTAACTGGGTGAAACTTCTATTGTTAATAAGGTAGACGTGTATAGTATTGTTTCATATTCTGGTATTACAAATATATTTCAAAATGTTCATAGATATTAACTAAATAAAAGAATTCAGGTATTTATATTAATTTTATGGTTCCTAGTAGATGCATATTGATTGAGGGTTTATTTAAAAGGATAATTATTTAAATATATTGTGTTATAACCCTGCCATAAGCTGATATATTATTTGGAGAGCACTACTGAAGGTTCTTATCATAAATACTGACACGCTGAGCAGATCATGTCAGACAGACCGATGATAAATTGGCTCCATAGGCTCATTTAGTGGAGAGCCGGCCCTCTGGCACTCTATTGGGGTTCCCACAAGCTCATAATTCCAGCGGATATGTCTCGGACCCTTGTAAGCAATAGAAGCTGGTTATCAACACACAGATATGCAAGTATAAAGGCACGTTTTGGGAAAAGAGGTTTGGCAGTGTTGGTAATTTTCTTTTTCCTTGCTGGCACAATCTGGCTAGAGGTAAGACTGTTTTAACTTGTTGGAACGTAAATAAGCAGAACTATACATCTTGATTAAGACAAGTTATTAAAGTTGGCATTGTAAATTATTATTATTATTATCAGGTATTTGTAGAGCGCCAACTGATTCTGCAGCGCTGTTAACATAGTCGTGTACAGGATAGCTTTTGTAGGGGTCAAGTGGGTAGAGGGCCCTGCCGAGAGTTTCACTGTTGTAGTCGGCTCTTATGAAGCGATCTGTAAACAGCTAGGCCCATAGGCTTATAATCTAAGGGGTTCAAGGGGAAAGCAATGGCGTTAGGAAAGGTTAGTGTTGGTTGTAAGCATCCCTGAATAGTAGAGTTTTTAGGGAGTGCTTGAAGCTGTTAAAACTAGGGGAGAGTCTTATGGAGCGAGGCAGGGAATTCCACAAGATGGGGGCCAGTCTGGAGAAGTCCTGTAAACATGAATGTGAGGAAGTAACAAGAGAGGAGGAGATCCTGAGCTAATCGAAGGGGACGGGAGGGAGAGTATATAGAGACAAGTTCTGAGATGCAGGGGGGAGCAGTGCAGTTGAGAGCTTTATATGTCAGGGTGAGGATTTTATGTTTAATCCTAGAGGCAAGAGGAAGCCAGTGAAGGGATTGGCAGAGAGGTGCAGCAGATGAAGAGCGATGAGTAAGAAAGATGAGCCTGGCAGAGGCATTCATAATGGATTGTAAAGGAGCTATGCGGCAGCTAGGTAGACCAGAGAGGACGGAATTGCAGTAGTCGAGGCGGGAAAGGATGAGAGAGTGGATTAAAATCTTGGTTGTATCTTGTGTAAGGAAATGTCTAATTTTAGCAATGTTTTTAAGGTGGAAGTGGCAGGCTTTAGCCAAGGACTGGATGTGAGGAGTGAAGGAAAGATCTGAGTCAAGTGTGACCCCAAGACATAGGGCGAGCGGGGTAGGGGTAATGATGGAATTAACAACAGTTATAGAAATTTTGGGGGTGGAGACATTGGAAGAAGGGGGAAAAATAAGGAGTTCAGTTTTGGAGAGATTTAGCTTAAGGTAGTGAGAGGACATACAAGATGAGATGTGAGAAAGACAGTTAGTGACATGGTTTAGTAAGGAAGGAGGTAGATCTGGTGCAGAGAGGTAGATTTGGGTGTCATCGGCATACAAATGATATTGAAACCCATGGGACTTTATTAAGGAACCTAGTGACAACGTGTAGATTGAGAAGAGAAGGGGACCAAGGACAGAGCCTTGAGGTACCCCAACAGAAAGTGGTAACAGGGCAGAGGATGCTCCGGAGAAGGCTACACTAAATGTACGGTTAGTCAGATAGGAAGAGAACCACAAGAGAGCTGTTTCACAGATGCCGAAGGATTGGAGGGTTTGGAGCAGAAGAGGGTGGTCAAAAGTGTCAAAGGCTGCAGACAGGTCAAGGAGGATAAGCAGAGAGAAGTGGCCTTGGGATTTTGCTGTAAGTAGGTCATTGGTAACCTTGACAATTGCTGTCTCTGTAGAGTGATGGGAACAAAATCCAGATTGCAGTGGGTCAAGAAGAGAGTTTAGTGTAAGGAAATGGGATAGACGTGCGTAAACTAGCTTTTCTAGGAGCTTTGAGGCAAGAGGGAGTAGGGAAATAGGGGGGTAATTGGAAGGGGAGGTTGGATCAAGGGAATGTTTTTTTGAGGATAGGTGTGACCAGTGCATGTTTTAGAGATGAGGGAAATATACCAGTGCTGAGGGAGAGGTTGAAAATGTGTGTGAGTATGGGGGTGAGGGTAGAAGAGAGGGAGGGGAGTAATCGGACTATATCTCATGTAGATAATTTTCTAATATAAAAACCACTATAACTTGGTGGACCTAGCAAGGCTAGGTTAAAAAATCTGGTCAGGAAAAAGCCTGGAAGTGCCAGTACTTAAAGAGAAGGAGACAAGGGAAGATTAAAACATGTCTGGATGGACAGGTACATAAAGTCACATAAAATATCTCCCAAAGTCAAACCTAGCGAGAAAGAAAAGCAATAAAAATAGCAACACTTCTGGAATCCTTCTGTCTGAGGATAAAGTGGAAGAAAGTAGTGAGGAAAACATAATAGTGACTCAGGTATAAGTCCTCTTACTTCCTAAAATTGAGGAGATAAATGCAAGATTAGCATCTATAATGGAGGAGATAAAAAGTCAGAGCAACAGGATCTCTGAACTAGAGCCGAGGTTATCAGACTGCAAAGACAAACAAAACTCCCTGGATCCTAGGTTTAAATTGATTCTGAAGCAACACATTAGGCTAGCCACTAAATTAGAAGAATTGGAAGACAGAAGTAGGCGTAACAATTTGAGAATATTAGGCCTTGCTAAGAATAGCTAACGCAGAGGAATTGCTACATTTTGTTGAGAAAAATCTGCCCTAACTCTTGAAAGTGGAAGGAGGAAAATCTAAATTTACAATGGAGAGAGTCCACAGAATATAAAGAGAGTTCAGGACACACCTAATCAAAGATCCAACATAATGCAACCTGTTATTTTAAAGTATTTGAACTTCCAAGCTAAAATGGAGATTCTTAGAGCTTACAGGAAAAATCAGCAGTTAACTTATAAAGAAGGAAGGATAATGCTTTTTCAAGACGTCTCCTACGAAACTGAATCCAAAGGGAGACTTATTTCCAATATTTGCTCAGGCCTAGCCAAGGAAGGAAGATTCTTCTCATTATTATATCAAGCAAAACTCAAGATCAAATCTGGCAATGATTTTTTTATTTTTGACTCCCCTGAACAAGCACAAGCATTCATAGATAAGGAGAAAGTTGCCAATTAACTTTTTTTTTCTCGGCCTCCATTTTTCTTGGCTTTTGTTTTGGTTGACATTATCAATATCTGCACTATACATATTTTGGTGTTATTTAGATTGTTTGTCTATACCACTGGTATTACAATGTTGTTGTTTTTTAGGTTTACATTTTTTAGATTTAACTATTTTTTTAGGTGGGAAACACTGGTTAGTTTAAAGAATGATGTCAATAAGATTATTTTTTTTTTTCACGGTTTGATAACATTTCACATTGTTTAATAACACACGTTTTTTTTTATTTATTTTTTTATTTTGACACTGGTGCTGTTTGACTATTCCAGTGGTATTATAAATTTTTATGAGGACATTCTTTTTTGACTAATTTTTTTAGGTTCAATTATTTTTTTTAGGTGAAAAACATTGTTTAGTTTAAAGAATGACTTTAACAATATTTTTAATACACATTTTTTTGTGTTATTTACACAATCTGATTATATTAGTAACAGTATAAGATACTTTAGGGTTATTGAAATTGATCTGATTGCTATTTTTGTTGAAACACTTTTCTTTGGAAGAGGATTTTATGTTATAAAATGGTCTTAAAGAAGACTTTAATGTATCTAGTCTTAAACATATCTCACGGGACGTAAAGCACTAACATTATATTATGTTGGGGGTTTTGTAAGGTATTTGCAATATGTATTTTTTGTGTGTGTTATCTGTACTGTTTGATTATTTTAGGGGTACTATAAGTCTTTAGGGGGACACTCTTTTTACAACTACATTTTATTAGGTCCAATGGAAAATATTGTTTAGCTTAAAGAATGATATGAACAATATTTGCAGTACACACTTTTTTTGTGTTATTTAAACAGTCAGATTATATTAGTTCTAGTATAAAACAGGTTATTGAATTTGGACTTATTGATATTTATATTGAAAAACTCTTTTTTGGAAGTGGAGTTTATGTTATAAGAGGGTCCTATGAGAAGACTCTAATGTATTGTTTAGTCCTAATATATCTCACAAGAGGAAAAGTATTACGGCTAGATTTAGAGTTTTGTTGGTAAAGATCCGCGTAGCTAACGCTGCTTTTTTTCCCAACGCATCCTTCCAACAACTCTGATATTTAGAGTTGTCTGAGGG
Organism: Bombina bombina; assembly: GCF_027579735.1. NCBI lineage: Eukaryota > Metazoa > Chordata > Amphibia > Anura > Bombinatoridae > Bombina > Bombina bombina. Next base: position 244,614,729 of record NC_069501.1, read on the forward strand.
GCTGCTCCACTTCAACCCTCAATACCAGCGTTGCTTAAGGTAGCGGTAAGATGGAAAAACGTGCTCGTGCACAATATCCCCATAGGAAACAATGGGGCATTTTGGGCTGAAAACAAACCTAACACCTGCAAAAAAACAGCTTTCAGCTCCTAACGCAGCCCCATTGTTTCTTATGGGGAAACACTCTCTAAGTCTGAACCTAACACCCTAACATGTACCCCGAGTCTAAACACCCCTAACCTTACACTTATTAACCCCTAATCTGCTGCCCCCGCTATCGCTGACACCTGCATTATATTATTAACCCCTAATCTGCCGCTCCGGACACCGCCGCAACCTACATTATCCCTATGAACCCCTCGCAAACACTAGAATAAATAGTATTAACCCCTAATCTGCCCTCCCTAACATCGCCTCCACCTACCTACAATTATTAACCCCTAATCTCCCGCCCGCAACGTCGCCGCTACTATAATAAATTGATTAACCCCTAAACCTAAGTCTAACCCTAACACCCCATAACATAAATATAATTTAAATAAAACGAAATAATATTCCTAAAAATAACTAAATTATTCCTATTTAAAAATAAATACTTACCTATAAAATAAACCCTAATATAGCTACAATATAACTAATAATTACATTGTAGCTATTTTAGGATTTATATTTATTTTAAAGGCAACTTTGTATTTATTTTAACTAGGTACAATAGTCATTAAATAGTTAATAACTATTTAATAGCTACCTAGTTAAAATAAGTACAAAATTACCTGTAAAATAAATCCTAACCTAAGTTACAAATACACCTAACACTACACTATCAATACATTAATTAAATAAATTACCTACAATTACCTAAAATAAAATACAATAAAATAAACTATTCTATTATACAAAAAAAACAAACACTAGATTACAAAAATAAAAAAGAATTACAAGAAGTTTAAACTAATTACACCTAATCTAAGCCCCCTAATAAAATAAAAAAGCCCCCCAAAATAAAAAATTCCCTACCCTATTCTAAACTACCAAAGTAATCAGCTCTTTTACCAGCCCTTAAAAAGTCTTTTTGCGGGGCATTGCCCCAAAGTAATCAGCTCTTTTACCTGAAAATAAAAATACAATACCCCCCCAACATTACAACCCACCACCCACATACCGCTACTCTAACCCACCCAAACCCCCCTTAAAAAAACCTATTGCTAACCCCCTGAAGATCTCCTTACCTTGAGTCGTCTTCACCCAGCCGAGCCAAATTCTTCATCCAAGGTGCGCAGAGGAGGTCCTTGATCCAGTAGAAGTCTTCATCCAAGCGGCAAAGAAGAGGTCCTCCATCCGGTAGAAGTGTTCATCCAGGCGGCGTCTTCAATCTTCTTCCATCCGGAGCGGAGCAGAGCCATCTTCAACAGAGCCGTCGCGGAGCCATCCTCTTCAACCGACAACTTCCCGATGAATGAAGGTTCCTTTAAGGGACGTCATCCAAGATGGCGTCCCTTCAATTCCGATTGGCTGATAGAATTCTATCAGCCAATCGGAATTAAGGTAGAAAAAATCTGATTCAATCAGCCAATCGTATTGAACTCGCATTCTACTGGCTGTTCCAATCAGCCAATAGAATGCGAGTTCAATACGATTGGCTGATTGGATCAGCCAATCGGATTGAACTTCAATCTGATTGGCTGATTGCATCAGCCAATAAGATTTTTTCTATCTTAATTCCGATTGGCTGATAGAATTCTATCAGCCAATCGGAATTGAAGGGACGCCATCTTGGATGACATCCCTTAAAGGAACTTTCATTCGTTGGGAAGTCGTCGGTTGAAGAGGATGGCTCCGCGTCGGCTCCGTTAAAGATGGCTCCGCTCCGGATGGATGAAGATTGAAGACACCGCCTGGATGAACACTTCTACCGGATTGAGGACCTCTTCTTTGCCGCTTGGATGAAGACTTCTACCGGATCAAGGACCTCCTCTGCACACCTTGGATGAAGAATTCGGCTCGGCTGGGTGAAGACGACTCAAGGTAGGGAGATCGTCAGGGGGTTAGCGATAGGTTTTTTAAGGGGTTTGGGTGTCTTAGAGTAGGTGTATGTGGGTGGTGGGTTGTAATGTTGGGGGGGTATTGTATTTTTATTTTCAGGTAAAAGAGCTGATTACTTTGGGGCAATGCCCCGCAAAAAGCCCTTTTAAGGGCTGGTAAAAGAGCTGATTACTTTGGTAGTTAATTTTTTTATTTTGGGGGGCTTTTTTATTTTATTAGGGGGCTTAGATTAGGTGTTATTAGTTTAAACTTCTTGTAATTCTTTTTTATTTTTTGTAATTTAGTGTTTGGTTTTTTGTATTATAGAATAGTTTATTTAATTGTATTTTATTTTAGGTAATTGTAGGTAATTTATTTAATTAATTTATTGATAGTGTAGTGTTAGGTGTATTTGTAACTTAGGTTAGGATTTATTTTACAGGTAATTTTGTACTTATTTTAACTAGGTAGCTATTAAATAGTTATTAACTATTTAATAGCTATTGTACCTAGTTAAAATAAATACAAAGTTGCCTGTAAAATAAATATAAATCCTAAAATAGCTACAATGTAATTATTAGTTATATTGTAGCTATATTAGGGTTTATTTTATAGGTAAGTATTTATTTTTAAATAGGAATAATTTAGTTATTTTTAGGAATATTATTTTGTTTCATTTAAATTATATTTATGTTAAGGGTGTTAGGGTTAGGGTTAGACTTAGGTTTAGGGGTTAATAAATTTATTATAGTAGCGGCGACGTTGCGGGCTGGAGATTAGGGGTTAATAATTGTAGGTAGGTGGAGGCGATGTTAGGGAGGGCAGATTAGGGGTTAATACTATTTATTCTAGTGTTTGCGAGGTGGGAGTGCGGCGGTTTTAGGGGTTAATACATTTATTATAGTGGCGGCAAGGTCCGGTCAGCAGATTAGGGGTTAATAAATGTAGGTAAGGTAGCGGCGATGTTGGGGGGGCAGATTAGGGGTTAATAAATATAATATAGGGGTAGGCGAGGTTAGGGGCAGTAGATTAGGGGTTCATAGGTATAATGTAGGTGGCGGCGTGTCCGGTCGGCAGATTAGGGGTTAAAATTTTTTATTATAGTGGCAGCGATGTGGGGGGGCCTCGGTTTAGGGGTACATAGGTAGTTTATGGGTGTTAGTGTACTTTGTAGAACAGTAGTTAAGAGCTTATATTCACGCGTTAGCCCATAAAGCTCTAAACTACTGACTTTTTTTGGCGGTAGGAGTCTTGTCGGTAGAGGGTCTACCGCTCACTTCTCCCAAGACTCCAAATACCAGCGTTAGGCAGATCCCATTGAATAGATAGGATACGCAATTGGCGTAAGGGGATCTGCGGTAGCCTGGAATCGCGGTAGGGAAGTGAGCATTAGACCCTTTCCTGCCTGACTCTAAATACCAGCGGGCAGCCAAAAGCAGCGTTAGGACCCCTTAACGCTGATTTTAACGGCTTACGCCAAACTCTAAATCGAGGTGTTTGTATTTTATAGTATTTTTTTCCCTAGCCTGGAAAGGGAAGGCAGGTGATTTATTAAATATACTTATACAATGAATAATTTAAATGAGAAGACAGTAGATCTATTGATTTTTGGAGTTTTTGATTGTACTTATTCCCCCATCTCCCTACCTTTTTATTTTTTCTTTCCTCTTTCCCCTCTTTTTTTTTCCTCCTCATTGCTGGACACTTTATCCTTTCTTAAAGCTTAATGGTTAAAATCCTTTCATGGAATGTAGTAGGAATCCATTCCCCAGTAAAACGTAAGGCTATAATAAACCATTTAAGTAAAAAAAAAGTAGGTATCATTTGTCTAGAGAAAGTAAAATTAGAGCAAAGTGGATTGGAGAGGTTATTAGTACATCCTATCACAAGGCAGTAAGAGGAGTAGCTATTTTATCAAACAAAAATTTTAATTATGAAATAAAACAAAAAATAATAGACATGGAGGGAAGATTCCTATATATTCGCATATTCATAGATGGTAACGATTATATTATAGGCAATATCTATGGCCCAAATAAAACAGATTGGAAATTCTGGAGGGAAATTTATAGGATCTTGGACAAATTCCTATTTGGGAAATTAATAATTATGGGAGATTACAATTAACTCATATAAATAACATTAATAGACCTCAGAAATCTCAGTTAGCCTATGAAAACAAAATCTTCTTAACGTTTTCTTCTAATTACAAGGTAGTACATGTATGGAGGCTTCTGAACCCTAGCAATCTGGAATTCACTTGCATTTCAAAATCTCATAATACCTTGTCCAGATTGGATATCTCAGAATCACTGATAGCAAGGGCCATAGAAAGCAAGATATTTGAATTTACCCTATTGGATCATACACCAATCCTTTTAACATTAAACAAACTTTATAAAGCTAATTATAATGCTTTCTTTTTTCCTAGGTACCTTACCAAATCAGTAAAACTTGGGGAATTTCCAAAACAGAAATGGAATGAATATTGCATTAATAATATAGATCACAAAGACAACATAGAACATTTCTGGGATGCTGCCAAGGCAACATTAAAAGCAGAGATAACATCTTATGCCTATAACTTAAGGAAGGAAGGAAGGCAATAATGAGAGTAATAAGCTGGCGCTTAACCTTTCTCAGCAGCATATACACTATTTAGGAAACATCCTTCAAAAGTAAACAGAAATAATTATTTTAAGACCAAAAAAGAAAGGGATCTCCTTATGCTTAGCCTGGCTGGTAAATCGATAGATAAAAGTCAAGCTCAATTTGAGCGATTTGGAAATAAAGTGGGGTACCTTGCAATGATGGGCCGCTGGGATGAAGATCTTTCACCGGACTTCAGAAACTGTGAGTACCGATTTTGGGGTTAGTGTTAGTTTTTTTTTTTTGGGGTGTTTTTTTTTTTAGATTAGGCCTTTTTTATTTTAATGGGCCGTAAAAGAGCTGAATGCCCATACAAATGCCCTTTTCAGGGCAATGGGTAGATTAGGTTTTTTTAGTTAGGTTTTTTTTTATTTCGGGGGTTTGGGGGGGTGGGTGTTTGTAATGTTAGGGGGTGTTTGTTTTTATTTGTTTGCAAAAGAGCTGTTAACTTTAGGGCAATGCCCTACAAAAGGCCTTTTTAAAGGACCAGTCAACTGAACTTCAAATGAGTAATAGATTTTTGTTAAATAAATTGCAAAGTTATGTCTATTTCCACTCCTCTTGTATCATGTGCCAGTCATCAGCCAATCACAAATGCATATACGTATATGCTTTGAATTCTTGCACATGCTCAGTAAGAGTTGGTGACGCAAAAAGTATAAATATAAAAAGACTGTGCACATTTTGTTAATGGAAGTAAATTGTAAAGTTGTTTAAAATTGCATGCTGTGGGCGCGATCCGATATATGGCGCAGATTTCGGTGCAAGCATGGAAAAATGCGCCACCTGTAGTTTCACCTCGCACATCGAGCTATCACATATACGGCGCCGACAGTTGCTAAAGTGCCGTAAGTCGGACAAACCAGCGATGTCCAGAAATAAGCGTAAGTACAAATTTCTGGAGTCGCCAGTGACTTACGGCACTTTAGAAACTGCCGCCGTCTAAAAAAACAAACTAAAGTCTTAAATCTCCCGTAACTGTCTAACACGCCTCCCAAAAATAGCCCGACACGTATACCCCTCTATCCGCAATCCCCCCTCTCACTCCTAACAATAAATGTATTAACCCCTAAACCGCCGCTCCCGGACCCCGCCGCCACCTATATTATATTTATTACCCCCTAATCTGACCCCCCTACACTGCTGCCACCTATATTATATGTATTACCCCCTAATATGACCCCCCTACACCGCTGCCACCTATATTATATGTATTACCCCCTAATCTGAGCCCCCTACACCGCTACCACCTATATTATATGTATTACTCCCTAATCTGACCCCCCTACACCGCCGCCACCTATATTATATGTATTACCCCCTAATCTGAGCCCCCTATACCGCCGCCACCTATATTAACTATATTAACCCCTAATCTGAGCCCCCTACACTGCCGCCACCTATATTAACTATATTACCCCCTAAACCTAAGTCTAACCCTAACACCCCCTAACTTAATTATTATTTAAATAAATCTAAAGAATAGTAAATTTATTAACTAAATTATTCCTATTTAAAACTAAATACTTACCTATAAAATAAACCCTAAGATAGCTACAATATAATTAATAATTACATTATAGCTATTTTAGGGTTTATATTTATTTTACAGGTAACTTTGTATTTATTTTAACTAGGTACAATAGCTATTAAATAGTTAATAACTATTTAATAGCTACCTAGTTAAAATAATTACAAAATTACCTGTAAAATAAATCCTAACCTAAGTTACCATTACACCTAACACTACACTATCAATAAATTAATTAAATAAACTACAATTATCTAAGCTAAAATATGATTAAATAAACTAAACTATATTACAAAAACAAACAAACACTAAATTACAAAAAATAAAAAAATATTACAAGAATTTTAAGCTAATTACACCTAATCTAAGCCCCCTAATAAAATAAAAAAGCCCCCCAAAATAATAAAATTTCCCTACCCTAAACTAAATTACAAAAGTAATCAGCTCTATTACCAGCCCTTAAAAGGGCCTTTTGCGGGGCATTGCCCCAAAGTAATCAGCTCTTTTACCTGTAAAAAAAAGAACAAACCCCCCGCCATTACAACCCACACACCCCTACACTAAAACCCACCCGATCCCCCCTTAAAAAACCTAAGTCTAACACCCAAGTGCTCCTTACCTGTCCAGAAGACTGGCTGAGAAGGTCCTGTTCCAGGCGGTGAAGTCTTCTTCCAAGCGGCGACCTCTTCTTCTTCCAGGAACCAGCCGGCACGGAGCGGAGGAGTTGAAGACTGATGACCACGGAGCTGAAGACCGTCCACTCTGGAACTGAAGACCGGCGATGCTGGAACGGAAGATCGGTGACCCTGGAACTGAAGACCACGGAGCCATGGAGCGAGGAGGATCCTCTTCATACGATCTCCGCCGTACACTGAATAGGAATTCAAGGTACGCGATTAAAAATGGCGTCCCTTGAATTCCTATTGGCTGATTTGAGCCTTCAAATTCAAATCAGCCAATCGGATGAGAGCTACTGTAATTCTATTGGCTGATTTGAATAGCCAATAAAATAAGAGCTACTGACATTCTATTGGCTATTCAAATCATCATATCATCATGAAGTTTAATTTTGACTTGAGTGTCCTTTTAAGGGCCCTTGGTAGTTTATTATAGATTAGGGTTATTTTTTTATTTTGAGGTGTGTTTTTTTTTTAAAAAAAAACGGAGTATTAGAATAGCAATAATTTTTATTATTTTGGAAAATTTCGTTTGTTATTTTTTGTAATGGTAGTTTTTTTTTAGTTTTTTTTTAATTTTAGTGTTTATTATTTTTTGTAATAGTAGTTTTAATTTTTTAGTAATTTTAGTTTTTTTTTTTTTAGTAATGTTAGGTTTTATTAGTTTAAACTTTTTTTTATTTCACAGGTAAGTTTGTATTTATTTAAACTAGGTAGTTAGTAAATAGTTATAATTTAGCTATCGTACGGCTAGAGTTTTGCGGTAAGAGGGGTGCGGTGCTAACTTGCACGTTATTGTCACCGCTCACTTTCCTACAGCGCTGGTATTACAGGTTTTCATAAACCCGGCGTTATTAGGCAAGAAGTGAGCGCAGAGCAAAATTGAGCTCCATACCGCACTTCAATACCAGCGCTGCTTAAGTCAGCGGTGAGCTGGTTTTACGTGCTCTTGCACGATTTCCCCATAGACATCAATGGGGAGAGCCGGCTGAAAAAAAGCCTAACACCTGCAAAAAAGCAGCGTAAAGCTCCATAACGCAGCCCCATTGATTCCTATGGGGAAACTAAATTTATGTTTACACCTAACACCCTAACATGAACCCTGAGTCTAAACACCCCTAATGTTACACTTATTAACCCCTAATCTGTCGCTCCCGACATCGCCGACACCTACTTTATACTTATGAACCCCTAATCTGCTGCCCCCAACATCCCCAACACCTACATTATATTTATTAACCCCTAGTCTCCTGCCCCCAATGTCGCCGCAACCTACCTACATCTATTAACCCCTAATCTGCAGCTCTGGACATCGCTGCCACTATAATAAACATATTAACCCCTAAACCGCCGCACTCCCGCATTGCAAACACTAGTTAAATATTATTAATCCCTAATCTGCCACCACTAACATTGCCGCCACCTACCTACATTTATTAACCCCTAATCTGCCGCCCCCAATGCCGCCGCCACTATACTAAATTTATTAACCCCTAAACCTACGTCTAACCCTAACCCTAACACCCCCTAATTTAAATATAATTAAAAGAAATCTAAATAAAAATTCATATCATTACCTAAATAATTCCTATTTAAAACTAAATACTTACCTATAAAATAAACCCTAAGCTAGCTACAATATAACTAATAGTTACATTATATCTAGCTTGGGTTTATTTTTATTTTACAGGCAAGTTTGTATTTATTTTAACTAGGTAGAATAGTTAGTAAATAGTTATTAACTATTTACTAACTACCTAGCTAAAATAAATACAAATTTACCTGTAAAATAAAACCTAACCTGAGTTACACTAACACCTAACCTCACACAACAATTAAATAAATTACCTAAATTAAATACAATTACCTAAATTACAAAAACAAACAAACACTAAATTACACAAAATAAAAAATAAATTATCAGATATTTAAACTAATTATACCTAATCTAAAAGCCCTATCAAACTAAAAAAAACCTAGCCTAAACTAAACTACCAATAGCCCTTAAAAGGGCCTTTTGTAGGGCATTGCCCCAAAGAAATCAGCTCTTTTACCTGTAAAAAAAAATACAAACAACCCCCCAACAGTAAAACCCACCACCCACACAACCAACCCCCCAAATAAAATCCTAACTAAAAAAAACTAAGCTCCTCATTGCCCTGAAAAGGGCATTTGGATGGGCATTGCCCTTAAAAGTGCATTTAGCTCTTTTTCAATCGCCCAAACCCTAATCTAAAACTAAAACCCAGGTCTTCCAATGGGGGGCGGAGCTAGCAGAGGCACGCTAGCACGATGCTCGGAGGAAAAGAGCTAATCTCCATTCAACCCACAGCGTACAGATTCCTTGGCCCGACTGGAACCGGGGCCTGGAATGCTCAGACAGCGCTAGGAAGTCCTGTATATATGCCGGTTGCCCTGTCGGCTAGGGCGCAGCGGAGGCGAACAAAACTAACAGATACCCCAAGAGGACGCTGAGCAGGCAGACGCGGTAAGCTGCTGGAGGGCAGCGCTGGTAATTTCCTATCTGCCTGGTTCAAGGAAAGCCGAGGCGACCTGCGGTATCAGCTGTGCTGTGCACAACAGGTGAAAGGCCAAGAGGAAGATTTGGCAGCAACAGTTCGCATAGGAGCATAAAGGCATTTGCTTGCGGAATTTAGCTGGAGTTCCCCGGCACATAGCTCCATGGTACAGGAGGCGTAGGAAAGTTGGTACAAACTGTATTTTCTGCCGTAAGAAATCTGGGGTTGCTGCTGAAAGCGCCTGGTCAAGTGGATATACGGCAAGCAGCGTCAACTTACACAGCTACCAGGCCTGGTCTACGTCTCAATCTAGAGGTATCTGCATGATGCTACAACAGATATGTGAGTAACTCTTGGAAACTGTATATTGTGCCTATTTGCTATTCCCGCTGGCTTGTGTGGACTGACAGGCTGTAGAGGCTTTAAGGGAAGCGTGGGTGCTGTGCTAACAATCTTTATTAATACGCTGCCTGACTGCAAATAACAAGCTCTGCATGTGGCCCTATTACTAACATAATAACGCCTCAGACTGGACTTTACGCTAACCCATTAAAGAGAGCCCCAACTTGCTTATTGAGGCCTCGACTACAATTTTAGACCAGGGGTCTGCTGGGCTATAAGTCTTCTCTGTTATTGTGCACAAGGAGCACATATATATTTAAAGCACCACTGTCTGCTTTCATGCCCAATTAGTGCTTGAAGTGACTCCTAATAAGACTGGTGGGGGTTGTATGGCTCCTGGACATACTACAAGTGGGTAATCAGGCTCCTCAGGTCAAGAAGGGCCCCTCTAATTAAGTGGCCCTGTACTGAGTTTCTTGTAGTCTGGCTTATTTCCATAGCAGCGCTACTGCACTATATACAAAACTGCTGTAAAGATTAGCCAATACCTGGAAGTCCCAGCTTGTCATTTGGGCCTGGAGGCTACTGAGCTATAAGAGAACGTGAAAGTCCCCAAGAAGGAACCTTTATATATCTCCGGATCCTGCTTGATAAAAATCTGTACTAAGAAACCAGATTCTAGTGCATAAAGGAAAACGTATAATTTGCTGGGACAGTTCTTGGTATTAGGGGATACGGGGTGACTTGGCTGACTGTCTAATTTGTGGGATATTTTTTCTGAGTCAACCCCCCTTGCTATTTCCCTCTACCTTGCTGCAGAGACTCACTGGATATAAGTATCTACCAACGTAATTCCAGCTGAACTACAAATGTGAATGTTGTTTCCTAACTTCATTGGTTTTCTGTGTTTCCTTTTTTTCTTTCTTTTCCTCAGGCCTTTTTAGGAATGTAAAACCATTTTGTGTTTCTGCTACTCATTATCAAACCAGAAAGTAGCTATTTTGGGGGATCTGAACATAATTGTGTAAATTGCGATATAATAGCGTCAATAGCACTGGTTTCTGTGTTTCCTCTTTTCTTTTTTTGCAGGTTTTTTAGGAATGTAACACCATGTTATGTCTATTACCCATTATCAAACTGGAAACTATCTATTTTGGGGGGATCTGAACATAATTGTGTAAATTGCGATATATTAGTGTCAAGATTTTTTTTCTTAATGGCTTCCCATATTATTATATACTGTACAAAGCTATATTCGCCTTAATTTTCTTTTGGAGCTTTGTAGCGGGTCTGTCTGTTTGTTGTTTTAAGCAAATCTGCATAGTAAGATCTATTTATAAGATATTTGTTCCATTGTGGGGCAATAGAGAGGATAAGGCACAGGGTTTCTATTGCCTGCACCCCATGTTATTTCCAGGGGCACTTATATTATATTTATGTGAAATATAGATAATATCCTCTATATCTACAACTATACCAGGTTTTGACAAATTCTGTAGGAGGAGTTGCTCACCCCTACAACCTATTAGGGAACCCGGACATTAGGCCCTTGGACTCTAAAAACAATCAAGATTACTAACTTTCTAAATTTACTAACTGATATTGGCAATTGCTTGCACTCTAATGCAATATCTGCTTAAGGGTACAAATCAAGGAACAGTATAATTTTACACTTCTTAAAATAACCTTCTGTGGAAAGTAGCTGTTTTGAGTGTTTACTTAGCCTAGAACATAGCCACATTAATCTCTAGGTGGTATCGTGCACAACACCTACTATCACCCACACTTACTATCACTTATAGACCACTGTCCAGCCGGACCAATCTAGACTGATTGGATTTAATTGTGATCACTCTTTATTTTTATTCTACACTACCCACTAACCCCTCACTCTGCACGCTCACTATCAATACCCTTCTGTGCCCCCACTAATTGTTTTTTTGCTCAGCCCCTTTTTCGTCACTTAATCACTCGCACTTCACTATCTGGATAGAGCCTTCCTGCCCTACCCTCTCATGGACAAATATATGTCACAATCCAAACCCAATTCACCAGCGATGCCACCCAAACAGAAAGATAAAAGGGCTAAACCTACTGATTTGGAGGTCCATAATGACTCCAACCTGAGTAATATTGACACAACAGCACTTTTGCATCAAATATCTCTACTCTTCACACCACAGTTCGAAGGGCTGAAACAAGAAATAGTTAATTTATTGACAGAGGTTAAATAGTTTTCACCTAGACTCCTAGAATTAGAAACTAGAGTTTCAGACGTTGAGGATAAAATGCACACTCAAGAACAGACCACCACTGCACAAGAGAAAATGTTGCATACATTGCAAGCAAGATTAGAGGATCTGGAAGACAGATCACGCCGAAATAACCTTAGGGTTATTGGGCTACCTGAAAATGTAGAATTCTCAGATCTCCTTAAATTTGCTTCTTCTACACTCCCACAATTAGTGGGTAGATGTATAGAGAATCTGGTGATCCCAGTAGAAAGGGCCCATAGATTAGGACCACCACGTAAACAATTAGATGGGTCCCCAAAACCCAGACCTGTAATAATAAAATTCTTAAACTTTCAAGACAAGTTCCATATACTTAGGCTTTATCGTAAGAACAACGGAATTATGATAGGCCAAACGAGGCTTCTCCTGTTCCAAGACTTTTCAGTGGAAACACAAGCAAAACGGAAGGTGATGGCACCATACTGCTCCAGACTCATAAAAGCCAACATAAAGGCGAGACTTCTTTATCCAGCTAAAATCCTGCTGGAGAAGGATGGTGCCACACTCACATTTACCAAACCAGAGGAAATACAAGGTTTCTGCTTAGATAATGGGATTTTATAAAGCTATAAGGCACTTGAGTTGTTTAGGATTTGCGGTTGGAGGGTTGGATACTCCGTCGCAGTCAGGTTGCCCAAATTTTGCGTCATACATTCTCTCACTTTTTTTTTTTTTTCTCTTTCCCCTCTATTTTCTTTCCTTTCTTCTTCCCCCCTTCCTCTTCCCTCCCCCCCCCATCGCTGGGTAATCAATAAAGATGCATAAATTAAAGTTGTTATCCTGGAATATTGGGGGGATCTCCTCACCAATTAAACGAAAACTAATGATAAAACACCTTGGGTCCTATAAACCCGATATAGCTTTCATCCAAGAGACCCACCTCCCCCCGGTAGAAGCACTGAAACTTCAAAGTAAATGGGTTGGTGAGGTTTTATATATACCTTATAGTCAAAGGAAAAGAGGACTGGCCATTTTGCTAAATAAACAGTTAGAGTATCAGGTAGTCTCAGTAGAAAATGACCCAGAAGGAAGATATCAAATTGCTAAAATTCAAATTAACAATTTTTTTTATGTGTTTTGTAATTTATATGGTCCTAATAAAACAGAAAGAGAATTCTGGGATTCATTAAGCAAAAAGTTATTTAATTTCAAGGGGGAGAATATAATTATTGTTGGTGACTATAATATGACATTTTCATACACCCTAGATAGATTCAATAGTAAATCCACTGACAAGAAGGTGAGGGAAGCAAAGATACTCTATAAGTTCTGCCAGAAGTTGTCTCTTAAGGATATTTGGTGAATACAACACCCAGATCATAGGGAATATACATGTGAATCTAAATCATTTAGATCTTTTTCGAGAATAGATTTCTTCTTAATCTCTAGTCAAATGTTGCGGTCAGATATTAAATCAGACATCAAAGAAATTAAATTATCCGACCACGCAATTATCTCGCTAGAAATCCAGTACAGAGCATCGCTCCGGTCTAGCAATGCGCGGTTTTTTTTTCCACAATATCTCACTCATAATATCAAATTCTCTACGTGGCTGCAACGGAGGTGGAAAGAGTTTTTTGATTTTAATAAGAGCTACCTGAGTAAACCTGAAATTCTCTGGGAACCGGCGAAGGCGGTTATGAGAGGCGAAATTAAAGCATATTTAATTAGGGATAAGGCCAAAAGAAAACAGCGAGAGGAACAGTTAGCTAACACACTTAAGAATAAATATTCTCAATATATCCAGAATCCCTCTACAGTAAACTGGAATAAATATAAAAATGCTAAATCAGAACGGGACCTCTTCTTCAAACAATTAATGATAGTAGATGACCTGAAGCAAAAAGCCTTCTTTGCAGGAAGTCAGGGCATATCGGCCAGAACACTAGCTAAAATGGTAAAGGCTAAACAACAAAATTTTTTTATTTCAGCTATTAAATATCAAGGTAAAAGATTGATCAAGAGCTCAGAGATAAGAGAGGCCTTCCTAGATTATTTTCAAAAAGTATATGCCTGTACACCAATAGATAAAGCCAACAAAGACCACTTCTGGGAGCAGATTAAGTTACCACAGGTTACAACTCAGGATCTACAAATACTCAATGAACCAATTATGATTAAAGAGATATCGGATGCGATAATTAACTTAAAAGCAGGCAAAGCGCCCGGATGATCTCCCGGCTGAATTTTACAAACTCTTACGTGAACAAACTTCCCTCTTCTCCAGTCTCTATTTAATGATTACTTTATTAATAATAAAGTACAGTCCTCCCTGTTCTCCGCTTCACATGTGGTTTTGATCCTGAAAAAAGGAAAAGACCCTGAAGCACCAGCATCTTATAGACCTATTTCTCTCCTAAATCAGGATTATAAATTGCTGACAGCCATTATCTCAAACAGACTTAAAAGCTGTCTAGATTATATAATACATCATGACCAAATGGGGTTTATGATAGGACGTAACCCAGTTAAAATCTTAACGGTCGATGCCGAAAAGGCATTCGACTCAATCGGATGGGACCACCTTTTTAGGTCATTGGAAGGTTTTGGTCTATCGGGCTGTTTCCACCAGTTCATACAGAGGCTCTACAGTAACCCATTGTCAGCAATTATTATTAACGGAGAAACATTGAACAGATTCCCATTGGGGAGAGGGACTCGGCAGGCTGCCCGCTATCCCCACTATTATTTAATCTATCTTTAGAGCCACTGGCAGTATACTTGAGACAGGAAATAAAAGGAATTAGAATAGGTACCCAAAAAATTGTACTCTCGCTTTTCGTAGACGATCTTCTATTGTTCCTTAGTAATGCTGCGCAGGCTATACCTCAAGTTCTCCATATATTTAGCTTGTTTGGATCTTTCTCTTTTTATAGGACCAATAATGAAAAATCTGAGCTTTTATGGATATATAAACCAAGAAAAGAAGTGATTCATCCTTTTCAGGAAACTACATGTCTACGCTATCTCGGTGTGTTTCTAAGTAGCAACCCTAGGCTATGGTATGAAATTAATTTTCTTAAATGCATAACAGACATACAAGATAAGTTACAGAATTGGTCCAACTTGCTACTAAGTATTTCTGCAAGAATCATGCTTATTAAAACTATTATGTTTCCTAAACTATTCTATTTTCTACAGAATTTTCCACTTTTATTATATAATAAAGATATTTCTCGAATCCAGAGGATCTTCAACAATTTTATCTGGCGTGGGAAGAAACCACGTATAGCTCTTTCAATGTTAACTCTTTCTAAAGCTCATGGGGGCCTGGCGTGTCCGAATATTAGACTCTATAATTATGTAGCGGTGGGTAAGTTTGCGCTTGATTGGATCACCCAAAAAGAACAGGTTACTTGGTACGACTTGGAATCATTTTTAATATCCCCTTTCGACCTGAAAGCGATACTTCATATTCCAGCGACGAAACTTCCAGCTAACGTATCCCAATTCTTTATTTTGAAAGATGTTGTGATTGCCAGGCAGAAGATCTGTAAAGCATTACAGAGCAACTTCCGTAAATCACAGTTTCTTCCTTTAATGGGTAATCCTAGCTTTTTACCAGGTCTGAAGCCATCTGTGTTTTCAGAATGGGCCTCAAAAGGCCTGAATTCACTTGGTCAAAAATGTCTAGACAACAAGCTGGTAATAAGGTCCTTTGAGGAGTTGAAAGCTAAATATAATCTAGCAAACACATATTTTTTTGCTTATTTACAGATAAACCACTGGATAGGGAACCTGAGACTGGAAACAGGTTCGGAATTGGAGGCTGGAGAATTAGGGAGAATAATTAAGTTACATCAGGAAGGGTGTAGCAAAACTACCTATTTATACAAAACCTTGATTAATGCCCAAGGTGTTCTTCATATTGATAGAATAACAGAGAAATGGAAGAAGGTACTACCCTGGGTGGAGAGGGAGTGGGTTGCGGCTAGTATGAGGTTAATATCCAAGGCCACATTCTCAGTTAGCTGGCAAGAATCCCATCTTAGGCTGGTGAACATGTCATATTTGTCTCCTGCTAGAATATCAAAGTGGACGGGCTCCACAGAGCGAGGCGACTGCCCTAAATGTAGACAGGCAATGGCAGACTTAATACACTGTGTCTGCAAATGCCCCAAAATAGTGCAATTTTGGAATAAAATGAATTTTTGGTGTAATAAACTTTTGGGAAACCAGATACAAATTACACAAAAGGAGATACTTTTCCAATTTTGACTCACCAACAATTAATTATAGATTTCTAAATGCAATAATATTGATAGCTAGGAATGTGATATTTACTAATTGGAAAAGTAAGGGAAGTTTAAGGTTCTCAGAATTCTTGAATAAAGCACAGCACCAAATAATATTGGAACAATATAACATGAAAGTTTGCAGTAATAAACAACTATATTGATTCTTTGCCAAATGGAAACCTCTGATTTTGGCTCTTCCCACAAACTCCCAATTACAATTAACAGCCGCTTTTAGGAAATCTGAGTGGTTCATACAACAGATAGATACAGGAACATTCCCAAGGATATGGCTATCAGAACCAGTTAGTTAGTGAGGGAGGGGAATCTATCCCCTTTCTGTCGTTTCTTTCCTCCCTTCCCCCTCCCTTCCCCCTCCCTTCCTCTCCCCCCCCTTCTCCCTTTTTTTTCTCTCTTCTTCGCTTTTCTCTCTATTTTTCTTCCCTTTATTTTTCTGTGTATGCTTATTTATATTCTGATCTAATTACGAATCTATCGCCTTTACCCAGAATTATGATTAAGGCATAAGATTTACCACTCTATGATATTAGAGATTGTCGTTAAAATATGCTCGCTATTACAGGTCTGTGCTATATGAGACTGTGATGAACTATGCCAAATATGTTGTAATTGGTATTTATCACTGCTGTAATTGATTTTGTTGATATCATTTAATTATAATTTGACACAATGGCTTTTGTAAAAAGTTAAAATGGAAAAAAAACAATATGTGATTTTTCTTTTACACAAATTCTGTAAAGTTATTATTTGGTCAATAAAAAGTTAAAAAAAAAACAAAAAAAAAACTAAAACCCACCAAATGAACCCTTAAAAAAAGCCTAACACTAACCCCTGAAGATCCACTTACAGTTTTGAAGACCCGACATCCATCCTCAAGAAGTGGAAGAAGTCCTCATCAAAGTGGCAAGAAGTCCTCAACGAAGCCGGGAGAAGTCTTCATCCAAGCCGGCAGAAGTGGTCCTCCAGACGGTAAGAAGTCTTCATCCAGACAGAATCTTCTATCTTCATCCATCCGGAGCAGAGCGGGTCCATCATCAAGACATCCGGCGCGGAGCATCCTCTTCAATCAAAGTCTTCTTCCCGAATGAAGGTTCCTTTAAATGACGTCATCCAAGCTGGCGTCATCTTGGATGACATCATTTAAAAGAACCTTTATTCTAGAAGAAGACTTCGATTGAAGAGGATGCTCCGCGCCGGATGTCTTGAAGGTGAACCCGCTCTGCTCCGGATGGATGAAGATAGAAGATGCCATCTGGATGAAGACTTCTGCCCGTCTGGAGGACCACTTCTGCTGGCTTGGATGAAGACTTCTCCCGGATTCATTGAGGACTTCTTGTTGCTTCTATGAGGACTTCTGCCGTTTCTTGAGGATGGATGTCGGGTCTTCAAAACTGTAAGTGGATCTTTTAGGGGTTAGTGTTAGACTTTTTTAAGGGTTTATTGGGTGGGTTTTAGTTTTAGATTAGGGTTTGGGCAATTGAAAAAAAGCTAAATGCCCTTTTAAGGGCAATGCCCATCCAAATGCCCTTTTCAGTGCAATGGGGAGCTTAGGTTTTTTTAGTTAGGATTTTATTTGGGGGGTTGGTAGTGTGGGTGGTGGGTTTTACTGTTGGGGGGTTGTTTGTATTTTTTTTTTTTACAAGTAAAAGAGCTGATTTCTTTGGGGCAATGCCCCGCAAAAGGCCCTTTTAAGGGCTATTGGTAGTTTAGTTTAGGCTAGGGTTTTTTTTTATTTTGGGGGGGCTTTTTATATTTTGATAGGGATCTTAGATTTAGGTGTAATTAGTTTAAATATCTGATAATTTATTTTTTATTTTGTGTAATTTAGTGTTTGTTTTTTGTAATTTAGGTAATTGTATTTAATTTAGGTAATTTATTTAATTGTAGTATAAGCTTAGGTGTTAGTGTAACTCAGGTTAGGTTTTATTTTACAGGTAAATTTGTATTAATTTTAGCTAGGTAGTTAGTAAATAGTTAATATTTACTAACTATTCTATTTACTAACTATTCTACCTTGTTAAAATAAATAAAACTTGCCTGTAAAATAAAAATAAACCCTAAGCTAGATACAATGTAACTATTAGTTATATTGTAGCTATCTTAGGGTTTATTTTATAGGTAAGTATTTAGTTTTAAATAGGAATTATTTAGGTAATGATAGGAACTTTTATTTAGATTTCTTTAATTATATTTAAGTTAGGGGGTGTTAGGGTTAGGGTTAGACTTAAGTTTAGGGGTTAATAAATTTAGTATAGTGGCGGTGACATTGGAGGCGGCAGATTAGGGGTTAATAAATGTAGGTAGGTTGCGGCGATATTAGGGGCGGCAGATTAGGGGTTAATGATATTTAACTAGTGTTTGCGATGCAGGAGTACGGCGGTTTAGGGGTTAACATGTTTATTATAGTGGTGCCGATGTCCGGAGCGACAGATTAGGGGTTAATACATTTATTTTAGTGTTTGTGATGCGGGAGGGCCTCGGTTTAGGGTTAATAGGTAGTTTATAGGTGTTAGTGTACTTTTTAGCACTTTAGTTATGAGTTTTATGCTACAGCTTTGTAGCGTAAAACTCATAACTACTGACTTTAGATTGCATTACGAATCTTGCGGGATAGGCTGTACTGCTCACTTTTTGGCCTCCCAGAAAAAGCTTGTAACATCGGCGCTATGGAAGTCCCATTGAAAAAAGACTTTACGCAAATTGCGTAAGTTAATTTGCAGTACGGCCAAAAAAGTGTGCGGTGCTCCTAAATCTGCAAGACTCGTAATACCAGCGGTAGTGAAAAAGCAGCGTTATGAGCCTTAACGCCTTTTCACTCATATCGCAAAACTCGTAATCTAGCCATTTGATTTTATTTTTCTTTCACAGGTAAGTTTGTATTTATTTTTAAATAGGTAGTTAGTTAATAATTTTAACTTTAATTTAGGTCTATTTTAATTATGTTAAAGTTAGGGGGTGTTAGGTTTAGGGATTAATAGTTTAATTTAGGTTGTTGCGATGTGGGGGCCGGCAGTTTAGGGGTTAATAGGTTTAGTTAGTTTTGGCAATGTTTGGGAATGGCGGTTTAGGGGTTAATAGGGTTTTTTAGTGTTTCAGTTAGTTTCGTCAATGTCGGGGAACTGCGGTTTAGGGGTTAATAGGTTTTGTTAGTGTTGGCGATGTTGGGAAACTGTGGTTTAGATTAGAACAATGAAAAATTCTGAATATGAATAAAGAATGGATCAGAAACTTTGGAAACTGATTTATTCATTTTCTGAATTTTTCGGGATTTTAGTTATGGTGCCGATTCGGAAATTCGGATTCATTCGAATCTCCAAATCAGCCAAAATTCGGCCGAAAACTAAATTAATCTGAAACGAATTGCACATGTCTAGATTAAATAATTTCCCTATTTCAAAACTATTTTATGAAATTATATATATTAACCCCAATTACTACTAATTTACAATTAAAATAAAATATCCTAACAAATTACAAAAAATTAATCTAACATTACAAAAAATAAAAAAGTCTAACATTACAGAAAAAAAAAAAAAATTATTAAAAAAATAAAAACAATTAAACCTAATTCCTATGAAAATAAAAAAGCCCCCCAAAATAAAAACACCCCCTAATGTAAACTACTAATAGACCTTAAAAGGGCCTTTTATAGGGCATTGCCCTAAGTTAAACAGCTCTTTTACATTTAAAAAATACGAAGTCACCATAACAGTAAAACCCCTCCACCCACCAAACCCCCAAAATAAAAAAAACTAACACTAAAAAAAACAAACTACCCATTGCCCCTAAAGGGGCATTTGTATGGACATTGCCCTGGAAAGGGCATTCAGCTCTTTTACTGCCCTTAAAAGGGCATTTAGCTCTTTTACAAGCCCATTAAATCCCTAATCTTAAAAATAAAAAAAATCCTAAATCCAACCTCCAAATAGGTACTCACCGTTCCTAAAGTCTGGCGGAGAAGGTCTTCTTCCAGGCGGCTCCATCATCTTCTTTCTTCATCCAGAGCAAAGGCGGTGAGGAGTGGAGGTGCGGAGCTGGCTTCCCCGATGCACAGATCCTCAATGGCGGTTCTCAACGGCTGTCTTCAGCGGCGGTGGTCCAAAGCGGTGTAGAGGCTCCTCTTCATGCGATCGTCCACCGCACACTGAAGATTAAATGCAAGGTACGCCATATTTATTTGGGTACCTTGTATTCCTATCGGCTGAAATTTTGAAATCAGCCAATAGGATGAGAGCTACTTCAATCTTATCGGCTGATTTGAATAGCCAATAGGATTTCAGTAGCTCTAATCCTATTGTCTGATTTCAAAATTTCAGACAGTAAGAATGCATGGTACCCCAAATTGAATGTGGTATCTTTCATTAAATTTTCAGTGTACGCCGGAGATTGGATGAAGAGGAGCCTCTATACCGCTGATGATCGCCACCGCTGAGGACCTCTGCTCTAGATCCGCGCATCGGGGAAGACCGCTCTGCGCTGCCTTTGCTCTGAATGAAGAAAGAAGATGATGGAGCCGCCTGGAAGAAGACCTTCACCACCAGACTTCAATAATGGTGAGTACCTATTTGGAGCTTAGTTTTAGGATTTTTTTTTCTTTTCAAGATTAGGGATTTAATGGACTGTGAAAGAGCTGATTGCCTTTTTAAGGGTAGTAAAAGAGCTAAATGCCCTTTTAAGGACAATGCTCACACAAATGCCCCTTTAGGGGCAATGGGTAGCTTAGGTTTTTTAGTGTTAGGTTTTTTTAATTTTGGGGGGTTGGTTGGGTTTTACTGTTAGGGGGTAATTTGTAATGTTTTTAAGTAAAAGAGCTGTTTAACTTTAGTGATGTCGCGAACCTAAAAATTTGCGTTAATGAATGGCGGCCACGAACTTCCGCAACTGTTCGCGAACGGGCGAACCGGGGCGAACCGCCATTGACTTCAATAGGCAGGCGAATTTTAAAACCCACAGGGACTCTTTCTGGCCACAATAGTGATGGAAAAGTTGTTTCAAGGGGACTAACACCTGGACTGTGGCATGCTGGAGGGGGATCCATGGCAAAACTCCCATGGAAAATTACATAGTTGATGCAGAGTCTGGTTTTAAGCCATAAAGGGCATAAATCACCTAACATTGCTAAATTGTTTGGAATAACATGCTTTAAAACATCAGGTATGATGTTGTATCGATCAGGTAGTGTAAGGGTTACGCCCGCTTCACAGTGACAGACCAAACTCCCCGTTTAAAGGGACAGTCTACACCAGAATTTTTATTGTTTTAAAAGATAGATAATCCCTTTATTACCCATTTCCCAGTTTTGCATAACTAACACATTTATAATAATATACTTTTAACCTCTGTGATTATCTTGTATCTAAGCCTCTGCAAACTGCCCCTTTTTTCAGTTCTTTTGACAGACTTGCAGTCTAGCCAATCAGTGCCTGCTCCCAGATAACTTCTCGTGCACGAGCACAGTGTTATCTATATGAAATACGTGAACTAACACCCTCTAGTGGTGAAAAACTGTTAAAATGCAATCTGAAAGAGGTGGGCTTCAAGGTCTAAGAAATTAGCATATGAACCTCCTAGGTTAAGCTTTCAACTAAGAATACCATGAGAACAAAGCAAAATTGGTGATAAAAGTAAATTGGAAAATTGTTTAAAATTACATGCTCTATTTGAATCATGAAAGTTTATTTTGGCCTAGACTGTCCCTTTAACGCACCGCAAACAACCGCAAACAGTCTATTTGCACAACCGCAAACTCCCCATTTGCACAAGGTTGGATACCAAGCTAGCCATGTCCCGTTCCTTGTCCTCACTGATGTCATTGAAAGTCTCTTCCTCCACCCAGCCACGTACAACACCAAGGGTCCCCCGAAAGGTGACAACAAGCCCCCTGGGACGCCTGCTGTGTTTGGTCTTCCACCTACTCAAAGCCACCTTCCTCCTCTGACTCCTCTTCTTCAGACTCCTCTCTCTGCGTTGCCTCTCTCTGCGTTATTACAAGGTTTGTTAAGTAGTACTATTGCTATCAGTGTAATCCCTGTTACGTCCCCTATCAGGGGACGTGTATATGGCATGGATTTTAGGAACCGGGAGATGGAAAAAGATGCTTGGTCGGTCCTCCCACTTCAAATTTGGGGCACTGCGCGTGCAATCTACTGTGCCACCAGATATGACTGGTGTGTTAAGTAGTACTATTCTGATCAGTTTAATCCCTGTTACGTCCCCTATCAGGGGACATGTATATGGCATGGATATGTATATGGCATGGCCGAAACACAAGTGGCTGTCAGATAACAGTCCGGCCACGAGATAGATAGATTTGATAGATAGATAGATAGATTCATAGATTAGATAGATAGATCAATAGATGCAATAGATACATTTGATAGATACGATAGATAGATAGATTTGATAGATAAATAGATAGATTTGATAGATAGATAATTTCCAAGACAGAGAATTACAAGACATGCGGTCTGAGACCCATGGTTCCCAGAGGCAGTTGCGGTGCCCGAGGCTCTGATTAGAACAGAGCACTCTGGAACGTATCTGCCCTCGGCCGAAATCAGATATGAGTGGTGTGTTAAGTAGTACTATTCTGATCAGTTTAATCCCTGTTATGTTCCCTATCAGGGGACGTGTATATGGCATGGATTTTAGGAACCGGGATATGGAAAAAGATGCTTGGTCGGTCCTCCTACTTCAAATTTGGGGCACTGCGCGTGCAATCTACTGTGCCACCAGATATAAGTGGTGTGTTAAGTAGTACAATTCTGATCAGTTTAATCCCTGTTACGTCCCCTATCAGGGGACGTGTATATGGCATGGATTTTAGGAACCGGGAGATAGAAAAAGATGCTTGCTCGGTCCTCCTACTTCAAATTTGGGGCACTGCGTGTGCAATCTACTATGCCACCAGATATGAGTGGTTTGTTAAGTAGTACTATTCTGATCAGTTTAATCCCTGTTACGTCCCCTATCAGGGGACGTGTATATGGCATGGATTTTAGGAACCGGGAGATAGAAAAAGATGCTTGCTCGGTCCTCCTACTTCAAATTTGGGGCACTGCAAGTGCAATCTACTGTGCCACCAGATATGAGTGGTGTGTGCTAAGTAGTACTATTCTGATCAGTTTAATCCCTGTTACGTCCCCTATCAGGGGACGTGTATATGGCATGGATATGTATATGGCATGGCCGAAACACAAGTGGCTGTCAGATAACAGTCCGGCCATGAGATAGATAGATTTGATAGATAGATAGATACATAGATTAGATAGATAGATCAATAGATGCAATAGATACATTTGATAGATACGATAGATAGATAGATAGATTTGATAGATAAATAGATAGATTGGATACCCCAGACAGAGAATTACAAGACGTGCGGTCTGGGACCCATGGTAAGGTTCCCAGAGGCAGTTGCGGCGCCAGGGGACGTGTATATGGCATGGATTTTAGGAACCGGGAGATGGAAAAAGATGCTTGGTCGGTCCTCCTGCTTCAAATTTGGGGCACTGCGCGTGCAATCTATTGTGCCACCAGATATGAGTGGTGTGTTAAGTAGTACTATTCTGATCAGTTTAATCCCTGTTACGTCCCCTATCAGGGGACGTGTATATGGCATGGATATGTATATGGCATGGCCGAAACACAAGTGGTTGTCAGATAACAGTCAGGCCACGAGATAGATAGATTTGATAGATAGATACATAGATTAGATAGATAGATCAATAGATGCAATAGATACATTTGATAGATATGATAGATAGATAGATTTGATAGATAAATAGATAGATTTGATAGATAGATAGATAGATAGATAGTTTCCCAGACAGAGAATTACAAGACGTGCGGTCTGGGACCCATGGTAAGGTTCCCAGAGGCAGTTGCGGCACCAGGGGACGTGTATATGGCATGGATTTTAGGAACCGGGAGATAGAAAAAGATGCTTTGTCGGTCCTCCTGCTTCAAATTTGGGGCACTGCGCGTGCAATCTATTGTGCCACCAGATATGAGTGGTGTGTTAAGTAGTACTATTCTGATCAGTTTAATCCCTGTTACGGCCCATATCAGGGGACGTGTATATGGCATGGATTTTAGGAACCGGGAGATGGAAAAAGATGATTGGTCGGTACTCCTGCTTCAAATTTGGGGCACTGCGCGTGCAATCTATGTTGCCACCAGATATGAGTGGTGTGTTAAGTAGTACTATTCTGATCAGTTTAATCCCTGTTACGTCCCCTATCAGGGGACGTGTATATGGCATGGATATGTATATGGCATGGCCGAAACACAAGTGGCTGTCAGATAACAGTCAGGCCACGAGATAGATAGATTTGATAGATAGATACATAGATTAGATAGATAGATCAATAGATGCAATAAATACATTTGATAGATACGATAGATAGATAGATAGATAGATAGATGGATAGATTTGATAGATAAATAGATAGATTTGATAGATCTGATAGATTTGATAGATATATAATTTCCCAGACAGAGAATTACAAGACGTGCGGTCTGGGACCCATGGTAAGGTTCCCAGAGGCAGTTGCGGCGCCAGGGGACGTGTATATGGCATGGATTTTAGGAACCGGGAGATGGAAAAAAATGCTTGGTCGGTCCTCCTGCTTCAAATTTGGGGCACTGCGCGTGCAATCTACTGTGCCACTAGATATGAGTGGTGTGTTAAGTAGTACTATTCTGATCAGTTTAATCCCTGTTACGTCCCCTATCAGGGGACGTGTATTTGGCATGGATTTTAGGAACCGGGAGATAGAAAAAGATGCTTGGTCGGTCCTCCTACTTCAAATTTGGGGCACTGCGCGTGCAATCTACTGTGCCACCAGATATGAGTGGTGTGGTTTTTGAAGCCACAGTGCAGCACCAGAGGCCAGAAAAATTTGGCATGTATACATGCCTGAAAAATTAGGTATTGTTGCAGCCGCTGCTGTAGCAGCGGCCAGAAAAATTGATGTTTGTTTCCCAGGCAGAACGTGCCCTAAAACATTGCGGCTTGAACCCTAGTTGGTGGAGGATAAGTCACGCAAGTCATCCGGCATTCGAAGATAAAATACAGCAGCGTGTGGACCATTTTTAGCCCAAGGCAGCTCATGTCATCAGACCTTTTTTACTCTAATGTATCGCCCAATGTCAGTCCCTTCGGGATCCATCCCTCATTCATCTTAATAAAGGTGAGGTAATCTAGACTTTTTTGACCTAGGCAACTTCTCTTCTCAGTGACAATACCTCCTGCTGCACTGAAGGTTCTTTTTGACAGGACACTTGAAGTGGGGCAGGCCAGAAGTTCTATCACAAATTGGGATAGCTCAGGCCACAGGTCAAGCCTGCACACCCAGTAGTCAAGGGGTTCATCGCTCCTCAGAGTGTTGAGATCTGCAGTTATGACGAGGTAGTCTGCTACCTGTCGGTCGAGTCGTTCTCTGAGGGTGGACCCCGAAGGGCTGTGGCGATGCATAGGACTTAAAAAGCTCTGCATGTCCTCCATCAACAACACATCTGTAAAGCGTCCTGTCCTTGCCGGCGTGGTCGTGGAAGTCGGAGGATCACTTTCACCTCTTCCCCTGTTAGATTCCCGTTGTGCTGTGACATCACCCTTATACGCTGTGTAAAGCATACTTTTTAATTTATTTTGGAACTGCTGCATCCTTTCCGACTTGCGGTAATTCTGTAACATTTCAGGCACTTTATGCTTATACCGGGGGTCTAGTAGCGTGGACACCCAGTACAGGTCGTTCTCCTTCAGCTTTTTTATACAAGGGTCCCTCAACAGGCACGACAGCATGAAGACCCCATTTGCACAAGGTTAGATGCCGAGCTACTCATGTCCCGTTCCTCGTCCTCAGTGATCTCACTGAAGGTATCTTCTTCCCCCCAGCCACGTACAACACCACGGGTACCAGATAGGTGACAATGAGCACCCTGGGATGCCTGTTGTGGTTGGTCTTCCTCCTCCTCCTCCTCAAAGCCACATTCCTCCTCTGACTCCTCTTCCTCACAATCCTTTTCCAGCGTTGCCGCTGGTCCAGCAAGCGATGCTGATAAGGCTGTTTCTGGTGGTGATGGTGACCACAACTCTTCCTCTTCCTCTTCACGCTCATCTATGGCCTGATCCAGCACTCTTCGCAGGGCACGCTCCAGGAAGAAAACAAATGGTATGATGTCGCTGATGGTGCCTTCGGTGCAACTGACTAGGTTTGTCACCTCCTCAAAAGGACGCATGAGCCTACAGGCATTGCGCATGAGCGTCCAGTAACGTGGCAAAAAAATTCCCAGCTCCGCAGAGGCTGTCCTAGCACCCCGGTCATACAAATACTCGTTAACGACTTTTTCTTGTTGGAGCAGGCGGTCGAACATTAGGAGTGTTGAATTCCAACGTGTCGGGCTGTCGCAAATCAAGCGCCTCACTGGCATGTTGTTTTGCCGCTGGATATCTGAAAAGTGCACCATGGCCATGTAGGAACACCTGAAATGGCCACACACCTTCCTGGCCTGCTTCAGGACTTCCTGTAAGCCTGGGTACTTATACACAAAGCGTTGTACGATCAGATTACACACATGTGCCATGCACGGCACATGTGTCAACTTGCCCAATTTTAATGCCGCAACCAAATTACTTCCATTGTCAGAAACCACTTTGCTGATCTCCAGTTGGTGTGGAGTCAGCCACTGATCCACCTGTGCGTTCAGGGTGGACAGGAGTGCTGGTGCGGTGTGACTCTCTGCTTTCAGGCAAGTCAACCCCAAGATGGCGTGACACTGCGGTATCCGGGATGTGGAATAGTACCTGGGGAGCTGGGGGGGTTCCGTTGATGTGGAGCAAGACGCAGCAGTAGAAGAGGACTCAGCCAAGGAGGTTATGGAAGAGGATGTAGTAGGAGGAGTAGAGGAGGTGGCAGCAGGCCTGCCTGCAAGTCGTGGCGGTGTCACCAACTCCTCTGCAGAGCCACGCATTCCATGCTTGTCAGCTGTCAGCAGGTTTACCCAATGCGCAGTGTAGGTGATATACCTGCCCTGACCATGCTTTGCAGACCAGCTATCAGTGGTCAGATGGACCCTTGCCTCAACACTGTGTGCCAGACATGCCATTACTTCCTTTCGCACAATCAAGTACAGGTTGGGGATTGCCTTTTGTGAAAAGAAATTTCGTCCGGGTACCTTCCACTGAGGTGTCCCAATAGATACAAATTTTTGGAACGCCTCAGACTCCACCAGCTTGTATGGTAAAAGCTGGCAGGCTAAGAATTCAGACAAGCCAGCTGTCAAAGGCCGGGCAAGGGGGTGACTTTGTGACATTGGCTTCTTATGCTCAAACATGTCCTTGACAGACACCTGACTGTGGGCAGATGAGCAGGAAATGCTCCGGAAGAGAAACAGAGTGGCGGATGTTTGAGAGGGGGCAAGGAGGACAGCAGTGGTTGACGTAGCTGAAGATGCTGGACCAGGAAGAGGATGGCGGCTTTGAGTTTGTGTGCTGCTTCTACTCATGTGTTGATCCCATAGGCGTTTGTGATGTGCGTTCATGTGCCTTCGCAAAGCAGTTGTACCTAGGTGGGTGTTGGACTTCCCACGACTCAGGTTGCAAATGGCATCGCTGTTGTCAGAGGCAGACACACAAAAAAAATGCCACACTGCTGAGCTCTGCGATGACGGCATTCTGGTGATGGCAACAGCATGCGTTGATTGGTGTGCTGCCTGGCTGACCCCGGGTGCCAATGCATGCTGTCTGACTGTGCCACTAGCTCCTTGCGACCACCTCCCCCTGCTTCCAACTTGTCTCCTCCTCCTCCTCTCTGTCTCCCCATCTGAACTTTCCCCCTGTTATTCTTCTCTTCTAGCGAGCACCCACATGACATCCACGGACGCATCGTCATCATCAACCGCTTCACTTGTATCTGACAAATCAACAAAGGAAGCAGCAGCGGGTACGACATCATCATCATCATCACACCGTACGTCCATGTCTGTAATGCTGCCTGACTGAGACATATCACTGTTATCTACATCCTCTGTCAATGATGCTTGCACATCACTCATTTCTTCTAACTGATGTGTAAATAACTCCTCTGACACATCAAGTGAAGTAGCTGTGGTGCTAGTGTTGGTGGTGGCGGCAGGCGGGCGAGTGGTAACTTGAGAGGTGCCCGAAGCTAAGCTGGAGGAGGATGGTGTGTCAAGGTTCGGAGCGGAAGCTATAGAAGATTGGGTGTCCTGTGTTAAAAAGTCAACTATGTCCACAGAACTTTTTGAGTTCATGGTATGTGGCCTCTGAACACTGGGCATTATTCTAGGGCCAAAGGGAATCACAGCACCACGACCACGACGGCACCTGCGGGGTGGCCTGCCTCTGCCTGTCATTTTTTTTTAAATGTACACTTACACTACTATTAAACAAGATATGAGTGGTGGCACTGGGAAAGTGGGCACAGTATACGCTGTAAGCCTGACACAAAAAAGCAGACTGATGTTTCACAGTCCAAAAAGTTTTTTTTGTTTTAAATGTACACTTACACTACTATTAAACAAGATATGATTGGTGGCACTGGGCAAGTGGGCACAGTATACGCTGTGAGCCTGACAGAAAAAAGCAGACTGATGTTTCACCGTCCAAAACGTTTTTTTTTTTCAAATGTACACTT
Organism: Bombina bombina; assembly: GCF_027579735.1. Classification (NCBI taxonomy): domain Eukaryota; kingdom Metazoa; phylum Chordata; class Amphibia; order Anura; family Bombinatoridae; genus Bombina; species Bombina bombina. The sequence goes on from NC_069501.1 coordinate 244,643,678, forward strand.
ACACTACTATTAAACAAGATATGAGTGGTGGCACTGGGCAAGTGGGCACAGTATATGCTGTGAGCCGAACACAAAAAAGCAGACTGATGTTTCACAGTCCAAAATTTTTATTTTGTTTTAAATGTACACTTACACTACTATTAAACAAGATATGAGTGGTGGCACTGGGCAAGTGGGCACAGTATACGCTGTGAGCCTGACACAAATGAAACACAAGGAAAGAGGCGCCGTATGTGTGAATCTGTAGCAATCAGCATCAAAAATAGAACAAGTACAGGGTACTCACAATATGGAGCGGCACTCAATTGTGCCTGTAGATGCGGGCTGGTATTCACAGCAAACCAGCTAGCTGTGCAAGGCACTATTGGATATCCCAAAGTAAGGAGTCTGCAGGTACTTCAGCTGTATGTGGGAAATCTGTCCAGCAGTGTGGAGATCTGGAGCTAGGTGCAAGGAAAAAGAAAAGCGCACAAACTGTGTGAATCTGTAAGCACCCAATTGTTTGTTTAGAACCAGTACAGGGTACTCACATTCTGTAGCGGCACTCCAATGTGCCAATAGACAGCAAACCAGCTGGCTGTACAGGGCAAGCTGCAGGACACTCCACAGCAAATAGAATCGACAGGTAGCTCAGATAAAAGTAATCAGCAGCAATGAGGATATATGGTTTAAAAATGAATTTAATAGAAATAAAAACAATTATAAAATACATATATCACTCATGCAGTATGAGTAAATAGCATGCAACGCGTTTCTCAGTATAGACCGTTTCATCAGGCATGTATTATGTTCTAAACAAACCCCTTAAATAAGACTAAGCTACCTGTCTCTCCCACACCCATAAAACAAATGTACCAATCACAATTGAGCCTGACACAAAAAAGCAGACTGATGTTTCACAGTCCAAAAAGTTTTTTTTGTTTTAAATGTACACTTACACTACTATTAAACAAGATATGAGTGGTGGCACTGGGCAAGTGGGCACAGTATACGCTGTGAGCCTGACACAAAAAAGCAGACTGATGTTTCACCGTCCAAAAAGTTTTTTTTTTTTTTAAATGTACACTTACACTACTATTAAACAAGATATGAGTGGTGGCACTGGGCTAGTGGGCACAGTATACGCTGTGAGCCTGGCACACACGCTTGCAGGCAGGCAACTGCAATTAGATTACACAAGCAGACTGATGTTTCACAGTCCAAAAAGTTTTTTTTTTTAAAATTTACACTACTGTTACACCAGATATGAGTGGTGGCACTGGGCAAGAGGGCACAGTATACGCTGTGAGCCTGGCACACACGCTGGCAGGCAGGCAACTGCAATTAGATTACACTAGCAGACTAATGTTTCACAGTCAAAAAAGTTTTTTTTTTTAATTTACACTACTGTTACACCAGACATGAGTGGTGGCACTGGGCAAGTGGGCATAGTATATGCTGTGAGCCTGGCACACACGCTGGCAGGCAGGCAACTGCAATTAGATTACACTAGCAGACATGTTTCACAGTCAAAAAAGTTTTTTTTTTTAAATTTACACTACTGTTACACCAGATATGAGTGGTGGCACTGGGCAAGTGGGCACAGTATACGCTATGAGCCTGGCACACATGCTGGCAGGCAGGCAACTGCAATTAGATTACACTAGCAGACTGATGTTTCACAGTCAAAAAAGTTTTTTTTTTTTTAAATTTACACTACTGTTACACCAGATATGAGTGGTGGCACTGGGCAAGTGGGCACAGTATACGCTGTGAGCCTGGCACACACGCTGGCAGGCAGGCAACTGCAATTAGATTACACAAGCAGACTGATGTTTCACAGTCAAAAAAGTTTTTTTTTTTAAATTTACACTACTGTTACAACAGATATGAGTGGTGGCACTGGGCAAGTGAGCCTGGCACACACGCTGGCAGGCAGGCAACTGCAATTAGATTACACAAGCAGACTGATGTTTCACAGTCAAAAAAGTTTTTTTTTTTTAATTTGCACTACTGTTACAACAGATATGAGTGGTGGCACTGGGCAAGTGAGCTTGGCACACACGCTGGCAAGCAGGCAACTGCAATTAGATTACACAAGCAGACTGATGTTTCACAGTCAAACAGTTTTGTTTTTTTTAAATTTACACTACTGTTACACCAGATATGAGTGGTGGCACTGGGCAAGTGGGCACAGTATACGCTGTGAGCCTGGCACACACACTGGCAGGCAGGCAACTGCAATTAGATTACACAAGCAGACTGATGTTTCACAGTCAAAAAAGTTTTTTTTTTTAAATTTACACTACTGTTACACCAGATATGAATGTTGGCACTGTGCAAGTGGACCTGGCACACACGCTGGCAGGGAGGCAACTGCAATTAGATTACACAAGCAGACTGATGTTTCACAGTCCAAAAAGTTTTTTTTTAAATTTACACTACTGTTACACCAGATATGAGTGGTGGCACTGGGCAAGTGGGCACAGTATACGCTGTGAGCCTGGCACACACGCTGGCAGGCAGGCAACTGCAATTAGATTACACTAGCAGACTGATGTTTCACAGTCAAAAAAGTTTTTTTTTAAATTTACACTACTGTTATAACAGATATGAGTGGTGGCACTGGACAAGTGGGCCTGGCACACGCGCTGGCAGGCAGGCAGGCAACTTCAATTAGATTACACAAGCAGACTGATGTTTCACAGTCAAAAAAGTTTTTTTTTAAATTTACACTACTGTTACAACAGATATGAGTGGTGGCACTGGGCAAGTGGGCCTGGCAGGCAGGCAACTGCAATTAGATTACACAGGAAAAAAACAAAAAACAGACTGATGTTCTAGCCCTAAAAATGGCTTTTTGGGGTGCTGTCCTTACAGCAGAGATCAGATGAGTCCTTCAGGACTGTAGTGGACACTGAATACACTAGCGTAGCTATCAATTTCCCTATTAAATCAGCAGCAGCTACACTGTCCCTCCTCTCACTAAGAAAGCAGCTTCCGAATGAATCTAAAATGGCTGCTGTCCTGGAGCTGGGAGGGTCTGGGAGGGAGGGTCTGCTGCTGATTGGCTGGAATGTGTCTACAGACTGTGAGATACAGGGTCAAAGTTTACTCAATGATGACGAATAGGGGGCGGATCGAAAATCACATATGTTCACCCGCCATTGCGAACGCGAACAAGCTATGTTCGCCGGGAACTATTCGCCGGCGAACAATTCGAGACATCACTATTTAACTTAGGGCAATGCCCTACAAAAGGCCCTTTTAAGGGCTATTGGTAATTAAGTATTAGATTAGGGGGTGATTTTATTTGGGGGGGGGATTTTTTATTTTTTTAGGGGTATTAATTTAGGTTTAATTTTTTTATTTTTGATAGATTTGTATATTTTTTTTCTGAAATTTTACATTTTTTTATTTTTTGTAACCTTAGCTTGGGGGTTTGTATTTTTTAAACATAGACTGCCCTTTGGGCAGGCTTATCACCTAGTGTATAATAAAGGAAATCTGAATCTGTTCTGAGGAAAATCCGATAGCAATGTTTGTATTTGTGTTGGGTGATTTTTGGCTTAATTTTCAAAGCCATTCAAATTAATTTGATTATACAACGTTTGGATGTGAAAAACCTGCCCTTGTTGTGTATACAATATTCATTTTGAGTAATCCAGATTTTTCTGCTCATGACTAAGTAAATGCACAAATACATGAGTGTTTATTGCACTATTGTGTGTGTGAGAGGGGAGTGATAGAGGAAGGGGAGTAATAGAGAGTGAGACTGGGTGAGAAAATGATAGGCTGCTAAGGAAAAGGAAATAATCTAAAGACAGTCAAGTTCAAAATATTTTTTTATGATTCATATAGGTTAGCTAGGAGTGAGCACTGATTGGCTAATATGCAAGTCTGTTAAAAGAACTGAAATAAGGGGGCAGTTTGCAGAAGCTTAGATACAAGGTAATTACAGGGGGTAAGATGTGTATTATTATAACTGTGTTGGTTATGCAAAACTAGGGAATGGGTAATAAAAGGATTATCTATCTTTTTAAACAACAAAAATTATGGTGTTGACTGAAGGAGAGAGAAAAAAGTGTGTGCATGATAATGAGCCAGAGGGAGAGAAAAAAAAGTGTGTGCATGAGAATTAGTCAGAGGGAGAGAGAAAAAAAGTGTGTGCATGAGGAGCCAGAGGGAGGGAGAGAGAAGAAAGTGTGTGCATGAGAATGAGCCAGAGGGAGGGAGAAAAAAGTGTGTGCATGAGAATGAGCCAGAGGGAGAGAGAAAAAAGTGTGTGCATGAGAATGAACCAGAGGGAGGGAGAGATTAAAAAGTGTGTGCATGATAATGAGCCAAAGGGAGAGAGAAAAAAGTGTGTGCATGATAATGAGCCAGAGGGAGAGAGAAAAAAGTGTGTGCATGAGAATGAGCCAGAGGGAGGGAGAGAGAAAAAAGTGTGTGCATGATAATGAGCCAGAGGGAGAGAGAAAAAAGTGTGTGCATAAGAATGAGTCAGAGGGAGAGAGAAAAAAGTGTGTGTATGAGAATGAGCCAGAGGAAGAGAGAGAGAAAAAAGTGTGTGTATGAGAATGAGCCAGAGGGAGGGAGAGAGAAAAAAGTGTGTGCATGAGAATAAGCCAGAGGGAGAAACAAGTGTGTGCATGAGAAGGAGCCAGAGGGAGAGAGAAAAAAGGTGTGTTCATCAGAAGGAGCCATAGAGAAAAAAGTGTGTGCATGAAAATGAGCCAGAGGGAGGGAGAGAATAAAATGTGTGTGCATGAGAATGAGCCAGAGGGAGAGAGAGAAAAAAGTGTGTGCATGAGAATGAGCCTGAGGGAGGGAGAAAGATAAAAAGTTTGTGCATTAGAATGAGCCAGAGGGAGGGAGAGAGAGAGAAAAAAGTGTGTGCATGAGAATGAGCCAGAGAGAGGGAGAGAGAGAAAAGTGTGTGTATGAGAAGGAGCCAGAGGGAGAGAGAAAAAAGTGTGTGCACGAGAATGAGACAGAGGGAGAGAGAAAAAAAGCGTGTGCATGAGAATGAGCCAGAGGGAGAGAGAAAAAAAGTGTGTGCATGAAAAGGAGCCAGAGGGAGAGAGAAAACTGTGTGCATGAGAATGAGCAGGAGGGAGGGAGAGAGAAAAAGGTGTGTGCATGAGAATGAGTAAGAGGGAGAGAGAAAAAAGTGTGTGCATGAGAAGGAGCCAGAGGGAGAGAGAAAAAGTGTGTGCATGAGAATGAGCCAGAGGGAGAGAGAAAAAAGTGTGTGCATGAGAAGGAGCCAGAGGGAGAGAGAAAAAAGTGTGTGCATGAGAAGGAGCCAGAGGGAGAGAGAAAAAAGTGTGTGCATGAGAATGAGCCAGAGGGAGAGAGAAAAAAGTGTGTGCATGAGAAGGAGCCAGAGGAGAGAGAAAAAAGTGTGTGCATGAAAATGAGCCAGAGGGAGGGAGAGAGAAAAAAGTGTGTGCATGAGAATGAGTCAGAGGGAGAGAGAAAAAAGTGTGTGCGTGAGAAGGAGCCAGAGGGAGAGAGAAAAAAGTGTGTGCATGAGAATGAGCCCGAGGGAGGGAGAGAGAAAGAAGTGTGTGCATGAGAATGAGCCAGAGAGAGGGAGAGAGAAAAAAGTGTGTGCATGAGAATGAGACAGAGGGAGAGAGAGAGAAAACAGTGTGTGCAGGAGAAGGAGCCAGAGGGAGATAGAAAAAAGTGTGTGCATGAGAAGGAGCCAGAGGGAAAGAGAAAAAGTGTGTGCATGAGAATGAGCCAGAGGGAGAGAGAAAAAAGTGTGTGCATGAGAAGGAGCCAGAGGGAGAGAGAAAACTGTTTGCATGAGAATGAGCAGGAGGGAGGGAGAGAGAAAAAGGTGTGTGCATGAGAATGAGTAAGAGGGAGAGAGAAAAAAGTGTGTGCATGAGAAGGAGCCAGAGGGAGAGAGAAAAAGTGTGTGCATGAGAATGAGCCAGAGGGAGAGAGAAAAAAGTGTGTGCATGAGAATGAGCCAGAGAGAGGGAGAGAGAGAAAAGTGTGTGCATGAGAAGGAGCCAGAGGGAGAGAGAAAAAAAGTGTGTGCACGAGAATGAGACAGAGGGAGAGAGAAAAAAGTGTGTGCATGAGAATGAGCAAGAGGGAGGGAGAAAGAAAAAAGTGTGTGCATGAGAATGAGCCAGAGGGAGAGAGAGAGAAAACAGTGTGTGCGTGAGAAGGAGCCAGAGGGAGATAGAAAAAAGTGTGTGCATGAGAAGGAGCCAGAGGGAAAGAGAAAAAGTGTGTGCATGAGAATGAGCCAGAAGGAGAGAGAAAAAAGTGAGTGCATGAGAAGGAGCCAGAGGGAGAGAGAAAACTGTGTGCATGAGAATGAGCAGGAGGGAGGGAGAGAGAAAAAGGTGTGTGCATGAGAATGAGTAAGAGGGAGAGAGAAAAAAGTGTGTGCATGAGAAGGAGCCAGAGGGAGAGAGAAAAAGTGTGTGCATGAGAATGAGCCAGAGGGAGAGAGAAAAAAGTGTGTTCATGAGAATAAGCCAGAGAGAGAGAGAAAAAAGTGTGTGCATGAGAAGGAGCCAGAGGGAGAGAGAAAAAAGTGTGTGCATGAGAAGGAGCCAGAGGGAGAGAGAAAAAAGTGTGTGCATGAGAAGGAGCCAGAGGGAGAGAGAAAAAAGTGTGTGCATGTGAAGGAGCCAGAGGGAGAGAGAAAAAAGTGTGTGCATGAGAATGAGCCAGAGGGAGAGAGAAAAAAGTGTGTGCATGAGAAGGAGCCAGAGGAGAGAGAAAAAAGTGTGTGCATGAAAATGAGCCAGAGGGAGGGAGAGAGAAAAAAGTGTGTGCATGAGAATAAGTCAGAGGGAGAGAGAAAAAAGTGTGTGCGTGAGAAGGAGCCAGAGGGAAAGAGAAAAAAGTGTGTGCATGAGAATGAGCCCGAGGGAGGGAGAGAGAAAAAAGTGTGTGCATGAGAATGAGCCAGAGAGAGGGAGAGAGAGAAAAGTGTGTGCATGAGAATGAGACAGAGGGAGAGAGAGAGAAAACAGTGTGTGCATGAGAAGGAGCCAGAGGGAAAGAGAAAAAGTGTGTGCATGAGAATGAGCCAGAGGGAGAGAGAAAAAAGTGTGTGCATGAGAAGGAGCCAGAGGGAGAGAGAAAACTGTGTGCATGAGAATGAGCAGGAGGGAGGGAGAGAGAAAACAGTGTGTGCATGAGAAGGAGCCAGAGGGAGATAGAAAAAAGTGTGTGCATGAGAAGGAGCCAGAGGGAAAGAGAAAAAGTGTGTGCATGAGAATGAGCCAGAAGGAGAGAGAAAAAAGTGAGTTCATGAGAAGGAGCCAGAGGGAGAGAGAAAACTGTGTGCATGAGGATGAGCAGGAGGGTGTGAGAGAGAAAAAGGTGTGTGCATGAGAATGAGTAAGAGGGAGAGAGAAAAAGTGTGTGCATGAGAAGGAGCCAGAGGGAGAGAGAAAAAGTGTGTGCATGAGAATGAGCCAGAGGGAGAGAGAAAAAAGTGTGTGCATGAGAATAAGCCAGAGAGAGAGAGAAAAAAGTGTGTGCATGAGAAGGAGCCAGAGGTAGAGAGAAAAAAGTGTGTGCATGAGAAGGAGCCAGAGGGAGAGAGAAAAAAGTGTGTGCATGAGAAGGAGCCAGAGGGAGAGAGAAAAAAGTGTGTGCATGTGAAGGAGCCAGAGGGAGAGAGAAAAAAGTGTGTGCATGAGAATGAGCCAGAGGGAGGGAGAGAGAAAAAAGTGTGTGCATCAGAATAAACCAGAGGGAGAGAGAAAAAAGTGTGTGCATGAAAATGAGCCAGAGGGAGGGAGAGAGAAAAAAGTGTGTGCATGAGAATGAGTCAGAGGGAGAAAGAAAAAAGTGTGTGCGTGAGAAGGAGCCAGATGGAAAGAGAAAAAAGTGTGTGCATGAGAATGAGCCTGAGGGAGGGAGAGAGAAAAAAGTGTGTGCATGATAATGAGCCAGAGGGAGAGAGAAAAAAGTGTGTGCATAAGAATGTGTCAGAGGGAGAGAGAAAAAAGTGTGTGTATGAGAATGAGCCAGAGGGAGAGAGAGAGAAAAAAGTGTGTGTATGAGAATGAGCCAGAGGGAGGGAGAGAGAAAAAAGTGTGTGCATGAGAATAAGCCAGAGGGAGAAACAAGTGTGTGCATGAGAAGGAGCCAGAGGGAGTGAGAAAAAAGGTGTGTTCATCAGAAGGAGCCATAGAGAAAAAAGTGTGTGCATGAAAATGAGTCAGAGGGAGGGAGAGAATAAAATGTGTGTGCATGAGAAAGAGCCAGAGGGAGAGAAAGAAAAAAGTGTGTGCATGAGAATGAGCCTGAGGGAGGGAGAAAGATAAAAAGTTTGTGCATTAGAATGAGCCAGAGGGAGGGAGAGAGAGAGAAAAAAGTGTGTGCATGAGAATGAGCCAGAGAGAGGGAGAGAGAGAAAAGTGTGTGTATGAGAAGGAGCCAGAGGGAGAGAGAAAAAAGTGTGTGCACGAGAATGAGACAGAGGGAGAGAGAAAAAAAGCGTGTGCATGAGAATGAGCAAGAGGGAGAGAGAGAGAAAACAGTGTGTGCATGAGAAGGAGCCAGAGGGAGATAGAAAAAAGTGTGTGCATGAGAAGGAGCCAGAGGGAAAGAGAAAAAGTGTGTGCATGAGAATGAGCCAGAGGGAGAGAGAAAAAAGTGTGTGCATAAAAAGGAGCCAGAGGGAGAGAGAAAACTGTGTGCATGAGAATGAGCAGGAGGGAGGGAGAGAGAAAAAGGTGTGTGCATGAGAATGAGTAAGAGGGAGAGAGAAAAAAGTGTGTGCATGAGAAGGAGCCAGAGGGAGAGAGAAAAAGTGTGTGCATGAGAATGAGCCAGAGGGAGAGAGAAAAAAGTGTGTGCATGAGAAGGAGCCAGAGGGAGAGAGAAAAAAGTGTGTGCATGAGAAGGAGCCAGAGGGAGAGAGAAAAAAGTGTGTGCATGAGAATGAGCCAGAGGGAGAGAGAAAAAAGTGTGTGCATGAGAAGGAGCCAGAGGAGAGAGAAAAAAGTGTGTGCATGAAAATGAGCCAGAGGGAGGGAGAGAGAAAAAAGTGTGTGCATGAGAATGAGTCAGAGGGAGAGAGAAAAAAGTGTGTGCGTGAGAAGGAGCCAGAGGGAGAGAGAAAAAAGTGTGTGCATGAGAATGAGCCCGAGGGAGGGAGAGAGAAAGAAGTGTGTGCATGAGAATGAGCCAGAGAGAGGGAGAGAGAAAAAAGTGTGTGCATGAGAATGAGACAGAGGGAGAGAGAGAGAAAACAGTGTGTGCAGGAGAAGGAGCCAGAGGGAGATAGAAAAAAGTGTGTGCATGAGAAGGAGCCAGAGGGAAAGAGAAAAAGTGTGTGCATGAGAATGAGCCAGAGGGAGAGAGAAAAAAGTGTGTGCATGAGAAGGAGCCAGAGGGAGAGAGAAAACTGTTTGCATGAGAATGAGCAGGAGGGAGGGAGAGAGAAAAAGGTGTGTGCATGAGAATGAGTAAGAGGGAGAGAGAACAAAGTGTGTGCATGAGAAGGAGCCAGAGGGAGAGAGAAAAAGTGTGTGCATGAGAATGAGCCAGAGGGAGAGAGAAAAAAGTGTGTGCATGAGAATGAGCCAGAGAGAGGGAGAGAGAGAAAAGTGTGTGCATGAGAAGGAGCCAGAGGGAGAGAGAAAAAAGTGTGTGCACGAGAATGAGACAGAGGGAGAGAGAAAAAAGTGTGTGCATGAGAATGAGCAAGAGGGAGGGAGAAAGAAAAAAGTGTGTGCATGAGAATGAGCCAGAGGGAGAGAGAGAGAAAACAGTGTGTGCGTGAGAAGGAGCCAGAGGAAGATAGAAAAAAGTGTGTGCATGAGAAGGAGCCAGAGGGAAAGAGAAAAAGTGTGTGCATGAGAATGAGCCAGAAGGAGAGAGAAAAAAGTGAGTGCATGAGAAGGAGCCAGAGGGAGAGAGAAAACTGTGTGCATGAGAATGAGCAGGAGGGAGGGAGAGAGAAAAAGGTGTGTGCATGAGAATGAGTAAGAGGGAGAGAGAAAAAAGTGTGTGCATGAGAAGGAGCCAGAGGGAGAGAGAAAAAGTGTGTGCATGAGAATGAGCCAGAGGGAGAGAGAAAAAAGTGTGTTCATGAGAATAAGCCAGAGAGAGAGAGAAAAAAGTGTGTGCATGAGAAGGAGCCAGAGGGAGAGAGAAAAAAGTGTGTGCATGAGAAGGAGCCAGAGGGAGAGAGAAAAAAGTGTGTGCATGAGAAGGAGCCAGAGGGAGAGAGAAAAAAGTGTGTGCATGTGAAGGAGCCAGAGGGAGAGAGAAAAAAGTGTGTGCATGAGAATGAGCCAGAGGGAGAGAGAAAAAAGTGTGTGCATGAGAAGGAGCCAGAGGAGAGAGAAAAAAGTGTGTGCATGAAAATGAGCCAGAGGGAGGGAGAGAGAAAAAAGTGTGTGCATGAGAATGAGTCAGAGGGAGAGAGAAAAAAGTGTGTGCGTGAGAAGGAACCAGAGGGAAAGAGAAAAAAGTGTGTGCATGAGAATGAGCCCGAGGGAGGGAGAGAGAAAAAAGTGTGTGCATGAGAATGAGCCAGAGAGAGGGAGAGAGAGAAAAGTGTGTGCATGAGAATGAGACAGAGGGAGAGAGAGAGAAAACAGTGTGTGCATGAGAAGGAGCCAGAGGGAAAGAGAAAAAGTGTGTGCATGAGAATGAGCCAGAGGGAGAGAGAAAAAAGTGTGTGCATGAGAAGGAGCCAGAGGGAGAGAGAAAACTGTGTGCATGAGAATGAGCAGGAGGGAGGGAGAGAGAAAACAGTGTGTGCATGAGAAGGAGCCAGAGGGAGATAGAAAAAAGTGTGTGCATGAGAAGGAGCCAGAGGGAAAGAGAAAAAGTGTGTGCATGAGAATGAGCCAGAAGGAGAGAGAAAAAAGTGAGTTCATGAGAAGGAGCCAGAGGGAGAGAGAAAACTGTGTGCATGAGGATGAGCAGGAGGGAGGGAGAGAGAAAAAGGTGTGTGCATGAGAATGAGTAAGAGGGAGAGAGAAAAAAGTGTGTGCATGAGAAGGAGCCAGAGGGAGAGAGAAAAAGTGTGTGCATGAGAATGAGCCAGAGGGAGAGAGAAAAAAGTGTGTGCATGAGAATAAGCCAGAGAGAGAGAGAAAAAAGTGTGTGCATGAGAAGGAGCCAGAGGTAGAGAGAAAAAAGTGTGTGCATGAGAAGGAGCCAGAGGGAGAGAGAAAAAAGTGTGTGCATGAGAAGGAGCCAGAGGGAGAGAGAAAAAAGTGTGTGCATGTGAAGGAGCCAGAGGGAGAGAGAAAAAAGTGTGTGCATGAGAATGAGCCAGAGGGAGAGAGAAAAAAGTGTGTGCATGAGAAGGAGCCAGAGGGAGAGAGAAAAAAGTGTGTGCATGAAAATGAGCCAGAGGGAGGGAGAGAGAAAAAAGTGTGTGCATGAGAATGAGTCAGAGGGAGAAAGAAAAAAGTGTGTGCGTGAGAAGGAGCCAGAGGGAAAGAGAAAAAAGTGTGTGCATGAGAATGAGCCCGAGGGAGGGAGAGAGAAAAAAGTGTGTGCATGAGAATGAGTCAGAATGAGGGAGAGAGAGAAAAGTGTGTGCATGAGAATGAGACAGAGGGAGAGAGAGAGAAAACAGTGTGTGCATGAGAAGGAGCCAGAGGGAAAGAGAAAAAGTGTGTGCATGAGAATGAGCCAGAGGGAGAGAGAAAAAAGTGTGTGCATGAGAAGGAGCCAGAGGGAGAGAGAAAACTGTGTGCATGAGAATGAGCAGTAGGGAGGGAGAGAGAAAAAGGTGTGTGCATGAGAATGAGTGAGAGGGAGAGAGAAAAAAGTGTGTGCATGAGAAGGAGCCAGAGGGAGAGAGAAAAAGTGTGTGCATGAGAATGAGCCAGAGGGAGAGAGAAAAAAGTGTGCGCATGAGAATGAGCCAGAGGGAGAGATAAAAAAGTGTGTGCATGAGAAGGAGCCAGAGGAGAGAGAAAAAAGTGTGTGCATGAAAATGAGCCAGAGGGAGAGAGAGAGAGAAAACAGTGTGTCCGTGAGAAGGAGCCAGAGGGAGATAGAAAAAAGTGTGTGCATGAGAAGGAGCCAGAGGGAAAGAGAAAAAGTGTGTGCATGAGAATGAGCCAGAAGGAGAGAGAAAAAAGTGAGTGCATGAGAAGGAGCCAGAGGGAGAGAGAAAACTGTGTGCATGAGAATGAGCAGGAGGGAGGGAGAGAGAAAAAGGTGTGTGCATGAGAATGAGTAAGAGGGAGAGAGAAAAAAGTGTGTGCATGAGAAGGAGCCAGAGGGAGAGAGAAAAAGTATGTGCATGAGAATGAGCCAGAGGGAGAGAGAAAAAAGTGTGTGCATGAGAATAAGCCAGAGAGAGAGAGAAAAAAGTGTGTGCATGAGAAGGAGCCAGAGGGAGAGAGAAAAAAGTGTGTGCATGAGAAGGAGCCAGAGGGAGAGAGAAAAAAGTGTGTGCATGAGAAGGAGCCAGAGGGAGAGAGAAAAAAGTGTGTGCATGTGAAGGAGCCAGAGGGAGAGAGAAAAAAGTGTGTGCATGAGAATGAGCCAGAGGGAGAGAGAAAAAAGTGTGTGCATGAGAAGGAGCCAGAGGAGAGAGAAAAAAGTGTGTGCATGAAAATGAGCCAGAGGGAGGGAGAGAGAAAAAGTGTGTGCATGAGAATGAGTCAGAGGGAGAGAGAAAAAAGTGTGTGCGTGAGAAGGAGCCAGAGGGAAAGAGAAAAAAGTGTGTGCATGAGAATGAGCCCGAGAGAGGGAGAGAGAGAAAAGTGTGTGCATGAGAATGAGACAGAGGGAGAGAGAGAGAAAACAGTGTGTGCATGAGAAGGAGCCAGAGGGAAAGAGAAAAAGTGTGTGCATGAGAATGAGCCAGAGGGAGAGAGAAAAAAGTGTGTGCATGAGAAGGAGCCAGAGGGAGAGAGAAAACTGTGTGCATGAGAATGAGCAGGAGGGAGGGAGAGAGAAAACAGTGTGTGCATGAGAAGGAGCCAGAGGGAGATAGAAAAAAGTGTGTGCATGAGAAGGAGCCAGAGGGAAAGAGAAAAAGTGTGTGCATGAGAATGAGCCAGAAGGAGAGAGAAAAAAGTGAGTTCATGAGAAGGAGCCAGAGGGAGAGAGAAAACTGTGTGCATGAGAATGAGCAGGAGGGAGGGAGAGAGAAAAAGGTGTGTGCATGAGAATGAGTAAGAGGGAGAGAGAAAAAAGTGTGTGCATGAGAAGGAGCCAGAGGGAGAGAGAAAAAGTGTGTGCATGAGAATGAGCCAGAGGGAGAGAGAAAAAAGTGTGTGCATGAGAATAAGCCAGAGAGAGAGAGAAAAAAGTGTGTGCATGAGAAGGAGCCAGAGGTAGAGAGAAAAAAGTGTGTGCATGAGAAGGAGCCAGAGGGAGAGAGAAAAAAAGTTTGTGCATGAGAAGGAGCCAGAGGGAGAGAGAAAAAAGTGTGTGCATGTGAAGGAGCCAGAGGGAGAGAGAAAAAAGTGTGTGCATGAGAATGAGCCAGAGGGAGAGAGAAAAAAGTGTGTGCATGAGAAGGAGCCAGAGGGAGAGAGAAAAAAGTGTGTGCATGAAAATGAGCCAGAGGGAGGGAGAGAGAAAAAAGTGTGTGCATGAGAATGAGTCAGAGGGAGAAAGAAAAAAGTGTGTGCGTGAGAAGGAGCCAGAGGGAAAGAGAAAAAAGTGTGTGCATGAGAATGAGCCCGAGGGAGGGAGAGAGAAAAAAGTGTGTGCATGAGAATGAGTCAGAATGAGGGAGAGAGAGAAAAGTGTGTGCATGAGAATGAGACAGAGGGAGAGAGAGAGAAAACAGTGTGTGCATGAGAAGGAGCCAGAGGGAAAGAGAAAAAGTGTGTGCATGAGAATGAGCCAGAGGGAGAGAGAAAAAAGTGTGTGCATGAGAAGGAGCCAGAGGGAGAGAGAAAACTGTGTGCATGAGAATGAGCAGGAGGGAGGGAGAGAGAAAAAGGTGTGTGCATGAGAATGAGTGAGAGTGAGAGAGAAAAAAGTGTGTGCATGAGAAGGAGCCAGAGGGAGAGAGAAAAAGTGTGTGCATGAGAATGAGCCAGAGGGAGAGAGAAAAAAGTGTGCGCATGAGAATGAGCCAGAGGGAGAGAGAAAAAAGTGTGTGCATGAGAAGGAGCCAGAGGAGAGAGAAAAAAGTGTGTGCATGAAAATGAGCCAGAGGGAGGGAGAGAGAAAAAAGTGTGTGCATGAGAATGAGTCAGAGGGAGAGAGAAAAAAGTGTGTGCGTGAGAAGAAGCCAGAGGGAGAGAGAAAAAAGTGTGTGCATGAGAATGAGCCAGAGAGAGGGAGAGAGAAAAAAGTGTGTGCATGAGAATGAGACAGAGGCCTCTAGTTATCAAGCCGTCAACCTCAAATACGCTGGAATTCCGCAGCGTATTTGTGGCGAGGCTGATTCGCCTAAGTTATCAAGCCCTGCTGCCCGGCAAAAGTAGAATATAGTGAAGTAAGCTTCGATCCGCCGGACTCAGTCCGACACAGATCGATTCTTACATCACTCCCGATGTTCCTGTCAGAGTATATGAATATTATGATGAATATTACATATGTGTACATATATATATATATATATATGTATATTTTATACACTGTATATGTTAGATGAGACCTCAGGATTAATTGAACATGAGTTTGTTGAACACAGATTCTAATACACGTCTATCAGGATTGACGATCAGTAAAGCCTTTTTGAAGCACGACCCCTGTAGTGTAAAACACACAAACATTTCTTTTCTAAAGGAAATAGCTCAGTGACCCTATTCATTTGACTATATATGCAGATTTTTATAACTTCAGAACATTTGGTGAGGTGAGAAAAGAATGTGTTCAAGGACCCCTTTGGAATTTGACACGTGTGATACAACAGTTCTATCTCACTGAATCTCTATTTGAAGACGTACTGCAAAACCCCCATCTTGGGGGAAGGTGACACAAATAAAATTAAATACATTTTGCAAGGGGAACAATGCCAGTTTTCCATGTATGTTTAGAATGGTTCATGATATATATATTGAAATTAAGCACATTGTATTAAATAGATAATTGCTGCAGGGGATATTTTTATAGGAAATAAATTCAGATATACATAGAAATGATATATATGTTTTGAAAACATAAAAGATCTTACTTAGCCTCTGTGTTTTTAAGAATATAAATAAATACTTATGGACCATACACATATTAATGCTTGGATCATCTCTAATAATTATTTCTATTTTTATTGCAGACAACCATTGGTCATGAGCATCAATCTTAGAAAGAGACGGAATGCCGCATGAAATGAATTAAGTCATATCATATAAACGTGCAAATAAATGTTTATAAAGTTTCACATACATCTTTTAAAATATAGTGAGATGAAAATATGGAAGTTACTTTGATGTGATATGACTATGAGATATATATTTGATGTGATATAACTATGAAATATAAGTTATTTTAATATAATGCTAGATGTATTTGATGTTTCATATCAAAATGATCAGAAAATTCATTAAGATATAACTTATCCAAAACAAATATTGTGAATAGTTGTTGCAATAAATTATGATAAAATGAATAACCATTTCATAGAAATACTGATTTAAGTTGATTCAAATGTTGTTATGCATGTTTGTAATGATGCCACCCAGTGTTGCCATGAGAGAACTACAGCCAGAAAGCTTTTTGGCTGTTGGAAATGGGATATTCAGATTATCCAATAGAGGGACAAGGTTTCGAAGGGCCACCCATATTTCACACCAATGATTACACTAATAAGTTGATGCAGAAGGAGGGAAAGAGACTGGTCTAAAAGGTTTTTGAACTGACTGAAACTGTTTTGCGTGGGACACAGTCAAACTATAAAAACAAAGTGGGCCATACTCTCCTATTCCATTGCAATTACACTTATTTTATATGAGGTGTGAAAAATCTTGAAGTTGGATATCATTTTGGGAAGTTGGATATCATTTTGGTAACGTATATATATATATATATAGAGTATAAGAAAAAAAAAAGACTGCTAATTACATGTGATATTTTAAAGTCACTGCAGTTTAAAGATACAGTTTTCTGGGTTTTATAAGATAAGTCATATGCATAGCCTTTACAGTTAATAGATTTAAAGAGCAGATTATACTTTTAAACTGTGTATCATTGTCCTAAATAGCTCTTAGCTTACCTATTTGTATGCAAGCATTTAAAGTAAACAATTACTATTGCTGAGCCTGGCAGAGTCAAATAAATAAATTGTATTTTAAAGAGGTAAAACCAGCCTAGGTATTATTTAAATTTGTATCCGGTAGACTAAGTGATTTATCTGTGAAAGTTCTGGTGTTTTAAGTTAATATTGTATTAGGATAAATTGCAGTTAAATAGCAGAATATATATATTATCCTATTGTTTTATAAACACTGTTTAGAATTGTATTGCTTGGATGTTAAAAGACTTGTATATAAGGCTGGTTTCTTAAGATAAGCGTGTAGGAATTTTGCGTAGCATATTTAAATAGTTTTCAAGCGCCTATAATATTATTTAGTTTCCTTTTATTGCAAATATACTTCAATATGTTCATGGATATTAACTAAATAAAAGAATTCAGGTATTTATATTAATTGTATGGTCTAGTAGATGCATGGTTGATTAGGGTTGCTATTTTTTTTTTTTTTATATTGTGTTTGTAACCCTGCCATAAACTGATTTATTATTTGGATAGCACTACTAAGATTCTTATAAATATACTGACATAATAATTGGAGGCACTTTGCATGAGATTTAATAATATCCATCATAATTGATATAATATATTTGTAAGTAAATAGAAATTATTATAAAAGAGAAAAAAAAAAATAAATTCATATTTCGATATTAATATTTTGAAGATATATATTTTTTTGAAAAGTTGAAATATTAATTTTCATATTTCGAGATTGACATTAATATCTTGAAATATTATTAAAGATTAATTTTGAAAAATTAATAAAAATATTAATTTTTCATATTTCAAAATTAGTCAAAAATATTAATTTTTCATATTTTCAAAGTTAATCAAAAATATTAATTTTTCATATTTCGGAATATTAATTTTTCATATTTCAAAATTAATAATATATTTTTTTTTAAATATAAAATTTTTCTCTTTTTTTTTATTGGCAAAAATTGTATTAGCGTTTTAGTTTAACTAAATACTAAACCAATACAATAATGTCTGTAGCCAGAAGTGACTCATTTAATTCTATACATAGCAATGAAATTGGTCCCATAACCATACCTATTACTAAAGGTCAGGTCCTTAAGAAAGATATCTTAAGTTACCTTAAAGGGAAGTTTAATATTGCGGGTGAATTAAATGATTTTATGGATACGCTTGAAACTAGGGCTAAAAATATTACCGTTAATAATAATATGTGGAATGAAGAGAATGAATTCTTCCAGGAATTATTAATGATTAATCAATGCAAAGCTCCCAAAAAGCGAGACGAACTAATACTAAAATCCTGGCCCCTTTTAATATGCATAATTGACGAAATGTCGTTTTGTGTCACAGACAAACGATTGCAAATACAGGAGCTAGAAAATAGTATTCGTTCCTCGCGCAGACGCAAAGAGGGTTTAAAAATAGCCAAAAATAAAATGGATGAATTTGCCCAAAACCTAGCCACCTTAGATAAGCACAATATGGACTTAATCGCGCAGATACAAGATTTAAATAAACAGCTTGCGCAAAGCCAGAGAGAATTAAGCGATTTAAAAAGGTCATATTGCCATAATGAAAACCCCTATATTAGCAATGAGAATAATACAGATAATGCTAACTCCTTTAGCGAACGCGTTAGGGACGAGGTACGAAAATATATAGAACAACAAAGACAAATGACCCCTAACGGGTCAGAAGTAGATTTCCCAAATAGACAATCCCCTCAGGATGTAAATCCAGAGGACAGCTGTAGCGCAGATGATGCGGGGGAGGGAAACTCTAACAGAGAATCCCAAAATAAGTCTGATAAAGTCTATGATTCCCATAAAATAATCACCTTCGTACAACGCGCAGTACCTATATTCTCCAATAAGGGAACAACATCTGTAATTGATCATTTACAGGCTTTTGAAAATGCGTTAGCTATAATGAATGTTACAAGTGAGAAATTGAAAATTGAATTTCTGCCTTGGGTATTTGACAGTAAGCATCACAAATTCTTTGTTTCACTAAAGGATATGAATATTCATTCCTGGAATGGGGTAAAACAACAATGCAGAAAAGAATTCGGGCAATATCGCACTAAAACTGCCGCGAAAATAGCGGTATATGGTTTAAAGTGTCGTGCAAATCAGAGTCCAGTCGAATTCCTTTCTGTATTGAAAAATGCGTACAGTATGGCTGAAGATAATCCCAGATTTGATGGCTCAGAATTTGTAAATTTATTTTTTGAAGCATTGCCTACACCCATCAAAATCAACTTAGCTAGAGATTTTGATGAGGACTGCTCATTGGAATGGCTGATCAAAGAGAGTACGAAGTTATACTCTATTCAGCAGTCCAGTGAGCAGGGGGTTAAAAAGGAGTCAAAACCCAAAATTGTGGCAGAAACTAGGGTGTCACCTAGCCCCCTCAATTTGGAGTCTAACAAGAGAACTTATGCAGAGGTGGCCAGTCAAAACAGGCCATCTCCACAGAGGTTTAATTCTGCCCCTCCCCCTACACAGGTTGAGGCGCAGGGAGACTATAACCAAAGTGGGGGACATAATCAGGTGAATAATTACTCACAAAGAGAATACTCACCAAATAATTGGTATCCGCGCAAGGGTAGATACAATAGACGGCGAAGATATTCTCAGGGTAACCAGACACCCCAGGTATATAATGCTCCCCAAAGTACTAATGCTGAACAAGCTGAACCCCAGGGGCAACCACGCCAGAATAGAAATAGTGGCCCTGATTCTGAGGGAACCCAATGGTCCAGGAATCAGTACAATGGGGCACCAAGAGATAGGCCCAGGGGTAGAGGTAACTTGTACAATCAGGTAGATATTCTGTTTACCCAATTAAATCGGTTGAGCGAACAAATCGCTAATATGAGTCAAAAATCTATGGCTCAGCAACCGAACAATACTTTTTTAGGGGTACAGCCAGTGGTCAGCAGTGGACCACAGGCACAGTCATAAATACTGCAGTATCACCTGAAGGGGAGGGGAGAGATATACAAAATGTAGTAATAAATATCAATGATACTAATCATGTTATCTCCCCACAGACCGGAAACGGACAAATTAGCTGTGACAATGAGCGACATCAGCCGGGAAAAATTAACCAAACTTTTCCTCTGCAGTATTCTCTTAACATTATTTCCACAGATGCAGTACACAAGAACCCAGCTGACCTTGTCATAGGGGAAACAGGTAGGTATGAAATTTCCTCTGCATCGAATAACACAGCGGATCCAGGTAAAACGTGGCGAAGCCACAGATGTACAAGAATGCAAATTTTATGTGTGAAATGATAGAAACTGCAGGAAGATATTATGTACTAGTTGAGCTGCAAGATTCAGTCTCCAACCCTATCAGGGGATTAATTGACACTGGGTCACAGGCAACTATCTTATCCCACAGGTACTACACACAGCTAAATGAGCTAACACCCCACAAACCCAAAATAAGAGAATTTGACGGTTCTCTAATAGGTGTTGGGGGTGACTCCCTAAAAGTCTACGGTACTGCCTGGTTAAAATTTAAATTGGGGAACAGGGTCATAAGACACCCTGTCATTATAGTGGATCTGCCAACTGATCGTTTAATTATTGGTAGTGATCTCCTGAAACGATTAAGCACCATAATTGATTGCATAAATAATGTAATTTGGTCGCAAGTTAAACGGCCTATCAATTATGAAAAATCTGGTATATCTCGCACCCGACACAGCTGTCACGTGGTGGAAGAGAAACCAGATGCTGTGGAGATTCATTTCAGGAATAACTCTACACCTGAAATCACTATTCTACAAATAGATGATCAGACTCCTTTTAGTGGCTCTGATGGTAATACTTTTAAAATATCGCCTGGAAAGATAGCGAATATTTCCCTAGATAGCGATGTATTAACCATATCACTCCACAAGGGGGATCATAAAATCCCTAAGGGGGGAGGCCACACTCAATACCTCACAGGGATTGAGAGAGTTAAAGAGGATCTATTTATCCCTATACAAGTGCATGACCTTGGTAAAACCGAGTATGCTAAAATAAACTTAAAACAGGAAGCTAGCTATATAAGCGAAGGTTTATTAACGCAAATAGCTGAACCTAAAGTGATTAAATATCTTTCTCCCCAAGACCACAGTGTCAACGGCCTGGATGACAGGTCTGAAAGCTATAACATCACAGCTAAGTGCTTATTATCTATCTCTATTGGTAATAAGTCAGTGAAGCACCTGTTTTTAGTTTTAAATACTCCCCATAATCAAATATACATTGGCAATGATATCTTACATAGATATGCCATACAAATAGATCTGATTAATTCTTGCCTTTGGAGCAGGTTAAAGGGGGACCCTGAAGTATTTCAGGATGAAAATGCAGCCCTAAAATCAAACCAGCAATTGCCATATGCTGTGAATATGCAGGTATCTAGCGATGTTATAATTCCTGCTGGGGCTGATAAATTTATTTTACCCTTACAGGTAAAGAGAGGTCAGAAATTAAAAACTTCTGAAACACTGATTTGCCTCTCCCATAGAATACAAAATCTGGGTGTCACAGTAACCTACACTCCTATGGTGAATATTGGAACTGTTCCAATACATATTGTTGTGCATAACATGACCCCACAGGATATAACATTATCCAAGGGAACTACCATAGGATATGCACTGGAATCAAGTTATTACACTTTTGGATTCCAGAATAATGTAATTGGGCTAATACCTGAAGGATACTTAACTGAAGAACAATTAATAGAACAATCCTTTGCATCTATGCCAGAGGGTCTATTTAATATTCAGTCCATTTATCCCTTCAGCTCAGAGGAAGGCATCTGTAAAATTGAAGAAGCCTCTCTAGTGTTTGATCAGCCAATCAAACAGCAAGATTACCCCAATCCCCAGAGTCATGGGAGCAATATAAATTATAATCAAGGGGATCTCACCTCTAGGTTGGAAGAAGCCTATGAAATAGGACAGCCTGAAATCTTTCCAGGATTTCAGCAAATAGTCGAAGAGCAAATATCCTTAGCCAATGGCTGTTCTAGCGATGATGAACGCCAACAGCTGCGAGAACTCCTGATGGAGTACAAGGATATTTTCGCTAAGGATTCTTATGACTGTGGTACCACAGACTTGCACATTGCAAGAATACAAACAGATCCTAAGGCGCCACCTGTATTTGTCAAACAATACAGACTTCCCTTAGCCTCATAAGATTCTCTTGCAGAGATCATAAGGAATTTGGAAGAAAGAGGTATTATCAGACAGGTACACAGCTCTTATAATAATCCTATTCTAGGTGTCCTTAAGCCCAATGGACAATGGCGTTTGTGTGCTGACTTAAGACAGCTAAACAAACGAGTATACATGTCTGGCTGGCCTGTACCATACATTGACCAGTGCCTAGCACAAATGCAGGGATCCAAAATATTCACTGCCATTGATTGTGCACAGGGATATTGGACCATAAAGGTACATGAAGAGGACCAATATAAGCTAGCATTCTCCTTCCAAAAGGTCCAATATGCATTCCAGAGACTTCCATTTGGATACATAAATTCTGGACATGAATTTGCTGTATTCATGCATAAGGCTATGCCTGACGCATTGGAAAGGGGGACCTTATCT
Source organism: Bombina bombina (assembly GCF_027579735.1). NCBI lineage: Eukaryota > Metazoa > Chordata > Amphibia > Anura > Bombinatoridae > Bombina > Bombina bombina. Next base: position 244,665,441 of record NC_069501.1, read on the forward strand.
TATGTTGATGATGTTTTAATCAAAAGCACAGACTTTGAAAAACACATCGCAGAGCTTAAACACGTCCTCAGCCAACTTAAAAGGGCAGGTGTCAAATTATCCCTGCAAAAAGCTCAATGGTGCTGCACTCATGTAAACTTCTTGGGACATGAAGTTACCTCTGATGGATTAAATCCCCAGAAGAAAAAGGTGGAAGCTATAGTGAATTCTAAAAACCCAACTAACTTAAAGGAATTGAGATCATTCCTGGGTATGACAAATTATTCTCGCAAATTCATTGATAATTATGCAGAATTAGCTAAACCACTACTACTTCTTCTAATGAAAGATGTGAAATGGCACTGGAGTGAGTCTCAAGAGACAGCCATCAGAGAGCTGAAGAGAAAACTCACTCAAGCACCTTGCTTAGCGTACCCTGAAGGTGGTAAACCTTTCTTCTTAGAGACAGGTTACACAGATATAAGCATGAGTGCTGTTTTATACCAAAAGCATGATTTTAAAAATCTATCCCCAGTAGAAATAAAGTTCAACGATTGCGAAAAAGCCCTCTTATCTACTGTATGGGCTCTACAAAATTTCCGCAGCTATATACAGGGCGAGAAAATAATTGTAGAAACGGCCCACCAACCTTTGCTATATTTGCAAAGTGAGAGAATAAGAGATGGGAATTTGTCTAATAGCCGCATAACAGCATGGACTCTTTCCTTACAAGGCTGGCCACTAGAAATCCGCTACAAGCAGAATAAAAAGAATCCAGTCGCACAAGGGCTTGCTGAGCTCCACGACTGTACTGCTAGAGATCCTGGGGAAGAATTATAAGAAGATGATTTTCTGGAGGAACAATTGCTTTCCCCATATAAAATGTACAATGAGGACCATTGTCAAACATTACCTTGGGTATATGTTGATGGTTGTTCTTACCATGCCACCATTGATAATGAGCGCAGATTAGTCGCTGGCATTGGTATAACTGGGGCAAATGGATTCCCAAATATATCTATAGGTTTCAACATTGGACCAAGATCCAGTCAAGTTGCAGAACTAACTGCTGTTTTCAAAACCATTGAAATGGCTATTGAACATGGTATTCATGAATTTGTGATCATAACTGACTCAAATTATGTGCGTGACAGTTTTGTTGAATACCTGCCAACTTGGAAAAGAAATGGCATGCAGAAAAGCAATAACAAACCAGTCAAGCATGGCAAGTTGTTCTGCGAGATTGATAATCTGGTAGTATCCAATGATTTAACCATACACTAGAAAAAGACCAAGGGTCATTCCAGAGTTCTAGGTCCTGATAAGGAAGGCAATGATCTTGCGGATTCGTTAGCCAAACAAGGAGCCATAACTGGAGAACTCCTTAATATTGACCACTTAATGGGTGCAATTCAAGTAGAAGCCATTACCAGAAACCAGGCAAAACAACAGAGTGAGCCTAATTTGGTACAATGGAGTCAGGATTCTCCTAGTGAGGACCTGAGCACTAGTCAAAAAGAAGACCCCATTGTAGGCATCTTCTATAAACACATAGAAGATCCTGAAAGCAACCCCATCTCAAAAGATGATTGCACTGGCAAAGAAGATCTTAGAATCTTAATAAAATCTAAATCACAATTCAAGTTACAGGATGGTTTGTTAATTAGAACCTCCAAAACTGGCATCCAGCAGTGGGTAGTACCCACCAAGTTCAGAGGTCTAATACTTCAACATGCCCATGATGCTCCCACATCTGGTCATCGTGGTGCCAAACTCACATATGAAATATTACGTGATTATGCTTTTTGGCCACACATGTTGAAAGATGTTCAAACCTACTGTCAAGGGTGTTTAATCTGCCCACAGTTCCAACCCACTGCACCAACGCATAGAGCGCCATTGCAGAAAAGGGGGATGGTAATGCCATGGTCAGATATACAAATTGATTTTATTGGTCCGGTAACAAGGTCATCAAGAGGTAACAAGTACATGTTAACAGTGACATGCCTGTTCACTAAATGGGTAGAGTGCATTAGTGCACCTAACAATAGTGCTGAAACATGTGCAGCATTGCTCATCAACCATGTATTTTCCAGATTTGGTTTGCCCCAAAGAATCGAATCAGATCGGGGGACCCACTTCACTAGCGAATTGATGACCAAAATGTGGAAAATACTAGGGGTTAAAAGAAAGCTCCATATTGCTTATAGAGCTGCCTCAAGTGGTGGTGTAGAGCGTTACAACCAGTCTATTGTTAAAATCCTCAAAAAGTTTGTGAGTGAAACAGGTAAAGACTGGGATGTAAAACTACCTCTAGTCTTAATGGCATTAAGAGCAACTCCAAGTAGTGCTACCAAGATGTCACCTTTTGAACTGATGACTGGTAGAAGAATGGTTCTACCTCAGCATCTGCTGTACCGTACATCAGACCAAAACTTGATAAATGCTGCCAATACACATCAATATGTGGAAAACCTAAGAAAGCACCTGCAATATGCCTTTGCATTTGCTCAAAGGAATTTAGAAAGAGCCGCAACTGCCACTAAAACCTATTATGATCTCAAAACATCCAAAAAGGAATATGAAATAAATGATAAGGTTTATCTGTATAACTTTGGAAGAGATCAGGTTAGGGAGAAGAAATTTCTTCCCTCATGGAAAGGTCCTTTTGTCATTACTGACAAAATATCTCCAGTGGCCTTTAAAATACGGATCCCCAAAAATGAAGGTTTCATAGATAAATGGGTACATATCAATCAATTGCGGGCATGTCATCCCAGATCCCAACTACAAGTCATAGAGGGAGAATGAAGTGTCATATCCCCAAATGCACTAAAGACATACTGTAATTTAAAGATGCCTAACTGATAAACATGAAAGCTCAAAATAACAAACTTTCTTCATAAGAGACTGTCTATGAGGTATACGGTTGATCCTCATCAAATACCACTGACTTTAAGCCAATTCAAATACATGTGTCCTACATCTATTTGAAGTTGGAAGGGGGATTTATGTCAGTGTATATGAATATTATGATGAATATTACATATGTGTACATATATATATATATATATATATATATATATATATATATATATGTATGTATATTTTATACACTGTATATGTTAGATGAGACCTCAGGATTAATTGAACATGAGTTTGTTGAACACAGATTCTAATACACGTCTATCAGGATTGACGATCAGTAAAGCCTTTTTGAAGCACGACCCCTGTAGTGTAAAACACACAAACATTTCTTTTCTAAAGGAAATAGCTCAGTGACCCTATTCATTTGACTATATATGCAGATTTTTATAACTTCAGAACATTTGGTGAGGTGAGAAAAGAATGTGTTCAAGGACCCCTTTGGAATTTGACACGTGTGATACAACAGTTCTATCTCACTGAATCTCTATTTGAAGACGTACTGCAAAACCCCCATCTTGGGGGAAGGTGACACAAATAAAATTAAATACATTTTGCAAGGGGAACAATGCCAGTTTTCCATGTATGTTTAGAATGGTTCATGATATATATATTGAAATTAAGCACATTGTATTAAATAGATAATTGCTGCAGGGGATATTTTTATAGGAAATAAATTCAGATATACATAGAAATGATATATATGTTTTGAAAACATAAAAGATCTTACTTAGCCTCTGTGTTTTTAAGAATATAAATAAATACTTATGGACCATACACATATTAATGCTTGGATCATCTCTAATAATTATTTCTATTTTTATTGCAGACAACCATTGGTCATGAGCATCAATCTTAGAAAGAGACGGAATGCCGCATGAAATGAATTAAGTCATATCATATAAACGTGCAAATAAATGTTTATAAAGTTTCACATACATCTTTTAAAATATAGTGAGATGAAAATATGGAAGTTACTTTGATGTGATATGACTATGAGATATATATTTGATGTGATATAACTATGAAATATAAGTTATTTTAATATAATGCTAGATGTATTTGATGTTTCATATCAAAATGATCAGAAAATTCATTAAGATATAACTTATCCAAAACAAATATTGTGAATAGTTGTTGCAATAAATTATGATAAAATGAATAACCATTTCATAGAAATACTGATTTAAGTTGATTCAAATGTTGTTATGCATGTTTGTAATGATGCCACCCAGTGTTGCCATGAGAGAACTACAGCCAGAAAGCTTTTTGGCTGTTGGAAATGGGATATTCAGATTATCCAATAGAGGGACAAGGTTTCCAAGGGCCACCCATATTTCACACCAATGATTACACTAATAAGTTGATGCAGAAGGAGGGAAAGAGACTGGTCTAAAAGGTTTTTGAACTGACTGAAACTGTTTTGCGTGGGACACAGTCAAACTATAAAAACAAAGTGGGCCATACTCTCCTATTCCATTGCAATTACACTTATTTTATATGAGGTGTGAAAAATCTTGAAGTTAAATATCATTTTGGGAAGTTGGATATCATTTTGGTAACTTATATATATAGAGTATAAGAAAAAAAAAAGACTGCTAATTACATGTGATATTTTAAAGTCACTGCAGTTTAAAGATACAGTTTTCTGTATTTTATAAGATAAGTCATATGCATAGCCTTTACAGTTAATAGATTTAAAGAGCAGATTATACTTTTAAACTGTGTATCATTGTCCTAAATAGCTCTTAGCTTACCTATTTGTATGCAAGCATTTAAAGTAAACAATTACTATTGCTGAGCCTGGCAGAGTCAAATAAATAAATTGTATTTTAAAGAGGTAAAACCAGCCTAGGTATTATTTAAATTTGTATCCGGTAGACTAAGTGATTTATCTGTGAAAGTTCTGGTGTTTTAAGTTAATATTGTATTAGGATAAATTGCAGTTAAATAGCAGAATATATATATTATCCTATTGTTTTATAAACACTGTTTAGAATTGTATTGCTTGGATGTTAAAAGACTTGTATATAAGGCTGGTTTCTTAAGATAAGCGTGTAGGAATTTTGCGTAGCATATTTAAATAGTTTTCAAGCGCCTATAATATTATTTAGTTTCCTTTTATTGCAAATATACTTCAATATGTTCATGGATATTAACTAAATAAAAGAATTCAGGTATTTATATTAATTGTATGGTCTAGTAGATGCATGGTTGATTAGGGTTGCTATTTTTTTTTTTTATATTGTGTTTGTAACCCTGCCATAAACTGATTTATTATTTGGATAGCACTACTAAGATTCTTATAAATATACTGACATTACGAACGCAAGTTCGGCACAATCTGACTACTTTTGGGAGTTATCAAATGACTACCAGGTACGCTCAGCACTTTTCCGGCCCAGCGCACCTGGTTTTCAATCCGTCGCCCTGGAGGCGGCGGATCCCATAGGAATCAATGGGAGTCTGACCATAGCGAAAGTTCATGTTCGCTGCTGCCCGGCATCCCATTGATTCCTATGGGAAACGTCTGCATCTAACACCCTAACATGTACCCCTAATCTGCCCCCCCATACACCGCCGCAACTAAATAAATGTATTAACCCCTAAACCGCCGCTCCCGAGCCCACCGCCACTCTAATAAACTGATTAACCCCTAAACTGCCGCTCCCGGACCCTGCCGCCACCTACATAATACCTATTAACCCCTATCCTGCCCCCCCTATACCGCCACCACCTATAATAAATGTATTAACCCCTGTCCTGCCGATCCCGTACCCCGCCGCAACTAAATAAATTGTTTAAGCCCTAAACCGCCGCTCCCGGACCCCGCCACCACCTATATTAAACTTATTAACCCCTAATCTGCCCCCCCTACACCGTCGCCACCTATAATAAATTTATTAACCCCTATCCTGCCCCCCGCCCTATACCGCCGCCATCTATATTAAATTAATTAACCCCTAAACATAAGTCGAACACTAACCCTAACACCCCCCTAACTTAAATATTATTTTAATAAATCAAAATAAAATTACTATTATTAACTAAATTAATCCTATTTAAAACTAAATACTTACCTATAAAATAAACCCTAATATAGCTACAATATAACTAATAATTATATTGTAGCTATTTTAGGATTTATATTTTTTTACAGGCAAATTTCAATTTATTTTAACTAGGCACAATAGCTATTAAATAGTTATTAACTATTTAATAGCTACCTAGTTAAAATAAAGACAAATTTACCTGTAAAATAAAAACTAACCTAAGTTTCAATTACACCTAACACTACACTATAATTAAATAAATTATTCCTATTTAAAACTAAATACTTACCTGTAAAATAAACCCTAAGATAGCTACCATGTAATTAATAATTACATTGTAGCTATTTTAGGATTTATATTTATTTTACAGGTAACTTTGTATTTATTTTAACTAGGTACAATAGCTATTAAATAGTTGTTAACTATTTAATAATTACCTAGCTAAAATAAGTACAAAATTACCTGTAAAATAAATCCTAACCTAAGTTACAATTAAACTTAACACTACACTATCATTAAATAAATTAAATTAATTAACTACAAATACCTACAATTAAATACAATTAAATAAACTAACTAAAGTACAAAAAATAAAAAATAAAAAAGTTACAAAAAATAAAAAAATATTACAAGATTTTTAAGCTAATTACACCTAATCTAAGCCCCCTAATAAAATAACAAAGCCCCCCAAAATAAAAAATGCCCTACCCTATTCTAAATTACGAAAGTTAACAGCTCTATTACCTTACCAGCCCTTAAAAGGGCGTTTTGCGGGGCATACCCCAAATAAATCAGCTCTTTTGCATGTTAAAAAAAATACAACCCCCCCAACATTAAAACCCACCACCCACATACCCCTACTCTAACCCACCAAAACCCCCCTTAAATAAACCTAACACTACCCCCCTGAAGATCTCCCTACCTTGAGTTGTGTTCACCCAGCCGGGCCGAAGTCATCATCCAAGGGGCTCTGAAGATGTGTTCCATCCGATAGAAGTCTTCATCCAAGGGGCATTGAAGAGGTCTTCCATCCGATAGAAGTCTTCATCCATGCGGCGTCTTCAATCTTCATCCATCCGGAGTGGAGCCTTCTTCAAACTGGCCGACGCGGAGCCATCCTCTTCCAACGACGCCTACCCGACGAATGGATATTCCTTTAAGTGACGTCATCCAAGATGGCATCCCTCGAATTCCGATTGGCTGATTCTATCAGCCAATCAGAATTAAGGTAGGAAAAATCTGATTGGCTGATCCAATCAGCCAATCAGATTCAAGTTCAATCCGATTGGCTGATCCAATCAGCCAATCAGATTGAGCTTGCATTCTATTGGCTGATCGGAACAGCCAATAGAATGCGAGCTCAATCTGATTGGCTGATTGGATCGGCCAATCGGATTGAACTTGAATCTGATTGGCTGATTGAATCAGCCAATCAGATTTTTCCTACCTTAATTTCGATTGGCTGATAGAATCCTATCAAACAAATTGGAATTTGAGGGACGCCATCTTGGATGACGTCACTTAAAGGAGCAATTCCAACTCCTCACAACCACCAGCGCTGATCACTCTCACAGTGGGACTTTATGATATAGAAGAGAAATAAGTCCAACTTTATCCACAAAGGACCTTCCCAATTATGCCGGTCCGATTTGCATAAATGATTACTACTACAATCTTCACAAATGACACTTATCGCCCCACAGCAACCTGTTTATACAGACATAAATGTCACTTACTGTGGGTGAGTGTTCGTCCACACCGAATATTCTCCGCGTAAGCATGTAAATCCACCGTCTTGCTTTAGATCCAGCTCTCCCAGCTATGCAGAAAGTGCATCTGGTCCTTCGGTACTAGAGCAGGTACTTATCGCTTGGATCCCAGAGTATTGTTATAACTCCGACTGGTGCCCTATGGGTGTCCTTAATGTAATTGACTCTTCCAACTCCAAAAAAACCCAGACCGGCACCAAGTCATTGATAATAAAAGGAGCTTTTATTTGAAAAAGTTAAAATATGACACACCAAATTACATACATACCAAAACAGCTACTATGTGTTAAAACAAGTAACGGCTACAACCTAGGCCCGATGACAATGACGCGTTTCAGGTGTTACCCCTTAAAGGAACCTTCATTCGTCGGGTAGGCGTCGTTGAAGAGGATGGCTCCGCGTCGTCTCATTTGAAGAAGGCTCCGCTCCGGATGGATGAAGATTGAAGATGCCGCCTGGATGAAGACTTCTGTCGGATGGAAGACCTCTTCAGCGCCCCTTGGATGAAGACTTCTATCGGATGGAACACATCTTCAGTGCCCCTTGGATGATGACTTCGGCCCGGCTGGGTTTACACGACTCAAGGTAGGGAGATCTTCAGGGGGGTAGTGTTAGGTTTATTTAAGGAGGGTTTGGGTGGGTTAGAGTAGGGGTATGTTGGTTGTGGGTTTTAATGTTGGGGGGGTTTGTATTTTTTTTAACATGCAAAAGAGCTGAATACTTTGGGGCATGCCCCGCAAAAGGCCCTTTTAAGGGCTGGTAAGGTAATAGAGCTGTTAACTTTCGTAATTTAGAATAGAGTAGGACATTTTTTTATTTTGGGGGGCTTTGTTATTTTATTATGGGGCTTAGATTAGGTGTAATTAGCTTAAAAGTCTTGTCATTTTTTTTATTTTTTGTAACAGTTTTTTTTATTTTTTGTACTTTAGTTAGTTTATTTAATTGTATTTAATTGTAGGTATTTGTAGTTAATTAATTTACGCCTAGATTTAGAGTTCTGCGTTAGCCGTCAAAATCAGCGTTAGAGGCTCCTAACGCTGGTTTTGGGCTACCGCTGGTATTTAGAGTCGTGTAGGTAAGGGTCTAACGCTCACTTTCCAGCCGCGACTTTTCCATACCGCAGATCCCCCTACGCCATTTGCGTATCCTATCTTTTCAATGGGATCTTTCTAACGCTGGTATTTAGAGTCTTGGCTGAAGTGAGCGTTAGAAATCTAATGACAAAACTCCAGCCGCAGAAAAAAGCCAGGAGTTAAGATCTTTCTGGGCTAACACCGGTTCATAATGCTCTTAACTACTGTGCTCTAAAGTACACTAACACCCATAAACTACCTATGTACCCCTAAACCGAGGTCCCCCCAATCAGCCAATCGGATTGAACTTGAATCTTCCTACCTTAATTCCGATTGGCTGATAGAATCCTATCAGCCAATCGGAATTCGAGGGACGCCATCTTGGATGACGTCCCTTAAAGGAACCGTCATTCATCGGGAAGTCGTCGGTGAAGAAGGTGGTACCGCGTCGGCGGGATGAAGATGGATCTGGAAGAAAGAAGATTGAAGATGCCGCTTGATAGAAGACTTCATCCGGATCATGGACCTCTTCAGCTCCCGCTTGGATCAAGACTTCAGCCGGATCATGGACATCTTCAGCCCCCGCTTGGGCCAAGACTTCAGCCGGATCATGGACATCTTCAGCCCCCACTTGGGCCAAGACTTCAGCCGGATCATGGAAATCTTCAGCCCCCGCTTGGGCCAAGACTTCAGCCGGATCATGGACATCTTCAGCCCCCGCTTGGGCTTGGATGAAGACTTCGGAGCCTGGACCGATCGGTGATACCCGGCGTGGTGAAGATAAGGTAGGATGATCTTCAGGGGCTTAGTGTTAGGTTTATTTAAGGGGGGTTTGGGTTAGATTAGGGGTATGTGGGTGGTGGGTTGTAATGTTGGGGGGGGTATTGTATGTTTTTTTTTTACAGGCAAAAGAGCTGTTTTCTTTGGGGCATGCCCTGCAAAAGGCCCTTTTAAGGGCTGGTAAGGTAAAAAAGCTTTTCAATTTTAATTTTAGAATAGGGTAGGGCATTTTTTTATTTTGGGGGGCTGTGTTATTTTATTCGGGGGCTTAGAGTAGGTGTAATTAGCTTAAAATTGTTGTAATATTTTTCTAATGTTTGTAAATATTTTTTTTATTTTTTGTAACTTAGTTCTTTTTTTATTTTTTGTACTTTAGTTAGTTTATTTAATTGTATTTATTTGTAGGTATTTCATGTAATTAATTTATTGATAGTGTAGTGTTAGGTTTAATTGTAACTTAGGTTAGGATTTATTTTACAGGTAATTTTGTAATTATTTTAACTAGGTAGCTATTAAATAGTTATTAACTATTTAATAGCTATTGTACCTGGTTAAAATAATTACAAAGTTGCCTGTAAAATAAATATTAATCCTAAAATAGCTACAATATAATTATTAGTTATATTGTAGCTATATTAGGGTTTATTTTACAGGTAAGTATTTAGCTTTAAATATGATTAATTTATTTAATAAGAGTTCATTTATTTAGTTAGATAAAAATTATATTTAATTTAGGGGGGTGTTAGGGTTAGGTTTAGACTTAGCTTTAGGGGTTAATAAATTTAATAGAGTAGCGGCGAGGTCCGGTCGGCAGATTAGGGTTTAATACTTGAAGTTAGGTGTCGGTGATGTTAGGGAGGGCAGATTAGGGGTTAATACTATTTATTATAGGGTTATTGAGACGGGAGTGAGGTGGATTAGGGGTTAATACATTTATTATAGTAGCGGTGAGGTCCGGTCGGCAGATTAGGGGTTAATTATTGTAGGTAGCTGGCGGCGACGTTGTGGGGGGCAGATTAGGGGTTAATAAATATAATATAGGGGTCGGCAGTGTTAGGGGCAGCAGATTAGGGGTACATAGGTATAATGTAGGTTGCAGTGGTGTACGGAGCGGCAGATTAGGGGTTAAAAAAAATATGCAGGTGTCAGCGATAGCGGGGGCGGCAGATTAGGGGTTAATAAGTGTAAGGTTAGGGGTGTTTAGACTCGGGGTACATGTTAGAGTGTTAGGTGCAGACTTAGGAAGTGTTTCCCCATAGGAAACAATGGGGCTGCTTTAGGAGCTGAACGCTGCTTTTTTGCAGGTGTTAGGTTTTTTTTCAGCTCAAACTGCCCCATTGTTTCCTATGGGGAAATCATGCACGAGCACGTTTTTGAAGCTGGCCGCGTCCGTAAGCACCGCTGGTTCATAAAGCTCTTAACTACTGTGCTCTAAAGTACACTAACACCCATAAACTACCTATGTACCCCTAAACCGAGGTCCCCCCAATCAGCCAATCGGATTGAACTTGAATCTTCCTATCTTAATTCCGATTGGCTGATAGAATCCTATCAGCCAATCGGAATTCGAGGGACGCCATCTTGGATGACGTCCCTTAAAGGAACCGTCATTCATCGGGAAGTCGTCGGTGAAGAAGGATGTTCCGCGTCGGCGGGATGAAGATGGATCTGGAAGAAAGAAGATTGAAGATGCCGCTTGATAGAAGACTTCATACGGATCATGGACCTCTTCAGCCCCCGCTTGGGCCAAGACTTCAGCCGGATCATGGACATCTTCAGCCCCCACTTGGGCCAAGACTTCAGCCGGATCATGGAAATCTTCAGCCCCCGCTTGGGCCAAGACTTCAGCCGGATCATGGACATCTTCAGCCCCCGCTTGGGCTTGGATGAAGACTTCGGAGCCTGGACCGATCGGTGATACCCGGCGTGGTGAAGATAAGGTAGGATGATCTTCAGGGGCTTAGTGTTAGGTTTATTTAAGGGGGGTTTGGGTTAGATTAGGGGTATGTGGGTGGTGGGTTGTAATGTTGGGGGGGGTATTGTATGTTTTTTTTTTACAGGCAAAAGAGCTGTTTTCTTTGGGGCATGCCCTGCAAAAGGCCCTTTTAAGGGCTGGTAAGGTAAAAGAGCTTTTCGATTTTAATTTTAGAATAGGGTAGGGCATTTTTTTATTTTGGGGGGCTTTGTTATTTTATTCGGGGGCTTAGAGTAGGTGTAATTAGCTTAAAATTGTTGTAATATTTTTCTAATGTTTGTAAATATTTTTTTTATTTTTTGTAACTTAGTTCTTTTTTTATTTTTTGTACTTTAGTTAGTTTATTTAATTGTATTTATTTGTAGGTATTTCATGTAATTAATTTATTGATAGTGTAGTGTTAGGTTTAATTGTAACTTAGGTTAGGATTTATTTTACAGGTAATTTTGTAATTATTTTAACTAGGTAGCTATTAAATAGTTATTAACTATTTAATAGCTATTGTACCTGGTTAAAATAATTACAAAGTTGCCTGTAAAATAAATATTAATCCTAAAATAGCTACAATATAATTATTAGTTATATTGTAGCTATATTAGGGTTTATTTTACAGGTAAGTATTTAGCTTTAAATATGATTAATTTATTTAATAAGAGTTCATTTATTTAGTTAGATAAAAATTATATTTAATTTAGGGGGGTGTTAGGGTTAGGTTTAGACTTAGCTTTAGGGGTTAATAAATTTAATAGAGTAGCGGCGAGGTCCGGTCGGCAGATTAGGGTTTAATACTTGAAGTTAGGTGTCGGTGATGTTAGGGAGGGCAGATTAGGGGTTAATACTATTTATTATAGGGTTATTGAGACGGGAGTGAGGTGGATTAGGGGTTAATACATTTATTATAGTAGCGGTGAGGTCCGGTCGGCAGATTAGGGGTTAATTATTGTAGGTAGCTGGCGGCGACGTTGTGGGGGGCAGATTAGGGGTTAATAAATATAATATAGGGGTCGGCAGTGTTAGGGGCAGCAGATTAGGGGTACATAGGTATAATGTAGGTTGCAGTGGTGTACGGAGCGGCAGATTAGGGGTTAAAAAAAATATGCAGGTGTCAGCGATAGCGGGGGGCGGCAGATTAGGGGTTAATAAGTGTAAGGTTAGGGGTGTTTAGACTCGGGGTACATGTTAGAGTGTTAGGTGCAGACTTAGGAAGTGTTTCCCCATAGGAAACAATGGGGCTGCTTTAGGAGCTGAACGCTGCTTTTTTGCAGGTGTTAGGTTTTTTTTCAGCTCAAACTGCCCCATTGTTTCCTATGGGGAAATCATGCACGAGCACGTTTTTGAAGCTGGCCGCGTCCGTAAGCACCGCTGGTTCATAAAGCTCTTAACTACTGTGCTCTAAAGTACACTAACACCCATAAACTACCTATGTACCCCTAAACCGAGGTCCCCCCAATCAGCCAATCGGATTGAACTTGAATCTTCCTATCTTAATTCCGATTGGCTGATAGAATCCTATCAGCCAATCGGAATTCGAGGGACGCCATCTTGGATGACGTCCCTTAAAGGAACCGTCATTCATCGGGAAGTCGTCGGTGAAGAAGGATGTTCCGCGTCGGCGGGATGAAGATGGATCTGGAAGAAAGAAGATTGAAGATGCCGCTTGATAGAAGACTTCATACGGATCATGGACCTCTTCAGCTCCCGCTTGGATCAAGACTTCAGCCGGATCATGGACATCTTCAGCCCCCGCTTGGGCCAAGACTTCAGCCGGATCATGGACATCTTCAGCCCCCACTTGGGCCAAGACTTCAGCCGGATCATGGAAATCTTCAGCCCCGCTTGGGCCAAGACTTCAGCCGGATCATGGACATCTTCAGCCCCCGCTTGGGCTTGGATGAAGATTCGGAGCCTGGACCGATCGGTGATACCCGGCGTGGTGAAGATAAGGTAGGATGATCTTCAGGGGCTTAGTGTTAGGTTTATTTAAGGGGGGTTTGGGTTAGATTAGGGGTATGTGGGTGGTGGGTTGTAATGTTGGGGGGGTATTGTATGCTTTTTTTTTACAGGCAAAAGAGCTGTTTTCTTTGGGGCATGCCCTGCAAAAGGCCCTTTTAAGGGCTGGTAAGGTAAAAGAGCTTTTCGATTTTAATTTTAGAATAGGGTAGGGCATTTTTTTACTTTGGGGGGCTTTGTTATTTTATTAGGAGGCTTAGAGTAGGTGTAATTAGCTTAAAATTGTTGTAATATTTTTCTAATGTTTGTAAATATTTTTTTTATTTTTTGTAACTTAGTTCTTTTTTTATTTTTTGTACTTTAGTTAGTTTATTTAATTGTATTTATTTGTAGGTATTTTATGTAATTAATTTATTGATAGTGTAGTGTTAGGTTTAATTGTAACTTAGGTTAGGATTTATTTTACAGGTAATTTTGTAATTATTTTAACTAGGTAGCTATTAAATAGTTATTAACTATTTAATAGCTATTGTACCTGGTTAAAATAATTACAAAGTTGCCTGTAAAATAAATATTAATCCTAAAATAGCTACAATATAATTATTAGTTATATTGTAGCTATATTAGGGTTTATTTTACAGGTAAGTATTTAGCTTTAAATAGGATTAATTTATTTAATAAGAGTTCATTTATTTAGTTAGATAAAAATTATATTTAATTTAGGGGGGTGTTAGGGTTAGGTTTAGACTTAGCTTTAGGGGTTAATAAATTTAATAGAGTAGCGGCGAGGTCTGGTCGGCAGATTAGGGTTTAATACTTGAAGTTAGGTGTCAGTGATGTTAGGGAGGGCAGATTAGGGGTTAATACTATTTATTATAGGGTTATTGAGGCGGGAGTGAGGCGGATTAGGGGTTAATACATTTATTATAGTAGCGGTGAGGTCCGGTCGGCAGATTAGGGGTTAATTATTGTAGGTAGCTGGCGGCGACGTTGTGGGGGGCAGATTAGGGGTTAATAAATATAATATAGGGGTCGGCAGTGTTAGGGGCAGCAGATTAGGGGTACATAGGTATAATGTAGGTTGCGGTGGTGTACGGAGCGGCAGATTAGGGGTTAAAAAAAATATGCAGGTGTCAGCGATAGCGGGGCAGCAGATTAGGGGTTAATAAGTGTAAGGTTAGGGGTGTTTAGACTCGGGGTACATGTTAGAGTGTTAGGTGCAGACTTAGGAAGTGTTTCCCCATAGGAAACAATGGGGCTGCTTTAGGAGCTGAACGCTGCTTTTTTGCAGGTGTTAGGTTTTTTTTCAGCTCAAACTGCCCCATTGTTTCCTATGGGGAAATCATGCACGAGCACGTTTTTGAAGCTGGCCGCGTCCGTAAGCACCGCTGGTATTGAGAGTTGCAGTGGCGGTAAATTATGCTCTACGCTCCTTTTTTGGAGCCTAACGCAGCCATTCTGTGAACTCTAAATACCAGCGGTATTTAAAAGGTGCGGGGGAAAAAACCCAGCGTTAGCTACGCGGGTCGTTACCGACAAAACTCTAAATGAAGCTGTTAATTTATTTAATGATAGTGTAGTGTTAGGTTTAATTGTACCTTAGGTTAGGATTTATTTTACATGTCATTTTGTATTTATTTTAGCTAGGTAGTTATTATATAGTTAATAACTATTTAATAACTATTCTACCTAGTTAAAATAAATACAAAGTTACCTGTAAAATAAATATAAATCCTAAAATAGCTACAATGTAATTATTAATTACATTGTACCTATCTTAGGGTTTATTTTACAGGTAAGTATTTAGTTTTAAATAGGAATAATTTATTTAATGATAGTGTAGTGTTAGGTGTAATTGTAACTTAGGTTGGTTTTTATTTTACAGGTAAATTTGTCTTTATTTTAACTAGGTAGCTATTAAATAGTTAATAACTATTTAATAACTATTGTACCTAGTTAAAATAAATTGAAATTTGCCTGTAAAATAAAAATAAATCCTAAAATAGCTACAATATAATTATTACTTATATTGTAGCTATATTAGGGTTTATTTTATAGGTAAGTATTTAGTTTTAAATAGGAATAATTAATTTAATAAGAGTAATATTTATTTAGATTTATTTAATTAATATTTAAGTTAGGGGGTGTTAGGGTTAGACTTAGGTTTAGGGGTTAATAATTGTATTATAGGTTGCGGCGGTATAGGGGGGGCAGGATAGGGGTTAATAAATTTATTATAGGTGGCGACGGTGTAGGGGGGGCAGATTAGGGGTTAATAAGTTTAATATAGGTGGCGGTGGGGTCCGGGAGCGGCGGTTTAGGGGTTAAACAATTTATTTAGTTGCGGCGGGGTACGGGATCGGCAGGATAGGGGTTTATAAATTTATTATAGGTGGCGGCGGTATAGGGGGGGCAGGATAGGGGTTAATAGGTATTATGTAGGTGGCGGCGGGGTCCGGGAGTGGCAGTTTAGGGGTTAATCAGTTTATTAGAGAGGCGGTGGGCTCCGGGAGCAGCGGTTTAGGGGTTAATACATTTATTATAGTTGCGGCGGGGTCTAGGAGCGGCGGTTTAGGGGTTAATAACTTTATTTAGTTGCAGGGGTCTCCGGGGGCGCCGATATAGGGGGTAGAACAGTGTAGTTTATTGTGGGTGCTTAGTGACAGCTTATCAATAAAGCTGTGAAAAAGCCGAAGAGCAGCGAGATCGGATGAGTGATAGCTATCAGAGTCCGCTGCTCATCGCCCCGTACTTGGTGCACGGCTTTTTGACAGCTTTTTTGATAACTTTGGCGAGCATATTCAGGTCCGCGGCAGCGATGTGAGGCGAGCTTAGGCGGGCGTATTGGGGCCGGCGATGGCAGGTAAGTAGACACGTTGATAACTAGAGGCCAGAGGGAGAGAGAAAAAAGTGTGTGCATGAGAATTAGAGGGAGAGAGAAAAAGGTGTGTGCATGAGGAGGGGCCAGAGGGAGAGAGAAAAAAGTGTGTGCTTGAGAATGAGCCAGAAGGAGAGAGAAAAAAGTTTGTGCATGAGAAGGGGCCAGAGGGAGAGAGAAAAAAGTGTGTGCATGAGAAGTAGCCAGAGAGAAAAAAGTGTGTGCATGAGAAGGAGCCAGAGGGAGAGAGAAAAAGTGTGTGCATGAGAATGAGCCAGAGGTAGAGAGAAAAAAGTGTGTGCATGAGAATGAGCCAGAGGGAGAGAGAAAAAAGTGTGTGCATGAGAAGGGGCCAGAGGGAGAGAGAAAAAAGTGTGTGCATGAGAATGAGCCAGAGGGAGAGAGAAAAAAGTGTGTGCATGAGAAGGAGTCAGAGGGAGAGAGAAAAAAGTGTGTGCATGAGAATAAGCCAGAGGGAGAGAGAAAAAAGTGTGTGCATGAGAAGTAGCCAGAGAGAAAAAAGTGTGTGCATGAGAAGGAGCCAGAGGGAGAGAGAAAAAGTGTGTGCATGAGAATGAGCCAGAGGTAGAGAGAAAAAAGTGTGTGCATGAGAATGAGCCAGAGGGAGAGAGAAAAAAGTGTGTGCATGAGAAGGGGCCAGAGGGAGAGAGGAAAAAGTGTGTGCATGAGAATGAGCCAGAGGGAGAGAGAAAAAAGTGTGTGCATGAAAAGGAGTCAGAGTGAGAGAGAAAAAAATTGTGTGCATGAGATTGAGCCAGAGGGAGAGAGAGGGACAAAAGTGTGTGCATGAGAATGAGCCAGAGGGAGGGAGAGAGAAAAAAGTGTGTGCATGAGAATGAGCCAGAGGGAGAGAGAAAAAACTGTGTGCATGAAAGGGGTCAGAGGGAGAGAGAAAAAAGTGTGTGCATGAGAAGGAGCAAGAGGGAGAGGAAAAAAAGAGCATGCATGAGAATGAGCCAGAGGGAGAGAGAAAAAAAGTGTGTGCATGAGAATGAGCCAGAGAGAGGGAGAGAGAAAAAGTGTCTGCATGAGAAGGAGCCAGAGGGAGAGAGAAAAAAGTGTGTGCATGAGAATGAGCCAGAGGGAGGGAGAGAGAAAAAGTGTGTGCATGAGAAGTAGCCAGAGAGAAAAAAGTGTGTGCATGAGAAAGAGCCAGAGGGAGAGAGAAAAAGTGTGTGTATTAAAATGAGCCAGAGGGAGGGAGAGAAAAAAAAGTGTGTGCATGAGAATGAGCCAGAGAGAGGGAGAGAGAAAAAGTGTCTGCATGAGAAGGAGCCAGAGGGAGAGAGAAAAAAGTGTGTGCATGAGAATGAGCCAGAGGGAGGGAGAGAGAAAAAGTGTGTGCATGAGAAGTAGCCAGAGAGAAAAAAGTGTGTGCATGAGAAAGAGCCAGAGGGAGAGAGAAAAAGTGTGTGCATGAGAATGAGCCAGAGGGAGAGAGAGAAAAGTGTGTGCATGAGAATGAGTCAGAGGGAGAGAGAAAAAAGTGTGTGCATGAGAAGGAGCCAGAGGGAGAGAGAAAAAACTGTGTGCATGAGAATGAGCCAGAGGGAGGGATAGAGAAAAAAGTGTGTGCATGAGAATGAGCCAGAGGGAGAGAGAAAAAAGTGTGTGCATGAGAAGGGGCCAGAGGGAGAGAGGAAAAAGTGTGTGCATGAGAATGAGCCAGAGGGAGAGAGAAAAAAGTGTGTGCATGAGAAGGAGTCAGAGTGAGAGAGAAAAAATTGTGTGCATGAGATTGAGCCAGAGGGAGAGAGAGGGACAAAAGTGTGTGCATGAGAATGAGCCAGAGGGAGGGAGAGAGAAAAAAGTGTGTGCATGAGAATGAGCCAGAGGGAGAGAGAAAAAACTGTGTGCATGAAAGGGGTCAGAGGGAGAGAGAAAAAAGTGTGTGCATGAGAAGGAGCAAGAGGGAGAGGAAAAAAAGAGCATGCATGAGAATGAGCCAGAGGGAGAGAGAAAAAAAGTGTGTGCATGAGAATGAACCCGAGGGAGGGAGAGATATAAAAGTGTGTGTATTAAAATGAGCCAGAGGGAGGGAGAGAAAAAAAAGTGTGTGCATGAGAATGAGCCAGAGAGAGGGAGAGAGAAAAAGTGTCTGCATGAGAAGGAGCCAGAGGGAGAGAGAAAAAAGTGTGTGCATGAGAATGAGCCAGAGGGAGGGAGAGAGAAAAAGTGTGTGCATGAGAAGTAGCCAGAGAGAAAAAAGTGTGTGCATGAGAAAGAGCCAGAGGGAGAGAGAAAAAGTGTGTGCATGAGAATGAGCCAGAGGGAGAGAGAGAAAAGTGTGTGCATGAGAATGAGTCAGAGGGAGAGAGAAAAAAGTGTGTGCATGAGAAGGAGCCAGAGGGAGAGAGAAAAAACTGTGTGCATGAGAATGAGCCAGAGGGAGGGATAGAGAAAAAAGTGTGTGCATGAGAATGAGTAAGAGGGAGAGAGAAAAAAGTGTATGCATGAGAATGAGCCAGAGGGAGAGAGAAAAAAGTGTGTGCATGAGAATAAGCCAGAGGGAGAGAGAAAAAAGTGTGTGCATGAGAAGGAGCCAGAAGGAGAGAGAAAAAAGTGTGTGCATGAGAATGAGACCGAGGGAGGGAAAGAGATAAAAGTGTGTGTATTAGAATGAGACAGAGAGAGGGTGAGAAAAAAAGTGTGTGCATGAGAATGAGCCAGAGAGACGGAGAGAGAATAAAGTGTCTGCATGAGAAGGAGCCAAAGGGAGAGAGAAAAAAGTGTGTGCATGAGAATGAGATATAGGGAGAGAGAAAAAAGTGTGTGCATGAGAAGGAGCCAGAGGGAGGGAGAGAGAGAAAAAAAAGTGTGTGCATGACAATGAGTCAGAGGGAGAGAGAAAAAAGTGTGTGCATGAGAAGGAGCCAGAGAGAAAAAAGTGTGTGCATGAGAAGGAGCCAGAGGGAGAGAGAAAAAGTGTGTGCGTGAGAATGAGCCAGAGGGAGAGATAAAAAAGTGTGTGCATGAGAAGGAGCCAGAGGGAGAGAGAGTAAACTGTGTGCATGAGAATGAGCCAGAGGGAGGGATAGAGAAAAAAGTGTGTGCATGTGAATGAGCCAGAGGGAGAGAGAAAAAAGTGTGTGCATGAGAATAAGCCAGAGGGAGAGAGAAAAAAGTGTGTGCATGAGAATGAGCCAGAGGGAGGGAGAGAGAAAAAAGTGTGTGCATGGGAATGAGTCAGAGGGAGAGAGAAAAAAGTGTGTGCATGAGAAGGAGCTAGAGGGAGAGAAAATAAAGTGTGTGCATGAGAATGAGCCCGAGGGAGGGAGAGAGAAAAAAAGTGTGTGCATGAGAATGAGCCAGAGGGAGGGAGAGAGAAAAAAGTGTGTGCATGAGAATGAGCCAGCGAGAGGGAGAGAGAAAAAAGTGTTTGCATGAGAATGAGACAGAGGGAGAGAGAAAAAAGTGTGTGCATGAGAATGAGCCAGAGGGAGGGAGAGAGAAAAAAGTGTGTGCATGAGAATGAGTCAGAGGGAGAGAGAAAAAGGTGTGTGCATGAGAATGATCCAGAGGGAGATTGAAAAAAAGTGTGTGCATGAAAATGAGCCAGAGGGAGGGAGAGAGAATAAAGTGTCTGCATGAGAAGGAGCCAAAGGGAGAGAGAAAAAAGTGTGTGCATGAGAATGAGATATAGGGAGAGAGAAAAAAGTGTGTGCATGAGAAGGAGCCAGAGGGAGGGAGAGAGAGAAAAAAAAGTGTGTGCATGACAATGAGTCAGAGGGAGAGAGAAAAAAGTGTGTGCATGAGAAGGAGCCAGAGAGAAAAAAGTGTGTGCATGAGAAGGAGCCAGAGGGAGAGAGAAAAAGTGTGTGCGTGAGAATGAGCCAGAGGGAGAGATAAAAAAGTGTGTGCATGAGAAGGAGCCAGAGGGAGAGAGAGTAAACTGTGTGCATGAGAATGAGCCAGAGGGAGGGATAGAGAAAAAAGTGTGTGCATGTGAATGAGCCAGAGGGAGAGAGAAAAAAGTGTGTGCATGAGAATAAGCCAGAGGGAGAGAGAAAAAAGTGTGTGCATGAGAATGAGCCAGAGGGAGGGAGAGAGAAAAAAGTGTGTGCATGGGAATGAGTCAGAGGGAGAGAGAAAAAAGTGTGTGCATGAGAAGGAGCTAGAGGGAGAGAAAATAAAGTGTGTGCATGAGAATGAGCCCGAGGGAGGGAGAGAGAAAAAAGTGTGTGCATGAGAATGAGCCAGAGGGAGGGAGAGAGAAAAAAGTGTGTGCATGAGAATGAGCCAGCGAGAGGGAGAGAGAAAAAAGTGTTTGCATGAGAATGAGACAGAGGGAGAGAGAAAAAAGTGTGTGCATGAGAATGAGCCAGAGGGAGGGAGAGAGAAAAAAGTGTGTGCATGAGAATGAGTCAGAGGGAGAGAGAAAAAGGTGTGTGCATGAGAATGATCCAGAGGGAGAGTGAAAAAAAGTGTGTGCATGAAAATGAGCCAGAGGGAGGGAGAGAGAAAAAAGTGTGTGCATGAGAAGGAGCCAGAGGGAGAGAGAAAAGAGTGTGTGCATGAGAAGGAGCCAGAGGGAGAGATACATGCCCCGCAAAAGGCCCTTTTAAGGGCTGGTAAGGTAATAGAACTGTTAACTTTCGTAATTTAGAATAGGGTAGGGCATTTTTTTATTTTCGGTGGCTTTGTTATTTTATTAGGGGGCTTAGATTAGGTGTAATTAGCTTAACAATCTTGTAATATTTTTTTATTTTTTTGTAACTTAGTTTTTTTTATTTTTTGTACTTTAGTTAGTTTATTTAATTGTATTTAATTGTAGGTATTTGTAGTTAATTAATTGAATTTATTTAATGATAGTGTAGTGTTAGGTTTAATTGTAACTTAGGTTAGGATTTATTTTACATGTCATTTTGTATTTATTTTAGCTAGGTAATTATTATATAGTTAATAACTATTTAATAACTATTCTACCTAGTTAAAATAAATACAAAGTTACCTGTAAAATAAATATAAATCCTAAAATAGCTACAATGTAATTATTAATTACATTGTACCTATCTTAGGGTTTATTTTACAGGTAAGTATTTAGTTTTAAATAGGAATAATTTATTTAATGATAGTGTAGTGTTAGGTGTAATTGTAACTTAGGTTAGTTTTTATTTTACAGGTAAATTTTTCTTTATTTTAACTAGGTACAATAGCTATTAAATAGTTAATAACTATTTAATAGCTACCTAGTTAAAATAAATACAAATTTACCTGTAAAATAAAAATAAATCCTAAAATAGCTACAATATAATTATTAGTTATATTGTAGCTATATTAGGGTTTATTTTATAGGTAAGTATTTAGTAAGTATTTAGTTTTAAATAGACAGAGAGAAAAAAGTGTGTGCATGAGAAGGAGTCAGAGGGAGAGAGAAAAAAGTGTGTGCATGAGAAGAAGCCAGAGGGAGAGGAAAAAAAGAGCATGCATGATAATGAGCCAGAGGGAGAGAGAGAATAAAAACTGTGTGCATGAGAATAAGCCAGAGGAAGAGAGAAAAAAAAGTGTGTGCATGAGAATGAGCCCGAGGGAGGGAGAGAGATAAAAGTGTGTGCATGAGAAGGAGCCAGAGGGAGAGAGAAAAAGTGTCTGCATGAGAAGGAGCCAGAGGGAGAGAGAAAAAAGTGTGTGAATGAGAAGGAGCCAGAGGGAGAGAGAAAAAAAAGTGTGTGCATGAGAAGGAGCCAGAGGGAGAGAGAATAAAAAGTGTGTGCATGAGAATGAGACCGAAGGAGAGAGAAAAAAGTGTGTGCATGAGAATAAGCCAGAGGGAGAGATAAAAAAAGTGTGTGCATGAGAAGGAGCCAGAGGGAGAGAGAAAAAAGTGTGTGCATGAGAATGAGCCATAGGGAGGGAGAGAGAGAAAAGTGTGTACATCAGAATAAACCAGAGGGAGGGAGAGAGAAAAAAAAGTGTGTGCATGAGAATGAGCCAGAGGGAGAGAGAAAAAAGTGTGTGCATGAGAAGGAGCCAGAGGGAGAGAGAAAAAGTGTCTGCATGAGAAGGAGCCAGAGGGAGAGAGAAAAAAGTGTGTGCATGAGAAGGAGCCAGAGGGAGGGAGAGAGAAAAAAGTGTGTGCATGAGAAGGAGCCAGAGAGAAAAAAGTGTGTGCATGAGAAGGAGCCAGAGGGAGAGAGAAAAAGTGTGTGCATGAGAATGAGCCAGAGGGAGAGAGAAAAAAGTGTGTGCATGAGAATGAGCCAGAGGGAGAGAGAAAAAAGTGTGTGCATGAGAAGGAGCCAGAGGGAGGGAGAGAGAATAAAGTGTTTGCATGAGAATGAGCAGGAGGGAGGGATAGAGAAAAAAGTGTGTGCATGAGAATGAGCCAGAGGGAGAGAGAAAAAAGTGTGTGCATGAGAATGAGCCAGAGGGAGAGAGAAAAAAACTGTGTGCATGAGAATAAGCCAGAGGAAGAGAGAAAAAAAAGTGTGTGCATGAGAATGAGACCGAGGGAGGGAGAGAGATAAAAGTGTGTGCATGAGAAGGAGCCAGAGGGAGAGAGAAAAAGTGTCTGCATGAGAAGGAGCCAGAGGGAGAGAGAAAAAGGTGTGTGCATGAGAAGGAGCCAGAGGGAGAGAGAAAAAAAAGTGTGTGCATGAGAAGGAGCCAGAGGGAGAGAGAAAACAAAGTGTGTGCATGAGAATGAGACCGAGGGAGAGAGAAAAAAGTGTGTGCATGAGAATAAGCCAGAGGGAGAGATAAAAAAGTGTGTGCATGAGAAGGAGCCAGAGGGAGAGAGAAAAAAGTGTGTGTATGAGAATGAGCCATAGGGAGGGAGAGAGAGAAAAGTGTGTGCATCAGAATAAACCAGAGGGAGGGAGAGAGAAAAAAAGTGTGTGCATGAGAATGAGCCCGAGGGAGGGAGAAAAAAGTGTGTGCATGAGAATGAGCCCGAGGGAGGGAGAAAAAAGTGTGTGCATGAGAAGGAGCCAGAGGGAGAGAGAAAAAGTGTCTGCATGAGAAGGAGCCAGAGGGAGAGAGAAAAAAGTGTGTGCATGAGAATGAGACAGAGGGAGAGAGAAAAAAGTGTGTGCATGAGAAGGAGCCAGAGGGAGGGAGAGAGAAAAAAGTGTGTGCATGAGGAGCCAGAGAGAAAAAAGTGTGTGCATGAGAAGGAGCCAGAGGGAGAGAGAAAAAGTGTGTGCATGAGAATGAGCCAGAGGGAGAGAGAAAAAAGTGTGTGCATGAGAATGAGCCAGAGGGAGAGAGAAAAAAGTGTGTGCATGAGAAGGAGCCACAGGGAGGGAGAGAGAATAAAGTGTGTGCATGAGAATGAGCAGGAGGGAGGGATAGAGAAAAAAGTGTGTGCATGAGAATGAGCCAGAGGGAGAGAGAAAAAAGTGTGTGCATGAGAATGAGCCAGAGGGAGAGAGAAAAAAAGTGTGTGCATGAGAAGAAGCCAGAGGGAGAGAGAAAAAGTGTGTGCATGAGAATGAGCCAGAGGGAGAGAGAAAAAAGTGTGTGCATGAGAATGAGCCAGAGGGAGAGAGAAAAAAGTGTGTGCATGAGAAGGAGCCAGAGGGAGGGAGAGAGAATAAAGTGTGTGCATGAGAATGAGCAGGAGGGAGGGATAGAGAAAAAAGTGTGTGCATGAGAATGAGCCAGAGGGAGAGAGAAAAAAGTGTGTGCATGAGAATGAGCCAGAGGGAGAGAGAAAAAAAGTGTGTGCATGAGAATAAGCCAGAGGGAGAGAGAAAAAAGTGTGTGCATGAGAATGAGCCCGAGGGAGGGAGAGAGATAAAAGTGTGTGTATTAGAATGAGACAGAGAGAGGGAGAGAAAAAAAGTGTGTGCATGAAAATGAGCCAGAGAGAGGGAGAGAGAAAAATGTGTCTGCATGAGAAGGAGCCAAAGGGAGAGAGAAAAAAGTGTGTGCATGAGAATGAGATAGAGGGAGAGAGAAAAAAGTGTGTGCATGAGAAGGAGCCAGAGGGAGAGAGAAAAAGTGTGTGCATGAGAATGAGCCAGAAGGAGAGATAAAAAGGTGTGTGCATGAGAAGGAGCCAGAGGGAGAGAGAGTAAACTGAGTGCATGAGAATGAGCCTGAGGGAGGGATAGAGAAAATAGTGTGTGCATGAGAATGAGTAAGAGGGAGAGAGAAAAAAGTGTGTACATGAGAATGAGCCAGAGGGAGAGAGAAAAAAGTGTGTGCATGCGAATGAGCCAGAGGGAGAGAGAGAAAAGTGTGTGCATGAGAATGAGCCATGGGAGGGAGAGAGAAAAAAGTGTGTGCATCAGAATAAACCAGAGGGAGGGAGAGAGAAAAAAAGTGTGTGCATGAGAATGAGCCCGAGGGAGGGAGAAAAAAGTGTGTGCATGAGAAGGAGCCAGAGAGAGAGAGAAAAAAGTGTGTGCATGAAAATGTGTAAGAGGGAAAGAAAAAAAAGTGTGTGCATGAGAAGGAGCCAGAGGGAGAGAGAAAAAAAAGTGTGTGCATGAGAATGAGACCGAGGGAGAGAGAAAAAAGTGTGTGCATGAGAATGAGCCAGAGGGAGGGAGAGAGAAAAAATTGTGAGCATGAAATTGAGTCAAAGGGAGAGAGAAAAAAGTGTGTGCATGAGAAAGAGCCAGAGGGAGAGAGAAAAAAGTGTGTGCATGAGAATGAGCCAGAGGGAGAGATAAAAAAGTCTGTGCATGAGAATAAGCCAGAGGGAGAGATAAAAAAAGTGTGTGCATGAGAAGGAGCCAGAGGGAGAGAGAAAAAAGTGTGTGCATGAGAATGAGCCAGAGGGAGAGATAAAAAAGTCTGTGCATGAGAATAAGCCAGAGGGAGAGATAAAAAAAGTGTGTGCATGAGAAGGAGCCAGAGGGAGAGAGAGAAACAACTGTGTGCATGAGAAGGAGCCAGAGGGAGAGAGAAAAAAGTGTGTATGAGAATGCGCCAGAGGGAGAAAGAAAAAAGTGTGTGCATGAGAATAAGCCAGAGGGAGAGAGTAAAAAGTGGGTGCATGAGAAGGATCCAGAGGGAGAGAGAAAAAAGTGTGTGCATGAAAATGAGCCAGAGGGAGGGAGAGAGAAAGAAAGTGTGTGCATGAGAAGGAGCCAGAGGGAGAGAGAAAAGAGTGTGTGCATGAGAAGGAGCCAGAGGGAGAGATACAAAAATGTGTGCATGAGAAGGAGCCAGAGGAAAAAAGAAAAAAGTGTGTGCATGAGAATAAGCCAGAGGGAGAGAGAAAAAAGTGTGTGCATGAGAAGGAGCCAGAGGGAGAGAGAAAAAAGTGTGTGCATGAGAAGGAGCCATGGGAGGGAGAGAGAAAAAAGTGTGTGCATCAGAATAAACCAGAGGGAGGGAGAGAGAAAAAAAGTGTGTGCATGAGAATGAGCCCGAGGGAGGGAGAAAAAAGTGTGTGCATGAGAAGGAGCCAGAGAGAGAGAGAAAAAAGTGTGTGCATGAAAATGTGTCAGAGGGAGAGAAAAAAAAGTGTGTGCATGAGAAGGAGCCAGAGGGAGAGAGAAAAAAAAAGTGTGTGCATGAGAATGAGACCGAGGGAGAGAGAAAAAAGTGTGTGCATGAGAAGGAGCCAGAGGGAGAGAGAAAAAAGTGTGTGCATGAAAATGTGTCAGAGGGAGAGAAAAAAAAGTGTGTGCATGAGAAGGAGCCCGAGGGAGAGAGAAAAAAGTGTGTGCATGAGAATGAGCCAGAGGGAGGGAGAGAGAAAAAATTGTGAGCATGAAAATGTGTCAGAGGGAGAGAAAAAAAAGTGTGTGCATGAGAAGGAGCCAGAGGGAGAGAGAAAAAAAAGTGTGTGCATGAGAATGAGACCGAGGGAGAGAGAAAAAAGTGTGTGCATGAGAATGAGCCAGAGGGAGAGAGAAAAAAGTGTGTGCATGAGAAGGAGCCAGAGGGAGAGAGAAAAAAGTGTGTGCATGAGAATGAGCCATAGGGAGGGAGAGAGAAAAAAGTGTGTGCATCAGAATAAACCAGAGGGAGGGAGAGAGAAAAAAGTGTGTGCATGAGAATGAGCCCGAGGGAGAGAGAAAAAAGTGTGTGCATGAGAATGAGCCAGAGGGAGAGAGAAAAAAGTGTGTGCATGAAAATGTGTCAGAGGGAGAGAAAAAAAAGTGTGTGCATGAGAAGGAGCCAGAGGGAGAGAGAAAAAAAAGTGTGTGCATGAGAATGAGACCGAGGGAGAGAGAAAAAAGTGTGTGCATGAGAATGAGCCAGAGGGAGGGAGAGAGAAAAAATTGTGAGCATGAAATTGAGTCAGAGCGAGAGAGAAATAAGTGTGTGCATGAGAAAGAGTCAGAGGGAGTGAGAGAAAAGTGTGTGCATGAGAATGAGCCAGAGGGAGAGAGATAAAAAAGTGTGTGCATGAGAATGAGCCAAAGGGAGAGAGAAAAAAAGTGTGTGCATGAGAATAAGCCAGAGGGAGAGATAAAAAAAGTGTGTGCATGAGAAGGAGCCAGAGGGAGAGAGAGAGAAACAACTGTGTGCATGAGAATGAACCAGAGGGAGGGAGAGAGAAAAAAGTGTGTGCATGAGAATGAGTCAGAGGGAGAGAAAAAAAAGTGTGTGCATGAGAAGGAGCCAGAGGGAGAGAGAAAAAAAAAGTGTGTGCATGAGAATGAGACCGAGGGAGAGAGAAAAAAGTGTGTGCATGAGAATGAGCCAGAGGGAGGGAGAGAGAAAAAATTGTGAGCATGAAATAGAGTCAGAGCGAGAGAGAAATAAGTGTGTGCATGAGAAAGAGTCAGAGGGAGTGAGAAAAAAGTGTGTGCATGAGAATGAGCCAGAGGGAGAGAGATAAAAAAGTGTGTGCATGAGAATGAGCCAAAGGGAGAGAGAAAAAAAGTGTGTGCATGAGAATAAGCCAGAGGGAGAGATAAAAAAAGTGTGTGCATGAGAAGGAGCCAGAGGGAGAGAGAGAGAAACAACTGTGTGCATGAGAATGAACCAGAGGGAGGGAGAGAGAAAAAAGTGTGTGCATGAGAATGAGTCAGAGGGAGAGAAAAAAAAGTGTGTGCATGAGAAGGAGCCAGAGGGAGAGAGAAAAAAAAAGTGTGTGCATGAGAATGAGACCGAGGGAGAGAGAAAAAAGTGTGTGCATGAGAAGGAGCCAGAGGGAGAGAGAAAAAAGTGTGTGCATGAAAATGTGTCAGAGGGAGAGAAAAAAAAGTGTGTGCATGAGAAGGAGCCCGAGGGAGAGAGAAAAAAGTGTGTGCATGAGAATGAGCCAGAGGGAGGGAGAGAGAAAAAATTGTGAGCATGAAAATGTGTCAGAGGGAGAGAAAAAAAGTGTGTGCATGAGAAGGAGCCAGAGGGAGAGAGAAAAAAAAGTGTGTGCATGAGAATGAGACCGAGGGAGAGAGAAAAAAGTGTGTGCATGAGAATAAGCCAGAGGGAGAGAGAAAAAAGTGTGTGCATGAGAAGGAGCCAGAGGGAGAGTGAAAAAAGTGTGTGCATGAGAATGAGCCATAGGGAGGGAGAGAGAAAAAAGTGTGTGCATCAGAATAAACCAGAGGGAGGGAGAGAGAAAAAAGTGTGTGCATGAGAATGAGCCCGAGGGAGAGAGAAAAAAGTGTGTGCATGAGAAGGAGCCAGAGGGAGAGAGAAAAAAGTGTGTGCATGAAAATGTGTCAGAGGGAGAGAAAAAAAAGTGTGTGCATGAGAAGGAGCCAGAGGGAGAGAGAAAAAAAAGTGTGTGCATGAGAATGAGACCGAGGGAGAGAGAAAAAAGTGTGTGCATGAGAATGAGCCAGAGGGAGGGAGAGAGAAAGAATTGTGAGCATGAAATTGAGTCAGAGCGAGAGAGAAATAAGTGTGTGCATGAGAAAGAGTCAGAGGGAGTGAGAAAAAAGTGTGTGCATGAGAATGAGCCAGAGGGAGAGAGATAAAAAAGTGTGTGCATGAGAATGAGCCAAAGGGAGAGAGAAAAAAAGTGTGTGCATGAGAATAAGCCAGAGGGAGAGATAAAAAAAGTGTGTGCATGAGAAGGAGCCAGAGGGAGAGAGAGAGAAACAACTGTGTGCATGAGAATGAACCAGAGGGAGGGAGAGAGAAAAAAGTGTGTGCATGAGAATGAGTCAGAGGGAGAGAGAAAAAAGTGTGTGCATGAGAAGGAGCCAGAGGGAGGGAGAGAAAAAAAGTGTGTGCATGAGAATGAGCCCGAGGGAGGGAGAAAAAAGTGTGTGCATGAGAAGGAGCCAGAGGGAGAGAGAAAAAAGTTTGTGCATGAGAATGCGCCAGAGGGAGAAAAAAAAAAGTGTGTGCATGAGAATAAGCCAGAGGGAGAGAGAAAAAAGTGTGTGCATGAGAAGGAGTCAGAGGGAGAGATACAAAAGTGTGTGCATGAGAAGGAGCCATAGGGAGGGAGAGAGAAAAAAGTGTGTGCATCAGAATAAACCAGAGGGAGGGAGAAAAAAAGTGTGTGCATGAGAATGAGCCCGAGGGAGAGAGAAAAAAGTGTGTGCATGAGAAGGAGCCAGAGGGAGAGAGAAAAAAGTGTGTGCATGAAAATGTGTCAGAGGGAGAGAAAAAAAAGTGTGTGCATGAGAAGGAGCCAGAGGGAGAGAGAAAAAACTGTGTGCATGAGAATGAGCCAGAGGGAGGGATAGAGAAAAAAGTGTGTGCATGAGAATGAGTAAGAGGGAGAGAGAAAAAAGTGTATGCATGAGAATGAGCCAGAGGGAGAGAGAAAAAAGTGTGTGCATGAGAATAAGCCAGAGGGAGAGAGAAAAAAGTGTGTGCATGAGAAGGAGCCAGAAGGAGAGAGAAAAAAGTGTGTGCATGAGAATGAGACCGAGGGAGGGAAAGAGATAAAAGTGTGTGTATTAGAATGAGACAGAGAGAGGGTGAGAAAAAAAGTGTGTGCATGAGAATGAGCCAGAGAGACGGAGAGAGAATAAAGTGTCTGCATGAGAAGGAGCCAAAGGGAGAGAGAAAAAAGTGTGTGCATGAGAATGAGATATAGGGAGAGAGAAAAAAGTGTGTGCATGAGAAGGAGCCAGAGGGAGGGAGAGAGAGAAAAAAAAGTGTGTGCATGACAATGAGTCAGAGGGAGAGAGAAAAAAGTGTGTGCATGAGAAGGAGCCAGAGAGAAAAAAGTGTGTGCATGAGAAGGAGCCAGAGGGAGAGAGAAAAAGTGTGTGCGTGAGAATGAGCCAGAGGGAGAGATAAAAAAGTGTGTGCATGAGAAGGAGCCAGAGGGAGAGAGAGTAAACTGTGTGCATGAGAATGAGCCAGAGGGAGGGATAGAGAAAAAAGTGTGTGCATGAGAATGAGCCAGAGGGAGAGAGAAAAAAGTGTGTGCATGAGAATAAGCCAGAGGGAGAGAGAAAAAAGTGTGTGCATGAGAATGAGCCAGAGGGAGGGAGAGAGAAAAAAGTGTGTGCATGGGAATGAGTCAGAGGGAGAGAGAAAAAAGTGTGTGCATGAGAAGGAGCTAGAGGGAGAGAAAATAAAGTGTGTGCATGAGAATGAGCCCGAGGGAGGGAGAGAGAAAAAAAGTGTGTGCATGAGAATGAGCCAGAGGGAGGGAGAGAGAAAAAAGTGTGTGCATGAGAATGAGCCAGCGAGAGGGAGAGAGAAAAAAGTGTGTGCATGAGAATGAGACAGAGGGAGAGAGAAAAAAGTGTGTGCATGAGAATGAGCCAGAGGGAGGGAGAGAGAAAAAAGTGTGTGCATGAGAATGAGTCAGAGGGAGAGAGAAAAAGGTGTGTGCATGAGAATGATCCAGAGGGAGATTGAAAAAAAGTGTGTGCATGAAAATGAGCCAGAGGGAGGGAGAGAGAATAAAGTGTCTGCATGAGAAGGAGCCAAAGGGAGAGAGAAAAAAGTGTGTGCATGAGAATGAGATATAGGGAGAGAGAAAAAAGTGTGTGCATGAGAAGGAGCCAGAGGGAGGGAGAGAGAGAAAAAAAAGTGTGTGCATGACAATGAGTCAGAGGGAGAGAGAAAAAAGTGTGTGCATGAGAAGGAGCCAGAGAGAAAAAAGTGTGTGCATGAGAAGGAGCCAGAGGGAGAGAGAAAAAGTGTGTGCGTGAGAATGAGCCAGAGGGAGAGATAAAAAAGTGTGTGCATGAGAAGGAGCCAGAGGGAGAGAGAGTAAACTGTGTGCATGAGAATGAGCCAGAGGGAGGGATAGAGAAAAAAGTGTGTGCATGTGAATGAGCCAGAGGGAGAGAGAAAAAAGTGTGTGCATGAGAATAAGCCAGAGGGAGAGAGAAAAAAGTGTGTGCATGAGAATGAGCCAGAGGGAGGGAGAGAGAAAAAAGTGTGTGCATGAGAATGAGTCAGAGGGAGAGAGAAAAAAGTGTGTGCATGAGAAGGAGCTAGAGGGAGAGAAAATAAAGTGTGTGCATGAGAATGAGCCCGAGGGAGGGAGAGAGAAAAAAGTGTGTGCATGAGAATGAGCCAGAGGGAGGGAGAGAGAAAAAAGTGTGTGCATGAGAATGAGCCAGCGAGAGGGAGAGAGAAAAAAGTGTTTGCATGAGAATGAGACAGAGGGAGAGAGAAAAAAGTGTGTGCATGAGAATGAGCCAGAGGGAGGGAGAGAGAAAAAAGTGTGTGCATGAGAATGAGTCAGAGGGAGAGAGAAAAAGGTGTGTGCATGAGAATGATCCAGAGGGAGAGTGAAAAAAAGTGTGTGCATGAAAATGAGCCAGAGGGAGGGAGAGAGAAAAAAGTGTGTGCATGAGAAGGAGCCAGAGGGAGAGAGAAAAGAGTGTGTGCATGAGAAGGAGCCAGAGGGAGAGATACATGCCCCGCAAAAGGCCCTTTTAAGGGCTGGTAAGGTAATAGAACTGTTAACTTTCGTAATTTAGAATAGGGTAGGGCATTTTTTTATTTTCGGTGGCTTTGTTATTTTATTAGGGGGCTTAGATTAGGTGTAATTAGCTTAACAATCTTGTAATATTTTTTTATTTTTTTGTAACTTAGTTTTTTTTATTTTTTGTACTTTAGTTAGTTTATTTAATTGTATTTAATTGTAGGTATTTGTAGTTAATTAATTGAATTTATTTAATGATAGTGTAGTGTTAGGTTTAATTGTAACTTAGGTTAGGATTTATTTTACATGTCATTTTGTATTTATTTTAGCTAGGTAATTATTATATAGTTAATAACTATTTAATAACTATTCTACCTAGTTAAAATAAATACAAAGTTACCTGTAAAATAAATATAAATCCTAAAATAGCTACAATGTAATTATTAATTACATTGTACCTATCTTAGGGTTTATTTTACAGGTAAGTATTTAGTTTTAAATAGGAATAATTTATTTAATGATAGTGTAGTGTTAGGTGTAATTGTAACTTAGGTTAGTTTTTATTTTACAGGTAAATTTTTCTTTATTTTAACTAGGTAGCTATTAAATAGTTAATAACTATTTAATAACTATTCTACCTAGTTAAAATAAATACAAAGTTACCTGTAAAATAAAAATAAATCCTAAAATAGCTACAATATAATTATTAGTTATATTGTAGCTATATTAGGGTTTATTTTATAGGTAAGTATTTAGTAAGTATTTAGTTTTAAATAGACAGAGAGAAAAAAGTGTGTGCATGAGAAGGAGTCAGAGGGAGAGAGAAAAAAGTGTGTGCATGAGAAGAAGCCAGAGGGAGAGGAAAAAAAGAGCATGCATGATAATGAGCCAGAGGGAGAGAGAGAATAAAAACTGTGTGCATGAGAATAAGCCAGAGGAAGAGAGAAAAAAAAGTGTGTGCATGAGAATGAGCCCGAGGGAGGGAGAGAGATAAAAGTGTGTGCATGAGAAGGAGCCAGAGGGAGAGAGAAAAAGTGTCTGCATGAGAAGGAGCCAGAGGGAGAGAGAAAAAAGTGTGTGAATGAGAAGGAGCCAGAGGGAGAGAGAAAAAAAAGTGTGTGCATGAGAAGGAGCCAGAGGGAGAGAGAATAAAAAGTGTGTGCATGAGAATGAGACCGAAGGAGAGAGAAAAAAGTGTGTGCATGAGAATAAGCCAGAGGGAGAGATAAAAAAAGTGTGTGCATGAGAAGGAGCCAGAGGGAGAGAGAAAAAAGTGTGTGCATGAGAATGAGCCATAGGGAGGGAGAGAGAGAAAAGTGTGTACATCAGAATAAACCAGAGGGAGGGAGAGAGAAAAAAAGTGTGTGCATGAGAATGAGCCAGAGGGAGGGAGAAAAAAGTGTGTGCATGAGAAGGAGCCAGAGGGAGAGAGAAAAAGTGTCTGCATGAGAAGGAGCCAGAGGGAGAGAGAAAAAAGTGTGTGCATGAGAAGGAGCCAGAGGGAGGGAGAGAGAAAAAAGTGTGTGCATGAGAAGGAGCCAGAGAGAAAAAAGTGTGTGCATGAGAAGGAGCCAGAGGGAGAGAGAAAAAGTGTGTGCATGAGAATGAGCCAGAGGGAGAGAGAAAAAAGTGTGTGCATGAGAATGAGCCAGAGGGAGAGAGAAAAAAGTGTGTGCATGAGAAGGAGCCAGAGGGAGGGAGAGAGAATAAAGTGTTTGCATGAGAATGAGCAGGAGGGAGGGATAGAGAAAAAAGTGTGTGCATGAGAATGAGCCAGAGGGAGAGAGAAAAAAGTGTGTGCATGAGAATGAGCCAGAGGGAGAGAGAAAAAAACTGTGTGCATGAGAATAAGCCAGAGGAAGAGAGAAAAAAAAGTGTGTGCATGAGAATGAGACCGAGGGAGGGAGAGAGATAAAAGTGTGTGCATGAGAAGGAGCCAGAGGGAGAGAGAAAAAGTGTCTGCATGAGAAGGAGCCAGAGGGAGAGAGAAAAAAGTGTGTGCATGAGAAGGAGCCAGAGGGAGAGAGAAAAAAAAGTGTGTGCATGAGAAGGAGCCAGAGGGGGAGAGAAAACAAAGTGTGTGCATGAGAATGAGACCGAGGGAGAGAGAAAAAAGTGTGTGCATGAGAATAAGCCAGAGGGAGAGATAAAAAAGTGTGTGCATGAGAAGGAGCCAGAGGGAGAGAGAAAAAAGTGTGTGTATGAGAATGAGCCATAGGGAGGGAGAGAGAGAAAAGTGTGTGCATCAGAATAAACCAGAGGGAGGGAGAGAGAAAAAAAGTGTGTGCATGAGAATGAGCCCGAGGGAGGGAGAAAAAAGTGTGTGCATGAGAATGAGCCCGAGGGAGGGAGAAAAAAGTGTGTGCATGAGAAGGAGCCAGAGGGAGAGAGAAAAAGTGTCTGCATGAGAAGGAGCCAGAGGGAGAGAGAAAAAAGTGTGTGCATGAGAATGAGACAGAGGGAGAGAGAAAAAAGTGTGTGCATGAGAAGGAGCCAGAGGGAGGGAGAGAGAAAAAAGTGTGTGCATGAGAAGGAGCCAGAGAGAAAAAAGTGTGTGCATGAGAAGGAGCCAGAGGGAGAGAGAAAAAGTGTGTGCATGAGAATGAGCCAGAGGGAGAGAGAAAAAAGTGTGTGCATGAGAATGAGCCAGAGAGAGAGAGAAAAAAGTGTGTGCATGAGAAGGAGCCACAGGGAGGGAGAGAGAATAAAGTGTGTGCATGAGAATGAGCAGGAGGGAGGGATAGAGAAAAAAGTGTGTGCATGAGAATGAGCCAGAGGGAGAGAGAAAAAAGTGTGTGCATGAGAATGAGCCAGAGGGAGAGAGAAAAAAAGTGTGTGCATGAGAAGAAGCCAGAGGGAGAGAGAAAAAGTGTGTGCATGAGAATGAGCCAGAGGGAGAGAGAAAAAAGTGTGTGCATGAGAATGAGCCAGAGGGAGAGAGAAAAAAGTGTGTGCATGAGAAGGAGCCAGAGGGAGGGAGAGAGAATAAAGTGTGTGCATGAGAATGAGCAGGAGGGAGGGATAGAGAAAAAAGTGTGTGCATGAGAATGAGCCAGAGGGAGAGAGAAAAAAGTGTGTGCATGAGAATGAGCCAGAGGGAGAGAGAAAAAAAGTGTGTGCATGAGAATAAGCCAGAGGGAGAGAGAAAAAAGTGTGTGCATGAGAATGAGCCCGAGGGAGGGAGAGAGATAAAAGTGTGTGTATTAGAATGAGACAGAGAGAGGGAGAGAAAAAAAGTGTGTGCATGAAAATGAGCCAGAGAGAGGGAGAGAGAAAAATGTGTCTGCATGAGAAGGAGCCAAAGGGAGAGAGAAAAAAGTGTGTGCATGAGAATGAGATAGAGGGAGTGAGAAAAAAGTGTGTGCATGAGAAGGAGCCAGAGGGAGAGAGAAAAAGTGTGTGCATGAGAATGAGCCAGAAGGAGAGATAAAAAGGTGTGTGCATGAGAAGGAGCCAGAGGGAGAGAGAGTAAACTGAGTGCATGAGAATGAGCCTGAGGGAGGGATAGAGAAAATAGTGTGTGCATGAGAATGAGTAAGAGGGAGAGAGAAAAAAGTGTGTGCATGAGAATGAGCCAGAGGGAGAGAGAAAAAAGTGTGTGCATGCGAATGAGCCAGAGGGAGAGAGAAAAAAGTGTGTGCATGAGAATAAGCCAGAGGGAGAGAGAAAAAAGTGTGTGCATGAGAATGAGCCAGAGGGAGGGAGAGAGAAAAAAGATTGTGCATGGGAATGAGTCAAAGGGAGAGAGAAAAAAGTGTGTGCATGAGGAGCTAGAGAGAAAAAAGTGTGTGCATGAGAAGGAGCCCGAGGGAGGGAGAGAGAAAAAAGTGTGTGCATTAGAATGAGCCAGAGGGAGGGAGGGAGAGAGAAAAAAGTGTGTGCATGAGAATGAGTCAGCGAGAGGGAGAGAGAAAAAAGTGTTTGCATGAGAATGAGATAGAGGGAGGGAGAGAGAGAGAAAAAAGTGTGTGGATGAGAATGAGCCAGAGGGAGGGAGATAGAAAAAAGTGTGTGCATGAGAATGAGTCAGAGGGAGAGAGAAAAAAGTGTGTGCATGAGAATGAGTCAGAGGGAGAGAGAAAAAAGTGTGTGCATGAGAATGCGCCAGAGGGAGAAAGAAAAAAGTGTGTGCATGAGAATAAGCCAGAGGGAGAGAGTAAAAAGTGTGTGCATGAGAAGGATCCAGAGGGAGAGAGAAAAAAGTGTGTGCATGAAAATGAGCCAGAGGGAGGGAGAGAGAAAAAAAGTGTGTGCATGAGAAGGAGCCAGAGAGAGAGAGAAAAGAGTGTGTGCTTGAGAAGGAGCCAGAGGGAGAGATACAAAAGTGTGTGCATGAGAATAAGCCAGAGGGAGAGAGAAAAAAGTGTGTGCATTAGAAGGAGCCAGAGGGAGAGAGAAAAAATGTGTGCATGAGAATGAGCCATAGGGAGGGAGAGAGAAAAAAGTGTGTGCATCAGAATAAACCAGAGGGAGGGAGAGAGAAAAAAAGTGTGCGCATGAGAATGAGCCAGAGGGAGGGAGAAAAAAGTTTGTGCATGAGAAGGAGCCAGAGGGAGAGAGAAAAAAGTGTGTGCATGAAAATGTGTAAGAGGGAGAGAAAAAAAAAGTGTGTGCATGAGAAGGAGCCAGAGGGAGAGAGAAAAAAAAGTGTGTG
Source organism: Bombina bombina (assembly GCF_027579735.1). Taxonomy (NCBI): domain Eukaryota; kingdom Metazoa; phylum Chordata; class Amphibia; order Anura; family Bombinatoridae; genus Bombina; species Bombina bombina. Next base: position 244,701,205 of record NC_069501.1, read on the forward strand.
CATGAGAATGAGACCGAGGGAGAGAGAAAAAAGTGTGTGCATGAGAATGAGCCAGAGGGAGGGAGAGAGAAAAAATTGTGAGCATGAAATTGAGTCAAAGGGAGAGAGAAAAAAGTGTGTGCATGAGAAAGAGCCAGAGAGAGAGAGAAAAAAGTGTGTGCATGAGAATGAGCCAGAGGGAGAGAGAAAAAAGTCTGTGCATGAGAATAAGCCAGAGGGAGAGATAAAAAAGTGTGTGCATGAGAAGGAGCCAGAGGGAGAGAGAGAAACAACTGTGTGCATGAGAATGAGTCAGAGGGAGAGAGAAAAAACTGTGTGCATGAGAAGGAGCCAGAGGGAGAGAGAAAAAAGTGTGTATGAGAATGCGCCAGAGGGAGAAAGAAAAAAGTGTGCGCATGAGAATAAGCCAGAGGGAGAGAGTAAAAAGTGTGTGCATGAGAAGGATCCAGAGGGAGAGAGAAAAAAGTGTGTGCATGAAAATGAGCCAGAGGGAGGGAGAGAGAAAGAAAGTGTGTGCATGAGAAGGAGCCAGAGGGAGAGAGAAAAGAGTGTTTGCATGAGAAGGAGCCAGAGGGAGAGATACAAAAATGTGTGCATGAGAAGGAGCCAGAGGAAAAAAGAAAAAAGTGTGTGCATGAGAATAAGCCAGAGGGAGAGAGAAAAAAGTGTGTGCATGAGAAGGAGCCAGAGGGAGAGAGAGAAAAGTGTGTGCATGAGAATGAGCCATGGGAGGGAGAGAGAAAAAAGTGTGTGCATGAGAATAAGCCAGAGGGAGAGAGTAAAAAGTGTGTGCATGAGAAGGATCCAGAGGGAGAGAGTAAAAAGTGTGTGCATGAGAAGGATCCAGAGGGAGAGAGAAAAAAGTGTGTGCATGAAAATGAGCCAGAGGGAGGGAGAGAGAAAGAAAGTGTGTGCATGAGAAGGAGCCAGAGGGAGAGAGAAAAGAGTGTGTGCATGAGAAGGAGCCAGAGGGAGAGATACAAAAATGTGTGCATGAGAAGGAGCCAGAGGAAAAAAGAAAAAAGTGTGTGCATGAGAATAAGCCAGAGGGAGAGAGAAAAAAGTGTGTGCATGAGAAGGAGCCAGAGGGAGAGAGAGAAAAGTGTGTGCATGAGAATGAGCCATGGGAGGGAGAGAGAAAAAAGTGTGTGCATCAGAATAAACCAGAGGGAGGGAGAGAGAAAAAAAGTGTGTGCATGAGAATGAGCCCGAGGGAGGGAGAAAAAAGTGTGTGCATGAGAAGGAGCCAGAGAGAGAGAGAAAAAAGTGTGTGCATGAAAATGTGTAAGAGGGAGAGAAAAAAAAGTGTGTGCATGAGAAGGAGCCAGAGGGAGAGAGAAAAAAAAGTGTGTGCATGAGAATGAGACCGAGGGAGAGAGAAAAAAGTGTGTGCATGAGAATGAGCCAGAGGGAGGGAGAGAGAAAAAATTGTGAGCATGAAATTGAGTCAAAGGGAGAGAGAAAAAAGTGTGTGCATGAGAAAGAGCCAGAGGGAGAGAGAAAAAAGTGTGTGCATGAGAATGAGCCAGAGGGAGAGATAAAAAAGTCTGTGCATGAGAATAAGCCAGAGGGAGAGATAAAAAAAGTGTGTGCATGAGAAGGAGCCAGAGGGAGAGAGAAAAAAGTGTGTGCATGAGAATGAGCCAGAGGGAGAGATAAAAAAGTCTGTGCATGAGAATAAGCCAGAGGGAGAGATAAAAAAAGTGTGTGCATGAGAAGGAGCCAGAGGGAGAGAGAGAAACAACTGTGTGCATGAGAAGGAGCCAGAGGGAGAGAGAAAAAAGTGTGTATGAGAATGCGCCAGAGGGAGAAAGAAAAAAGTGTGTGCATGAGAATAAGCCAGAGGGAGAGAGTAAAAAGTGGGTGCATGAGAAGGATCCAGAGGGAGAGAGAAAAAAGTGTGTGCATGAAAATGAGCCAGAGGGAGGGAGAGAGAAAGAAAGTGTGTGCATGAGAAGGAGCCAGAGGGAGAGAGAAAAGAGTGTGTGCATGAGAAGGAGCCAGAGGGAGAGATACAAAAATGTGTGCATGAGAAGGAGCCAGAGGAAAAAAGAAAAAAGTGTGTGCATGAGAATAAGCCAGAGGGAGAGAGAAAAAAGTGTGTGCATGAGAAGGAGCCAGAGGGAGAGAGAAAAAAGTGTGTGCATGAGAAGGAGCCATGGGAGGGAGAGAGAAAAAAGTGTGTGCATCAGAATAAACCAGAGGGAGGGAGAGAGAAAAAAAGTGTGTGCATGAGAATGAGCCCGAGGGAGGGAGAAAAAAGTGTGTGCATGAGAAGGAGCCAGAGAGAGAGAGAAAAAAGTGTGTGCATGAAAATGTGTCAGAGGGAGAGAAAAAAAAGTGTGTGCATGAGAAGGAGCCAGAGGGAGAGAGAAAAAAAAAGTGTGTGCATGAGAATGAGACCGAGGGAGAGAGAAAAAAGTGTGTGCATGAGAAGGAGCCAGAGGGAGAGAGAAAAAAGTGTGTGCATGAAAATGTGTCAGAGGGAGAGAAAAAAAAGTGTGTGCATGAGAAGGAGCCCGAGGGAGAGAGAAAAAAGTGTGTGCATGAGAATGAGCCAGAGGGAGGGAGAGAGAAAAAATTGTGAGCATGAAAATGTGTCAGAGGGAGAGAAAAAAAAGTGTGTGCATGAGAAGGAGCCAGAGGGAGAGAGAAAAAAAAGTGTGTGCATGAGAATGAGACCGAGGGAGAGAGAAAAAAGTGTGTGCATGAGAATAAGCCAGAGGGAGAGAGAAAAAAGTGTGTGCATGAGAAGGAGCCAGAGGGAGAGTGAAAAAAGTGTGTGCATGAGAATGAGCCATAGGGAGGGAGAGAGAAAAAAGTGTGTGCATCAGAATAAACCAGAGGGAGGGAGAGAGAAAAAAGTGTGTGCATGAGAATGAGCCCGAGGGAGAGAGAAAAAAGTGTGTGCATGAGAAGGAGCCAGAGGGAGAGAGAAAAAAGTGTGTGCATGAAAATGTGTCAGAGGGAGAGAAAAAAAAGTGTGTGCATGAGAAGGAGCCAAAGGAAGAGAGAAAAAAAAGTGTGTGCATGAGAATGAGACCGAGGGAGAGAGAAAAAAGTGTGTGCATGAGAATGAGCCAGAGGGAGGGAGAGAGAAAAAATTGTGAGCATGAAATTGAGTCAGAGCGAGAGAGAAATAAGTGTGTGCATGAGAAAGAGTCAGAGGGAGTGAGAAAAAAGTGTGTGCATGAGAATGAGCCAGAGGGAGAGAGATAAAAAAGTGTGTGCATGAGAATGAGCCAAAGGGAGAGAGAAAAAAAGTGTGTGCATGAGAATAAGCCAGAGGGAGAGAGAAAAAAAGTGTGTGCATGAGAAGGAGCCAGAGGGAGAGAGAGAGAAACAACTGTGTGCATGAGAATGAACCAGAGGGAGGGAGAGAGAAAAAAGTGTGTGCATGAGAATGAGTCAGAGGGAGAGAAAAAAAAGTGTGTGCATGAGAAGGAGCCAGAGGGAGAGAGAAAAAAAAAGTGTGTGCATGAGAATGAGACCGAGGGAGAGAGAAAAAAGTGTGTGCATGAGAATGAGCCAGAGGGAGGGAGAGAGAAAAAATTGTGAGCATGAAATAGAGTCAGAGCGAGAGAGAAATAAGTGTGTGCATGAGAAAGAGTCAGAGGGAGTGAGAAAAAAGTGTGTGCATGAGAATGAGCCAGAGGGAGAGAGATAAAAAAGTGTGTGCATGAGAATGAGCCAAAGGGAGAGAGAAAAAAAGTGTGTGCATGAGAATAAGCCAGAGGGAGAGATAAAAAAAAGTGTGTGCATGAGAAGGAGCCAGAGGGAGAGAGAGAGAAACAACTGTGTGCATGAGAATGAACCAGAGGGAGGGAGAGAGAAAAAAGTGTGTGCATGAGAATGAGTCAGAGGGAGAGAAAAAAAAGTGTGTGCATGAGAAGGAGCCAGAGGGAGAGAGAAAAAAAAAGTGTGTGCATGAGAATGAGACCGAGGGAGAGAGAAAAAAGTGTGTGCATGAGAAGGAGCCAGAGGGAGAGAGAAAAAAGTGTGTGCATGAAAATGTGTCAGAGGGAGAGAAAAAAAAGTGTGTGCATGAGAAGGAGCCCGAGGGAGAGAGAAAAAAGTGTGTGCATGAGAATGAGCCAGAGGGAGGGAGAGAGAAAAAATTGTGAGCATGAAAATGTGTCAGAGGGAGAGAAAAAAAAGTGTGTGCATGAGAAGGAGCCAGAGGGAGAGAGAAAAAAAAGTGTGTGCATGAGAATGAGACCGAGGGAGAGAGAAAAAAGTGTGTGCATGAGAATAAGCCAGAGGGAGAGAGAAAAAAGTGTGTGCATGAGAAGGAGCCAGAGGGAGAGTGAAAAAAGTGTGTGCATGAGAATGAGCCATAGGGAGGGAGAGAGAAAAAAGTGTGTGCATCAGAATAAACCAGAGGGAGGGAGAGAGAAAAAAGTGTGTGCATGAGAATGAGCCCGAGGGAGAGAGAAAAAAGTGTGTGCATGAGAAGGAGCCAGAGGGAGAGAGAAAAAAGTGTGTGCATGAAAATGTGTCAGAGGGAGAGAAAAAAAAGTGTGTGCATGAGAAGGAGCCAGAGGGAGAGAGAAAAAAAAGTGTGTGCATGAGAATGAGACCGAGGGAGAGAGAAAAAAGTGTGTGCATGAGAATGAGCCAGAGGGAGGGAGAGAGAAAAAATTGTGAGCATGAAATTGAGTCAGAGCGAGAGAGAAATAAGCGTGTGCATGAGAAAGAGTCAGAGGGAGTGAGAAAAAAGTGTGTGCATGAGAATGAGCCAGAGGGAGAGAGATAAAAAAGTGTGTGCATGAGAATGAGCCAAAGGGAGAGAGAAAAAAAGTGTGTGCATGAGAATAAGCCAGAGGGAGAGATAAAAAAAGTGTGTGCATGAGAAGGAGCCAGAGGGAGAGAGAGAGAAACAACTGTGTGCATGAGAATGAACCAGAGGGAGGGAGAGAGAAAAAAGTGTGTGCATGAGAATGAGTCAGAGGGAGAGAGAAAAAAGTGTGTGCATGAGAAGGAGCCAGAGGGAGGGAGAGAAAAAAAGTGTGTGCATGAGAATGAGCCCGAGGGAGGGAGAAAAAAGTGTGTGCATGAGAAGGAGCCAGAGGGAGAGAGAAAAAAGTTTGTGCATGAGAATGCGCCAGAGGGAGAAAAAAAAAAGTGTGTGCATGAGAATAAGCCAGAGGGAGAGAGAAAAAAGTGTGTGCATGAGAAGGAGTCAGAGGGAGAGATACAAAAGTGTGTGCATGAGAAGGAGCCATAGGGAGGGAGAGAGAAAAAAGTGTGTGCATCAGAATAAACCAGAGGGAGGGAGAAAAAAAGTGTGTGCATGAGAATGAGCCCGAGGGAGAGAGAAAAAAGTGTGTGCATGAGAAGGAGCCAGAGGGAGAGAGAAAAAAGTGTGTGCATGAAAATGTGTCAGAGGGAGAGAAAAAAAAGTGTGTGCATGAGAAGGAGCCAGAGGGAGAGAGAAAAAAAAGTGTGTGCATGAGAATGAGACCGAGGGAGAGAGAAAAAAGTGTGTGCATGAGAATGAGCCAGAGGGAGAGAGAAAAAAGTGTGTGCATGAGAATGAGCCAGAGGGAGAGAGATAAAAAAAGTGTGTGCATGAGAATGAGCCAAAGGGAGAGAGAAAAAAAGTGTGTGCATGAGAATAAGCCAGAGGGAGAGATAAAAAAAGTGTGTGCATGAGAAGGAGCCAGAGGGAGAGAGAGAAACAACTGTGTGCATGAGAATGAGCCAGAGGGAGGGAGAGAGAAAAAAGTGTGTGCATGAGAATGAGTCAGAGGGAGAGAGAAAAAAGTGTATGAATGAGAATGAGCCAAAGGGAGAGAGAAAAAAAGTGTGTGCATGAGAATAAGCCAGAGGGAGAGATAAAAAAGTGTGTGCATGAGAAGGAGCCAGAGGGAGAGAGAGAGAAACAACTGTGTGCATGAGAATGAACCAGAGGGAGGGAGAGAGAAAAAAGTGTGTGCATGAGAATGAGTCAGAGGGAGAGAGAAAAAAGTGTGTGCATGAGAAGGAGCCAGAGGGAGGGAGAGAGAAAAAAGTGTGTGCATGAGAATGAGCCCGAGGGAGGGAGAAAAAAGTGTGTGCATGAGAAGGAGCCAGAGGGAGAGAGAAAAAAAGTGTGTGCATGAGAATGCGCCAGAGGGAGGAGAAAAAAAGTGTGTGCATGAGAAGGATCCAGAGGGAGAGAGAAAAAAGTGTGTGCATGAAAATGAGCCAGAGGGAGGGAGAGATAAAAAAAAGTGTGTGCATGAGAAGGAGCCAGAGGGAGAGAGAAAAGAGTCAGAGGGAGAGATACAAAAGTGTGTGCATGAGAAGGAGCCAGAGGGAAAGAGAAAAAAGTGTGTGCATGAGAATGAGCCATAGGGAGGGAGAGAGAAAAAAGTGTGTGCATCAGAATGAGCCAGAGGGAGGGAGAGAGAAAAAAAGTGTGTGCACTAGAATGAGCCAGAGGGAGAGAGAAAAAAGTGTGTGCATGAGAAGGATTCAGAGGGATAGAGAAAAGAGTGTGTGCATGAGAAGGAGCCAGAGGGAGAGAGAAAAAAGTGTGTGCATGAGAAGGAGCTAGAGGGAAAGAGAAAAAAGTGTGTGCATGAGAATGAGCCATAGGGAGGGAGAGAGAAAAAAAGTGTGTGCATCAGAATGAGCCAGAGGGAGGGAGAGAGAGAAAAAAGTGTGTGCATGAGAATGAGCCCGAGGGAGGGAGAAAAAAGTGTGTGCATGAGAAGGAGCCAGAGGGAGAGAGAAAAAAGTTTGTGCATGAGAATGCGCCAGAGGGAGAAAAAAAAAAGTGTGTGCATGAGAATAAGCCAGAGGGAGAGAGAAAAAAGTGTGTGCATGAGAAGGAGTCAGAGGGAGAGATACAAAAGTGTGTGCATGAGAAGGAGCCATAGGGAGGGAGAGAGAAAAAAGTGTGTGCATCAGAATAAACCAGAGGGAGGGAGAGAGAAAAAAAGTGTGTGCATGAGAATGAGCCCGAGGGAGAGAGAAAAAAGTGTGTGCATGAGAAGGAGCCAGAGGGAGAGAGAAAAAAGTGTGTGCATGAAAATGTGTCAGAGGGAGAGAGAAAAAAAGTGTGTGCATGAGAAGGAGCCAGAGGGAGAGAGAAAAAAAAGTGTGTGCATGAGAATGAGACCGAGGGAGAGAGAAAAAAGTGTGTGCATGAGAATGAGCCAGAGGGAGAGAGAAAAAAGTGTGTGCATGAGAATGAGCCAGAGGGAGAGAGATAAAAAAAGTGTGTGCATGAGAATGAGCCAAAGGGAGAGAGAAAAAAAGTGTGTGCATGAGAATAAGCCAGAGGGAGAGATAAAAAAAGTGTGTGCATGAGAAGGAGCCAGAGGGAGAGAGAGAAACAACTGTGTGCATGAGAATGAGCCAGAGGGAGGGAGAGAGAAAAAAGTGTGTGCATGAGAATGAGTCAGAGGGAGAGAGAAAAAAGTGTGTGCATGAGAATGAGCCCGAGGGAGGGAGAAAAAAGTGTGTGCATGAGAAGGAGCCAGAGGGAGAGAGAAAAAAAGTGTGTGCATGAGAATGCGCCAGAGGGAGAAAAAAAAAGTGTGTGCATGAGAAGGATCCAGAGGGAGAGAGAAAAAAGTGTGTGCATGAAAATGAGGCAGAGGGAGGGAGAGATAAAAAAGTGTGTGCATGAGAAGGAGCCAGAGGGAGAGAGAAAAGAGTCAGAGGGAGAGATACAAAAGTGTGTGCATGAGAAGGAGCCAGAGGGAAAGAGAAAAAAGTGTGTGCATGAGAATGAGCCATAGGGAGGGAGAGAGAAAAAAGTGTGTGCATCAGAATGAGCCAGAGGGAGGGAGAGAGAAAAAAAGTGTGTGCACTAGAATGAGCCAGAGGGAGAGAGAAAAAAGTGTGTGCATGAGAAGGAGTCAGAGGGATAGAGAAAAGAGTGTGTGCATGAGAAGGAGCCAGAGGGAGAGATACAAAAGTGTGTGCATGAGAAGGAGCCAGAGGGAAAGAGAAAAAAGTGTGCGCATGACAATGAGCCATAGGGAGGGAGAGAGAAAAAAAGTGTGTGCATGAGAATGAGCCCGAGGGAGAGAGAAAAAAGTGTGTGCATGAGAAGGAGCCAGAGGGAGAGAGAAAAAAGTGTGTGCATGAAAATGTGTCAGAGGGAGAGAAAAAAAAGTGTGTGCATGAGAAGGAGCCAGAGGGAGAGAGAAAAAAAAGTGTGTGCATGAGAATGAGGGAGAGAGAAAAAAGTGTGTGCATGAGAATGAGCCAGAGGGAGAGAGAAAAAAGTGTGTGCATGAGAATGAGCCAGAGGGAGAGAGATAAAAAAAGTGTGTGCATGAGAATGAGCCAAAGGGAGAGAGAAAAAAAGTGTGTGCATGAGAATAAGCCAGAGGGAGAGAGAAAAAAAGTGTGTGCATGAGAAGGAGCCAGAGGGAGAGAGAGAAACCACTGTGTGCATGAGAATGAGCCAGAGGGAGGGAGAGAGAAAAAAGTGTGTGCATGAGAATGAGTCAGAGGGAGAGAGAAAAAAGTGTATGAATGAGAAGGAGCCAGAGGGAGGGAGAGAGAAAAAAGTGTGTGCATGAGAATGAGCCCGAGGGAGGGAGAAAAAAGTGTGTGCATGAGAAGGAGCCAGAGGGAGAGAGAAAAAAAGTGTGTGCATGAGAATGCGCCAGAGGGAGAAAAAAAAAGTGTTTGCATGAGAAGGATCCAGAGGGAGAGAGAAAAAAGTGTGTGCATGAAAATGAGCCAGAGGGAGGGAGAGATAAAAAAGTGTGTGCATGAGAAGGAGCCAGAGGGAGAGAGAAAAGAGTCAGAGGGAGAGATACAAAAGTGTGTGCATGAGAAGGAGCCAGAGGGAAAGAGAAAAAAGTGTGTGCATGAGAATGAGCCATAGGGAGGGAGAGAGATAAAAGTGTGTGCATCAGAATGAGCCAGAGGGAGGGAGAGAGAAAAAAAGTGTGTGCACTAGAATGAGCCAGAGGGAGAGAGAAAAAAGTGTGTGCATGAGAAGGAGTCAGAGGGATAGAGAAAAAAGTGTGTGCATGAGAATGAGCCCGAGGGAGGGAGAAAAAAGTGTGTGCATGAGAAGGAGCCAGAGGGAGAGAGAAAAAAGTTTGTGCATGAGAATGCGGCAGAGGGAGAAAGAAAAAAGTGTGTGCATGAGAATAAGCCAGAGGGAGAGAGAAAAAAGTGTGTGCATGAGAAGGAGTCAGAGGGAGAGATACAAAAGTGTGTGCATGAGAAGGAGCCAGAGGGAAAGAGAAAAAAGTGTGTGCATGAGAATGAGCCATAGGGAGGGAGAGAGAAAAAAAGTGTGTGCATCAGAATGAGCCAGAGGGAGGGAGAGAGAAAAAAAGTGTGTGCATGAGAATGAGCCCGAGGGAGGGAGAAAAAAGTGTGTGCATGAGAAGGATCCAGAGGGAGAAAGAAAAAAGTGTGTGCATGAGAAGGATCCAGAGGGGGAGAGAAAAAAGTGTGTGCATGAAAATGAGCCAGAGGGAGGGAGAGAGAAAAAAGTGTGTGCATGAGAAGGAGCCAGAGGGAAAGAGAAAAAAGTGTGTGCATGAGAATGAGCCAGAGGGAGAGAGAAAAAAGTGTGTGCATGAGAAGGAGCCAGAGGGAGAGAGAAAAAAGTGTGTGCATGAGAATGAGCCAGAGGGAGAGAGAAAAAAGTGTGTGCATGAGAAGGAGCCAGAGGGAGAGAGAAAAAAGTGTGTGCATGAGAATGAGCCATAGGGAGGGAGAAAAAAATGTGTGCATGAGAAGGAGCCAGAGGGAGACATAGAAAAGTGTGTGCATGAGAAGGAGCCAGAGGGAAAGAGAAAAAAGTGTGTGCATGAGAATGAGCCAGAGGGAGAGAGAAAAAAGTGTGTGCATGAGAAGGAGCCAGAGGGAGAGAGAAAAAAGTGTGTGCATGAGAATGAGCCATAGGGAGGGAGAAAAAATGTGTGCATGAGAAGGAGCCAGAGGGAGAGAGAAAAAAGTGTGTGCATGAAAATGAGTCAGAGGGAGAGAAAAAAAAGTGTGTGCATGAGAAGGAGCCAGAGGGAGAGAGAAAAAAGTGTGTGCATGAGAATGAGCCAGAGGGAGGGAGAGAGAAAAAAGGGTGTGCATGAGAATGAGACCGAGGGAGAGAGAAAAAAGTGTGTGCATCAGAATGAGCCAGAGGGAGGGAGAGAGAGAAAATTGTGTGCATGAAAATAAGTCATGAATGATCCAGAGGGAGAGAGAAAAAAGTGTGTGCATGAGAAAGAGCCAGAGGGAGAGAGAAAAATGTTTGTGCATGAGAATGAGCCAGAGGGAGAGAGAAAAAAGTGTGTGCATGAGAATGAGCCAGAGGGAGAGAGAAAAAAAGTGTGTGCATGAGAATAAGCCAGAGGGAGAGATAAAAAAGTGTGTGCATGAGAAGGAGCCAGAGGGAGAGAGGAACAACTGTGTGCATGAGAATGAGCCAGAGGAAGGGAGAGAGAAAAAAGTGTGTGCATGAGAATCAGTCAGAGGGAGAGAGAGAAAAAGTGTGTGCATGAGAAGGAGCCAGAGGGAGAGAGGAACAACTGTGTGCATGAGAATGAGCCAGAGGAAGGGAGAGAGAAAAAAGTGTGTGCATGAGAATCAGTCAGAGGGAGAGAGAGAAAAAGTGTGCATGAGAAGGATCCAGAGGGAGGGAGAGAGAAAAAAGTGTGTGCATGAGAATGAGCCAGAGGGAGAGAGAAAAAAGTGTGTGCACTAGAATAAGCCAGAGAGAGAGAGAAAAAAGTGTGTGCATGAGAAGGAGCCAATGGGAGAAAGAGAAAAGTGTGTGCATGAGAATGAGCCAGAGGGAGAGAGAAAAAAGTGTGTGCACTAGAATAAGCCAGAGAGAGAGAGAAAAAAGTGTGTGCATGAGAAGGAGCCAATGGGAGAAAGAGAAAAGTGTGTGCATGGTAATGAGCCAGAGGGAGGGAGAGAGAGAAAAGTGTGTGCATGGTAATGAGCCAGAGGGAGGGAGAGAGAGAAAAGTGTGTGCATGGTAATGAGCCAGAGGGAGGGAGAGAGAGAAAAGTGTGTGCATGGTAATGAGCCAGAGGGAGGGAGAGAGAAAAAAGTGTGTGCTTGAGAATGAGTTAGAGGGAGAGAAAGAAAAGAGTGTGTGCATGAGACGGAGCCAGAGGGAGAAAGAAAAATTTGTGTGCATGAGAATGAGCCAGAGGGTGAGAGAAAAAAGTGTGTGCATGAGAATGAGCCAGAGGGTGAGAGAAAAAAGTGTGTGCATGAGAATGAGCCAGAGGGATGGAGAGAGAAAAAAGTGTGTGCATGAGATTAAGCCAGAGGGTGAGAGAAAAAAGTGTGAGCATGAGAATGAGCCAGAGGGATGGAGAGAGAAAAAAGTGTGTGCATGAGAATAAGCCGGAAGAGGAGAAGCTCACATGAGGGAGAGAGAAAAGAAAGCACTAGAGAGGATTTATTTCCAAAAACAAAATGAAGCACTCCCAAGAATGTATACACAAAAAAAGCTAATTTATTTAAGGTTTCACTCGAGTGTGAGCACATAAAGCATTATTTTCAGGAGCCCATAGGTTTCTAGCAAAAATAATTAGCACAACAAAATGGAGCCTTTAAAGGGAGATACAACTCAAACATTTTCTTTCATGCTTCAGAAAGAGCATGTAATTTTAAATAACTTTCAAATTTACTTTTATTATCAGATTTTTTTTGTTCACTTAATGTCATTTGTTGAAAAGCAGGGAGATAAGCTCAGGCATGTACACATCTCTGCAACACTATATGGCAGGTTTTGCAAAAATGTTATACATTTCAAAGAATACTAGATGGCAGCGCTATTTCCTGCTATGTAGTGCACCATGTAGTGTATCTCTTCAACAATGAATACCATGAGAATGAAGCAAATTTTATAATAGAAGCATATTGGAAATTTATTTTATAACAGTTTGCTCTGTCTGAATCACAAAGAAAATGTTATATTTTATGTCCCTTTAAGTATATGCTTATACTTACAGAACCTGCATCAGGTCATTAAACTGACACATTTATAAGATAGAGCACATTTATAAATTTACTGCTTCAATCTTTTAAGAGAAGATGCAATAGAGTCAAAGGGACACAAATTTCAAACTTGAAATGCCCACCGTTTTTACAATTTAAAAAATAAATGGGATAAAATTATTTAAGTAATGCACACCATTTTCTATTAAAAAAAACATATAAAGCCACTAATGAGGAGCACTATAACATTGTATATATTTGCAATATACAATTTGTACTATTGGAACAACTGTTTATGTATATAATAAAGAATTATGCTGACAATTAGGAACAGTTGAGTTGAACTGGGCCTTATTTTTATGTGTTTTCTTATGATAACAAGAACATTACAGAGATACTAGGGCCACCCTAGCAAGCGCAGGTCCCTATGTAGAATGACAGCGCGGGCTTCTACCCAGGACAAAAAATACTTTAAAGAAATGGGGCAATGCACTGTACTACACAAGCACACAGATATAATACACACACAGATATACTTATATACACATACATCCACACACTCAGACACAGGTACACAGATACACAGGTGTACACACAGCTCACACACACACAGCCCACACATACACACACACAGCCCCCCCACACACACACACACACAGCCCACACATACACTCACAGTGTCCACACCCACACACTCAAAGCCCCCCCCACACACACACACATAGCCCCCCCCACACACACAGCCCCCCCACCCACACACACTCACAGCCCACAAACTCACACACTCACAGCCCACACACACACACACACACACACACACTCACAGCCCACACACCCACACATGCATAAACACACACACTCACAGCCCCCCCACACACACACTCACAGCCCACACACACACACTCACAGCCCAGACACACACTTACAGCACCCCCACACATACACACTCACAGCCCACACACACACAGCCCACACACACACTCCCACACACACACAGCCCCCACACACACAGCCCACACACACACAGCACACACACAAACACCCACATACTCACAGCCCACACACACTCACAGCCCACACACACACAAACACTCCCAGCCCACACACACACCCTCACAGCCCATACACACACTCACAGCCCACACAAACACACACATTTACAGCCCACACACACACACTTACAACCCACACACACACACACACACACTCACACCCCAAACACACACACTCACAGCCCACACACACACAGCTCACACACACACTCCCACACACACACAGCCAACACACACACAGCCAACACACCTACACACTCACAGCCCACACTCAAAGCCCACACACACTCACAGCCCACACACAAACACTCACAGCCCAGACACACACACTCACAGTCCACACACACACTCACAGCCCACACACACACCCCACTCACAGCCCCCACACACACACACACACACACACACAGCTCACACACACACACAGCCCACACACACACACAGCCCACACACACACAGCCCACACACACACAGCCCACACACACACACACAGCCCCCCACACGCACACAGCCAACCCACACACACACAGTCCACACACACAGAGCCCCCACACACACTCACAGCCCACACCCACACACTCAAGGCCCACACACACTCACAGCCCACACACTCACAGCCCACACACACTCACAGCCCATACACACTCACAGCCAATACACACTCACAGCCCACACACACACTCACAGCTCACACACACTTTAACAGCCCACACACACACACACAGCCCCACCCCACACACACAGCCCACACAAACACACACAGCCCACACACACACACACAGACCACACACGCACACACCACACACAGGCCACCCACACACACACACAGACAGCCAGCACACACACAGACAGACAGCACACACACACATCTATGCTGCCTGCAGTCTAACATAGGGGCCATGTCTGAGAGTGAGAGAACAACCCTGCCTGACTCGGAATAAGTACTAGTAATTAATTACACATAGCCTTTAAATACCCAGAGGTTGACTGTACAACTATTGTGCATAGTATATCATCATTGGGGGTGTCTGCATCTTGTGCACTTAAATGTGATGATGTGATTATACTTTTTTTCTCTTCAATGACTATAAACTGAGAACCTACAGTAACAATTGGGGGCTGGTTGTCTACCGGTAAGACAGTCGCCTGAATCTGAACTCCATTAACTCTGTTTCCTCCTAAAGTCCACTTGTCAGACATATCTGATAAGGTCAAATTCAAAGAGTCTTCAGGCTTCAGCCCCCATCAGAAACAAAACCATTAACTAAAATTTCTCCATAAAGAGGAGGATCTTCCACTATGAAAGTCAGCATTAGGTCATCTGTATCTGCATCTGTACCCTGGATAACATTTGATGTGATTTCAGTAGAGCTTCCTTCCAATAGTCTAGGAACTTCATCATCCACCAGGCATACAGTTATTTTCATGATAATAGTTACAACATGCACCCTGACCCTATCACTTACATACAATGTGCACGAATCACTTGCAGATTCCTCACTATTGTGGAAATAAGATACCCTGCCTGAGTTGCGCCCACAGAGCGCTCATACCTTCAGGCTTCAGCCCCCATCATCCACAGTCCACGGACAACTGCACAGCACATTTGACTTGAGCCGCTCGCACCCCCGCCAAAACCACCATTACAAAAAAAACCTCTAAGGCCGGCCATGCTCTGTCCCACACTTGCCCGCCCAGTGCCTGTCACTCCTCCTCCATTACCTCCGCTCGGCCGCTCCTCACTCCTGAACTTTCTTGCGCCCAAAACATTTAAATAAAAAAAAAAAAAATAGAACACAAAAAAAAATCTAAAAAAAAATTGTTTGTTTGAAACAGCACGGCGGGGGCCAATAACCGGGGGGCCCTAGGCAGCTGCCTCGCTCGCCTTGCCCTAAGGCCGGCCCTATATGCATGGGATATATGTATTTAATGCTCCTTCATTCAAACACCATGGGGTCTATTTATCAAAAGCGTCAATCTCAGTGCATTCGCCGGCGTCAATACGCTCACCAGACATCGCTGACGTGGATCTGAATAAGATCCCCCTATTTATAAAAAAAGCCATCAAAAACACGCCCGTCAAATACGTTGTGAAGAGCATCGGACTGTTGTTAACTAATAGTCATCGATGTTGCGGTTATTCGGGTTTTTCCAAACTTTATTTATACCATTTCATTACTGTCCAAGCTTTTTCACTTGCGACTCAGTCCGATACTTGTAACTGAGAGGATTGCAGAGGGACCAAGAGTTCACAGCGCTAAGTAGGCTTTTGCTTTAGAAAACAAACATCAGACATCCATTACTAGCTAGTTTTGAAGTTAATGCCCTGCTTTTCCAGCACACAGCACCTTAGTGACTGACAGCACAGCAGTGTATTAGCATTAGTTCCTGTTTCATGGGACTATCACTGCAATGCCACATTGTTCTCACTGTGTCTTGCTGGTGCTCTGAGCTCCCTGCTCCGTAATTACTGCTTTTTACACTGCTGTGTAATAGAAGCAAGTTGGCTTTCTGGGATCTTTCCCCCCTTTTTGCCTTTCCAGGATGTGTGTTATTTACAACCTGCCAGCTAACAGGCAACAAACAGAAGAGAGGTAACAAGGGAGGTCAGTGCAGTAAAATAAAGTTGCTGTGAATGTTATGTTGCCTGCCTTTCCTGCTCTCTGTCTAATCAGATAAGATCCCCTCCTCATCCTGCTAATTACCTTCACGGAGCTTTACAGAGTTGCAGACCATAACTTCTTCTGCTGTACTTAGGTGAGACTTCTCAGCCTTATTTGAACTTATTTTAACCCTTTTCTGCAAGTGGCAGATACTTGTAAAAAAATACAGCACAATTACTCAGCTTTCAGAACAAGCCTTGTTGCAAGAGCCACTTACTTGTTGGGATGTTTTCTGAATGTCATTTACTATTTTACTTAGATAAACCTTGCAGCCCTGAATGATCTTGCTTGATCTTTACAGACAGAATAAGTGTGTTCAAAATTACAAAAATATGAAATAAAAACAAAAATAAAGGAAAAATCCCAATAAAAATGTTTCTATTCCTGGGATGTGTGTGTGGGAAAATGTCAGTGCCTTTGAGAGAGAGAGAGAGAGAGAGAGAGAGAGAGAAAGAGAGACAGAGAAAGAGAGAGAGAGAGTATGAGAGATAGGGTAGAAGAGTGTGTGTGTCTGTGAGAGAGTGTAAGAGTTGGTGAGTGAAAGTGTGTGTCAGACTGAGTCTGTGTGTTTCTTTTCTCATCTCCCTCCTTTCTTTCTGTCCCCTCCCTCCATTTTCTCCTCTCCCAGTCATTTTTCTCTTTGTCCCTTTTTTCTCTCCCTCCAAAACCTTTTGAGGTGCATGCAGGCTTAAATCAACCCACCTGTGTGTATGCAAGTTTTTTGCTAGCAGTGGTGAATATTTACTTTGCAAATGCCATGAAGAAAAGTCATGAAACACCCAGACCAAAATATACCAAGGCTGAAAAAGGCCTAAAAGCTAGGATGGTGGGGGTAGGGGGGGAGCATAATTTTGAGTGCCTAGGGCAGCTCAAAACCTAAATACGCCACTAGATTGCGGGATCGTATATTACATCACAAATTTCAACATTTGCTGATCTTGACGCTTTGATAACTACGGCGGATCAATCTCGTGACAAATACAACGCGGAATTCAAGCGTATTTTCAGTTGACGCTTTGATAAATAGACCCCCATATATTAACCAAATCTGACAAGCGTGTCTTATTAAGGCCCTGGTTATCTACAGCTCTCTGGGTTTGTGAGCTTTTCTATCCAGCACTATGAAGCCCCTGTCATAATTATTTTATCTAGAGTGCAGTGAGTCTTGCTTATTAGTATATAAAGGTGATGCATACATTATAATAGGACTACCCCAAAAAAATTGTTATTTAAAAATCCTGTAAAATGAATAAATAAAATATGCAGTAACATTTGTATTATTTGTATTATTTAATCACATTAAAAGTCATTATGGTATTCTTCTGCAAAAATATTATTTTATAAAAAAAATATATTGAAATGATGCAGAAAAAAAGTTATTTAAGGTGCAAAGTAGAAATCATAATAAAACTACAATGTGCATTAGACACGTGCATTTCATATGTAAAAGATGACAGTTCTTCGTGTGGCTCGGCGATTTTCGTTGCTGCATTTATTCTTGTGCAACAGCAACGCACAAATATCTGGATTTGCACAGATTTTAGTGCATTGCTGTTGCACAAGAATAAATTCAGCAACGAAAATAGCTGAGTGGCACGTAGAGTCACCTTCTTCCGCATTCAGAGGTGAACAAAACCTCCAAATGCGCATATCGTGCATGCAAAAAACGCTGGGAAATTAGTATTCCTAATAAGAAATTCAAAGTGTATTATTTTCCTTATTTTAAAAACCATGCATATAGAAATAGAGGCAATTGTAAGGTACTATACTCTGAAAACAAAGTAATCAGATCTGTAGTAGCTGCAGTATTTAATTTTACAGTGTGTCCCCTGCTCCCTGCTAGCTTCGCTCTCCCCAGTGAAGTTTTCCATTCCACCAAACTCCTTTACTTTCTTTCTTGTTCTTTCACTGTGGTCAGAAAGTTGCTATGTGTTTTAGTTATTTAATTATAAAAAGAAACATTTGCAACATAATTTATACAGTACTTTTAGAACACAGGCACATCTTTTGAAAAATAAGTGATTAAAATAGATGATGGATAGATAGCAGATAGCTAGATAGATATAGATAGATAGATAGATAGATAGATAGATAGATAGATAGATAGATAGATAGATAGATAGATGATAGATAGATAGATAGATAGATAGATAGATAGATGATAGACAGATAGATAACAGATAGATAGATAACAAATAGATAGATAGAAATAGATAGATAGATCGATAGCAGATAGATAGATGATAGGTAGAAATAGATACACAGACAGGCAGGCATAGATAGATAGAAATAGATAGATAGCAGATAGATGATAGAAATAGATAGACAGACGATAGATAGATAGATAGATAGATAGATAGATAGATAGATAGATAGCAGATAGATAGATGATAGATAGAAATAGATAGATAGATAGATAGATAGATAGATAGATAGATAGATAGATAGATAGATAGATAGCAGATGACAGATAGATAGATAGATAGATAGATAGATAGATAGATAGATAGATAGATAGATAGATGATAGATGCTGCAGAAGAAAGTAATATGAGCAAAACAACACCTAACAAGTGAGATATACAGGAAGTTAACTGTCAAGCCACAAGCAAAGTGTTAGTTAATTAGTTTTATATGTATGTTTCAAATATGAAAAGTTCAGTTTCTCTTTGATCAAAACATGATTTGAGAAATCCATATGTGTTTTAACAAGCTGTTCTAGCCTTTTGTAACTCTGTCACCTTTTTGCAAATGTTCTTCCAGAACCACTGATTTATGATTATACTCTGTGCATGATTGTGATTAAAATGACATGAAACCCAATTTTGTTCTTTCATGATTCCAACAGAGCATAACATTTTTTAAACGTTTCAAATTTACTTTTGTTCTCAAATTTACTTTGTTTAAATGGTATTCTTTTTTGAATGTTGCACGTCTGGATAACTATATGGCAGCAGTTTTACAAGAATGATTTTCAGCACTAGATGGCAGCAATGCTGGCCTGATGTATAACATTGTTAAAGGGACAGTCTACCATTGAATTGTTATTGTTTTAAAAGATAGATAATCCCTTTATTACTCATTCCCCAGTTTTGCATAACCAACACAGTTGTATTAATATACTTTTTACCTCTGTGATTACCTTGTATCTAGGAACCTTCTTCCAGCCCCCTGATCACATGACTGTGACTGTTTATTATCTATTGTCTTAAATTTAGCATTGTTTTGTGCTAAATCTTAAATAACCCCATGTGCCTGAACACAGTGTTATCTATATAGCCCACGTGTACTTTCTGTCTCTTTGTGTTGAAAAGAGATTTAAAAAGCATGTGATAAGAGGCAGCCCTCAAAGGCTTAGAAATTAGCATATGAGCCTACCTATGTTTAGTTTAAACTAAGAATACCAAGAGAAAAAAGCAAATTTGATTAAAAGTAAATTGGAAAGTTGATTAAAATTAAAAGTCCTATCTGAATAATGAAAGTTTAATTTATACTAGACTGTCCCTTTAAAAGCATTCTTGCAAAACTGCTTCCATGTAGAGCTCCAGAGACTTGGACACTCCTGAGCCTGCCTAGCTACTTTTAAACAAAGAATACCAGAAAAACAAAAGTAAATTTGATTATAGAATTAAATAAAAGTAGTGCATATATATAATTATTATTTATTTATTTTTAATTTTTCAGTCTATCTGAATCAGGAAAGAATGAGTTTTGGTTTAATGTCCCTTTCTCAATCAAGGGCGCGATCCGATAAAGATCGTAGTTTGCGGCGCAAGCGAGGGAACCTCCGCTGCCCGTAGTTTCAGCTTGCAACTCGAGCTATCCTATATACGGCGCCGTCAGATGCTAAAGTGCCGTAAGTCGGATAAACCAGCGATGTCCAGAAATCTGCGTAAGTACAAATTTCTGGAGTCGCCAGTGACTTACGGCACTTTAGAAACTGCCGGCGCCTACAAAACCTGACTAAATTATTAAATCTCCCATACTGTCTAACACGCCTCCCAAACATAGCCCGACACGTCTAACCCTCTATCCGCTATCCCCCCTCACTATCCTAACAATAAAAAATGTATTAACCCCTAAACCGCCGCTCCCGGACCCCGCCGCCACCTAATAAAGTTATTAACCTGTAAACCCCCGCTCTCGGACCCCGCCGCCACCTACATTATATATATTACCCCCTAATGTGAGCCCCTTACACCGCCGCCAGCTATATTAAAATTATTAACCCCTAATCTAATCCCCCTACCCCGCCGCCAGCTATATTAAAATTATTAACCCCTAATCTAATCCCCCTACCCCGCCGCCAGCTATATTAAAATTATTAACCCCTAATTTTATCCCCCTACCCCGCCGCCAGCTATATTAAATACATTAACCCCTAATCTAATCCCCCTATACCGCCGCCAGCTATATTAAATACATTAACCCCTAATCTAATCCCCCTACACCGCCGCCAGCTATATTAACTATATTAACCCTAATTATATTAGGGTTACTATAGTTAATATAGTTATTATATTATATATATTAACTATATTAACCCTAATTATATTAGGGTTAATATAGTTAATATCGTTATTATATTATATATATTAAGTATAATAATCCTATCTAACTCTAACATCCCTAACTAAATTCTTATTAAAATAAATCTAATTAATATTAATATTATTAATTAAAATATTCCTATTTAAATCTAAATACTTACCGCTTGGATGAAGACATCACTGGATGGAAGACTTCTTCTCTGCCGCTTGATTCAAGACATCGCCCGGATCGGATGAAGAGTTCTGCCCGGCTGGGTGAAGACAAGGTAGGGAGATCTTCAGGGGGTAGTGTTAGGTTTATTTAAGGGAGGTTTGGGTTAGAGTAGGGGTATGTGGGTGGTGGGTTGTAATGTTGGGGCGTGGTATTGTGTTTTTTTTTACAGGCAAAAGAGCTGATTTCTTTGGGGCATGCCCCGCAAAAGGCCCTTTTAAGTGCTGGTAAGGTAATAGAGCTGTTAACTTTTTTAATTTAGAATAGGGTAGGGAATTTTTTTTATTTTGGGGGGCTTTATTATTTTTTTAGGGGGCTTAGAATAGGTGTAATTAGCTTAAAAATCTTGTAATCTTTTTTTTATTTTTTGTAATTTAGTGTTGTTTTTTTTTGTAATTTAGTTTAGTTTATTTAATTGTATTTTAGTTTAGATATTTGTAGTTTATTTAATTTATTGATAGTGTAGGTGTATTTGTAACTTAGGTTAGGATTTATTTTACAGGTAAATTGGTAATTATTTTAACTAGGTAGCTATTAAATAGTTATTAACTATTTAATAGCTATTGTACCTAGTTAAAATAAATACCAAGTTACCTGTAAAATAAATATAAACCTTAAAATAGCTACAATGTAATTATTAATTACATTTTAGCTATCTTAGGGTTTATTTTATAGGTAAGTATTTAGATTTAAATAGGAATATTTTAATTAATAATATTAATATTAATTAGATTTATTTTAATAAGAATTTAGTTAGGGATGTTAGAGTTAGATAGGATTATTATACTTAATATATATAATATAATAACGATATTAACTATATTAACCCTAATATAATTAGGGTTAATATAGTTAATATATATAATATAATAACTATATTAACTATATTAACCCTAATATAATTAGGGTTAATATAGTTAATATAGCTGGCGGCAGTGTAGGGGGATTAGATTAGGGGTTAATGTATTTAATATAGCTGGCGGCGGTATAGGGGGATTAGATTAGGGGTTAATATATTTAATATAGCTGGTGGCGGTATAGGGGGATTAGGTTAGGGGTTAATGTAATTAATATAGCTGGCGGCGGTATAGGGGGATTAAATTAGGGGTTAATGTAATTAATATAGCTGGCGGCGGTATAGGGGGATTAAATTAGGGGTTAATGTAATTAATATAGCTGGCGGCGGGGTAGGGGGATTAAATTAGGGGTTAATATAATTAATATAGCTGGCGGCAGTATAGGGGGATTAAATTAGGGGTTAATAATTTTAATATAGCTGGCGGCGGGGTAGGAGCTCACATTAGGGGGTAGGTAATAAAGATGGTGGCGGTGTAAGGGGCTCACATTAGGGGGTATGTAATGTAGCTGGCGACGGTGTAGGGGGATCACACTAGGGGGTTATACTTTTAATGTAGGTGGTGGCGGGGTCCGGGAGCGGCGGTTTAGGGGTTAAATACTTTATTAGGGATTGCAGCGGGGGATCGCAGTTGACAGGTAGATAGACATTGCGCATGCGTTAGGTGTTAGGTTTTATTTAGCAGATTGCGGTTGACAGGTAGATAGACATTGCGCATGCGTTAGGTGTTTTATTTGGCAGGTAGTTTAGGGAGTTACGGAGCTCCAATAGACAGCGTAAGGCATACTACGGTTGCATTTTGTGGCGAGGTGAAAATGGAGTAAGATTTCTCCATTTTCGCCACGTAAGTCCTTACGCTGTATATTGGATACCAAACTGCGCGGGTTTGGTATACCTGCCTATGGGCCAAAAAACTACGGCCGAAGGCAGAAATATACGAGCGTAACTTCTAGGTTACGCCATATATAGGATACCAAACCCGCGCAAATGTTGTCGTCGCCGGCTTCTGCGGGCGACGCTGTATATCGGATCGGGCCCCAAGTTGGTAGATTATGCATAAGCATGAACCATTAGCTACCTAGGTTCTGAAACTAGCAGCAGGCCTGTGTGAATCTAGGAGTTTAAAATGGCTACAGCTGTACTTTTTAATGGCCATAGTGCAAAGTGCATTAAACTATTAAACTAAGGCTATAGATCCTAGGGAGTACACTATTTCATTTTTCTTATCTTTAAATATGACATATAATGTTGAAAATAGGTTGCTTATTTAGACTAAATCCATTATGGCAGCACTTTAGTTTTAAACAATTTTTAACTTTCTTTTTTCCTTTTATTTTTAGATCATTAGAATTTGCATCTTACTGCAGCACCTAAACTCTACAGCTTTCCAAAACGTTTGTATTACTTATTCTCACTTCTTAAAATGTCTCCTGTCAGAGAATGCTAAGGGCTTGGCTCAGAGGGTGGTTGAGAAATGTCTCATTTGGTTGAGAAAAAAAGGAAAGTTTGAGGAACCTTATAGACCGCTTAATAATTCCATGAACATATTACACAACGATATTCATGCAATGCAAACCCTTCTCTTACTGGAGAGAATTGCTATAAGTCATCTTTAAACAATACAAACGTGACTGTGAAATGACAAAGTAGAAAATAGTTAAGAATGTCATAGAAAACTATAGAAACATTCACAGTTCATTATTAACTAAATAAATCACAATTTATTTGCATTATATTTTTGTCTTATACATATTTCATAGCTGCATTCATTAAATTAGATAGGTCCACAAATATGTTAAAGGACAAAAGAGCAAAACACAATCTTTCAGAAAAAAAAGTCCTGTGTCCAACTCTGGTTTTACTGGACAGCTGTCATCAAACCCTAAACAGAATGCCAAAAGGAAACTGTCAGAGATGCTGAACCGAATTAAGAACAAAGCTTAATACTTTGTGGCTGAGCTCTCTGGAACGGAAACTGTAACCTCAGTGGCTATCATCACATAGGTTAGAGCAGATTTTGTTCATTCACAGTTGATTATCTCTTTTGACCTGAACTCCAGATTACCTATTTTAGTCCATTGGAATTTATGTGCAAAAAACATTGCTGATGTTACAGGACATATTGCACTATTGCTGGCATATAACCACGTGTTGAATTGCTGATGATGATTATATGTGCATGTTTTTTTAACAAAGGATATAAAGAGAATAAGTTAATTTTTATAATACAAGTGATTTTAAGTGTCTTAAAATTGCACGCTCTATCTGAATCATGAAAGTTTAATTTAGACTTTAATGTCTCTTTGATTGTCCAATAACTGTTAAAATGGCTGTTGACAAAGATAACAGCATCCAACAAAACTACTTTGCATACTTTGCAAGTATGGCAGAAAAATTATAATTAGCCCAGTTTAATATTTAATAAATTCATAAAGAATTATGTTGACTTTAATATTTCATCTAAAAAGGTACCTATAGATATGAATATAAAATATCATATATTAAATGAATAAAGAAGCCTTAACAATACAGTATTGTTTGTTTACCAATCTGATGAAAGAACATTTAGGGGCCTATTTATGAAATGTCTGTCCGACATGATCAGATCAGTGGATCAGGTCCGACAGACATCGCTGAATGCGGAGAGCAATACGCTCTCCGCATTCAGCATTGCACCAGCAGCTCTTGTGAACTGCTGGTGCAACGCAGCCCCCTGCAGAATTGCGGCCAATCGGCTGCTAGCAGGGGGTGTCAATCAACCCAATCTTATTCGATTGGGTTGAATTTACGCGATCTCTGTCCACCTCCTCAGAGCAGGCGGACAGAATTATGGAGCAGCCGTCTTTAGACCGTTGCTTCATAACTAGTGTTTCTGGTGAGTCTGAAGGCTCGCCAGAAACACGGTCCTTCAAGCTCCATATGGAGCTTGATAAATGGGCCCCATAAGCTAAACCTAGAAGCCTGACATTTTCTTATGGGCTAGATTACAAGTGGAGCGCTAAATTATCACACGCCCACAAACCGAGCACGCGATAATTAAATAGCCATTACAAGTGGCTGGTTATTGCTACCGAACTCGAAAAATTAACCAGAGATTACTTCAAAATAAAGGGCATTATAGTTTTTTATTTTAAAAAAATGTAAAAAAAATAAATAAATAAAAAAAAAACAACTGCACTAGGAAGTTTTTGGGCTTTAAAGTTGGTGGGAGTGTGATGTTGGAAAAATTTACATTGAGGTCTAGGGGAACTGTGTGTTCCCAGTAAATATATATATGTATATGCTTATATACATATATATTTATGTGGTAATGTCTTTATATACACATATTAACATATACATATATATTTATGTGGTAATGTCTTTATATACACATATTAACATATACATATATATTTATGTGGTAATGTCTTTATATACACATATTAACATATACATATATATTTATGTGGTAATGTCTTTATATACACATATTAACATATACATATATATTTATGTGGTAATGTCTTTATATACACATATTAACATATACATATATATTTATGTGGTAATGTCTTTATATACACATATTAACATATACATATATATTTATGTGGTAATGTCTTTATATACACATATTAACATATACATATATATGTATATAAGCATATACATATACATTTTAAAATTCTGCAATTGCTGCGCATCAGTTCTGTGCCGTCTCTAATGGCATCAGAACAAGGTTCCCATTGGAGCCTATGGAAGCACACTCTTAAGAGCGCAATGCTTCCTAGCAATGCGAACGCAGATACCAAGTGAATGTTAAATGAGTGGGTAAGGTCATGCCTGACACCTGACAAATGTTTGTGCACTAGGAATAAGGAAGTAGATAAACCAATATTCCAGCTGCTTTTATTTTTTTTAATAAAATATTATCTTTTAATATTTGTACCCTGTGCATTAATTAAATGTGCTTTTTAATTAATCTAAATATCTAGAGTAGTGTTTTTGAAATCTTACTTTGCCTGATCAGAGAAGGGAGCAGTTCTGTTTCCAGAGGTTTTTGTAAGAAGTATGGAAACCAACAGTCAACTAAGCTGAAATCATATCTGTGGTTCATAGTAAACCACCAAAGTTATTATACCCATTCTATGCATGCTCAGGTGATACTTATTGTGTTTGTTTTTGCTTTTCTAAGCCATTCCAGTTATTAGATGTACATTAGAATTAGTAACTCTGATTAAAGTGTGTTTACAATACAATAGGAGAATATTGTAAAAACAGAAAGAAAAAAAATAACAATAGTTCACAGGCTCTTTAATGGGAATTTGCAGTTGTTTTTACAGACTTCAATGAAAGAAAAATATATACAGTAATGTAAATATGGAGGCCAATCTATTGGTTTAGTATTAATGCTGCCTAATATATATATATATATATATATATATATATATATATTAATATATTTTAATGCACTTTTTCACTTAATAGTGATTCATACAGTATGCATTTAGCAGCTTCATATTTTTTTTACAAAAATTGGTTATAGATTACAAGAGGAGCGCTAAATTATTGCGCTCCCGCAAACGAGCAAATTTGCCAGTTTGCTGGAGCGCAATAATTAACCAACCATTACAAGTGGCTCGTTATTGCAACCGCGAGTTTGCGGTAGCAATTAGCACTCCAAAAATTAACCAGAGATTAGATCTCTAGTTAATTTTCTAAAACTGCTCCAAATGCCCTCAAAAAGAGGACATTATAGTTTTTTAATTAAAAAAATATTAGAATTTTTTTTAAATAAAAAAAGACTGCACTAAGCAGTTTTGGGGCTTTAAAGGTGGTGGGAGTGGGGTGTTAGAAAAAAAAAAAACGGCACTGAAAAGTGCCTTTACATTGCGGTCTATGTGAACTGGGTGTTCCCATAGACCGCAATGTAAATATATATGTTTATGATTTTATACATATATATTTATGTGTTAATATGTGTATATGCACATATTAACACATAGATATATATACAGTACAGGTATACCCCGCTCATACAGCGGGTTAGGGACTGGAGCCCCGCTGTAAAGTGAAAACCGCCTTAAAGTGAAACAAGGCAGTTTTAGATTTCTTTTCACTTGCCAGTGTGTTTAAAAACTTAAAAATTTGTTTTAATTAACTTATATTAGGTGTGCAATAGCGCTAAGTTTAGTTTAACACTCGCACAGCACAGTATTCAATAAATACTGTACCTGTAAAATAGTGACAATCACTGTAGTACAATTTGCCAGAGTATAGCACTGAGACACAGATTGCACTGTAATGCTGTAAACAGAGTGAACTAAGCATAATAAAATGGTGCCATTCACTTTTGTAGCAATCTCACAAAGATTACAGCACTGTTTTAAAATCCTTGGAGGTTGAACTTCAGCTCCACAAAGCGCTGTATTAGCGAAGCGCTGTAAAGTGAAGCGCTGTAAAGTGAGGTATACCTGTATATGTATATAATCATACCCCTATATATTTAAAAATATATATTGCTGCGCTACTTACCCCCTTCACTGCATGAGGTTCTGATGCCATATCGTGAGCACAATGCTTCCTCACAATGACCTAGATTACAAGTGGTGGGGTATAGCCATAGTGTACACACCGTGCAAAATGGGTCCATACTGCTATTTCCATACCACGATAAGCCGTATACTGCACAAAATCCAACACCTGTAATTGCAAAATCGCTCTCCCATCTTCTCATTCCCTATTGAAGTCCACGGAGAAAAGAAAGTTTTACAAAAACCTAACACCCTAACATAACCCCCTAGTCTAAAAACCCCTAAACCGCCATCCCTCCACATTGTCAACAGTAAATAAACTGATTACCCTCTAAACCGCCACCTCCCCTCACATCACAACTACTAAAATAAACTGATTAACCTCTAAACCGCCGTCCCCCCACATCGCAACTACTAAATAAGCTGATTTAACCCCTAAACTGCTGCCCCCCACATCGCTACTACTAAATAAATGGATTAACCCCTAAAACCCCACCCCCCACATTGCTACTACTAAATAAACTGATTAACCCCTAAACCTCTGTCCCCCCACATCGCGACTACTAAAATAAACCTATTCACCCCTAAACCACCATCCCCCACATTGTGACAACCTAAATTAAACTAATAACCCCTAAACCTAACACCCCCTAACTTTAAATTAAAGTTACAATATACTAACTACCTTAAAATAAAATAAAAAAATGTACCTGTGAAAAAAATAAAACCTAAGCTCAAACTACAAAATAAAACTAACAATACCAAAAAAAATTGCTACAATTACTAAAAATAAAAAACCTGACATTACAAAAAAGAAAATTTCTACAATTACAAAAAATAAAAAAACCTAACATTACAAAAAATAAAAATTGCTACAATTACAAAAAATAAAAAAGCTAACATTACAGAAAATAACAAACAAAATTATCCAAAATAAAAAAGTTATTCCTAATCTAATACCCCCTTAAAAACAAAAAAGCCACCCCAAAATAAAAAAACCTAATCTAACTATAAACTACCAATAGCCCTTAAAAGGGCCCTTTGTAGGGCATTGCCCTAAAGGGCAGTCAGCTCTTTTACTGCCCTTAAAAAAGGCCTAAACTAAAAAAAAACCAAACAACTAACACTATACTTTGATCAAATCAACCAATAAGATGTAAGCAGCTCTCATCCTATTTGAGTTTTTTAGCCAATAGGAATGCAAGGGTACCAAAATATAAAAGGGGTCCTTTGCATTCAATCTTCAGTGTGCGGCGGACGATCGCATGAAGAGGACCCTCCACGTCGCTAATGACCGTCGAAGAGGGCCACCGCTCCGAATACGTGCATCCAGCAAGATGACAGAAGATGGTCCCGCGATGGAAGAAGATGGATCCGCCCGGATGAAGACTTTTAGCCGCCTGGAAGAAGATGCATCGCTGGACTTCAGTAATGGTGAGTACCTATTTTGGGGTTAGAGTAAGTTATTTTTTTTAGTTGTTTTTTTTTTAGATTATGGTTTGTTTTTATTTTTATGGGCAGTAAAAGAGCTAATTGCACTTTTAAGGGAAATACCTATACAAATGCCCCTTTAGGGACAATGGGTAGATTACTGGGGGGGGGTAATTTGTTTATTTTTTGTGAAAAAGAGCTGATATCTTTAGGGCAATGCCCTACAAAAGACCCTTTAAGGGTTTTTGGTAGTTTATTGTTAGAGTAGGGTTTTTTTAATTTTGGGGTGGCATTTTTGTTTTTAAGGGGGTATAAAATTAGGAATAACTTTTTTTATTTTGGATATTTTTTTTTATTTTTTTTCTGTAATGTTATTTTTTTTATATTTTTTGTAATCTAAGCTATTTTTTAATTTTTGGTAATGATAGTACATTTTAGGTTTTTGTTTTTTTCTGTAATGTTAGATTTTTTTATTTCGTGTAATTTTAGATTTTTATTTCAGTAATGTTAGGTTATTTTTGTAGTTTAAGTTTAGATTTTACTTTTCTTTCAATAAGGCATGGAGAGTCCACAACTTCATTCCTTACTATTGGGAAATACAAAACCTGGCTACCAGGAGAAGGCTTATGTTATTTTTATATAGCAGGGATGCCTTATATAGGGTCACAGTGTGACTCCTCTATACCTCAGTAGGATCGAGGATTAATATCTCCTCAGTGGGAGTTTATTGGGAACAGTTTGGGGAGTTTATATACTTCTTTAACTTTTGTTAAGAACATTTTCAGGGCTCATTTAGACTGTGTACTTTTGGCTGGAACAGGCAGGTTTCACTTTCACTTTTGTGAGTTGCTCAGCTCCTAATAGCTTTGCACACTTCTTCATTGCAGAGGAGGTCCTGCCTTGCTCACCATGTGACCGGGTGTGGCTTCATTCACTTCCTTACGATCCTGCTGAAGATAGCACTCCTGAGGAGCTTTTTCTTGACAACTTGTCTGGGTCTAGGAGGTGCTGAGTGCCCCAGCATTTGGTTTTGTAAAGGTGCCTTTCTATATTTAAAACGTTTATTTTTGTATTGTTTTTCTCTTTCCACTGTGGGATTACATACCTACTATGGAGGACTCTGTTAATACGTTAGAAGGTTCCACGCCTTCTGTAGTGCTTAAAAATACATGCTTATATTGTAAGGAGGCCGTGGTTTGCCCGCCTGATCAATTTTGTTTCAATTGCCTGGGTACTGTTTTAAAGTCTAAAAAGGGAGCTAAATCTGCTATTAACCCTTGCACTGTTTGTCCCTCTGAGCCATCGACCTCTCAGGATTCTGTGAACTGAGAGATTGCTACCCTTTCTACCCTAACCGCTTCACACGCAGTTCCCCAAGGCACAGCTATTTCTCTGTCTGGAGGGGGCCTTTTTCCTGCAGACTTTACCACGCAGTTACAATCTGCGGTGTCCTACCTATCTCTGGAAAACCTAAGACAAAGGTTAAACACAGTTCTCCTGTTTTAGATACATCTAATTTCTAATCGGATCTAGCTTGTATGTCCCAGCTATCCAGTGATGAGTTTAACTCTGTGGCATCAGAGGGTGAACTCTTGGAGTCGGAGACTTCTATTACTAAATCTCCACAGGCAGAGGAACCCTCCTTTAGATTTAAAATTTAACATCTGCGTTTTCTACTGAAGGAGATCATGTCTATGCTAGAAGTTCCAGAGACTAAGCTACCTGAGGAACCTAAGATCCCTAAGTTAGATAGGGTTTATGAAGACAGGAAGGTCCCACAAACTTTTCCGGTCCCAGTTCATATGGCCAACATTATTAGTAACGAGTGGAAAGAATTGGAACATCCTTTTCTCCCTCGGCTACTTTTAAAAAATTGTTCCCGGTCCCTGACTTAGGGATGGAGCTGTGGGGCTCCATCCCTAAGGTGGATGGCATCATTTTGATGCTAGCTAAGCGTACTACTATCCCTCTTGAGGATAGCTCTTCCTTTAGAGAACCTATGGATAAGAAGTTTGAAAATTTCCTAAGGAGAATGCTCCAACATGCAGGATTTTTATTTCAACCGGCAGCAGCAGTGGCCGCGGTGGCCCGGGCCACCACCTACTGGTGCGACTCCCTGTCAGAACGTATCGAGGTGGAATCTCCCCTCAAGGATATTCAGGAGAGAATTAAAGCTTTAAGAGTAGCTAATTCTTTCATCTGTGATACAAATATGCAGATTATTCGCCTGAATGCTAAGGCTTCAGGTTTTGCAGTCCTAGCCAGCAGGGTTCTCAGTTGAAGTCTTGGTCTGCGGATATGACTTTTAAATCCAAACTCATTTCTCTTCCTTTCAAGGGGAAGATTTTTTTTGGACCAGGTCTGGACTCCATCATCTCTACGGTTACTGGAGGGAAAGGTGCCTTCCTACCCCAGGATAAGAAGAACAGACCTAACGGACGGCAGTCCTCTAACTTTGCTCTTTTTGTTCGGACAAATCCCAATGATCTCAATCTTCATCCAAACCCGAGTAGCCTAAGAGCACTTGGAAGCCCGCTCAGTCCTGGAACAAGTCCAAACAGACAAATCAGCCTGCAGATAACAAATTGGCATAAAGGGGCAGCCCTCGATCTGGGATCAGATCAAGTAGGGGGCAGATTGTTGCTTTTCTCAGATGCTTGGTTTCAGAATGTTCAGGATCCTTGGGTGCTGGAGGTCGTATCTCAGGGATACTGGATAGGATTTAAATATCATCTGCCCAGGGGCAGATTGCTACTTTCCAGACTGTTTACAAGACCAGAGAAGAGAACAGCCTTGTTAGATTGTGTAAGGGATCTATCCTCCTTAGGAGTAATAGTCCCGGTACCTGCATCAGAAAGAGGTATGGGGTTCTATTTAAACCTCTTTTTGGTTCCCAAAAAGGAGGGAACTTTTCGTCCAATTCTGGACTTGACGTGTCTAAACAAATTTCTAAGTGTCCCCTCCTTCAAGATGGAGACTATAAGATCAATCCTTCCTCTGGTTCAGATAGGACAGTTTATGACTACCATAGATCTGAAGGATGCATACCTTCATGTTCCGATCCACAGGGAACGTTTCCAGTTCCTGAGATTCGCATTTCTGGATCAATACTTCCAAGTTCATAGCACTTCCGTTTGGCTTAGATACTGCTCCAAGGATATTTACGAGGGTCTGGGGGCTCTTCTAGCGGTTGCCAGAACCCGAGGTATAGCAGTAGCTCCTTACCTGGATGATATCTTGGTACAGGCATCATCTTTTCGTCTAGCAAGGGATCACTCAGACTTTCTTCTAAGTCTTCTTCGGTCACATGGATGGAAGATAAACTTGGAAAAGAGTTTGATTACTCCAAATACTAGAGTGAATTTCCTTGGCACAGTTATAGGCTCGGTGTCCATGAAGATCCTTTTAACAGATCAGAGATGTTGCAAACTAACAATAGCATGTCTTGCCCTCCAGACCTTCTTGAAACCTTCGGTGGCCCAGTGTATGGAGGTGATTGGACTCATGGTGTCTTGTATGGACATCATTCCCTTTGCCTGATTCCATCTCAGACCTTTACAGCTATGCATGCTGAGACAATGGAACGGTGACCATTCTGTCATAACAGATAGTTCTGGACAACCTGTCGAGAGCTTCACTCTCTTGGTGGCTCTGTCAAGATCACCTGTCCCAAGGCACATGCTTCTTAATACTTTCCTAGGAGATTGTGACTAGGGACACCTGTCTATCCAGCTGGGGAGCCATTTGGGGTGCTAGGAAGGCACAGGGGCTGTGGACTCAGGAGGAGTCCACTCTTCTGATCAATATCTTGGAACTCTGGGCAATTTTCAATGCTCTGAAGGCTTGGCCCCTCCTGGGTTCATCCCGGTTTTCAGATTCCAATCAGACAATATAACTTCGGTAGCCTACATCAACCATTAGGGAGGAACGTGAAGTTCCTTAGCAATGAGAGACGTTTCTCAAATCCTAGAATGGGCGGAGGCCCACAACTGTATGCTGTCAGCGATCCATATTCCGGGTGTGGACAACTGGGAACCAGACTTCCTTACCAGGCAATCCTTTCACCCGGGGGAATGGTCTCTCCACCCCGAAGGTCTTTGCAGAGATATGCAGCCGATGGAGGATGCCAGAGAGAGACCTCATGGCCTCCCGTCTCAATGCCAAACTACCCAAGTATGGGTCAATATTGAGTGATCCTCAAGAAGATTTAATAGATGCCCTAGCAGTTTCATGGAGGTTCAGACTTAAATATCTCTTTCCTCCATTACCTCTTCTCCTTTGCGTGGTAGCCCGCATCAAACAGGAGCAAGAATCAGTGATTCTAATTGCTCCATCCTGACCATGAAAGATGTGGAGGTTACCTTGTCACAAGGACCTGCTGATACAGGGACCTTTCCTTCATCAAAATCTAAATTCTCTGAGGCTGACTGCATGGAGATTGAACACTTAGTCTTAGCCAAGAGAGGTTTCTCTGAGAGTGTCATCGCCACTTTGATTCAAGCTTGTAAGCCAGTGTCTTGACGCATCTACCATA
This sequence comes from Bombina bombina, assembly GCF_027579735.1. Taxonomy (NCBI): domain Eukaryota; kingdom Metazoa; phylum Chordata; class Amphibia; order Anura; family Bombinatoridae; genus Bombina; species Bombina bombina. Next base: position 244,733,942 of record NC_069501.1, read on the forward strand.
AGGTGTGGTGGACTTACCTGCACTGGTGTGAGGAGCGTTGTTTTTCTTGGCATAAGGTTAAAATTGTCAGAAGTTTATCTTCTCCAGTTGGACTGGAGAAAGGTCTATCTGCTAGTTCCTTGAAGGGACAGATATCGGACCTGTCAGTGTTGCTGCACAAGAGATTAGTTGGCCTTCCGGATGTGCAGTCCTTTGTTAAGGCCCTGACTAGGATCAGGCCTGTGTATAGAAAGATGGCTCTGCCATGAAGTCTCAATCTTGTTCTTCGTGTGTTGCAGCAGGCTCCGTTTAAACCCATGCATAATGTTGATATTAAACTGTTATCTTGGAAGGTTTTGTTTCTATTGGCTTTTGCCTCTGCTTGCAGAGTTCCTGAAATTTCTGCCTTGCAATGTGACCCCCCCTTACCTTGTTTTTCATGCTGATAAGGTGGTTTTATGTACTAAGTTAAGTTTCCTTTCTAAGGTGGTGTCAGATCACAACATTAATCAAGAGATTGTTGTTCCTTCCTTGTGTTCCAATCCTTCTTTGGCGAAGGAACGTTTACTTCACAATCTAGATGTGGTTCATGACTTTAAGTTCTACCTTCAGGCTACCAAGTAGTTCAGACAATCTTCACCTTTGTTTGTCATCTATGCCACCTTTGTTTGTCATCTATGCGGTGTAGGGGTCAGAAGGCCACTACGTCTTCCCTGTCTTTCTGGTTAAGAAGTGTCAACCGCCTAGCTTATGAGACGGTGGGACAACAGCCTCCTGAGAGGATTAAGGCTCATTCCACTAGAGCGTTAGCTTCTTCCTAGGCTTTTAAGAATGAAGCCTCAATGGATCAGATTTGTAAGGAAGCTACCTGGTCCTCCTTACATACTTTTTCTAAATTTTACAAGTTTGATGGGTTTGCTTTGGCTGAAGCAGCTTTCGGGAGAAAAGTTTTGCAGGCTGTGGTGCCCTCACATTAGGGTCCACCTCTTTTTTTGTTTACTCCCATTATTCCTTCAGTTTCCTCTGGAGCTTGGGTATTGTTTTCCCAAAAGTAAGGAATGAAGTTGTGGACTCTCCCTGCCTTATGGAAAGAAAACATAATTCATGCTTACCAGATAAATTCCTTTCTTTCCTGGCAGGGAGAGTCCACGACCCCGCCGTAAGTTATTTTTTGTTTGGGCGGCTCCCTTTTCATTTTTATACACTGATGTTTCTCCAATTTTTCCTCATTCCTCGTTCCTTTGGCTGAATGACTGGGGGGATAGTGGAAGTGGGAGGGATATTTAAGCCTTTGGCTGGGGTGTCTTTGCCTCCTCCTGGTTGCCAGGTGTTGTATTTCCCAACAGTAACGAATAAAGTTGTAGACTCTCCCTGCCAGGAAAAAAAAGGAATTTATCTGGTAAGCATACATTTTGTTTTTTCACAGGTAAGTTTATATTTATTTTAAGGTAGTTAGTATATTGTAACTTTAATTTAAAGTTAGGAAGTATTAGGTTTAGGGGTTAATAGTTTAATTTAGGTAGTCTCGATGTGGGGGATGGTGGTTTAGAGGTTAATAGGTTTATTTTAGTTGTAGCGTTGTGGGGGGACAGCGGTTTAGGGATTAATAGGTTTATTTTAGTAGTAGCGATGTGGGGGGATGGCAGTTTAGGGGTTAAAGGGTTTATTTTAGTAGTAGCGATGTGGGGGGTCAGCAGTTTAGGGGTTAATAGGTTTGTTTTAGTAGAAGCGATATGGGGGAATGACGGTTTAGGGGTTAATAGGTTTATTTTAGTAGTAGCGATGTGGGGGCGGTGGTTTAGGGGTTAATAGGTTTATTTTAGTAGTAGCAATGTGAGGGGACGGCAGTTTAGGGGTTAACAGCTGCTTTTATTTGTTGTGATGCTGGGGGATGGCGGTTTAGGGGTTAATAGTGTAGTTGATGAGTGTTAGTGTACTTTGTAACATATTTTTTATGGGTTTTGTGAAACTTTTTTGTTTCGCAAAATCCATAACTACAGGTCTTTATATGCAGAATGGATCGTTGCGGTATAGGACATAATGATCGCGGTAAAGCCATACCACGTGACTTATAATACCAAGGAGCTGACCATTCCACCATTTTTTTACCGGTAAAGCCGTACCGCACAACTTGTAATCCGGATCAATGCTTGCGTTGCGATTAACTTGTAATACCAGTGCACATCATTGTGCGCTGGTATTACAAAGTGGACCGCTAAGATCGCTTGCATGCAAGCGATATTTAGAATTCCACTTGTAATCTGGTCCTTAGCATTTACATGTTTTTTTTACGGTGCAAACTCCTCATAATACGTTTTGGGACATGGCAAATATTTGTTCTGCTCCATCTTAAAGGGGCATTCCGGTCAAAATGTAAATGCACATAGATGAATTACATTTTTGAATAGAAACATATTTGCAATATAAATGTATTGGCAAAATACTTTTGGCAAAAGTTATCACTGTTTTAGTGTTAGCATATTTCTCTGCTCGTGCCTTTGAAACATAAAAAGATATTGTCAGTGCACCAGCATTTTAAATACTACTGCTGCTTAGAGCAACAGTGGGGCTTGTATCATGTCAGAAATTAACAAATTAAGTAATTACTAGATGGTACAAGCACCTTAGGTTTTCAGAGCAAGTGTTGTGTTTAAAATGCTGGTGCACGGTGCATACTTAAATACACTTTTGAAAGAGCTATAGCTTTAATTAGAAGCATATTTGCTAATACATGCATATTACAAAAATGCTTCTATTCAAAACTGAAATGAATCCATGCTGATTCCAATTTTGGCTGGAATGGCCCTTTAAAGAGAATGTTTTAAATTGTATTAAGGTGCTTTTTTAATGGATGTGCCTGTGATCCATAAATCAGCTTTTTTTCTGTGGGAGCAGTTCAAGTAGCAACATACAGGGAGCAAAGTAGCCTTTTAAAGGTGGGACGGTAATTATTAATCACTCTTTGCTGTAATGCTTTTAAAATATTGCAAAAAATATATTCTCTACTTAACTCAAACTACCACACTTCTAAATGAATTTAATTCTGCAGAAAGTTTTTACAGGCAAGTGACAAAAACCCAGATTTGGAGGTAGAATAGTAATGATAAACTGTGCAGGAGATGACTTGAGTAATCCCGGATGGAGCAAGAGTATAAAATAGTACCTGAATAGTTATGGAAGCAGAAACAGGTATAAGCTGAACACTGGAACAGGCAGCAGCTGCTCAGTAGGAACAAACCTCAGTAGGAGACCGGGAATGAAGAAGTGAGGCAGATTATCAGAGGTGAAACAGAGATGGTAAGGAGTCCAGGTAAGAAATGCGAGACAAATAGCCTGGTGTGGCATAATGGATCAAACAAGTTGAGAGACCAAATACACAGTTCATGGGAGCAAGGTGGAGAAAAACAACCATGTGTAGAATACAAGGCAGTAATCAAAAAATAAAGTCAAGTCCAAAAATCAGTTCAGGCAACAAAAAAGCAAACAAGAAATGGCTTTCTCACTTGAGAGTTGCATCAGCATTTTGAGTAAAAAACAGACCAAAGTCGCTCTGATGGCACAACAGTGTCACACGAACATAGATGAAACAAGTACCCATGACACTGCAAAATCTGACACCACTAAAAGGAGACACTGAAAAAAATAACACAACACAGAATAAATTAAAAACAGTTATGAATGGACGTAAAAGTAAAAACACCTGTGGCGTGATAGATACAACGCTCTCAAATTATTTTATAAAGCAAAAAACATACATAATACATACCCAGGCATTTTCCAGACACTTTCCAGGATAGGAAGGTCATTGGTCCCTGTGAGCATGTTTAGACAGGGTGCTGGTGTGCAGTGGGTAGGATGGGTGTGGCATGAGCAGGATTGAGTGGAGTTAGCTGTGTCATGAGTGTAGCCATCCAGCCAGTCCCTGGAAGCCATGATAACTGCCCTGCTGGAGGAAGCTGTGGGAGGGGACAGCAGGCACAGGGATAGGCAAGGTGTCCATACACGGACACTGGTGTCCGTGACTGGCTCTTGCAGTGTCCGCCACCCATTTTGCTGTGGGGAGGGAGGAGTAAGACAGATGAATACTGGTCCTGACTCCTCCTTAACACATGCGGCGGTACGTTTCGCAGGGTTGTGGCCACTCCCACATGATGCCGCTTAGTACCAGAAAATGACTCTGAGTAAGACAGAGAGAGAGGGAAGATTCAAGAAGCAAGCTGCCACTGTGTCCATGGAGATTTATATGCAAAGGTAAAGCACTATAACCAGCACCTGAGGTTTATTATAAGTAGTATTTAAATAGAAAGAAAAGATATAGTAAGGTTGTGATTCATAACCTTAGTATATCTTTTCTTTCTGATTAAATAATAGGAAAGGGAAAATATTTAGTGTGAATAAAATTAGTGGCTTGTCAAGAGACTGCTAGCAATATTGGGTGATAAGTTATGGAATAAATAAAGTCTGAGTGAAATACTGGATGTGTATCTTCTGCATCTGTATAATAAAACCCAGCTCTATAACAAGACACAGAAGTGACACTGGCACATGTGTATAGCCAGACAAGGGCTGGTTATAGGATCAGTGGTATCTGCATCAGTATAATAAAATTCAGCACTATAAAATAATAGTTTTAATTGTAAATGTACCTTGGTGTCCTTCACTAAAGGTCTTTACTTTAGAAAATGTCCGCCACAGCCTTGGCTCGTGCCTATCCCTGGGCACAACGCCCAACCTGTGACAATCCAGGATGGTTGGGAGGTTTGATAATACATCAAGTAATACATGGGGGTAGATTTATGTACGGTCGAGCAGACCCGATTCGCTGTAGCCAAATATTTCCGTTTGACCTCGCTAAATGCCGACAGCATACGCTGTTGGCATTTAACATTGCTAAAGCATTTCTAGTGAAATGCTTGTGCAATGCTGTCCCCTGCTCACCGGCGGCCAATCGGCCACGAGCAGGTGGTGTCAATCATCCCGGTCGTATTGAATCAGGATTATTTCAGTCCGCCACCTAAAAAGTGGATCTTAACTTCCTTTTCTGGTGAACCAGAAACGATTGGGGTCGGAAGCAGCATCCACCATAGTTAAGCAGCTTAACTTCACCAGATTAACTTCAAGAGACAAAAGAGGAAGTGATAAGCTTTTATTTTTTTTACCCCCATTTCAGTTGATGTCAATGCAGAGAAAAAGAGTTACATTTATAATAAGTTGGATGACATGGGGTAGTCCAGGAGTAAGGGATCTTCCTTGTTTCAAAAATAGGTTTTAGTTAACTATACTTGATCTTGATCAAAAGGCCAAGAAACGATACGTTTTATTCAGAATGGCTTTTTTATTATCAGTTGAAGCCTTGCAAAACTCATACATATTTTAAATTATTTCTGATAAAGATGCATTTTATTTTGTGTTGTTTTATGCTGGTTGATAAGTGGTTGCCGTGCCCTTTTCTATTTAGCAATATCATAGCTGAAGTATTTTAAAGCACAGTTGATAAGTGTTTTGGTTAATTACACCATGCATCCAAGGTGACGCCATAGAAACATAAAATATAGAATAGTTCCTGCAAGCACAGAAAGAGAAAAACAATGTTTATCCATAATGGAGTCAAAATGCCCCAAACCCTTCTTGGAAATAAAATCCACATCTTGTGAGAACAACATTTAATGTCTCCTAATAGTGCTATTAAGCCCCGGGCTAGATATTAACACAGATTATAATTTAGGTTTTATTCAGTTTAGCATGTTTTGTATTTTCTGTATAAACATACATTTAGAAATACAATATATAAAAGCAACATTATGATTATATTGTTTAATATGTAAAAATGGATCTTGCAGTGTTGACTATTGGGACAAACATGGTGTTCATTGAAAATGCTTCTTCTCATGGTTCAAGGAAAGCTTCATTTTGGTGACATTATTATTAAACAGCAACACATCAGACCCAAGATAGACCAGCTAAAGCAGACTGCAGGGGCATTCTCTTCTCATATACATTTGGGTGACTGTGCCTGCTTAGAACAGAAATAAAACAGCTTTACCTGGTTTACTTTAGAAGTCTAGTCCTGTTTTGCATTCATGTACTCAAAATGTGTTGTAGATGGTAACAGATGGTCATTGTGAGATGCACAATAAATTGAGATAGGTAATCAAGCTCTAAGCCTCTATAATGCAGCATAGGATCACCAATGCTAATGTAATAAAATGGAAACTGTGGTTTAAAACACAACTTTACCATAGCAGATGATAATAAACAAGCAGGGTGCATATAACTAATCTTATACATTCATGCTGGCTTTTAGTTGGGAAAGGCTAATCTGGAAGTACAGTAGTCACTAAGGCCTCTATTTAACAAAGTCTGGCGGACCTGACAGTGTGGATCAGGTCCGCCAGACCTCGCTGAATATGGAGAGCAATACGCTCTCCGTATTCAGCATTGCACCAGCAGCTCACAAGAGCTGCTGGTGCAACGCCGCCCCCTGCAGACTCGTGGCCAATGGGCCGCCAGCAGGGAGGTGTCAATCAACCCGATCGTACTCGATCGGGTTGAATTCCGGCGATGTCTGTCTCAGAGCAGGCGGACAGGGTTATGGAGCAGCGGTCTTTGTGACCGCTGCTTAATAACTGCTGTTTCTGGCGAACCCCTCAGAGTCTTCATAAGCAGGAGGAAGATGCACATATTAAATAAAGGATGACACAAATGGGAAATGGAGATGTACAAATGGGACAGAGGATGGAAAGAGATGGAAAGAAGAGAGATAGCGGATAAGGCATTTGCAGACACAGAGCGAGCATTTCAGAATAAGCTCTGATACGTTATTATTAAAAGCAAAACAGTCATACTCTTCTAGTAATGACCTAATTCATGTAAAATAGAAGCAAAACACCCTACCACTAGTTTCTCCAGGCTCATGATAACCCATGCTGCAGTTTTCAATTTACTAATGGCTGCAGATAGATGAGAAACCATCCATACAAAAAAAACCTACAATACGTTGTCCCAAAGGATTTGCATATTACTAAATAAAATGTATTCTATATCTGCTGATTCATCTGTATTTCTTATATCAGGATTCTAATTACTGCAGTTACTTATCACAGCTTCCCTGTAACACATAACCACAGTTCTTCATACAGGGAGTGCAGAATTATTAGGCAAGTTGTATTTTTGAGGATTAATTTTATTATTGAACAACAACCATGTTCTCAATGAACCCAAAAAACTAATTAATATCAAAGCTGAATAGTTTTGGAAGTAGTTTTTAGTTATAGCTATTTTAGGGGGATATCTGTGTGTGCAGGTGACTATTACTGTGCATAATTATTAGGCAACTTAACAAAAAACAAAAATATACCCATTTCAATTATTTATTTTTACCAATGAAACCAATATAACATCTCAACATTCACAAATATACATTTCTGACATTCAAAAACAAAACAAAAACAAATCAGTGACCAATATAGCCACCTTTCTTTGCAAGGACACTCAAAAGCCTGCCATCCATGGATTCTGTCAGTGTTTTGATCTGTTCCCCATCAACATTGCGTGCAGCAGCAACCACAGCCTCCCAGACACTGTTCAGAGAGGTGTACTGTTTTCCCTCCTTGTAAATCTCACATTTGATGATGGACCACAGGTTCTCAATGGGGTTCAGATCAGGTGAACAAGGAGGCCATGTCATTAGATTTTCTTCTTTTATACCCTTTCTTGCCAGCCACTCTGTGGAGTACTTGGACGCGTGTGATGGAGCATTGTCCTGCATGAAAATCATGTTTTTCTTGAAGGATGCAGACTTCTTCCTGTACCACTGCTTGAAGAAGGTGTCTTCCAGAAACTGGCAGTAGGACTGGGAGTTGAGCTTGACTCCATCCTCAACCTGAAAAGGCCCCACAAGCTCATCTTTGATGATACCAGCCCAAACCAGTACTCCACCTCCACCTTGCTGGCGTCTGAGTCGGACTGGAGCTCTCTGCCCTTTACCAATCCAGCCACGGGCCCATCCATCTGGCCCATCAAGACTCACTCTCATTTCATCAGTCCATAAAACCTTAGAAAAATCAGTCTTGAGATATTTCTTGGCCCAGTCTTGACGTTTCAGCTTGTGTGTCTTGTTCAGTGGTGGTCGTCTTTCAGCCTTTCTTACCTTGGCCATGTCTCTGAGTATTGCACACCTTGTGCTTTTGGGCACTCCAGTGATGTTGCAGCTCTGAAATATGGCCAAACTGGTGGCAAGTGGCATCTTGGCAGCTGCACGCTTGACTTTTCTCAGTTCATGGGCAGTTATTTTGCGCCTTGGTTTTTCCACACGCTTCTTGCGACCCTGTTGACTATTTTGAATGAAACGCTTGATTGTTCGATGATCACGCTTCAGAAGCTTTGCAATTTTAAGAGTGCTGCATCCCTCTGCAAGATATCTCACTATTTTTGACTTTTCTGAGCCTGTCAAGTCCTTCTTTTAACCCATTTTGCCAAAGGAAAGGAAGTTGCCTAATAATTATGCACACCTGATATAGGGTGTTGATGTCATTAGACCACACCCCTTCTCATTACAGAGATGCACATCACCTAATATGCTTAATTGGTAGTAGGCTTTCGAGCCTATACAGCTTGGAGTAAGACAACATGCATAAAGAGGATGATGTGGTCAAAATACTCATTTGCCTAATAATTCTGCACTCCCTGTACATTTACTAATTATACTTCAGCCCATCTCAGCCTCACATGGCTCACTGCTGCAAACTGCATGTCATACATATCATACCTTCATTTCTTTTACTGTTGCCCTCTGTATAGATTTCACTTATACTACAGTATAACACCTTTCCATCCATAATGCATACATTGTATTATATGTATATTGTAATTCATCTTGTCTGTGATCTGGGAATCAGCTTTAACATACTAGAGGAACATGCAAACCAGCTTGTGTAGACCAACCTTCAAAAATACTTCCCCATGCTGCACAAGAAGAGGTTCAACGTCCAGGAAAAATGATTGTAACAAAGAATGCATAGAGATGTAAAAGACACATATATATATTTGTCGTAGAAAAATCTAGAACCCCAATTTGCCCATGTCAAATTTGTTAGTCAACTAACAAAACCAGGTCCACGGAAAAACTTAAGGCAAAATAACTTATAGATTATGTGATCTAGAGAGACTTGTCACATTTAGGGCATGATGATCATAGATTCTCCTGCTTGGAGAGAAGTTGTAGTGTAGACTTCACAGGGGCTAAACTTACTGAATACTTTTAAAACAAGGGGGTGGAACTCTCCAGCACTACAAGATCTCTCTAATTTCTGTATCTGAAGGAGAGATAAGCCCAGTAAAATATAGCACTGCATGATATGAGAGTTCTGTTACACTTACACTTTGTGCTTTGTATTTTTTATATTACTTTACCCTTCAGATTGGGTCCTTTTTAGTTATTGTTACATTTAAACTTTGAACTTTTTATTTTCTATTTTAACACATTAATATTTAGATCCAGCAGTGATTTTACTAATTCTGAATATGTTTAAAAAGTTCCTGTGTTTAACAAATTAGAATCATACTTTGTATATTTCTTTGTATATTTTACAAATTGTTAAAATTTGCATAATTTAAGTTAAATTGCAGTTTGTAATTTCTCTGTTGTAAAACAAAACAGGAGCATCAGAAAGTCGGAGGGAAGTGGAGTTCCCTGGGCTGAACAGCGGAATTCCCAGGGTATGTCTGAAGCTCTCTCACAAGACTTGTGAAATACTGTAAGCTGGTTTCACTGATTTTTCTTGCAAGCTGTATACAGGTGGTTTGTTTAAAAGTCACAATAGACATTTAATTGACATAAAAGCACTATATACTTAACTATAGGCAAAAGCAAGTTAAATTCTAGTAAAAACATTTGTTTAATTTGTAATTGATGCAAATTGAGACTTTATAACAGCCTCAGGTGTTCCACAGTCACTGTCTCTCTCCCCTGTAAAATTCTATATTCAAGAGAGCTTCATTACTTTATATGGAAGGCATCTCTTATCTCTCTGTGACTTCTAGTTTATGTCCTTTTCATTATAGATTTCAATGAGTTCCGCCCTTGTGAAGTCTGCACTTTATTTTTTCTCCAGACTAGAGAATCTTTGCTTATTGGGTCCATACAAAGTAATGAAGCTCTCTGTGAAACTGAAGTTGTCAGTTCTTCAGTTTTATTTTAAATAGAACAAATACAAAGTGCAATTTAATTTTTAAAAGGTACACATAAACTGTGAAAAATAATCCAAATTTGTAAAATCACAATCCTAAATACACTTCTGTATACAAAATAAAATACAAAATAGAAAGTTCAAAACTTAAATCTAATAAAAGTTAAAGGGACATAAAAACCCAAGTTTTTCAGATAGAACATACAATTTTAAACAACTTTCTAATTGAATTTAGTTATCAAATTTTCTTCATTTTTTCGCTATTCTTTGTTAAAAAGCAGGAAAGTAAGTTCAGGAATGTGCACGTGTCTGCAGCACTATGTGGCAGCAGTTTTGCAACATTATATATTAGCAAGAGCACTAGATGGCAGCACTTTATCCTGTCATGTAGTGTTCCAGACATCTGCACACTACCTATATAGATATCTCTACAACAAAGAATAACATAAGAATGACACAAATTTGATAATTGAAGTAAATTGGAAACTTTTTTAAAAATTGTATTCTCTATCTGAATCATGACAGAAACAATTAGGGGTTTATGAGCCTTTAATCTGAAGTCTAAAGTAATATAAAATACAAAACACAAAGGGGCCGATTTATCATGCCCCATATTGGCCCCAATGCATCTGTTTCCGTGCAAACCTTCAGGCTCGCCGGAAACAGGAGTTAAGAAGCAGCAGTCTGAAGACTGGCAACGGACAGCAATCAGCCTGATCCGTTACGGTTGATTGACACCCCCTCCTAGCAGCTGATTGGCCGCAAATCTGCAGGGGGGCGGCATTGCACAAGCATTTCACAAGGAATACTTGTGCAATAATAAATGCCGACAGCGTTTGCTGTCGGCATTTATTGATGTGCAGCGGACATGATCGCTACAGTGGATCATGTCCGTTCGCACATTGATAATTCGGCCCCAAAGTGTAAATGCAGCAGAACCATCATGTCATGCAGTGCTATATTGCACAGGGTTTGTCTCCCCTTTATATACAGAAATGCTTTAGATCATCAGGCCCTTAGAGTGAACTATTTATATGCCTATAGATAGATATAGGTATATAAATATATATGTATATACAGGGAGTGCAGAATTATTAGGCAAATGAGTATTTTGACCACATCATCCTCTTTATGCATGTTGTCTTACTCCAAGCTGTATAGGCTCGAAAGCCTACTACCAATTAAGCATATTAGGTGATGTGCATCTCTGTAATGAGAAGGGGTGTGGTCTAATGACATCAACACCCTATATCAGGTGTGCATAATTATTAGGCAACTTCCTTTCCTTTGGCAAAATGGGTCAAAAGAAGGACTTGACAGGCTCAGAAAAGTAAAAAATAGTGAGATATCTTGCAGAGGGATGCAGCACTCTTAAAATTGCAAAGCTTCTGAAGCATGATCATCGAACAATCAAGCGTTTCATTCAAAATAGTCAACAGGGTCGCAAGAAGCGTGTGGAAAAACCAAGGCGCAAAATAACTGCCCATGAACTGAGAAAAGTCAAGCGTGCAGCTGCCAAGATGCCACTTGCCACCAGTTTGGCCATATTTCAGAGCTGCAACATCACTGGAGTGCCCAAAAGCACAAGGTGTGCAATACTCAGAGACATGGCCAAGGTAAGAAAGGCTGAAAGACGACCACCACTGAACAAGACACACAAGCTGAAACGTCAAGACTGGGCCAAGAAATATCTCAAGACTGATTTTTCTAAGGTTTTATGGACTGATGAAATGAGAGTGAGTCTTGATGGGCCAGATGGATGGGCCCGTGGCTGGATTGGTAAAGGGCAGAGAGCTCCAGTCCGACTCAGACGCCAGCAAGGTGGAGGTGGAGTACTGGTTTGGGCTGGTATCATCAAAGATGAGCTTGTGGGGCCTTTTCAGGTTGAGGATGGAGTCAAGCTCAACTCCCAGTCCTACTGCCAGTTTCTGGAAGACACCTTCTTCAAGCAGTGGTACAGGAAGAAGTCTGCATCCTTCAAGAAAAAACATGATTTTCATGCAGGACAATGCTCCATCACACGCATCCAAGTACTCCACAGCGTGGCTGGCAAGAAAGGGTATAAAAGAAGAAAATCTAATGACATGGCCTCCTTGTTCACCTGATCTGAACCCCATTGAGAACCTGTGGTCCATCATCAAATCTGAGATTTACAAGGAGGGAAAACAGTACACCTCTCTGAACAGTGTCTGGGAGGCTGTGGTTGCTGCTGCACGCAATGTTGATGGTGAACAGATCAAAACACTGACAGAATCCATGGATGGCAGGCTTTTGAGTGTCCTTGCAAAGAATGGTGGCTATATTGGTCACTGATTTGTTTTTGTTTTGTTTTTGAATGTCAGAAATGTATATTTGTGAATGTTGAGATGTTATATTGGTTTCACTGGTAAAAATAAATAATTGAAATGGGTATATATTTGTTTTTTGTTAAGTTGCCTAATAATTATGCACAGTAATAGTCACCTGCACACACAGATATCCCCCTAAAATAGCTATAACTAAAAACAAACTAAAAACTACTTCCAAAACTATTCAGCTTTGATATTAATGAGTTTTTTGGGTTCATTGAGAACATGGTTGTTGTTCAATAATAAAATTAATCCTCAAAAATACAACTTGCCTAATAATTCTGCACTCCCTGTATATATATTATATAAAAAATAATAATTTGACTGGGTAATTCAAGTGGCTCATCCGGCATTGAAATTGTTGTTTCAAAATTATTTACATATCATAGAGATTCCAAGTAAGTAATCCTTAGGTAAAATTTCTATGTAAAGACAAATTTGCTAATTTATCTGTGCAGTAGAAAATGTAATATTTAAAATCATTTTAAGTACATGACTAAATTGCTATTTTTTGTTGTTGCACAGTGACTCATGCAAGAGATCATTCTGTTAGCTCTATTCCCCCTTTCCTAGAATATGTCTTAATCAAGTAATCAAAGCTTCTTAGAATAGATCAATCTGGTAAAAGAAAGTGATCAGACAAAGTGAAACTAGTACATTCATCCCAGTGACAAAGTCAAGACTTGTATCTTGGGAAGTCTGTTTTATTTAGGGAACTGCAGGTGCATAAATAACACTTATCTCAGGCAAGGTGCCATAAAACAATAAAACCTCCCCTTTCTAGAACACTGAACAATAAGCAGCCAGAATTGAGGCACAGTGATCAATAAGGCAGCCAATAGCAGACAGTCTACAGCAGCAATTCCTGATTGGTCTGTAACTACTCTTGACTGGCTAAAACTAAACCAATCAAATGAATGTGTTTCAGCCCATCAAAGGAGAGCCTACTTTCTATAGAGTTTAACATTGGGTTTGCCTGGCTGCAGATTCCTAAATCCCCCACACTCTCTCAGTACATAAAAAGCCAGGGTAGGTAGGGAAATTTTAGGACTTATTGTTTTATTAATTTTGCAGCTCCTACCTTCCCTGGTAACATTGTAAAAGACACATTTTAAAATTCACTTTCCATTATTATAATAATTGTTAAAATTACATTTTCATGTCCCTATTAAAAGTTTAGGGATGGGGCATCCATGACAAACAGCTTTATATATAATGATCCCTTACTCACACCTACCCCGACTTCAAGTAACTAATCCCCATTTTCCATACCTCAATGAACCCCAAACTGGCTGGACTCTCTTCCAGAATTAAACCATGACAACCCATCAACCATAATTAAATCCTAACTGCCTAGACCACCACTGCCATTAAAGGGATTTTTTCTTTTATGATTCAGATAGAGCAAACAATTTTAAGCCACTTTCGTATTTACTCCTATTATCAATTTTCTTTGTTCTCTTGATATCTTATTAAAAAAAGCATGAATGTAAAGCTTAGGAGCCGGCCCATTTTAAGTTCAGCACCCTGGATAGTGCTTGCTTATTGGTGGCTATATTTAGCCACAAATAAGCAAGTGTAACCCAGGTTCTGAACTAAAAATGGGCTGGCTTCTAAGCTTTACATTCCTGCTTTTTAAATAAAGATATCAAGAGAACAAAGAAAAATTGATAATAGGAGTAAATTAGTTGTTGCTGACCAACCACACTCATACTGCTATTAACCCTTTACTATCTTGAGCCCCACATGAATTAAGCCAACACAATTACTTTCACTCATTGCATTAACCCTGCACCGAAAGCCCCTATTATTCAAGTCCACCCTACATTTCCAAGCTCTACCCCTCCAACACTTAACCCCTTAATGACCGCAGCACTTTTCCATTTTCTGTCCGTTTGGGACCAAGGCTATTTTTACATTGTTGCGGTGTTTGTGTTTAGCTGTAATTTTCCTCTTACTCATTTACTGTAACCACATATATTATATACCGTTTTTCTCGCCATTAAATTGACTTTCAAAAGATACCATAATTTTCATCATATCTTATAATTTACTATAAAAAACATTATAAAATATGAGGAAAAAATGGAAAAAAACACATTTTTTCTAACTTTGACCCCCAAAATCTGTTACACATCTACAACCACCAAAAAACACCCATGCTAAATAGTTTCTAAATTTTGTCCTGAGTTTAGAAATACCCAATGTTTACATGTTCTTTGCTTTTTTTGCAAGTTATAGGGCCATAAATACAAGTAGCACTTTGCTATTTCCAAACCACTTTTTTTCAAAATTAGCGCTAGTTACATTGGAACACTAATATCTTTCAGGAATCCCTGAATATCCATTGACATGTATATATTTTTTTAGAAGACATCCCAAAGTATTGATCTAGGCCCATTTTGGTATATTTCATGCCACCATTTCACCGCCAAATGCGATCAAATAAAAAAAATTGTTCACTTTTTCACAAATATTTTCACAAACTTTAGGTTTCTCACTGAAATTATTTACAAACAACTTATGCAATTATAGCATAAATGGTTGTAAATGCTTCTCTGGGATCCCCTTTGTTCAGAAATAGCAGCCATATATGGCTTTGGCTTTGCTTTTTGGTAATTAGAAGGCTGCTAAATGCCCCTGCGCAAAATACGTGTATTATGCCCAGCAGTGAAGGGGTTAATTAGGGAGCATGTAGGGAGCTTCTAGGGTTAATTTTAGCTTTAGTGTAGTGTAGTAGACAACCCCAAGTATTGATCTAGGCCCATTTTGGTATATTTCATGCCACCATTTCACCGCCAAATGCGATCAAATTAAAAAAAACGTTAATTTTTTCACAATTTTAGGTTTCTCACTGAAATTATTTACAAACAGCTTGTGCAATTATGGCACAAATGGTTGTAAATGCTTCTCTGGGATGCCCTTTGTTCAGAAATAGCAGACATATATGACTTTGGCGTTGCTTTTTGGTAATTAGAAAGTCGCTAAATGCTGCTGCGCATCACACGTGTATTATGGCTAGCAGTGAAGGGGTTAATTAGGTAGTGTGTAGGGAGCTTGCAGGGTTAATTTTAGCTTTAGTGTAGAGTTCAGCCTCCCACCTGACACATCCCACCCCCCTGATCCCTCCCAAACAGCTCCCTTCCCTCCCCCACCCCACTATTGTCCCCGTCATCTTAAGTACTGGCAGAAAGTCTGCCAGTACTAAAATAAAAGATTTTTTTTTTTTAAAGAAAAAAAAAAAAGCATATTTACATATGCTGTGTTTAGGATCCCCCCTTAGCCCCCAACCTCCCTGATCCCCCCCCAAAACAGCTCTCTAAGCCTCCCCCTCTGCCTTATTGGGGGCCATCTTGGGTACTGGCAGCTGTCTGCCAGTACCCAGTTTGCACAATTAAATGTTTATTTTTTTTTTATTTTTTTTTTTCTGTAGTGTAGCTTCCCCCCCCCCCACGGACCAACCCCCACCACCTAAATAACGCCTAAGGGTTTTTTTTTTTAAATTATTGGTCCCACTTTTATTTTGGGACACCCCCCCCCACCCGGTCCCTGCCCCGGCGCGCGCGCCCGAACTTCCACGCCCACAATCCCGCCCCCCTCCACATGACCAGGGCCATCGATGGCCGCCACCCACCTCCCACACCGGCTCCCACCCACCAACGATACCGGCCATCGATGTCCGGTGCAGAGAGGGCCACAGAGTGGCTCTCTCTGCATCGGATGGCCATCTAAGGTTATTGCAGGATGCCTCCATATCGAGGCATCACTGCAATAACCGGAAAGCAGCTGGAAGCGAGCAGGATCGCTTCCAGCTGCTTTCCACACCGAGGACGTGCAGGCGTTAACTGCCTTTTTTCTGAGGACGTACCCTGCACGTCCTCGCTCATTAAGGGGTTAAGTAGCTTTTACCAAATATCTAAGAGCTTTTCATATCGCTATACTGACATCCCCACAATCAACATAATCCATAAAAATTTTTACTTGTTCCCCTCACACCTTTCCCCCTTTGCAACCCTCCTGTTTTAATGTGTCTTTATTCACTGCTCAATCATAATTTACATGCTATGTATAGAAAAATGTTCATACATAAGAAAAAATCAGCATTAAAACATGTTGACTTTTTTTGGCTACAAATAAGAAAAAGCTATTTACTTTTTAATATAAAACTAATATATCAGTATCTGTTGTGTACATTAACCAGCAGATAGTACCTGTCAGTGAGAATAACAATAAAGGACCTGTCAGTCAGTGAGCATTACAATGAAGTACCTGTCAGCCAGTAAGCATTACAATGAAGTACGTGTAAGCCAGTGAGCATTACAGAGAAGTACCTGTCAGCCAATAAGTATCAAAAGGAGGAGTTAAATGTTTAGCTAGGAAAGCACCATCAATAGGGGACATGATTAAAGGGACATGAAACCCAAACATTTTCTTTCATGATTCAGATAGAGAATACAATTTTAAATGACTTTCCAATTAAAGGACCAGTCAACACTGTAGATTTGCATAATCAGCAAATGTAAGATAACAAGACAATGCAATAGCACTTTGTCTGAACTTCAAATGAGTAGTAGATTTTATTTCTGAAAATGTTAAGTTATGGCCACTCCCCCTGTACCATGTGACAGCCATCAGCCAATCACAAATGCATACATGTACCATGTGACAGCAATTAGCCATTCACAAATGCATACACACTTATTCTTGCACATGCTCAGTAGGAGCTGGTGACTCAAAAAGTAAAAATATAAAAAGAGTGTGCACATTTTGTTAATGGAATTAAATTGGAATGTTGTTTAAAATTGCACATGCGCGAAACGCGCCAGGCGTTACTGTTTGTGACCTTCTGATGTTTTATGGCACAGCCTAATAAATGCACTATTCAGCAAGAACTCAGTTCCAACGTTTCTGTTTTTTAACTTTAGCATTGGCATTAAAAGGAACTGACTCTGTTAATTGAAACCATATCACAAACAAATGGGCTAAGTTTGTAGGGAGATAAAACTTCATTAGTGTATATTATATTTACACAAAATCCTTCTTATTTTATATTACAATGTATACACAAAGGGGTCTTTTTATCAAAGGCTTTGCAAGTCTTTCAACCCCATACGACAGCAGCTTCTCACAAGAGAACCTGCACGCCGTATTTAACAAGCAGCGTTTATCAGACCGCTGCTTTCCTAACATTTTACCACCTCTAAAGTGGTATATTCAGACCGGGGAGATTGACAGCTCCTGCCTGCGCGTGATCAAAATGCTCCATATTAGTGGTGGGGAATTTAGGAGTGACATACAAGGAAGAACAGAGCAGGCACTGCTGGAGGATTGTTTGCATAAAAAAACATAATTTATGCTTACCTGATAAATTCCTTTCTTCTGTAGTGTGATCAGTCCACGGGTCATCATTACTTCTGGGATATTACTCCTCCCCAACAGGAAGTGCAAGAGGATTCACCCAGCAGAGCTGCATATAGCTCCTCCCCTCTACGTCACTCCCAGTCATTCGACCAAGGACCAACGAGAAAGGAAAAGCCAAGGGTGAAGTGGTGACTGGAGTATAAATTAAAAAATATTTACCTGCCTTAAAAACAGGGCGGGCCGTGGACTGATCACACTACAGAAGAAAGGAATTTATCAGGTAAGCATAAATTATGTTTTCTTCTGTTAAGTGTGATCAGTCCACGGGTCATCATTACTTCTGGGATACCAATACCAAAGCAAAAGTACACGGATGACGGGAGGGATAGGCAGGCTCTTTATACAGAAGGAACCACTGCCTGAAGAACCTTTCTCCCAAAAATAGCCTCCGATGAAGCAAAAGTGTCAAATTTGTAAAATTTGGAAAAAGTATGAAGCGAAGACCAAGTTGTAGCCTTGCAAATCTGTTCAACAGAGGCCTCATTCTTGAAGGCCCAAGTGGAAGCCACAGCTCTAGTAGAATGAGCTGTAATTCTTTCAGGAGGCTGCTGTCCAGCAGTCTCATAAGCTAAACGAATTATGCTACGAAGCCAAAAAGAAAGAGAGGTAGCGGAAGCTTTTTGACCTCTCCTCTGCCCAGAGTAAATGACAAACAGAGAAGACGTTTGTCGAAATTCCTTAGTTGACTGTAAGTAAAATTTTAGAGCACGGACTACATCCAGGTTGTGCAGTAGACGTTCCTTCTTTGAAGAAGGATTTGGGCATAAAGAAGGAACAACAATCTCTTGATTGATATTCCTGTTAGTAACTACCTTAGGTAAGAACCCAGGTTTAGTACGCAGGACTACCTTATCCGAATGAAAAATCAAATAAGGAGAATCACAATGTAAGGCTGATAATTCAGAGACTCTTCGAGCCGAGGAAATAGCCATTAAAAATAGAACTTTCCAAGATAACAACTTTATATCAATGGAATGAAGGGGTTCAAACGGAACGCCCTGTAAAACATTAAGAACAAGGTTTAAACTCCATGGTGGAGCAACAGTTTTAAACACAGGCTTAATTCTGGCCAAAGCCTGACAAAAAGCCTGGACGTCAGGAACTTCTGACAGACGTTTGTGTAACAGAATGGACAGAGCTGAGATCTGTCCCTTTAATGAACTAGCAGATAAACCCTTTTCTAAACCATCTTGTAGAAAAGACAATATCCTAGGAATCCTAACCTTACTCCAAGAGTAACCTTTGGATTCACACCAATATAGGTATTTACGCCATATCTTATGGTAAATCTTTCTGGTAACAGGTTTCCTAGCCTGTATTAAGGTATCAATAACTGACTCAGAAAATCCACGTCTTGATAAAATCAAGCGTTCAATTTCCAAGCAGTCAGCTTCAGAGAAGTTAGATTTTGATGTTTGAAGGGACCCTGTATCAGAAGGTCCTGTTTCAGAGGTAGAGACCAAGGTGGACAGGATGACATGTCCACCAGGTCTGCATACCAAGTCCTGCGTGGCCACGCAGGTGCTATTAGAATCACTGATGCTCTCTCTTGTTTGATTCTGGCAATCAATCGAGGAAGCAACGGGAAGGGTGGAAACACGTAAGCCATCCTGAAGTCCCAAGGTGCTGTCAGAGCATCTATCAGGACTGCTCCTGGATCCCTGGATCTGGACCCGTAACGAGGAAGCTTGGCGTTCTGTCGAGACGCCATGAGATCTATCTCTGGTTTGCCCCAACGTCGAAGTATTTGGGCAAAGACCTCCAGATGAAGTTCCCACTCCCCCGGATGAAAAGTCTGACGACTTAAGAAATCCGCCTCCCAGTTCTCCACTCCCGGGATGTGGATTGCTGACAGGTGGTAAGAGTGAGACTCTGCCCAGCAAATTATCTTTGATACTTCCATCATAGCTAGGGAGCTTCTTGTCCCTCCCTGATGGTTGATGTAAGCTACAGTCGTGATGTTGTCCGACTGAAACCTGATGAACCCCCGAGTTGTCAACTGGGGCCAAGCCAGGAGGGCATTGAGAACTGCTCTCAATTCCAGAATGTTTATTGGCAGGAGACTCTCCTCCTGACTCCATTGTCCCTGAGCCTTCAGAGAATTCCAGACGGCACCCCAACCTAGAAGGCTGGCGTCTGTTGTTACAATTGTCCAGTCTGGTCTGCTGAATGGCATCCCCCTGGACAGATGTGGCCGAGAAAGCCACCATAGAAGAGAATTTCTGGTCTCTTGATCCAGATTCAGAGAAGGGGATAAGTCTGAGTAATCCCCATTCCACTGACTTAGCATGCACAGTTGCAGTGGTCTGAGGTGTAAGCGTGCAAAGGGTACTATGTCCATTGCCGCTACCATTAAGCCGATTACCTCCATGCATTGAGCCACTGACGGGTGTTGAATGGAATGAAGGGTGCGGCAAGCACTTTGAAGTCTTGTTAGCCTGTCCTCTGTCAGGTAAATCTTCATTTCTACAGAATCTATAAGAGTCCCCAGGAAGGGAACTCTTGTGAGTGGAACGAGTGAACTTTTCTTTTCGTTCACCTTCCATCCATGTGACCTTAGAAATGCCAGCACTAACTCTGTATGAGACTTGGCAGTTTGAAAGCTTGAAGCTTGTATCAGAATGTCGTCTAGGTATGGAGCTACCGAGATTCCCCGCGGTCTTAGTACCGCCAGAAGAGCACCCAGAACCTTTGTGAAGATTCTTGGAGCTGTAGCCAATCCGAATGGAAGAGCCACAAACTGGTAATGCCTGTCTAGGAAGGCAAACCTTAGGTACCGATAATGATCTTTGTGAATCGGTATGTGAAGGTAAGCATCTTTTAAATCTACAGTGGTCATGTATTGACCCTCTTGGATCATAGGTAAAATTGTCCGAATAGTCTCCATCTTGAACGATGGAACTCTTAGGAATTTGTTTAGGATCTTTAAGTCCAGGATTGGTCTGAAAGTTCCCTCTTTTTTGGGAACCACAAACAGATTTGAGTAAAACCCCTGTCCCTGTTCCGATCGTGGAACTGGATGGATTACTCCCATTAACAAGAGCTCTTGTACGCAGCGTAGAAACGCCTCTTTCTTTGTCTGGATTGTTGACAATCTTGACAGATGAAATCTCTCTCTTGGAGGAGAGTATTTGAAGTCCAGAAGGTATCCCTGAGATATTATCTCTAGCGCCCAGGGATCCTGAACATCTCTTGCCCAAGCCTGGGCGAAGAGAGAAAGTCTGCCCCCCACTAGATCCGATCCCGGATCGGGGCCCTCAATTCATGCTGTTTTAGGGGCAGCAGCAGGTTTCCTAGTCTGCTTGCCCTTGTTCCAGGACTGGTTAGGTTTCCAGCCTTGTCTGTAGCGAGCAACAGCTCCTTCCTGTTTTGGTGCAGAGGAAGTTGATGCTGCTCCTGCTTTGAAATTACGAAAGGAACGAAAATTAGACTGTCTAGTCTTGGCTTTGGCCTTTACCTCCTGTAATGTCAGCGATAATCTCTTTCAACCCGGGCCCGAATAAGGTCTGCCCTTTGAAAGGTATATTAAGCAATTTAGACTTAGAAGTAACATCAGCTGACCAGGATTTTAGCCACAGCGCCCTGCGTGCCTGAATGGCGAATCCTGAATTCTTCGCCGTAAGTTTAGTAAGATGTACTATGGCCTCCGAAATGAATGAATTAGCTAGTTTAAGGACTCTAAGCCTGTCCGTAATGTCGTCCAGAGTAGCTGAACCAATGTTCTCTTCCAGAGACTCAATCCAGAATGCCGCTGCAGCCGTGATCGGCGCAATGCATGCAAGGGGTTGCAATATAAAACCTTGTTGAACAAACATTTTCTTAAGGTAACCCTCTAACTTTTTATCCATTGGATCTGAAAAAGCACAGCTATCATCCACCGGGATAGTGGTACGCTTAGCTAAGGTAGAAACTGCTCCCTCCACCTTAGGGACCGTTTGCCATAAGTCCCTTGTGGTGGCGTCTATTGGAAACATTTTTCTAAATATCGGAGGGGGTGAGAACGGCACACCGGGTCTATCCCACTCCTTAGTAACAATTTCAGTAAGTCTCTTAGGTATAGGAAAAACCTCAGTACTCGTCGGTACCGCAAAATATTTATCCAACCTACACATTTTCTCTGGTATTGCAACTGTGTTACAATCATTCAGAGCCGCTAACACCTCCCCTAGTAATACAGTTTAAATTTAAAATTTGTAATATCTGAATCCAGTCTGTTTGGATCAGAACCGTCACCCACAGAATGAAGTTCTCCGTCCTCATGTTCTGCCACCTGTGACGCAGTGTCTGACATGGCCCTAATATTATCAGCGCACTCTGTTCTCACCCCAGAGTGATCACCCTTACCTCTTAGTTCTGGTAATTTAGCCAAAACCTCAGTCATAACAGTAGCCATATCCTGTAATGTGATTTGTAATGGCCGCCCAGATGTACTCGGCGCTACAATATCACGCACCTCCCTCTGAGCGGGAGATGTAGGTACTGACACGTGAGGCGAGTTAGTCGGCATAACTCTCCCCTCGTTGTTTGGTGAAATTTGTTCAATTTGTACAGATTGACTTTTATTTAAAGTAGCATCAATACAGTTAGTACATAAATTTCTATTGGGCTCCACTTTGGCATTGCAACAAATGACACAGGTATCATCCTCTGAATCAGACATGTTTAACACACTAGCAAATAAACTTGCAACTTGGAAATACAATTCAATTAGAATAATATTAAAATGTACTGTGCCTTTAAAAAGCACAGAAGATCTATGACAGTTGAAAATTAATAAATTGAAACAGTTATAGCCTCAATCCTTGTAAACAACACAACTTTAGCAAAGGTTTAATCCCATTAGCAAAGATAACAAATTCTGAAAGCAGGAAACAAATTACAGAATAAACGTTTTTTATCTCAGTCAAACTATAATTCTCACAGCTCTGCTGAGAGAAATTACCTCCCTCAAAATAAGTTTTGAAGACCCCTGAGCTCTGTAGAGATGAACCGGATCATGCAGGGAATACAATGAGTTGCTGACTGAAATATTTGATGCATAGAAAAAGCGCCAAAAAACGGCCCCTCCCCCTCACACACAGCAGTGAGGGAGAACAGAAACTGTCAGAAAAACAGATTAAGCAACTGCCAAGTGGAAAAATAGTGCCCAAACATTTATTCACACAGTACCTCAGCAAATGAAAACGATTTTACATTCCAGCAAAAACGTTAAACATAATCTCTAGTTATTAAACAGCTTTATGTATTTCTTACAGTGTAATTCTAGTGAAGTACCATTCCCCAGAATACTGAAGTGTAAAGTATACATACATGACATTATATCGGTATGGCAGGATTTTCTCATCAATTCCATTGTCAGAAAATAAAAACTGCTACATACCTCTATGCAGATTCATCTGCCCGCTGTCCCCTGATCTGAAGTCTACCTCACTCCTCAGATGGCCGAGAACAGCAATATGATCTTAACTACTCCGGCTAAAATCATAGCAAAACTCTGGTAGATTCTTCTTCAAACTCTGCCAGAGAGGTAATAACACACTCCGGTGCTATTTTAAAATAACAAACTTTTGATTGAAGATATAAAACTAAGTATAATCACCATAGTCCTCTCACACATCCTATCTAGTCGTTGGGTGCAAGAGAATGACTGGGAGTGACGTAGAGGGGAGGAGCTATATGCAGCTCTGCTGGGTGAATCCTCTTGCACTTCCTGTTGGGGAGGAGTAATATCCCAGAAGTAATGATGACCCGTGGACTGATCACACTTAACAGAAGAAATACAACATTTATTGAAAAAAAAATGATAATAAAATCAGCATTAGCTAAGTGCTCTTGTAAAGCCAAATATAAGCTGACAGACAACAGGCATGGAGTCTGGCGTATTTCGCGCCCCCTAGTGGCGCTTATTCATAGACATAGCTATTGCACATAGTGAGCCCTCTTTTATAGGCACAACCTGTAAGTAATAGGCTAAAAATCAGCCAATGTAAACAAGTAATGAACCATAAAATGGTTGGCAGGTTAGCCCTACAAAAATGGGCAGATGAGTGCATAAAGAAACAGATCCGTATATTCACAATTGTCACATAGTGAACAAAAAAGATATATATATATATATATATATATATATATATATATATATATATATATATATATATATATATATATATATATATATATATATATATATACACATACACATGTGTATATGCAAATATACACACATATATGTAAACACACATTTTAGAAAGAAAAACTACAAATATGCACAGCAAATATATCAGGAATTGTATACAAGAAATTCTACAAAAGATTATTGAACTATTGTCTCTAAATAATATTATTTATCCATTCATCTAAACAAAGGATATATAATATAGACCAATGAAACTACATATGAATAGAGATAAAGGAGATGACAAGAGTGTTTTTATAATTAATTATCAATAAGATAATTGATGTCACACTCCTTGTTCATGCCCATAGGGAGTCTAGTTTTTAATTTCAACATCCAATACAATTCCTTTTTCTTTAACATCTTGTATCTATTCCCACCTCTTTTTGGTAAAGAAGCTTGATCAATGATTTTAATTGTCATATCTGCTTTATTAGTGAAATGATACCCATTTAAATGATTAGCCACAGCAGAGTCCTTATTATAGTTTTTTACATCTCTGGTGTGTTCCCCAAACATTTTTCTAATTTCTCTTGATGTTTGACCAGTATATTGACACTGGCATATATTGCAAGTAAGAAGGTAAATTTCAAATGTGGTACCACAGTTTTCATATCTATCTCAAACTGCTGTTTAGTTGAACTGCTTATGAAATAGCTGCCCAGCGACACATTAGCGCACCTTTCTTATGTAGCCAATTTTGTTTTGAATCCTTATTATGGAGTACCATACTAGGAGAGAGAATCTGAGCTAGAGTTCTTGCCTTTTTGGGAACAAATTTTATATTTGGTTTTAAAGTGTCATCTCCCAAAAGAATGTGCATATGTTTTCTGATATTTTTACAATAGCATTATACTGTTGATAATATTCAGTTGTAAATACTACTGAATTCTTGAATGTAAGATCTATATATATTAGTGTCGCAAGACTTGTCGCTTTCACTTTTTTTATTATTATTAGTGTATGTTTTTATTATATTGCAACATTTCTCTAGAGGACCTTTTTGTATCCATATATGATATATTGGCCTTTGGGTATGGCTTTAATGAGATGGCAAGGATGTTGGGAAGTGGCATGTAGTATAGTATTGCCAGCCGTGGGTTTACAAGGTTTTTTTGTTTACAATTTCATTATTACAAACCTGTAGGGTCAAATCTAAATAATTAACTTCTGACCGACTATACTGACCAGTAAATTGTAAGTTAAGTTTATTATTATTTATGTAAAACATAAATTTATTAAGCTCTAAGTTGTCCAACGATCTCTTTACGATGACCAAAAGGTCATCAATATAGCAGACATATAGTAAAATGTCCTCAAGCCAAGGATTTTGAACACTGTATACACATGTATAAGTTCCCACCAAGACACGTATAGATTTGCGAAAGCTGGGGAAAATTTTTCCCCCATAGCAGTACCACAGGTTTGTTTAAAGTAACCCCCAACGAACATAAAATAATTGTTAGAGAGTAAGAATCTCAACACATCTCCTATATAATGTTTGATGCGGGTTTCCAAATCCAACTCTCTTTCTAGGAAGAACTCTACAGCCTGAATGCCAAGATTTTGGGGAATGAATGTGCAGTGCACAAATATCAATAACAACCCAAGAGAAACTATTGTCCCATATTACAGAGTCCAAAGATTGTAACAAATGTGTGCTATCTCTAAAGTATGACAGTTGTCTTCTTGCTATAGGTTGAAGTATGCCATCAAACCAAGCCCCTAAAGGTTCAAACAATGAGCTCACCCCCAACACAATAGGTATACCCGGGGGCTGATGGTAATTCTTATGAACCTTGGGGAAATAGTAAAAGATGGGTGTCAATGGATCATTGGGGACCAAATTGTCAACATCATTTTCCTTAAAGAGTCCCAATATGACTCCCTCACATACTAGCAGTTCTAGATCTTTTTTTTATATATACTAAGTGGATTGCATGGGAGTTTTTTTATAAACTTTTGCATCTGACAGCTGTCGATGAGCCTCACAAAAATAGTATTCTTTATCAAGCACCACTATGCTGCCACCTTTATCCGCATTTTTAATACAAATATTAGGATTGTCTTGTAAGGATTTAATAGCAAGATGTTCCCTATATATAAGGTTAAAGGTGGCCGCACCACTGGTGACCATTTCATCCAATTTGAAAATATCCTGTACCATTTTTTGGTATGCATTGATGATGGGACCTCTATATTGGATAGGATAAAAATTAGATTTAATTTTTTCCGGACGTGATAACTCGTGAGGTGTCACAGGATCGGTATCTCCACTGTATAAATCTGTAAGAGTAGCAACCATATGTGCATCAGCAAAAGGTAAATGTGAACTCTTATCAGAAATACAACTAGAGGACAAACCAATCTCAAGATTATTTACATTAGGCTTTGTAAGTGCAAAAAACCTTTTTAGAGCAAGCTTGCGAATACATTTATTGATGTCTAGAAGTGTATTGAAGCTTGAGAATTTACTAGACGGAGCAAACCCTAATCCCTTGGACAATACACTCATTTCTTCCTTTGTTAAAATATGTTTGGAAATTATTGATAATACTGAAATTATCACAATCAGTGCTATTAGGTGAGGTAACATCTTTAAATATAGGATGTTTGCAATTTATTAATGTCCCTTCTTCTGCTGCTTTTCTTTTCCTGTAGTTTCTCCATCTCTTTAGTTTCCTTTGTTTTGCAACGTGGTCTGACGTGTTTCCAGGCGTACCACCAATGGCGTCTTCTCCTGTGCTTCTCTTTCCAAAGGCTCCTGTAAAAAATCAAAAGAAAGAGAGGGAGAGACTGAAATAGAGGATAGTGGAGAAGAAGAGCAGTTAGAAGAATAAGAGGTGCCTGAAAAACAGGCTTCAGAGTCTGTGGTATCTCTTTCCGAGTTGCTGAAGACCACTTTTCTCTTGTTTTTTTGAGCTTTTTTAAGAATAGACTTGGGGACATTCTGCTCACAATCTTCTTTTGGTTCGTTAGATTTATTTTTATTTATTTATTTATTTTTTAAAATATTTTTTTATTGAGGTTGTGCATTTTATACAACAAGGATGGAACATCACATCACCCAAATAACAGTGAAAGAAGTGTGCTTACAGAAAACAAATGTAACCATAAGGGAATATAACTTACAAGTAGCATTAGATAGAAATAGCGGATCATATTCTGGTGTTGTGCAAAAGTATCTTGAACCTCAATTTTATTAAGATTTTCCTATGTTTGCTTCCTCTTTTGATATGAGGGATCACTCTTGGACCCATTGAGAGTAAGACAATCTAGAGGAGGAAATTAACTTATGAGATGGCCACTTTTGGGCCTAGAATCTAGATGTTCAGATATGGGGGGGGAGATCAGCAGTCAAGAGCTGCTCAAATGTGAGGGTAGTGAGGGGGGCTGGGCCCATAGCTGCTAGCAAAACATTACTTCATAATATAAGCAGGATGGAGAATCTGTCCATTGGGAGTTGACATGTATATATTAAAAGTAATAAGAATATTAAAAAAAGAAGAAAAAATAAATAAATAAAGGAAATGCCTATTCGTAAATATAATGGGTGGTTAAAAGGAGGTGACCAATAGGTTAGATAATTAAAGAAAGTATCTCATTTCTTAGAAGAGGGGCAGTCTTTAAGCTAAGGAGTATGATGGATTCTATAATTTCAAGGGCAGATGGAGGGTGTTAAAAAATATTAGGGCATATAAGATCAACGGCAGATGGAGGGTGTTAAAGGTTATTAGGACATATAAGCGTATGACTCAGTTAAACATTAAGTGGGATAAATTAGATTCAATTCTAAAGACAAGCAGCCAGTACATGCCTAGAACCCTAAAGTAAGTGCGTATGCTAAATCTTAAAGGGACAGTCAACACCAGAATTTTTGTTGTTTAAAAAGATAGATAATCCCTTTATTACCCATTCCCCAGTTTTGCAAAATCAACACTGTTATATTAATACACTTTTTACTTCTGTGACTAACTTGTATCTAAGCATCTTCTGACTACCCCTAATCACATGACTTTTAGTTATTATCTATTGACTTGCATTTTAGCCAATTAGTGCAGTGTCTGCCACTAGCCACGGGCGTGATCACAATGCTATCTATATGGCCTACATGAGCTTGCTCTCCCCTGCTGTGAAAAGTAAATAAAATAGAGGTGGCCTTCAAGGGCTTAGAAATTATCATATGTGCCTCCCTAGGTTTGCTTTCAACTAGAATACCAAAGAGAACACAGAAAAATTGTTGATAAAAGTAAAATGGAAAGTTGTTTAAAATTACATGCCCTATTTGAAAAATTTAAGTTTTTTTGGACTTGACTATCCCTTTAACCCCTTAATGACCACAGCACTTTTCCATTTTCTGTCCGTTTGGGACCAAGGCTATTTTTACATTTTTGAGGTGTTTGTGTTTAGCTGTAATTTTCCTCTTACTCATTTACTGTACCCACACATATTATATACCGTTTTTCTCACCATTAAATGGACTTTCTAAAGATACCATTATTTTCATCATATCTTATAATTTACTATAAAAATAATTATAAAATATGAGGAAAAAATGGAAAAAAACACACTTTTTCTAACTTTGACCCCCAAAATCTGTTACACATCTACAACCACCAAAAAACACTCATGCTAAATAGTTTCTAAATTTTGTCCTGAGTTTAGAAATACTCAATGTTTACATGTTTTTTACTTTTTTTGTAAACTATAGGGCCATAAATACAAGTAGCACTTTGCTATTTCCAAACCATTTCTTTTCAAAATTAGCGACAGTTACATTAGAACCCTGATATCTTTCAGGAATCTCTGAATAGCCATTGACATGTATATATTTTTTTTTAGTAGACAACCCAAAGTATTGATCTAGGCCCATTTTGGTATATTTCATGCCACCATTTCACCGCCAAATGCAATCAAATACAAAAAATCGTTCACTTTTCACAAATTTTTTCACAAACTTTTGGTTTCTAACTTAAATTATTTACAAACAGCTTGTGCAATTATGGCATAAATGGTTGTAAATTCTTCTCTGGGATCCCCTTTGTTTAGAAATAGCAGACATATATGACTTTGGCGTTGCTTTTTGGTAATTAGAAGGCCGCTAAATGCCACTGCGCACCACATGTGTATTATGCCCAGCAGTGAAGGGGTTAATTAGGGAGCATGTAGGGAGCTTTTTGGGGTAGTTTTAGCTTTAGTGTAGTGTAGTAGAAAACCCCAAGTATTGATCTAGGCCAATTTTGGTATATTTCATGCCACCATTTCACCGCCAAATGCGATCAAATTAAAAAAAAACGTAAATTTTTTCTCAATTTTAGGTTTCTCACTGAAATTATTTACAAACAGCTTGTGCAATTATGGCACAAATGGTTGTAAATGCTTCTCTGGGATCCCCTTTGTTCAGAAATAGCAGACATATATGGCTTTGGCATTGCTTTTTGGTAATTAGAAGGCCTCTAAATGCCGCTGCGCATCACACGTGTATTATGGCTAGCAGTGAAGGGGTTAATTATGTAGCTTGTAGGGAGCTTGACGGGTTAATTTTAGCTTTAGTGTAGAGCTCAGCCTCCCACCTGAAACATCAGACCCCCTGATCCCTCCCAAACAGCTCTCTTCCCTCCCCCACCCCACCATTGTCCCCGCCATCTTAAGTATTGGCAGAAACTCTGCCAGTACTAAAATAAAAGGTATTTGGCCCTTTAAAAAAAAAAAAAGCATATTTACATATGCTGATGTGTAGGATCCCCCCTTAGACCCCAACCTCACTGATCCCCCACCAAACAGCTCTCTAACCCTTCCCCTCTGCCTTAATGGGCGCCATCTGGCGCCATCTTGGGTACTGGCAGCTGTCTGCCAGTACCCAGTTTTGTAAAAAAATGTGCCTTTTGTTTTAAAAAATGCCCTTTTCTGTAGTGTAGCTTTCCCCCCCCCCCACCAAGACCAACCCCCAACCCCTTCCAGATCCCTTAGATTACATTTGTAATAATTACACTTAGTTATTTTTTTACTTTTCACTTTATTTTTTTCTGTAGTGTAGCGGTTCCCACCCGCTCCCGTGCGCGCCCCCGTAGATCCCGCCCCCGATCCCGCCCCCCTCCACTTCACACTGAGCACCGATGGCCGCCCACCTGCCTCCCACGTAAGTTCCCACCCACCAACGATACCGGCCATCGATGTCCGGTGCAGAGAGGGCCACAGAGTGGCTCTCTCTGCATCGGATGGCCAAGGGGGGTTATTGCAGGATGCCTCCATATCGAGGGATCACTACAATAACCGGAAAGTAGCTGGAAGCGAGCAGGATCGCTTCCAGCTGCTTTCCAGACCAAGGACGTACGCCACACGTCCTCGGTCATTAACTGCATTTTTTTTAGGATGTGTGGCGTACGTCCTTGGTCGTTAAGGGGTTAAGCAGTATTATACACTTTTTACAGCAAGAGCCCATGTACATAGGTAATGTGATTTAGTCTGCTAAGCTCAGGGCTCTCAGCCCTCTCATCTCTAAGCATGTGGGAAATGCAATGTCCACTAGAGAGCTATTAGCAGGGGAAGTTAAATCTGAATCATGTGTCACAGGGCTATAGATGTGTCGGCTATATAATTGTGGCCTAATAAAACTGAATCAGGGCACCAGGGGTCACATAGTATAATATAGAGAGGTTCAACAATATGATATGAGTGTTACACATTAAACATATACAAATTTGACTATTAGCTGGATACTTAAATAAAAAAAGGAAAAAGAGAGGCATAAGCATAATAAGGGTCTACATTCAACACACACACAATTGCAGACCCAATAAGCGTTTCCCCTAAAGAAAAAAAAAAAAGATTTATAACTAGCCTATACCATCTCTGCTTAAGTCCAAGCTGCTGCATGGAATGTCCCGTTCTGTATAAAGATCGTTATCTGAGGCCAAGGGGAGATCATGGCAATCCCTTGTGTAGAGTTGTCTTGTAGGAGTAGATGTCAGGACCGTGACCCACTCATAGAATCGCTTTGTTGCGAGGCAAGTATGATAGAGTCCCCAATGTCCCATCCAGGAGCTGGCCACATCACCCGAACAGGTCACCGAGGGTGAGGGGGTAATTTTCAGGCTGATAACTGTAACTGAAGTAATCGGCTGAAAACCCGATACAGGCTCCCCAATTGTAGATTGCTCAAGGTTACACAGTAAAACAAAGCAAAGTTTCGGGATTTGCTGCAGTGTCACCATCGGAGCATGTGAGGTGGGTAAATAGGATATTTTCAGGCTTCCTCCTAAGCTGTCAACCTCCACGGATCTTGGGGTCATCTTAGGCTCTCCGGAGCTAAAGTTGAATGACCGATCAGTTGTAGAGCGTAACTCCGGTGCTACATAGGGAACGCACTTAGATGAGAGTGACAGCCGGGCACCATCTTCCATGCAGGCCTCTCTGACTCCAGCTCTAAGGTTCGCAAACTGTGCAGCCATCTTTCGGTGAAGGTCTCGAAGTAAGGTAAGTGCGGTAAGACTAAAATCCTCCATCCTGCTATATGTATCCAGCAATCAACTAGGCCGGTAGAACCCAGGTTACCGGGGGGGGTTTGATGAGATAGAGAAGTACAAGTATGTAGGCCATCACCTGATACATGCGGTTATTCCATAAAAAGTTCCGGATGTGATAATCCTGTTAGGGCCACAGTCCCCAGAAAAAGAATATTAGTATACCACAATCCTGGAGCCCAGAGAGAAAACTATTAAGCTTTAATGATCGATGTAGGCTGTTGTAGGCTCCAACTGAAGGTGACGGCCTAAGATCTTAATAGGCTAATTCAGCTCCTGGTGAATCAAGGGAACTTTCGTTGCTTCCAACTGAGCAGTAAAGGGATCCTATAAGTATTGAGTAAAATAAAAGCTATATCCCAAGGTAATTTATGAACTTAGAGAATATTCCCAGGAGCTTCATGAAATGCGACTGATCATGGCCGCCTCTTAGCCACTCCCCCGATTTATTTTTATTTTGATTGTTGTTACCTTTGAATTTTCTATTCTTGTTTTGATTGGCTCTTTGTTGGTGTCGTATAGCGTTCCAATTATACACTTTTTGTTGCTCATAGTCTTATTTATCTCTTTGAAATGTTTCCCCTTTTCTTAGGGCTTAGGGAATTTAGGATTCTAGCACTTATTCCTGATTTTCTTTTAATCTCCCTTTTCGCAATCTTCATTTACCTATGTATGGAGTATTTGGCAGCAATAATTACTTACACATACTGCAGAGTGTGCTGGGAAGAACAGAACTAGCATTGACCAGCAGCACTATTCATGCTTTTCCCTAGGTTTCCAGAAAAACATTTCCGAGGTGATAACCCTGCTTTTTGCCCTGGGTAAAGCGAGGAACGTGTAAACAAAGGACAGCTTTGCAAATTAATTTGAGAATTGGGGATGTAACAATGGTGTATCCCTTTAACCTCACTGCTGAGAATTTGTTTTTGATGTTGGCAAGGGACATTTGTGGGGCAAGGTGGGATCATACGAAGGTATGTTTTAGTTAGCATCTAAAAAGCACACAGAGAAAAGCTTTCACAAACTGTACTCACTGCTTAAAAGCCCCAAACACGTTAAGTCCTTGGACCATTCACAAAGATTCACATTGACATTAACAAAATAAATACAAAATAATTGACCTTTGTTACAGCTTTCAGCACCACTCCATGGAATTTAAACTAACTGCCATGCTTTAGGTAATGTCAAAATCCACTGAGATATGATGTAAAATGAGACCTTTGTTGCAATAACTTTGCGGATCTGTTGTTCACTTTGCTGTTAGTAATGTTCCAGCTATATATAGAATCTCTCAATCATTTTTCCTTTCAAAGTGCTCACAAATTATAAAAATTGGATAAATGATGAGGAGCTCATCAAGGGCACATTCCAATTAACAAAAAAAAAGCAAATGTTCTGTACTATGGTTTTCCACTTCAAATGTCTGTTTTGTAAAGATTTTTACTTTTCAGAGAGAAACATTTATATTGGAAGAAAACAGACTGTCTGAGCATTTGTGTTTTATTGTAAGCACATAGACTAAAAGGGTTATGATGTTGAGTAGTTTTTCATTTTGTGATAAGAAGTGCAATAAAATAGCTAAAGTTCATATAACAACTCATGATCATAGGAATTTTATGTCTTATTAATTTCAGCTTAATAACTTAATTTAATTTGATTTATATAAATTGGTCTTGTCATAATTAATTTATATTATAATTATAGAACATACTTAAGGAATAACTTTTTTAAATACCGTTAGATTGGCTAAACAAAGATACAGCAAAGTAAAGCAGGCTTCAATCTCGGAACTTGTTTTTACCAATTGGGCTCGATTTATCAAGCCCTTCTCCTCCCTTTGACTGCAGGTTTGCACAAAAGAACCTGCAGTCAGGATTTATCAAGCAGACAGCTGCTTCCTTACCCTGTTCTCCACCTCTTAGGTGGAGATTGACAGCTCCTGCCCATGTGTGATTGACTGTGCACAGACAGGGGGCGAGGTTGAATGCAAGCGCAAAGAAGCGCTCGTGTGCAATGTTACACTCGGGTAGCAGATTGCCAAAAGAGAGCTCAGGCGGACAGGGGCAAATATGTATGCTTTTTATATTTTAGTAAGTGGGAAAGCAGGCATTATGTTGGCACACTTATAGGTTATATTACCAGGGAAGGTAAATGGTAAAGTGCGGTATATATATCGGATATTCAACCATAAGTTTCTAAAATATAACTTTTATTATTAATTAAATTGTAAAAAATTTTTTTTACATGTGTTTGTGTAGTATGTTTGTTAGTGATTTAAAAGTACAAAAAGGAAAACAAAAAATTAGACACTGCTAATCCCCAACAGTGGCAAACTGGCAACAAATGCCTAGCAGAGTTGAGTACTTAAAGACTTAAAGTATCTGTGTTGGAAATACTGTTTATATATATCAGTAAAAAAGCTCAATACAAATGGATTTCTAAGGTGAGCAATTTCCCAATATTGTTATATATCAGTGTGGAGGTGATAGAGAAAGTTTCTCACCCCAGAGAGTAGTATATTAGGGAAATAAACTGATCACCTATTCAAACACTATATAATGTGTTAGGTACTCCAAAGGCATTAAAACTGTGTAACAATAATTTTGTAAGGCTATTCCACAGTGTACAAATAGGTACCGTGATACCACTTAACTAAGTAAGGAGTAGGTATATGAGGATAATCCCCTCTATATTAGCCTTGATCTGTACACTGAGATAGTTCTCTATCTGGCTGCGCTTGCCAGCAACAGTTTAAGTATGCTCGTGTCTAGGTACACTGATATATTCCACAGATTCACCACCAACGGCTAACGTAATTAAAGTCCAAGTATTTAAAGTATTCTATACAAATACCCCAAAAGGGGAATTAGCTAGCTTTCACAATTAAGTATATCCTATTGATTATCAGCTAAGCTAGTGATAACCCCACATATTTAAATTCATTATATAAACAGTTAGCCGTAGAAATTCAACAAGTGTCTATAATTTTAAACAAAATATCAGGAGGAGATGCAGTGCGAACGCCTGATGCGCGTTTCACATCTGCTTTGTCAAAGGCAACCCGCAACTTCACCCGGGCTTCCTTAAAAAGGCCACACAGCCAATCAGATCACTTCATAATCTCTCAGCCAATCGTATTATCTCTTCCGCGATAGGCTGGGTGTGGAGGGTGTGTAGTTTTGTAGCCAATCAGAGGTATGTGAGTTCCATGACGTGTATACACACGCTTGTCTTGTAAGGTATTTTGTAAACAGAGCAGCCTACTTGTATCGAGTTTCATCAAAGATATCGTTTATATCTTAACTGCTGTAATCAGAATTAGCCTTATTAAATAAACGTTATCTTAGGATCGAAAAGTCAGTTTTTGTAATCATTTGTATATTACGATACGCATATAAGTCATCACTTGTTATATATCTACGTACAGTTATAAAAGCATCTCAGATCTGATTTATCTTGTAATCGCTTAAATATATAAGTCATATTCTTCAGACATTCATTTTAGATACTTATAACTTATTATAGACACACTATGTAGTTTACAAAAAATTGAGGTCAGAGAATATCTTAGATCCCCGTGTTATATGTTAACTCTAGACATGTTAGGTTTGCAATCGTGTACCAGTGATATAGAAGCGAAAGGCACGCTCCTATACTATGATGTTTCAATTCTTCCATATTCTACAATGTATTAACATTGCGGTTTTCATGATGAGGGAAATTACTCCTCGATTATCAAAGTTTTTTATTTTCTCATTTAAAAAGGAGGGGGGGGGGGGGTAAAATGTGATCCTTAATTAAAGCAGTATCAGTATATGCTAAGTTCACAAATGGGATGTATGGATATAACTTGTGTACGGTATGGTCCCATGTTAAACTAAAACATTTATTATATATGGTAGGACAAAAATATACATGTAAGGCACACCTATATGGGATATTATTATTTCTATAATCAATGATTCCCTACAGATTGTAATAAGGTGTATGTATGGGCAAACAAAAATTTTGGTAGTTTATTTGATGTCAGATATATATAACCGTGGCATAATCCATATCAGTAGGGAAATCTATTTTAATCACGTTATAATTTATAATCGTGTATATGATGATATGATGATCAAAGTGTGAGCCACCAACTCCTATAGATATCTTGAATACTATTAATTTTTGATGTTATCATTTCTTGTTATTTATGTTCTGTTATTGTTTATTTGTAATATGTCCATAGTAGTACTTAATGAGGTTAGTTCTAGCATACCCAAATAGTCCATAATTTGCAGCTTTAGAGATCAAATTCGTTATATGTTAACATGAATATTAGATAAGGTCGATAGATGTAAGGAGATTGATTTCTTTATATATTTGTTTCTTGTTTTGGTTTATACATATGCATATGAAATTATCAGGATGTTGTTCGTCCATCTCCTATATGTTTATGTTTGGCTCAGAAAGGTACTGTAGGTAATCAATTCATTCATACCTTGGGGGGTACATACATTGCAGCCTAAATATCCATTTAGTTTCTGCTCTGAGTAGGGCATTTTCAATGTTGCCCCCTCTTATGCCAAGTGATATTTTCTGTAGTATCCAACACTTTAGGTCAGGTTTGCAATCATGTTTCTCTAGGAAGTGCCTAGCTACTGTCGTTAGTTTCTTATCTCTCTCCAGATCTTTCCTCACATTTTTTATTCCACAGATATGTTCTCCCAATCGTTTTCTGAACTCTCTCGTGGACATCCCTACATATCTCTTTTTACATTTTCACTCAATACAATATATTATATTCCTGCTTTTGCAGTTAAAGAAATCTGTTATATATATTGTTCCTGTAGGGAAGACGTCAATCTGTTGTACATTTTTCATGTAGGGACAAAATATACATGTGCCACAGGCATGTGTGCCTGTAATCTTATCCTTACTTCAATTGATGTGTTTCACGAAGTGACTTCTCGTTATTTTATCTCTTATGGTGGGTGCTCTTTTCCAGGTTGTCGCAATCGTGTCACCCAGGTGTCTCGAGAAATCTTCATCTGTCCTAAGAATGTGGGCATGTTTATTTAGGATTTCTTTTATCTCCTTATGTACCTCATTGAAAGTGCCAATGAAGCATATTCTGTTGTCCGTATTGGTTCTCATTTTTGGTTTTAGCAGATCCAATCTGTCAGTATGAAGGACCCTGTGATATGCTTTCTTTAGGGTCCTGTCTGGGTATCCTCTGATTTTCAGTCTTCTTTTCATCTCCCTTGCTTGTTTCTTAAAGGTGAGTATATCAGAACAGTTACGTCTTAATCTGAGGAATTCTCCAAAGGGAATTGCCATCTTTGTGGATGGATGGTGCTCGCTCTCATAATTCAGGATTGCTTTTATTGCAGTTTCTTTTCTGTATAAGTCAGATTGTATTTTCCCAAACATGTCTCTAGATATTCTCAGATCTAGGAATGTTACACTTTCATATTCTATCTCATATGTCAGGCGTAAATTCAGATTGTTACTGTTTAAATCCATAACGAAATCCTCGAAAAAAGAAGCTTCTCCTTTCCAGATTATAAACACATTGTCTATGTATCTGAGCCATAGAACAACATTTTCTGCGTATTTGTCCATATTTTCCCCAAAGACAAATTCTTGCTCCCACCATCCTAAATATATATTGGCGTATGTTGGGACGCATGCTGAGCCCATGGCGGTTCCGCGAGTTTGAAGGAAAAATGTGTCATTAAAGACAAAAAAGTATGTATGCCCTTGTCCGGCATGTACTGATAAATTGAGCCCAATTGCTTGCAAGAGGCAGCTACAATGCAGTACTTATATTGTTCTCTAAGGCTCCCAAAGGATCAGTTCAGTCACTATCTCGTCATGATGCCATATTATTTTAAAAACTAACAATAACCAATGAAGTGCATCTGCTTACATAATCCGCTATTTACATTTTTATGAGATCGCTAGATAAACTTTTTGTAGAATTAATTTCAAAGGCATTTCTTCAAACCATAAATAACGCTTCTGTTTGCTTTAGTAATGCCACTAGATTTATATCATGGATACATCTTGTTTTCTTGCATTCAGAGTAAGTAAATATGCAAAGAAAACTATAACAAGCATGGTTTTCTGAGGTTATATACTGCTTTTTACAAATGTAAATTTTTGCTATAGACCAGCTAGTCTGACATCTGTAGTGGGCAAGATACTTGAAAGAATTATAAGGCTATGGGGCCGATTTATCATGTGTCTGGCAGACATGATCCACTGTAGCAATCATGTCCGCCAGACATCGATAAATGCAGACAGCATATGCTGTAGGCATTTATCATTGCACAATGCCGCCCCCTGCACATTCGCGCATGCGATTGGGCGGATTGCTGTCCGCCACCTCAGAGGTGGTGGACGAGTTAAGAAGCAGTGGTCTTAAGCCCACTGCTTCTTAACTTATGTTTCTGGCAAACCTGAAGGCTCTCGAGGAAACAGCTGCATATAGTAGCATTTGGGCATAATAAAACGGCCCCATTATATTGATGAGTATATAAGTGTAAACAAGATTATGAGTTCAAATCAGCATGGTTTTATGAGAAATTTATCATGTCAAACTAATCTAATTAGATTATATGATAGATAAATATAAATAAAGGGGAATCAGTTTATGCGATATACTTGGATTTTCCAATGGCGTTTGATACAGTGCCACATGAAAGATTAATGTAAAAATGCAAGTACAGGGAATAGCTGAAAATGTTAGCTCATGAATAAATAACTGGATAAAAGACAGGGAGCAATAAGTAGTAATAAACGGATCATACTGAGATTTTAATAATGTAATCAGTGGAGTCCCCCAGGGATCAGTATTGGGCCCTTTTCTTTTAATGTTTTTATTAATTACTTGGAACAAAGATTTAATAGCAACACCTCTATTTTTGCAGAGTTGTGTAAGGTCATTAGGTCTGTGCAGGATGAAACTGATTTGCAAGGGGATTTACAAAAATTGGAAGAATATGGAAAATGAAATTCAATATTGGAAAATGGAAGGTTCTACATTTTGGAAGTAAAATTAAGCAGGCAACCTATTATTTAAATGGGTCTACACTTAGCAAAACAGAGGAGGAAAATGATTTGGGCATACTTATAGATAACAAGCTAAAGATGGGTTCACAATGTCAGGTGGCGGCTTCTAAGGCTAATAAGATACTAGAATATGTTAAAAGAGGCATTGATGCAAGAGAGGAACAAATAATTCTGTCACTATATACAGTATCCCACACAAGTACACCCCTCACATATTTGTAAATATTTTATTATATTTTTTCATGTGACAACACTGAAGTAAATTTGCTGTCCCCTCAAAATAACTCAACACACAGCCATTAATGTATAAACCGTTGGCAACAAAAGTGAGTACACCCCTAAGTGGAAATGTCCAAATTGGGTCCAAAGTGTCAATATTTTGTGTGTCCACCATTATTTTCCAGCACTGCCTTAACCCTCTTGAGCATGGAGCTCACCAGAGCTTCACAGGTTGCCACTGGAGTCCTCTTTCACTCCTCCATGACAACACCATGGAGCTGGTGGATGTTAGAGACCTTGTGCTCCCCCATCTTCCATTTGAGGATGTCCCACAGATGCTCAATAAGGTTTAGGTCTGAAGACATGCTTGGTCAGTCCATCACCTTTACCCTCAGCTTCTTTAGCAAGGCAGCGGTCATCTTGGATGTGTGTTTGGGGTCATTATCATGTTGGAATACTGCCCTGTGGCCAAGTTTCCTAAGGGAGGGGATCATGCTCTGCTTCAGTATGTTACAGTACATGTTAGCATTCATAGTTCCCTCAATGAACTGTAGCTCCCCAGTGCCGGAAGCACTCATGCAGGCCCAGACCATGACACTCCCACCACCATGCTTGACTGTAGGCAAGACACACTTGTCTTTGTACTCCTCAACTGGTTGCCGTGACACACGCTTGACACCATCTGAACCAAATAAGTTTATCTTGGTCTCATCGGACCACAGGACAAGGTTCCAGTAATCTATGTCCTTAGTCCGCTTGTCTTCAGCTAACTGTTTGCAGGCTTTCTTGTGCATCATCTTTAGAAGAGGCTTCCTTCTGGGACGACAGCCATACAGACCAATTTGATGCAGTGTGCGGCATATGGTCTGAGCACTGACAGGCTGACCTGCCACCTCTTAAACCTCTGCAGCAATGCTGGTAGCACTCATTTGTCTATTTCCCAAAGACAACCTCTGGATATGACGCTGAGCATGTGCACTAAACTTCTTTGGTCGATCATGGCAAGGCCTGTTCTAAGTGGAACATGTCCTGTGAAACTGCTTTATGGCCTTGCCCACCGTGATGCAGCTCCGTTTCAGGGTCTTGGCAATCTTCTTATAGCCTATGCCATCTTTATGTAGAGCAACAATTCTTTTTTTCAGATCCTCAGAGAGTTCTTTGCCATGAGTTGCCATGTTGAACTTCCAGTGACCAGTATGAGAGAGTGTAAGAGCGATAACACCAAATTTAACACACCTGCTCCCCATTCACACCTGACACCTTGTAACACTAACGAGTCACATGACACCGGGAGGCAAAATGGCTAATTGGTCTCAATTTGGACATTTCCACTTAGGGTGTATTCATTTTTTGTTGCCAATGGTTTAGACATTAATGGCTGTGTGTTGAGTTATTTTGAGGGGAGAACAAATTTACACTGTTATACAGGCTGTACACTCACTACTTTACATTGTAGCAAAGTGTAATTTCTTCAGTGTTGTCACATGAAAACATATAATAAAATATTTAGAAAAATGTGAGGGATGTACTCGCTTTTGTGGGATACTGTAAATCCCCGGTAAGACCTCGGTATGGAGTGCAATAACCCAAAATAAGTCTGTTTTTTCTAGAAAAAAGGAGCTTGAGAGGTGATATGATTACTTTATAGAAATATATTCAAGGCCCATATACAGAACTGGCGTTTATTCCAAGGAAATTGTTTGTGACAAGAGGTCACAATTTAAGACTGGAAGAAAGGAGATTTAATCTCCAGCAACGTAAATATTTTTTCACTATAAGAGCAATCAAATTGTGGAACTCATTGCCTAAGGAGGTGGTGAATGCCAATACCTGAGATATATTTAAACAATGGTTTAAATACTTTTCTGGCTAGAAACAGAACTCAGGATTATGATTGCTTGTGTTAAATTTGTCAACTTTTTTATGGGATTAAGTTAAATTGGAGATTTTATTGTAAATCAGGTAGGATCTGTATAGGTTGAACTCAATGGATTTCCATCTTCTTTCAACCTCATCTAATATGTTTCTATGTTACATGAAAATATATTAAAGTGATTGTAAAGTTTAACAAATTAAAGTCCGGTATCTAAAACAACTCTTAAAAACAGGGGCACTTTAATTAAACTTTACAATGACACTTTTTTGGAGTACAGCTCATGAGGCACACAACGAGTGCAAGAAGCCAGATTCATCATCCATATGCAAAATACAGAAGAAGATGCGGGCGGAGGATCTGTTTACAGTAACAAATAGGTAAGTATTTTTTTTTTTTTTTTTTTAAAAGCATCATTGTAAAGTTTAATGAATTCAAGTGCCCCTGATTTTAGGAGTATTTTTAGATATTGGGCTTTAATTCTGTAAGATTTACTATCACTTTAAGCTAATGTGAAGGGAAAGCATGTATATATTATAGGTTCTGAAGGCAATGCTTGGTATTGAAATATAGTATTTGAAGAACCTTTAATTTTAAAAACGCAAAAGGTTAGAGCTCTTAATTGAGTACATTCTCTTTTAATTCCCTGACACATTAGGCTGACCATATTTCCTTGAGACAAAAACGGGACAATGAGATGTCAAAAACGGGACAGGGTTAAAATTCTTTATTCATAGGGGAAAAAAGTAAGATTTTAACAAAAGTTCTTTTATGACATGAATATAAACTATTGAGCCAACAATTATCCTTAGCTGAGTTGCCCAAAATCATTGTTACATGGTGGATAAACTGAGAAAAATGTGGAAATAGTTACTTGATAATGATAATTGTTATTTATAACGTCTGTACAACCAGCACTGCAGCAGCATAATAATAAGCATAATTAATGACAATTTAATTGATTGACAGGCACAGACACTGGTCTTACTTTGGCCATGCACAATTCTTGCAGAACTTAGACATTTGATCTACTTGATCACTATGTTTGTATGTTTGTATGTTCACAATGTGATGGTAAGAATTATCTCTCTGGTGATGGTCAGCCACTAATTCGGGTGATGGCAGAGGCAGATGATCATCACATCAGATGATGACAGATCTAGTCCGACTCCTGTCCTTACTAGGCACTAGCTAGTAGTTCTAACTTCCCTCTCGTGACCAGTCTCTCTCCTCAGTTCAGTCTGACAGCTCACGACTGAGTACTGACCTGCTGTCACTTGCTTTCAATGATCACGCCCCTAATTTTGAGTGCGGGCGGCATAGACGCGGTGCTGTGGATCATGTGGGCATGGCCACCCAACCCAAACCCTGCAGTTAAAAAAAAAACTACCCTTCCTGCCGGCAGGGAGTTTAAAAAATGTTAGTAAGTGGTATGTGTGCTAAAAAATGACACTTGCGCTGGTCGCACAGTCTAAAAACCCTCAAAACGGGACAAAATGAATATTATTAAAAAAAACAACGGGACACCCCTAATCTGCTGCCCCAAACATCGCCGACCCCTATATTATATTTATTAACCCCTAATCTGCCACCCCCGCTATCGCTGACACCTGCATATTTTTTTAACCCCTAATCTGCCGCTCCGTACACCGCTGCAACCTACATTATCCCTATGTACCCCTAATCTGCTGCCCCTAATACCGCCGATACCTACATAATATTTATTAACCCCTAATCTGCCGCCCCCAACGTCGCCGCCACCTACCTACACTTATTAACCCCTAATCTGCCGACCGGACCGCACCGCTACTATAATAAATGTATTAACCCCTAATCTGCCTCACTCCCGCCTCAATAACCCTATAATAAATAGTATTAACCCCTAATCTGCCCTCCCTAACATCGCCGACACCTAACTTCAAGCATTAACCCCTAATCTGCCGACCGGACCACACCGCTACTATAATAAATGTATTAACCCCTAAAGCTAAGTCTAACCCTAACACTAACACCTCCCTAAATTAAATATAATTTAAATCTAACAAAATAAATTAACTCTTATTAAATAAATTAATCCTATTTAAAGCTAAATACTTACCTGTAAAATAAACCCTAATATAGCTGCAATATAAATAATAATTATATTGTAGCTATTTTAGAATTAATATTTATTTTACAGGCAACTTTGCATTTATTTTAACCAGGTACAATAGCTATTAAATAGTTAATAACTATTTAATAGCTACCTAGTTAAAATAATTACAAAATTACCTGTAAAATAAATCCTAACCTAAGTTACAATTAAACCTAAAACTACACTATCAATAAATTAATTAAATAAAATACCTACAATTATCTACAATTAAACCTAACACTACACTATCAATAAATTTACAGGCAAAAGATTCCATCAGCCAATCAGAATTTTCCTACCTTAATTCCGATTGGCTGATAGAATCCTATCAGCCAATCGGAATTCGAGGGACGCCATCTTGGATGACGTCCCTTAAAGGAACCGTCATTCGTCGGGAAGTCATCGGTGAAGATAGATCTGCGCTGGAGGTCTTGAATATCAGCCGGTCATCATCGGATTGAAGAACATAGAAGATGCGGCTTGGATGAAGATGTTTGCCGTTCTGGATGTCCTCTTCTGCCCGTTTGGATCAAGACTTCAGCCGGAGGATGGACGTCACTCTTCAGCCCCCTTCAGAGGCTTGGATCAAGACTTCGGTGGACGGATCGGTGAACCCGGCGAGGTGAAGACAAGGTAGGGAGATCTTCAGGGGCTTAGTGTTAGGTTTATTTAAGGGGGGTTTGGGTTAGATTAGGGGTATGTGGGTGGTGGGTTGTAATGTTGTGGGGGGGTATTGTATGTTTTTTTTTACAGGCAAAAGAGCTGAATTCTTTGGGGCATGCCCCGCAAAGGGCACTTTTAAGGGCTGGTAAGGTAGAAGAGCTTTTCTATTTTAATTTTAGAATAGGGTAGGGCATTTGTTTATTTTGGGGGTCTTTGTTATTTTATTAGGGGGCTTAGAGTAGGTGTAATTAGTTTAAAATTGTTGTAATATTTTTCTAATGTTTGTAAATATTTTTTTATTTTTTTGTAACTTAGTTCTTTTTTATTTTTTGTACTTTAGTTAGTTTATTTAATTGTATTTAATTGTAGGTATTTTATTTAATTAATTTATTGATAGTGTAGTGTTAGGTTTAATTGTAGATAATTGTAGGTATTGTATTTAATTAATTTATTGATAGTGTAGTGTTAGGTTTAATTGTAGATAATTGTAGGTAGTTTATTTAATTTATTTATTGATAGTGTAGTGTTAGGCTTAATTGTAACTTAGGTTAGGATTTATTTTACAGGTAATTTTGTAATTATTTTAACTAGGTAACTATTAAATAGTTATTAACTATTTAATAGCTATTGTACCTGGTTAAAATAAATACAAAGTTGCCTGTAAAATAAATATTAACCCTAAAATAGCTACAATATAATTCTTATTTATATTGTAGCTATATTAGGGTTTATTTTACAGGTAAGTATTTAGATTTAAATAGGAATAATTTATTTAATAAGAGTTTATTTTGTTAGAATAAAATTATATTTAACTTAGGGGGGTGTTAGGGTTAGAATTAGCTTTAGGGGTTAAAAAATTTATTAGAGTAGCGGTGAGCTCCAGTCGGCAGATTAGGGGTTAATACTTGAAGTTAGGTGTCGGCGATGTTAGGGAGGGCAGATTAGGGGTTAATACTATTTATTATAGGGTTATTGAGGCGGGTGTGAGGCAGATTAGGGGTTAATACATTTATTATAGTAGCGGTGCAGTCGGCAGATTAGGGGTTAATAAGTGTAGATAGGTAGCGGCGACGTTGGGGGCGGCATATTAGGGGTTAATAAATATAATATAGGGGGCGGCGGTGTTAGGGGCAGCAGATTAGGGGTACATAGGGATAACGTAGGTTGCGGCGGTGTAC
This sequence comes from Bombina bombina, assembly GCF_027579735.1. Classification (NCBI taxonomy): domain Eukaryota; kingdom Metazoa; phylum Chordata; class Amphibia; order Anura; family Bombinatoridae; genus Bombina; species Bombina bombina. Next base: position 244,778,701 of record NC_069501.1, read on the forward strand.
GGAGCGGCAGATTAGGGGTTAATAAAAATATGCAGGGGTCAGCGATAGCGGGGGCGGCAGATTAGGGGTTAATAAGTGTAAGGTTAGGGGTGTTTAGACTCGGGGAACATGTTAGGGTGTTAGGTGCAGACTTAGGAAGTGTTTCCCCATAGGAAACAATGTAGCTGCGTTAGGAGCTGAACGCTGCTTTTTTGCAGGTGTTAGGTTTTTTTTCAGCTCAAACAGCCCCATTGTTTCCTATGGGGGAATCGTGCATGAGCACATTTTTGAAGCTGGCCGCGTCCGTAAGCAACGCTGGTATTTAGAGTTGCAGTGGCGGTAAATATGCTCTACGCTCCCTTTTTTGGAGCCTAACGCAGCCCTTCTGTGAACTCTAAATACCAGCGGTATTTAAAAGGTGCGGGAGAAAAAACGCCAGCGTAGCTAACGCACCCCTTTGGCCGCAGAACTCTAAATCTAGCCGTTAAAGTTTAAAAATAGAGGTTTATAGTGTGATATGCTTCGTTATGTCATGGATATGTGCTATCTTCTTATTTTTGATCTTGAGAACTTTTCTATCAATTAAATATTACTATATTTTATTGCTGCAGAGACAACTGTTACTCTTCATTTACACCTTAATATAAAGAAGAAAAAAATCTTGTCATTCAGACAAAGTGTGCCATTTAAATTAATAAATCAACAAATAAATAAATAAATAAAAATAAGAGCTTTTCTAAAACACTGGAACAGAGTCCATAGTTTATAAACTAATATTTTGTATTTAAAATAGCTTTAGATATTAAAAGCTGAAACAATTCAAAATGCACATTTTTATCTCAAAATTAAGATTAATTAAATTCTTATCTGTTTTCCATATTAGGAGATTAGATTGCATGTTATGCAATGTATAATATTATGCAATGTATAATCTCCAATAGTCACTAAAATAATTAAAACAAATATACACAATGGGGCCTAGTTATCAAGCCGTCAACCTCAAATACGCTGGAATTCCGCAGCGTATTTGTGGCGAGGCTGATTCGCTTTAGTTATCAAAGGCTAGAGACCGGCAAAAGTAGAATTTTGTGACGTAAACTTCGATCCGCCGGACTCAGTCCAACACAGATCGATTCCAGAGGTTCCGCACACAAGTTCGGCACAATCTGACTACTTTTGCTAGTTATCAAAAAACTAGCAGGTACGCTCGGCACTTTTCCGGCCCAGCGTACCTGGTTTTCAATCCGCCGCCCTGGAGGCGGCGGATCCCATAGGAATCAATGGGAGTCTGACCATAGCGAAAGTACAAGTTCGCTGCTGCCTGACATCCCATTGATTCCTATGGGAGATGTCTGCACCTAACATCCTAACATGTACCCCGAGTCTAAACACCACTAATCTGTCCCCCCTACACCACCGCAACTAAATAAAGTTATTACCCCCTAAACCGCCGCTCCCGGAGCCCACCGCAAGCTACTCTATACATATTAACCCCTAAACCGCCGCTCCCAGAGCCCACCGCAACTATAATAAATGTATTAACCCCTAAACCGCCGCTCCCGGAGCCCACCGCAAGCTTCTCTATACATATTAACCCCTAAACCGCCGCTCCCTGGCCCCGCCGCAACTATAATAAATGTATTAACCCCTAAACCGTCGCTCCCGGAGCTCACCGCCACCTACATTATACCTAGTAACCCCTATCCTGCCCCCCCTATACCGCCGCCCTCTATAATAAAGTTATTAACCCCTATCCTGCCGACCCCGCACCTCGCCGCAACTAAACAAATAGTTTAACCCCTAAACCGCCGCTCCCGGACCCTGCCGCAACCTATATTAAATTTATTAACCCCTAATCTGCCCCCCTACACCGTCGCCGCCTATAATACATTTATTAAGCCCTATCCTGCCCCCCACTACACCGCCCCCACTGTAATAAATTTATTAACCCCTAAACCTAAGTCTAACACTAACCCTAACACTCCCCTAACTTAAATATTAATTAAATAAATCTAAATAATATTTCTATTATGAACTAAATTAATCCTATTTAAAACTAAATACTTACCTTTAAAATAAACCCTAATATAGCTAGAATATAAATAATATTTATATTGTAGCTATCTTAGGATTTATTTTTATTTTACAGGCATCTTTCAATTTATTTTAACTAGGTACAATAGCTATTAAATAGTTATTAACTATTTAATAGCTTACCTAGCTAAAATAAAGAGAAATTTACATGTAAAATAAATCCTAACCTAAGTTACAATTACACCTAACACTACACTATACTTTAATAAATAATTCCTATTTAAAACTAAATACTTACCTGTAAAATAAACCCTAAGATAGCTACAATATAATTAATAATTACATTGTAGCTATTTTAGGAATTATATTTATTTTAGAGGTAACTTTGTATTTATTTTAGCTAGTTAGAATAGTTATTAAATAGTTATTAACTATTTAATAACTACCTAGCTAAAAGAAATATAAAATTACCTGTAAAATAAATCCTAAGATAGCTACAATATAATTAATAATTACATTGTAGCTATTTTAGGAATTATATTTATTTTACAGGTAACTTTGTATTTATTTTAGCTAGTTAGAATAGTTATTAAATAGTTATTAACTATTTAATAACTACCTAGCTAAAAGAAATAAAAAATTACCTGTAAAATAAATCCTAACCTAAGTTACAATTAAACCTAACACTACACTATCATTAAATTAATTAAATAAATTAAGTACAAATAACTACAATTAAATACAATTACATACAACTAAAGTACAAAAAATTAAAAAAGTTAAGTAACAAAAAATAAAAAAAATAAGTTACAAACATTTTAAAAATATTACAACAATTTTAAGCTACTTACACATAATCTAAGCCCCCTAATAAAATAAAGAGAAAACAGAAGCGCCACATGGCCCAATATTGTTTGGTCCAGAACTTGTAGATCTTAAAGTAATGAGTAAACTCACATTTGGTAAAGCACCTCAAGTAGTGCTAAATATGCAGTCTGGGATCTATTCGGTCACCCAGAAGACCAACTTTCTGCGCAGGAGCTGATGTAATGGATAAAGCACCTCTTGTGATGCTATAGAAGCATGAAGGGATCGATTCAGTCACCCAACAGACTTATAGCCAGGCATCCAGGTGGATTCAGTAGTGCAGAGGATCCCACAGTGAACCAGAGGTGATTTTCCTCAGAAAAAAGGAAGATATATCCCAAAGAAAATACAGCAAGTGTTCAAAATGCTAAAAATGACTTTAATAAAAATTGTAAAATCATAGGCAACGCGTTTCTCAGCCAATGGCTGCTTCATCAGGCTTCATAAAATGTTTACTGAACACTGGCTAAAATATATACCCTAAATCTAAATAAATTGATATTGAACAGGTGATAGTGGGAGAGGTCCACTTAATTGGTAATGTTCTCCCAACCAATCAAATAAGACCAAATAGTGCACACATTATACAATAAACAATGTGACATGCAATACATAATCATAAATTACATCTAAAATCCTAATTAATATTATTCATATTGTATTTCATTTGTGCAAAAATATTTAATAAAATTTATAAATCAAAAAGTCATACCTTATTATGAGTCAAATATTGTGTAAGCACTGAGGGATTTTGAATAACATGCATAATTGAGTAGAACAGATCACAACAATTCCAATGTTTATAAATGATACAAATTTGAGGTGAATGTAACAGTTAGCTGTTACCTAGTTGCGTGTGGTTCAAATTAGGCGCCGACAAAGTCGGCGTCCTAAGGCGCTAAGTGCGCATGACAAGCCACAGTGAGTCTATCAAATCGAGAAGCTATTACAATCTACCTTTTTAAAAAAGGTTTCAGACGTAATGGTTCCCTCTTCTGAGAAAGATAGTAGCAAGTCAAGTCGATATTGACGATCTGATATTCATATTTAAGGGCTCATATGAAGAGGCCCTACTATATTCGTCATCTCTGAATGACAATGAATTTGGTTTAGCATTTATGAGTAACATTCAGTCCACTAAGATAGAATACCTTGACTTGCTACTATCTTTCTCAGAAGTGGGAACCATTACGTCTGAAACCTTTTTTAAAAAGGTAGATTGTAATAGCTTTCTCAATTACAACAGCAATCACTATCACAGTTGGAAAAAGAACGTACCATATGGACAGTTCAGACGCATTAGGCGGAACTGTAGCACAATTGAAAGCTATATAGCACAATCCCAAATATTAAAGGATAGGTTCCTAGAGAAAGGTTATCCCTTGGATTTGGTACTTAGGGGTTATCTTAGAGCCCTAGAAGATGATAGAAACAAATATTTATTACAAGATAAAAAGAAAAATAACAACAAAAAATCTATCATTAAACAACAATCTAGTGATACTTCAGAAATACCATTTTTCGTAACTGGTTATAGTAATAAATTTCGACAAATTAAGCAAATAATTCATAAACATTGGCCAATCATCTGTAATGATCCTTATCTTAAGGAATACACTTCCAGGAAACCTAGGGTAGTATTTAGGAGGGCTCCCACGTTGAAGAACAAATTGGCCCCTAGTAAAGTTGTGAGTGACAAGGTTGGTAGCCACAATATTAACATAGGGATTAACAGGACCTTTTGGGGTAATTTTTTACCAAGATATGGAACTTTTAAATGTATGAAACCGAGGTGCAATATGTGCAAAGTCGTGAAAAGTGGAACCAATATATTTTCGTCCAATCAGACAGGAGAACAATTTAAAATTACAAAAAGGTTGTCCTGTGAGTCTACCTATGTTGTATATCTCGTTAGTTGTGTTTGTCGGGTCCAATATGTAGGACGTACTGGACGTACCATCAAAAAACGATGGAGTGAGCATACTCACAACATCAAAAAGAAATTCTTGAAACATAGTCTCTCTAGACATTGTGCTTATGCACACAAAGGCAGTGCTAAAACACTCTCTATACTACCTATAGAACAAATATCTCGCAATAGTCACAATGCTATGCTCACTCTACGACGTAGAGAGACTTACTGGATCCACAAATTACATACGCTGGCCCCTGATGGCCTTAATGAATGTGTCGATTTAGCAGCTTTTGACTTATGAGTGTTAGTCATCTTCGCTATAGGTAGGACTATGCTATTCTATCTCAATTGATTAATTGGCCTCCTGACTAACTTTATTGGCCAGATATCTTCCACTGGTCCCTTATCCTTGTGGATATTTAGGGAACCCACTTGCCCATATCCACATCATCTCCCATTGCAAACATTTATTTATTTTGGATACACATGGGTAAATGCACTATATATATATATATATATATATATATATATATATATATATATATATATATATATATATACTATTGTATGTATATATATACATACACACATATATATATATGTGTGTATGTTAGGTGTGTGCGCATATATATATATATCACATCTGCACCATATGAGCCCATTAGGAGCACGATTGTATCTTATGGGTTTGTGTTGGTATCAATAACAACTCAATACCATATGTATTCTACCTAGTTGAGAGTATCATGCCATATTAGATATGACTTACAACATGCCCCCTATAGATTGGTAGAACCTCATCCTTCTCATCACCATGACTATATTTGATAAATTAATTTTTGCTGCCCCATTAATTATATTATTTTAATTATAATATTTATTGTGACTATTAATTATATTATTTTAACATATTTTGAGAGTATTATATCCCCTGTTTTCTCCACGGACTCACTAAGTTACCTGCCAATTACTGTGTCAACATTAGATATATCCCGATCTAATGAATAAACTGTCATGTAGTGTGCCAAATATGTGTCTACTATTATGATATACAATTTCTTTGATATTGTTGTCAGTGGATTAACTGTATCTGTCAATATCCTATGGATATAGACGGTTTGTATGGAGCTCTATTAGGTTATGTAACGAGAATATTGTTACGAATTGTCCAGTAGATTTGGTACTGATGTTGGTATTATGGTAATTTTTACCACATTATATTATCTTTATTAATTATTTGTTAGGGGTCTGTGTAGTTGGATCTCTTAACTCTAGATACTTGAGTTAGTATGCCCCTTCGATACACTACATAATCATCGGTGCATTGAGCATACAATGTTTTATCCTATTAGCAAACAGGTTGTTTGACTGACATATAGTACATCCAATCATTTGATCAAAGTTGTGGTTGGTCACGCGGTCTTGACGCTCCCCGCTATCCCATCCTGTCACAACTGTGTTAAAACTTGTCCGGCAACATTCACTGTTTTTATAGATATATTTTACATCAAGTGGCAGTAGGATTATTTCTACTAGACTAGTTTAGATGAATTTAACCATTGGGTTCCCTTTTTTTCTGTCCCAATATTGGTGCGTTTTTAGCCTGACTTTAATTTTAATTTTAATAACAATGTTTATGGGACATATATCTGAGGTTGTGATCCGGAGGTGATTGTTTACGCCCCCCCCCCCCATTGTATTAGACCTATTAGCTAGCGCCACGCTTGTTAATCTCATTGGTCACTGAGCCTTCTTGATTTGATAGACTCACTGTGGCTTGTCATGCGCACTTAGCGCCTTAGGACGCCGACTTCGTCGGCGCCTAATTTGAACCACACGCAACTAGGTAACAGCTGACTGTTACATTCACCTCAAATTTGTATCATTTATAAACATTGGAATTGTTGTGATCTGTTCTACTCAATTATGCATGTTATTCAAAATCCCTCAGTGCTTACACAATATTTGACTCATAATAAGGTATGACTTTTTGATTTATAAATTTTATTAAATATTTTTGCACAAATGAAATACAATATGAATAATATTAATTAGGATTTTAGATGTAATTTATGATTATGTATTGCATGTCACATTGTTTATTGTATAATGTGTGCACTATTTGGTCTTATTTGATTGGTTGGGAGAACATTACCAATTAAGTGGACCTCTCCCACTATCACCTGTTCAATATCAATTTATTTAGATTTAGGGTATATATTTTAGCCAGTGTTCAGTAAACATTTTATGAAGCCTGATGAAGCAGCCATTGGCTGAAAAACGCGTTGCCTATGATTTTACAATTTTTATTAAAGTCATTTTTAGCATTTTGAACACTTGCTGTATTTTCTTTGGGATATATCTTCCTTTTTTCTGAGGAAAATCACCTCTGGTTCACTGTGGGATCCTCTGCACTACTGAATCCACCTGGATGCCTGGCTATAAGTCTGTTGGGTGACTGAATCGATCCCTTCATGCTTCTATAGCATCACAAGAGGTGCTTTATCCATTACATCAGCTCCTGTGCAGGAAGTTGGTCTTCTGGGTGACCGAATAGATCCCAGACTGCATATTTAGCACTACTTGAGGTGCTTTCCCAAATGTGAGTTTACTCATTACTTTAAGATCTACAAGTTCTGGACCAAACAATATTGGGCCATGTGGCGCTTCTGTTTTCTCTTTCCATAGATTATTTAGATTTATTTAATTAATATTTAAGTTGGGGGGGGTGTTAGGGTTAGTGTTAGACTTAGGTTTAGGGGTTAATAATTTTATTACAGTGGCGGCGGTGTAGTGGGGGGCAGGATAGGGGTTAATAAATTTATTATAGGTGGCGACGGTGTAGGGGGGGCAGGATAGGGGTTAATAAATTTAATATAGGTTGCGGCGGGGTCAGGGAGTGGCGGTTTAGGGGTTAAACTATTTATTTAGTTGCGGCGAGGTGCGGGATCAGCAGGATAGGGGTTAATAACTTTATTATAGAGGGCGGCAGTATAGGGGGGGCAGGATAGGGGTTACTAGGTATAATGTAGGTTGCGGCGGTGAGCTCCGGGAGCGGCGGTTTAGGGGTTAATACATTTATAAGAGTTGCGGCGGGGTCTAGGAGCGGCGGTTTAGGGGTTAATAACTTTATTTAGTTGCGGGAGGCTCCGGGGGTGCCGGTATAGGGGGTAGAATAGTGTAGTTTAGTGTGGGTGCTTAGTGACTGGCTAGCAATAAAGCTGTAAAAAATCCGAAGAGCAGCGAGATTGGATGAGTGATAACTCTCACAGTCCGCTGCTCATCGCCCCGTACTTGGTGCGCGGCTTTTTGACAGCTTTTTTGATAACTTAGGCAAATTTTTGCGGCGAGCTTAGGCAGGCGTATTGGGCCGGCGAAGACAGGTAAAATAGACACGTTGATAACTACCCCCTATCTGGCTAAAAGTATATAGACACCTCCCCATCATACCTGTATGAGCTTGTTTGACCTCTTATGGGCATTAATATGGAGTTGCCTCCCCCCTTTCTGGATATAACAGCGGACACTTGTCTGGGAAGGCTGTCCAAAAGATTTTGGAGTGTGTCTATGGGTATTTGTGCCTATTCAGCCAAAAGAGCATTTGTAAGGTCAGGCCCTGATGTTAGAGAATGTCTAGCCACAATCAGTGTTCCAGTTAATTCCAAAGTTGTTCAGTGTTATTAAGATTAGGGCTCAGCGCAGGTTCCTCCAAAACCTAACTCGTCAAACCTTATCCTCATAGACCTTGCTTTGCGTATAGGTTCACAGTCATGCTGAAACAGGAAAGCGCCTACTCAAACTACTGCCACAAAGTTGGAAGCACCCAGCTGTCTTAAATGTCTTTATTTACTGTAGCATTAAGACGACCCTTCTCTTCAACTAAAGGGCTTAATCCAAACCTTGAAAAACAGCACCATCACTAAACTTTACACTAGGCACTTTGCATTCCAGTAGGTAGCATTCTCCTGGTATATGCCACACGCATATTCTTCCATCAGACTGCTAAATAGTGAAGTGTGATTCCTCTCTCCAAAAAACATGTTTCCTCTGCTCCAGATTCAAGCGGAAATTTGATTTTTACCACTCCATCCAAAGCTTTGCATTGCGCATGTTAATGTGAGGCTTGTGTACAGCTGCTCAGCCTAGAAATCCATTTCATAAAACTCACAATGCACAGTACTTGTGCAGATGAGGAGGCAATTTGGAACTCTGTAGTGAGTGATGCAACAGATGATAGGCAATTTTAACTACACTCAGCACTCGGCAGCTCCATTCTGTGAATTTGAGTGGTCTGCCATTTTGTGACTGGGCTATTGTTGCTACCAGATGCTTCCACAATAATTTAACTTATAGCTGACTGGTGCAGATCTAGTAGCGCAGAAATTTTACAAACTGACTTTGTGGCATCCTCTGACAGTGCCATATTTAAAGTCACAAAACTCTTCAGTACATCCCATTGCACTACCAATGTTTGTCTACGGAGAGTTCATGGCTATGCACTGGATTGTATGCACCTGTTATCAATGGATGTGGCTAAAACAATTGGGGTAGATTTACCAAGCAGAGGATGCTGCTATCTACCCCCATACTTTCCAGCTCACCGGAAATGTAAGTTAAGAAGCAGCGGTCATAAGGCCGCTGTCCTTAACTCATCCACTACCTCTGAGAAGACGGACAGCAATCAGCCCGATCGGGTTTATTTACACCCAAATGTGCAGGGGGCGTCATTGCAATTTTAGCCCGCACATTGATAAATCTACCCTTTAAACTCAATAATTAGTTGGGATGTCCACATACTTTTGGCAATATAGTTAAATTTATTTATGAAGCAACATCATATTCATCATATTCTACAGGGCTATGGCCAGGGGGAAATGGGAGATATGTGAGACAAAACAAGGGTAACGGTTTGAAGATCATGTATATGAATTACCAGAAATTGTGAGCCATGAGACTAAACAGATACTGTAGTATAGTAGAAGCAAAATAGGAGAGCAAGAAGGTAAAGTATTCTAAAGATGCAGACTGTAAGAATTTCTGAACAAACTATGAAGAATCTGAAATCTGACGAAGTGTTGTATCTATATGTTTCTTTTGTATTATATGTATTAATTGCACTAATTTAACTTCTTCAGTGCATAATGTAAACACTAAAAGACAATCTGAGTGGGGAATAAGTATTCAGATCCATTGATCTTAACTCGCTTAAAAGGACACTAAATTCAAAATGTTTCTTTCATGGTTCAGATACAGCACACAATTTTAAAACACTTTCTAATTTACTTTTATTATTAAATTATCAAATCTTATCTTATGTATACATCCTAAGCCACCAGCTCCAACTGAATATGTGCAAGAGATCACAGTGTATACGTATATGAGTCTGTGATTTGCTGATGGATATCAAATGATACATGGGGCGGGAAATAGAATAAAATTTAAATTTATCAGAAAAAGAAATATATAATGCATATTTGAAATTCAGAGTAAGTGCTATTGTATTACCTTTTTACAATGCAATACATTGTTGCAAGCCATAGAGTATTAAACACACATGCATGCTCCTGAGCCACTATGAGCCTATCTAGATTTGCTCTTCAACAAAGGATACAAATGGAACAAAGATTCAAGCTTAAACTAAAAATATGACAGATTGGGGGCGTAGTCTTGCCGCGCTGGAAGATGGCCACACATTAGAAGGGCTCCTGCTTCCTAAACTGACAGGATAGCTTGATATGGCACAAAATCAATCTAAATAATAGTGAGCGGGCTAAGATACCTTCCCTGTCATCAGTCACTTATTCTTGGGAGTAACTTTAAGTTGGAAAGGAGTGGAGTGCTGCAACAACAGATCTGCGATCTTAGCAGGCCTATCTGGGAACCGGAAGCACCGGAACTGCGCTAGAGACCTGGTGGCGAACGAAGACTCCCTAAAGGCAATAACCCCACATCGGATCTTAAGGCAACTGGGGTCCTGACAAGCTTAAAAGGCTCGGTCACAGTAAGGCGGTACATACCCTTTGAGTAGCTGACAAATCAAGCCCATACCCGCGCTGAGCGCACCGCCATCAGCACTTGCCTTTGTCATCTGGAGAGGCCTCTTGTTCACTGCCGCTACTGACTTCTAGAACCGGAGGAAGGCTGTAGACAGAAGGACCGCTTGCATGGTCTGCGCAGAAAACTCAGAAGAAGGAGGCAAAGGACCGTGCCCGGTACAAGTAAGAGATTAATCCTAAAGGCTCTGTGCTTATTAGAGGCGAGGCTGCGTTTACACCCGGCTGTAAGATCAGTCAGACTAGTGATTGTGCATATAGGGCTCAGAGGACTGTTCTTTCGGTGGTAATTATAAACAGACTTTCTGATCACATAAATAAACAGTCAGTGTTTGACAGTCATAACACAATCCCCAGAGGCATATTTTAAATTTCTAAAATACGAGCGGGTAATGCCTAATAAGAGACAGAGCAGGGCTGATAGAACTGTAAACTCAAAGCCTCTTTTTCAATATTTAAAAACAGTAGACACAGGTAAAACTGTGAACATGGAAGAAATGGCGATATCACAGACCCCCTCTCTCAATACTGATGCTCCTCAATCACCATATCTTACTAAAGAGGACATTGTAAACTTTATTCGGGGATCTCAGAAAAGATATAGCTGCACTAGACTCAAGAATCCTTAAAGTTGAGACTAATTTCAGCAACGCATCTGCCACCATAAAGCAGAATTCTACTGAGCTGCAACATCACACAGACAATCTACAATTTCTTAACGATAAAATTGAAGACCTCAACAATAGAGGCCGCAGGAACAACCTGCGAATTCGCAGAGTCTCTGAAACGGTCTCCCAACAGGGGATTGAAGGCTACTTACAGGCCCTCTTTAGAATCATTAAAGGAAACCCCTCAGCTCCAGAAATACCACATGAAAGGGCACACAGGGCACTCAGGCCCAGACCTCTCAGTAAAGCCCCGCCAAGAGACATAATAGTCAAATTTCTTAGTTTTAAGGACAAGGAAGAGATCATCCAAGAAGCAAGGCGTAAACACCCTATAACTCAAGCTGGGGAAGAGATACAACTCTTTACTGACTTTGTCACCAGTGACCCTTCAGAAGAGGAGAGAATTGGGCCATATAACTTCTATACTAAGGTCTCACAAGATCCAATATCGCTGGAGATTTCCTGTTTCTATCATAGCTAACAATAATAATAAGACTGTTATCTTCAGACCTGGAGCAGACGAAAAAGAATTCTTTGACAATTTGTCTCTGCAGCTACCTCCATCACAGGGCACAAGCGCCGAAAATGAAACACCTTCCTCCCAATCCTCCTTTGGATAATCGCCGAGAGCATGAAACTTCTGGGTAACGTACTGTATATCAAATCTGACAATGCTGAGACCTAAGAGCATCTTTTTCAGATTTGGTTTGTTGGTCACTGATATGGTCTACTAAATCTATAGAACTGATTATAGACATTCTTTTTGGGTTGTTGCACTTATGTTTACAAAAAAGTTAATTTATATAAGGTCTAGCAAGTTAATGGAATATTGTATGTTACTTTATTTACTGCAATTTGTTTAGCTTTAAGGAGATTTATGTTAGTCTAATAACACCAGAACACAACTTGTTAGAGACATCACGCCAGTGATAGTTCACTCCTATGGTCCTGCGTACACACCTTTAGGGCACATGTACAAGGAGGTGAATTACATTGAACAAGTTATTAGCTCCTTTTTATTCTTTGGAGCGCTACACTGCTAACTTAGACGGTGGTATATATACCATTAGAGGAAGATGAGCACAGAAATGATGCCTTAATAAAAGTATATTATGCGGCTCTGTACCTTTCCTCTCCGTGACTTGCTTACAAAGAGAGCCGCCTTAAACATAGGCCACCTAGTAATTAAATTTTGTGGAATATACCCTTAGCGGTCAAATAAAAACAGTTAGACATGAATCAACACTTTACATTAATTACCACATATCATTAAAATTAGTCCTATTGACTACCTCATCTTACTTCCTTTTAACATTATAAGTATACTATTTAGAAGTTCTAGTTCTTCACATAGTCCAACTCACAAGTTTTATTAACCTCTCATATGCCAAAAGTCATCACGCCCCAATGAAGTAATTGGGGTGTTAAAGTTTTTAATAATTAACGTCAGTTATGGGGCTTTTCCCCTATTGTTGTTGTTACAAATCTTTTGAAATTGCTGAGCTACAGAATTTCTTCCTGTATTATTAATTTGTTTGTAAGATTGCAACCTTAGCACCTTACGGTGTAAGAGTGTTACGCATTTAGTGCTTGAAGAATAATCAGATTGTTTTGCAGATTTTGTCATCCTTTTTCCCTCTTTAATCCCTTTCTTTCGACTTCTCTTTCTCCTCTTACCATCTACTAAGTCTCCTCCCCTCTTCATTCCCCTCTCCCCTCCAATCTAGACATGTGCGGTTCGTTTTGGATTTATTCGGAAATTCGGAAAATTCTGTAAATTCAGAGATTCGGATCGATTCGGATTTCCGAATTAAAATACTTCCGAATCTACCGAATGAATCTGAAATAGCTGCCGTATCTCCGAATAAATCCGAATTAGCTCGGTAAAATTCGGCATTCCCCATAGGAAACAATGGGGCAGTTTCGGCTGAAAAAAAACCTAACACCGCAGCCCCATTGTTTCCTATGGGGAAACACTAAGTCTGCACCTAACACCCTAACATTTACCCCGAGTCTCTAAACACCCCTAATCTGACACTTATTAACCCCTAATCTGCCTCCCCCGCTATCGCTGACACCTGCATTATTTTATTAACCCCTAATCTGCCGACCGAATATCGCCGCCACCTACATTATAGCTATGAACCCCTAATCTGCTGTCCCTAACACCGCCGACCTCTACATTATAGTTATTAACCCCTAATCTGCCCCCCCAACGTCGCCGCAATCTAACTACAAGTATTAACCCCTAATCTGCCGACCCGATATCGCCGCCACCTACATTATAGCTATTAACCCCTAATCTGCTGTACCTAACATCGCCGACCCCTACATTATAGTTATTAACCCCTAATCTGCCCCCCCAACGTCGCCGCAATCTAACTACAAGTATTAACCCCTAATCTGCCGACCCGATATCGCCGCCACCTACATTATAGCTATTAACCCCTAATCTGCTGTACCTAACATCGCCGACCCCTACATTATAGTTATTAACCCCTAATCTGCCCTTCCCAACGTTGCCGCAATCTAACTACAAGTATTAACCCCTAATCTGCCGACCTGATATCGCCGCAACCTAAAATTATAGCTATTAACCCCTAATCTGCTGTACCTAACATCGCCGACCCCTACATTATAGTTATTAACCCCTAATCTGCCCCCCCAACGTCGCCGCAATCTAACTACAAGTATTAACCCCTAATCTGCCGACCGCAAATCGCCGCCACTATAATAAATGTATTAACCCCTAAATCGCCGCACTCCCGCCTCGCAAACACTATAATACATTTTATTAACCCCTAATCTGCCCTCCCTAACATCGCCGCCACCTACCTACAATTATTAACCCCTAATCTCCCACCCCCAACGTCGCCGCTACTATAATAAGGTTATTAACCCCTAAACCTAAGTCTAACCCTAACACTAACACCCCCTAACTTAAATATCATTTAAATAAAACGAAAGAGAACTATGAGAAATATGCCCAGGCGCCAACAGTATGGAGGCTAAGGTTAGGTATAAAAATGAACTTTGTCGTGTACTACAAAGATGTTGTAAAAATGTTAAAACAATTTATTGTACAGAAGTAGAGATAAAACATAAAAGAAGATGGTAAAATACAATACTTCATAAAAACACAATATTACATGTGCATGGATCCACGCTAGTAAAATAAAATATAATATGAATAAAATCTTCAGAGCATAAACACATAGGAGAAGTGATCTCGCTAGAGATGAGTTAACATTATAAAAGTTAGGAGTGAAAGAAATGAATACAATTCAATTGACAATGAAAAAATCTAAATGACAATAAAAGTGTACACCAGAAAATATATATCCAAATGGCAAAGAATAAAAATATAAAAAATTAAAAACGTGACGGTGTTCCAATGTTCCAAAAAAACGATGTGACAGTGTTCCAATACTTAATGTTCCAAAAAATGAGAAATAAGTGTAAATCCTGTGTTGGGAAATGCAAAAAAAGGGAAAAAAAAGGTGTGGAAAAAATGTGTCAATCCTTAGTTTTCTGTGGAACTAAAATAAGGAAAAAAGAAGTCAGAGATTTATGTAGAGTAAAATCCCTGTGTTCAGTGTTGTTGTCCTTATCTCTTAGTGTGTGATATCCTTCTCCCTTGGAGTATGAGGGCCCAGGGGAACTCTGCCCCAGTGGATAATACCAAAAAGTGCTGAGTGCAAAGATTTCAACAAAATATGTAAAAATACAAAAGTAAAAATTCAAAAATAGAAACCTGTGAATAGAAATATATACACAATGTGTAAAACGATTACAGATGAGTACTCCTATTGAAAAGATGCTTACCAGGTCTACGCGTTTCAGCCTTTCCTAGGCCTTTATCAAGACTTGATAAAGGCCTAGGAAAGGCCAAAACGCGTAGACCTGGTAAGCATCTTTTCAATAGGAGTACTCATCTGTAATCGTTTTACACATTGTGTATATATTTCTATTCACAGGTTTCTATTTTTGAATTTTTACTTTTGTATTTTTACATATTTTGTTGAAATCTTTGCACTCAGTTAGGTTTAATTGTAACTTAGGTTAGGATTTATTTTACAGGTAATTTTGTAATTATTTTAACTAGGTAGCTATTAAATAGTCAATATCTATTTAATAGCTATTGTACCTAGTTAAAATAAATACAAAGTTGCCTGTAAAATAAATATAAATCCTAAAATAGCTACAATGTAACTATTAGTTATATTGCAGCTATATTAGGGTTTATTTTACAGGTAAGTATTTAGTTTTATATAGGATTCATTTATTTAATTAATTTAATGATAGTGTAGTGTTAGGTGTAATTGTAACTTAAGTTAGGATTTATTTTACAGGTAAATTTGTATTTATTTTAGCTAGGTAGTTATTAAATAGTTATTAACTATTTAATAACTATTGTACCTAGTTAAAATAAATACAAAGTTGCCTGTAAAATAAATATAAATCCTAAAATAGCTACAATGTAACTATTAGTTATATTGTAGCTATATTAATAGCTAGTAGGGGGCTTAGATTAGGTGTAATTAGTTTAAAATTATTGTAATATTTTATTATTTTTGGTAATTTAGTGTTTGTTTGTATTTTGGTACTTTTATGATGGATGGAAGACCTCTTCTTGCCCCGCTTGGATGAAGACTTCTGCCGGTCTGGATGTCCTCTTCTGCCCCATCGGATGAAGACTTCGGCCCGGCTGGGTGAACACGACTCAAGGTAGGGAGATCTTCAGGGGGGTAGTGTTAGGTTTATTTAAGGGGGGTTTGGGTTAGAGTAGGGGTATGTGGGTGGTGGGTTGTAATGTGGGGGGGGGTATTGTGTTTTTTTTTTACAGGCAAAACAGCTGTTTTCTTTGGGGCATGCCGCCGCAAAAGGCCCTTTTAAGGGCTGGTAAGGTAATAGAGCTGTTAACTTTTGTAATTTAGTATAGGGTAGGGCATTTTTTTATTTTGGGGGGTTTTGTTATTTTATTAGGGGGCTTAGATTAGCTGTAATTAGTTAAAAATTCTTGTAATATTTTTTTATTTTTTGTAATTTAGTGTTTGTTTGTTTTTGTAATTTAGTGGGGGGTTTTTTTTGGTACTTTAGTTTAGTTTATTTAATTGTAGATAATTGTAGGTACTTGTAGTTAATTTATTTAATGATAGTGTAGTGTTAGGTTTAATTGTAACTTAGGTTAGGATTTATTTTACAGGTAATTTTGTAATTATTTTAACTAGGTAGCTATTAATTAGTCAATAACTATTTAATAGCTATTGTACCTAGTTAAAATAAATACAAAGTTGCCTGTAAAATAAATATAAATGCTAAAATAGCTACAATGTAACTATTAGTTATATTGCAGCTATATTAGGGTTTATTTTACAGGTAAGTATTTAGTTTTAAATAGGATTCATTTATTTAACTATAGTAAATTTATTTCGTTTTATTTAAATTATATTTAAGTTAGGGGGTGTTAGTGTTAGGGTTAGACTTAGGTTTAGGGGTTAATAACCTTATTATAGTAGCGGCGACGTTGGGGGCGGGAGATTAGGGGTTAATAATTGTAGGTAGGTGGCGGCGATGTTAGGGAGGGCAGATTAGGGGTTAATAAAATGTATTATAGTGTTTGCGAGGCGGGAGTGCGGCGGTTTAGGGGTTAATACATTTATTATAGTGGCGGCGATTTGCGGTCAGCAGATTAGGGGTTAATACTTGTAGTTAGATTGCGGCGACGTTGGGGGGGCAGATTAGGGGTTAATAACTATAATGTAGGGGTCGGCGATGTTAGGTACAGCAGATTAGGGGTTAATAGCTATAATTTTAGGTTGCGGCGATATCAGGTCGGCAGATTAGGGGTTAATACTTGTAGTTAGATTGCGGCGACGTTGGGGGGCGGGCAGATTAGGGGTTAATAACTATAATGTAGGGGTCGGCGGTGTTAGGGACAGCAGATTAGGGGTTAATAGCTATAATGTAGACAATATCGGGTCGGCAGATTAGGGGTTAATACTTGTAGTTAGATTGCGGCGACGTGGGGGGGCAGATTAGGGGTTAATAACTATAATGTAGGGGTCGGCGGTGTTAGGGACAGCAGATTAGGGGTTAATAGCTATAATGTAGGCAGCGGCGATATCAGGTCGGCAGATTAGGGGTTAATACTTGTAGTTAGATTGCGGCGACGTGGGGGGGGGGGCAGATTAGGGGTTAATAACTATAATGTAGGGGTCGGCGATGTTAGGGACAGCAGATTAGTGGTTAATAGTTATAATGTAGGTTGCGGCGATATCCGATCGGCAGATTAGGGGTTAAATAATGTTATTATAGGGTTTGCGATGTGGGGGGGCCTCGGTTTAGTGGTTTATAGGTAGTTTATGGGTGTTAGTGACTTAGTGTACTAAATGGGTGTTAGTGTACTAAAACATACCGAATTTCGGAACCGAATAGAACCGAATTCAGCCGAATCCGATTCGATCCGAACCGAAATTTGAAAAGTCCGAATCGATCCGAACCGAAAACGAACAAAATTTTTTAGCCGTGCACATGTCTACTCCAATCCCCCCCCCCCCTTTTTTTTTTTCTCCCCTTCCGGCCTAAGAGATGATAACTATGCAGCCTAAGGCCAGCAAGTTTCAAGACCACGGCATAAATATCACCACAATAAACGCAAAAGGACTTAATAATCCTGGCAAGCGTTCTATCGCCTTTAGGGATTCAGAATTAGCTAAACTACAGAGGCAAATTATTCTATTACAAGAGACCCATTTCCAGAAGGGAAAGAAACCTAAGTGGTTTCATCCAGTGTACCTGAAGGCTGTGTTTGCCTCTGAGGCGAGCAAAAAAGGGGGGGTGGGTATCATTCTCCACAAGTCAGTCCCTTTTCATCTAACCCAGGTTGATCCCTCCATGGACTCTTCAAAAGGTATGACTTGTACTCCCTCCTCTAAAATACAACAGGTTAACTCTACCCTCAGGGAGGTGGCATTACATGATACCTGGAGAACCTTACACCCGAACTCGAGGGATTATTCCTTTTACTCTATACCTCATAACAGCTACTCGAGGATAGACTATATCTACACAGACGCTAACGGCCTCTCAATCACACAAAGTTGTGACATTGGTCATATTACCTGGTCAGATCACGCACCAGTTTCTTGCATGGTTCAGTGGCCTGCCATCCCAGTTACAAACTACACGTGGAAATTAGATGCCACTTTATTAGATGACCCCTTAATACTAGAAGATATACGCAAGTTGCTAAAAGAATACTCTGAAATAAATACATCCCAATCCACTTCAATTATGACGGTATGGGAAGCACATAAAAGTGTAATGCGTGGAGCTCTCATTAGACACAAAGCAATACTTAATAAACGCTATTGAGTAAAATACACTGATTTACTCTCCACGCTACAAACACTAGAAGCCTCTCATAAATCTGACCCATTAAATGCTGACGTAAAAAGTAAACTAATCTCCACAAAATCTGAATTCAATAAATATCTAGAAGAAATGCGTCAAAAGAAAGCACTTTCCCTGAGGCGGTTTTATTACGAAGGGGGGAACAAACCTGGAACATTTTTGGCTAGACTCTTAAAAGACGGCAATTGCAGTCATATATCCACTCAATCAAAACTAAAGACGGTCACCGTCTGTACAGTAGTTCGCAGATTGCCTCTGCGTTCCACAAATACTACTTTTCCTTATATAACATTAAGGAAGAATTAGAACTGTTAGGAGACGAGACCCCACAGCTCCGTAGGGTCACAAAAATTGATTCATACCTCCAAAGCATTAGGTTACCAACTTTAACCAAAGAGGTCTCGGATTACTTAGACTCCCTATTTACTAAAGAGGAGCTGGCTCAAGCCATCAAAAATTCCCCTTCAGGAAAAAGCCCAGGCCCAGATAGCTTCACTATACCCTATTATAAAAAATTTACAGATGAGGTGTCTTGTCCCCTCCTTCAACTATTTAACAGCCTCAGAGATAACCCACAATTATCTAGGGTCCTACTGGAAGCCCATATAACTGTTATTCCTAAGCCTGGTAAAGAACCAGAGGCCCCAGAAAACTTTAGACCTATATCTTTAATTAATACGGACATGAAACTTTTGGCTAAAATTTTGGGGAACCGTCTTAATAAATACCTCCCAGAACTAGTATCTAACGATCAGGTGGGCTTTGTCCCTGGCAGGGAGGCCAAAGATAACACCACCAAGGTTCTACAGCTAATCTCTCATGCCAGAATCTCAAATACTCCAATGGTGCTGTTCTCAACCGACGCAGAGAAGGCCTTCGACAGGGTCGATTGGCTTTTTCTGCGTCAGGTTATGGAGACGATGGGTTTTAGAGACGCCTTCTTAAATACAGTCTTTGCCCTCTACTCGAGTCCTAATGCTAGGATTAGAGTGAATGGGACATTATCCAAATTTTTTCCCATCAGTAACGGCACTAGGCAAGGATGCCCCCTATCCCCGTTTTTATTTGCTTTGTCAATAGAGGCCCTAGCCCAAAAAATCAGGCAGAATCAAAACATCACAGGTTTACAAATCGAACACACCGAATATAAACAGGCACTATACGCCGATGACGTTCTCTACACCATCACACAAATACCGACATGTCTCTCCCCGAACTACTAAGCAAGTTAAAGACATTTGGTGGTATATCCAATTTTCTTCTTAACCTTGGTAAATCACAACTCTTAAATATTAACACATGCCCCAAGATTATACAGTCTTTACAAAAAAAATACAATATTAAAACCGCCAAAGAAAAACTAAAATACATGGGAATACACCTTACCCCTGACCCTTCAGAGCTCTTTAAACACAACTATGGGATCCTCAAACACAATATCGCAGCTGACCTATCCTCCTGGAATGACAAGCCCCTCTCATGGTTGGGAAGGGTGGGAGTTATTAAAATGAACGTCCTTCCAAGGATCTTATATATTTTTCAAACAGTCCCTATTGCCCTCCCAGCTGGTTATTTAGACCAGCTCCAAAGATTAATCGAGCAGTATGTATGGGCTAAAGTTATGCCCCGACTTCCCAGACGTACCATGTATTTGCCCAGAGACAGAGGCGGGCTGGTCCTCCCTGACTTAAAAGCATACAGAAACGCTGTCATCTTACAGAGGATAGTCGAATGGTCACATAATGTAGAGCAGAAGGCATGGGTACAGTTAGACAGAAAAATTCTCAAATTAAATAACATGGGCACACTGGCCTGGGTTACCTGGGAGACCGAAGAATATTCGGGATTATCATTTACTAACAGAGACTCTTCGAGCGTGGGACGGTATTTTAGCTACCACAACTCATATATCCACAAGGTGTTCCCCTCTCCTACCAATTATAGAAAACCCCGACCTCCCCTTTCACAAATTGGGGTATCGCAAGTCCAAACCATATAGTCTCAGAGAGGGGTCGATACAGGGCATAGTTAAAAACGGGAACGTTTTGCCCCAGGACAGACTGGGAGAAATTCACACAGGCATCTTCAATTCTTGGTTACATTATAATCAGCTACTCCACTTTATAAAGGCCCATAAAAGCAAGCAGGACTTGGGGAGAAACCTAACATCCTTTGAGGCACTCTGTACTACAGTACATGTCGCAAAACATCTGACTTCACTGATTTTTAAAATTTTGCTTGTCCCCGAGGCGGACACACTCCCCTCATATACAAGCCAATGGCACAGAGAATTTGACTCAGATTTTGATTATAAAGCATGGATGAAAGCCCTGGCCCTGATTAGGAGATCCTCGGTGTCTGCGTACATTCAAGAGACCCATATTAAGCTTCTTGGTAGATGGTACCTTACTCCGACGAGGTTGCACAAATTGTTTCCTACTCTCAGCCCCATCTGCTGGAGGGGCTGTTGAGAGGACGGGTCTTTACTCCACATTTGGTGGCATTGTCCGAATCTAGCAAATTTTTGGCCGAAAATTATAGGGGAAATGTCTGGAATCCTCAACATTAACGTCCCTAATTCCCCAGAGATACTTTTATTCCTGGCCCTGCCCAAAACACAAAGTGAGGCACACTTAGCGCTTCTGCTGATAATGATCACTGGGGCCAAGATATTAATTCCCAGAAAATGGAAAACGCAGGTCATTCCTTCCATTGAGGAGTGGCGTGCAAAGTTGACGAAAACCTGGAAAATTTGAAGATTATATGAAATTGAAAATGGACATTTTAGTTTCTGTCCTCGGAAGAGACGGACGGACTTAACATTTACAGATGTGAAATATAATTTGGTTATGATGATTGAAGTTATGATTGTCCATCGCATTGGAATGTAACCGTATTTTTCTTTAGAGTTTTGCGTTAGAAGGGGTGTCTTTTTTACCCCGCACCTTCTAAACAACGCTGGTATTGAGAGTTCTCTGAAGGGTTGCGTTAGGATCCAAAAAGGGAGCGTAAAGGCATATTTACCGCCACTGCAACTCTCAATACCAGAGTTGCTTACGGACGCGGCCAGATTCAAAAACGTGCTCGTGCACGATATCCCCATAGGAAACAATGGGGCAGTTTGAGCTTGAAAAAAACCTAACACCTGCAAAAAAGCAGCGTTCAGCTCCTAACCCAGCCCCATTGAATTAGGGACATTATCTCCAGGGGGCATGAATAAAGAATTAGATTGGTCAATTTTTCTGTAGAAATCAAATTTTTATTAAATAAAATGTTTACATCTATCTTTGCTAAAATATAGTGTAAAGGAATAAGTTAAAATCATACACTGCCTGAGAGTCTGCACTGTACATTGATATATTTCAGACTATGTATTAATTCATTGCTGGATAAGTAATAGTTAAATTAAAATTATTTAGATAAGTGTGATGTTTGTAGTTGACCACATGGGGGCAACATTCGGTTGTTAATGTTATACCTGACTTTTCAGGTGTTACAATTAGCTGTGCAGGTGTGACTTATTTTGGGTATATAAGAAGTGAATCAGTGTCTGTTTGTTATGCAAGATTAAGGACTTGTGTCCGAAACGTTGCTGATTTTTTGATCTTGGCTCAATAAAGTAAACTATTCATTGAACTTGGTGGTGCGACTACTATCTCTTGTTACATTTACTGGGGGTATTTTGCAGTGCCCCTGTGATTGCACACCTTGGATCCCAGGTGCTGGACTCTGAAAACTTTTCACTGCAACTCTCAATACCAGCGTTGCTTACGGACGCGGCCAGATTAAAAAACGTGCTCGTGCACGATATCCCCATAGGAAACAATGGGGCAGTTTGAGCTTGAAAAAAACCTAACACCTGCAAAAAAGCAGCGTTCAGCTCCTAACGCAGCCCCATTGTTTCCTATGGGGAAACACTTCCTAAGTCTGCACCTAACACCCTAACATGTACCCCGAGTCTAAACACCCCTAACCTTACACTTATTAACCCCTAATCTGCCGCCCCCGCTATCGCTGACCCCTGCATATTATTTTTAACCCCTCAACTTATTCCTCTCTTCTCCCTTCTGATTTCACACCTCTACTTTCAAACACCAGAAACAACTTACTGTTTAATTCTGAGCTCACAATATGGAAAATTTGAAGATTATATGAAATTGAAAATGGACATTTTAGTTTCCGTCCTCGGAAGAGAAGGACGGAATTAATATTTACAGATGTGAAATATAATTTGGTTATGATGATTGAAGTTATGATAGTCCATCGCATTGGAATGTAACTGTATTTTTCTTTACTCTAACGCCTAGATTTAGAGTTTTGCGTTAGAAGGGGTGTGTTAGCTACGCGTGTCTTTTTTCCCCCGCACCTTCTAAACAACGCTGGTATTGAGAGTTCTCTGAAGGGCTGCGTTAGGATCCAAAAAGGGAGCGTAGAGGCATATTTACCGCCACTGCAACTCTCAATACCAGAGTTGCTTACGGACGCGGCCAGATTCAAAAACGTGCTCGTGCACGATATCCCCATAGGAAACAATGGGGCAGTTTGAGCTTGAAAAAAACCTAACACCTGCAAAAAAGCAGCGTTCAGCTCCTAACCCAGCCCCATTGCCCCTAATCTGCTGCCCCTAACATCGCCGACCCCTATATTATATTTATTAACCCCTAATCTGCCCCCCCCCAATGTCGCCGCCACCTACCTACACTTATTAACCCCTAATCTGCCGACCGGACCTCGCCGCCACTATAATAAATGTATTAACCCCTAAACCGCCTCACTCCCGCCTCAAAAACCTTATAATAAATAGTATTAACCCCTAATCTGCCCTCCCTAACATCGCTGACACCTAACTTCAAGTATTAACCCCTAATCTGCCGACCGGACCTCACCGCTACTATAATAAATGTATTAACCCCTAAAGCTAAGTCTAACCCTAACACCCCCCTAAGTTAAATATAATTTAAATCTAACTAAATAAAATAAATCTTATTAAATAAATTAATACTATTTAAAACTAAATACTTACCTGATAAATAAACCCTAATATAGCTACAATATAAATAATAATTATATTGTAGCTATTTTAGCATTTATATTTATTTTACAGGCAACTTTGTATTTATTTTAACCAGGTACAATAGCTATTAAATAGTTAATAACTATTTAATAGCTACCTAGTTAAAATAAGTACAAAATTACCTGTAAAATAAATCCTAACCTAAGTTACAATTAAACCTAACACTACACTATCAATAAATTAATTCAATAAACTACCTACAATTATCTACAATTAAATCAACTAAACTAAATTACAAAAAAACAAAACACTAAATTACGAAAAATAAAAAAAGATTACAAGAATTTTAAACTAATTACACCTACTCTAAGCCCCCTAAAAAAATAACAAAGCCCCCCAAAATTAAAAGAATGCCCTACCCTATTCTAAAATAAAAAGTTAACAGCTCTTTTACCTTACCAGCCCTTAAAAGGGCCTTTTGTGGGGCATGCCCCAAAGAAAACAGCTCTTTTGCATTTAAATAAACATACAATACCCCCCCAACATTACAACCCACCACCCACATACCCCTAATCTAACCCAAACCCACCTTTAAAAACCTAACACTAAGCCCCTGAAGATCTCCCTACCTTATCTTCACCACGCCGGTTATCACCGATCCGTCCAGAAGAGGGTCCGAAGTCTTCATCCTATCCGGCAAGAAGAGGACATCTGGACCGGTAGACATCTTCATCCAGGCGGCATCTTCTATCTTCTTCCATCCGGCGCGGAGCGGTACCATCTTGAAGCAGCGGACGCGGATCCATCCTCTTCTTCCGGCGACTCCTGACGAATGAAGGTTCCTTTAAGTGACGTCATCCAATATGGCGTCCCTCGAATTCCGATTGGCTTATAGGATTCTATCAGCCAATCGGAATTAAGGTAGGAAAAATCTGATTGGCTGATTGAATCAGCCAATCAGATTCAAGTTCAATCCAATTGGCTGATCCAATCAGCCAATCAGATTGAGCTCACATTCTATTGGCTGTTCCGATAGTGCTGCCATTACAAGTTACTGAAAAGCCTTCTCTTATTGTGTGTGCGTTAAGCTCCATACCGCAAAAAACCCAAGGCCTGACTTTACGTGCTCATGCACAATTTCCCCCATAGACATAAATGGGGAGAAAGTGTCAGAAAAAAACTAACGCTAAAAAAAACCTAAGATACCCATTGCCCCTAAAGAGGCATTTGTATAGGCATTGCGCTTAAAAGGGCCTTCAGCTCTTTTTCAATCAGCTCTTTTACTGCCCATCCCTAATCTTTAAAAAAAAAAAAAAAACTAACACTAACCCCAGAAAATCTACTCACAGTTCCTGAAGTCTGGACATCCATCTTCATCCAGGCGACGAGAAGTCTTCATCCAGGCGGCGACATCTTCATCCATTGTGGGAGCATCTTCTATCTTCATCCCGGTGGTGCGGAGCTGTGGAGGCGCGGAGCATCGTCACCGGCGGCACGGACATCCGGCATGGAGGATCCTCTTCATACGATCACCGCCGTACACTGAAGTTTGAATGCAAGGTAACCAAATGGGGTACCTTGCATTCCTATTGACTGACATTTTCAAATCAGCCAATAGGATGAGAGCTACTGAAATCAAATTGGCTGATTTGAACAGCCAATAAATAAAGAAAACAGGAAAATGGAGACAGTAGGAATAAAAACAAATGGAGGGAGGAAAAGTTAAAGTAATATAAGAATATTAGCGTAATATAAACAGAATTCCCACCCACATTTTGTGAGAAGTACTGTCTTTACTTCCCATATTTATAAATACATAAACCCCACTCAGAAATAAATAACACCGCCCACAGACTACCCAGCCACTCCCTTGGGATGCCTAATCCGACTCCGGAGCACTATGACTCCATCCCAAGAGGAGTGAAAGGCAAGCAAAGAAGAATGTTAGTACAACCCAGTAAAACCCCGGAGGGGCTGGGTTATTCACCCAGGTGACTCTACAAAACTTGCCCTTTGACATACCGGGTTCACTTTTTGTAGTGACTTAATCAGATTGAGTTAGTAAAACATGAGGTAGTCATCAGTTAAAGGGATGCAAAACTGGCCCCACAAAATGATACATATTTTTTCATTCATATTAATATACTTTTTTACCTTTGTGATGACCTTGTATCCAAGCCTCTGCAGACTGCCTACTTATTTCAGTTCTTTTAACAGACTTGTATTTTAGCAATCAGCGCTGACTCATAAACAACTCCACGGGAGTGAGCACAATGTTATCTATATGGCACACATGACCTAGCGCTTTCTAGCTGTAAAAAACGTCTCAAAATGCACTTAAATAAAAGGTGACCTTCAATGGCTTAGAAATTAGCATATGAGCATAAATTAGAAAGTTGTTTAAAATTGAATCTGCATCATGAAAGTTTAATTTTGACGATACTGTCTCTTTAATACAAATATATATACTCAAAGAGCACTGAATATTACTTAGCTCCTCCTCCCCACATTGGCCACTGCCCTCTCTTTCTGCTATAGAACTAGATCGCTACATTCAATTAAGCTGTAACGCTTGCTTCTATAGAGAAAATAAGTGCATACTCATTATGCATTCTCTCAGCCTGTGCTAAAGTGTTGGGTCTTACAGGAGTGACACGAGCAAAAGCTGAGAGAAGGCAGCGTAAATGTGCGCCTTTCTCTCTTTAGAATCTAGCACTACAGCT
Organism: Bombina bombina; assembly: GCF_027579735.1. Lineage (NCBI taxonomy): Eukaryota > Metazoa > Chordata > Amphibia > Anura > Bombinatoridae > Bombina > Bombina bombina. The sequence continues at coordinate 244,805,370 of NC_069501.1, forward strand.
TCAGATTGGCTGTAGCAATCTGCTTCCATAATGGAAGAGACAGTGCTGAACAGGTGGAGAAGATGACAAAGTAAGTAAGGCTAAATTATCTCTCAGTATATAAACTTTTTTTTTTTTTAAATCTTTATCGATGCTGACAAATACAAGTACATATAATGGCATACAATACAACCTGAAGTAGCACAGTTACAAAAGTAATCAAGTCCATGTTCTAATCTCATGACAAGAACTGATGTCTCCTATAGCAAACAGTTCTTTTCAGCATACATTTTTAGAATTAATAAGCAGTAAATTCCGGAAACTATAACAACAAGAAGCAAAACATCAAAATGTTCTTCAAAGGACAAAGCAGATATGTAAATTATAACATAAGACTGCCTCTGTCTAATTTTATGCTATCATCTCCCTGGGGTATCTCATTACTGGAGCTGTCAAGTAACAGTGTTCAAAACTCTTTAAGGTTTTCCTCACCGACTCATCGTAAAATCTAAACTTCAATCACCTCTAAGGAACAGTCTGCAAATATAATATTCCCATTTTCTCATAAACTATGTAGTTCTAGAGCGTACAACTCCTGTGGTTTCATACAATTGCATTGTAAGTTGCTGTAAAAGCATTTTGTTTAACATGCTCTTTAATTTAAAAGGTAATTATTCGTAAAAACTATTAGTTATTTCTTATGGAACTGGTTTTGTTTCTCTTCAAGCTAAATCAAATAATTATAAGAGAGTATAATTGGAGGTAATTTAGTTTGACTGTACTTTTTCATACTACCTTTCTGCTTAGTGTTTCTCAAATTGTGTCTCCAAAATTTGATAGTTAAAAATATTTTTGTCCAAATTACACTGCTTTTTTTGCCTATTTATACAAGTATAGTTGTCTAAAAAAAAAATGTTTTGCCAGCCAGATATTAATGTAACAATATATCAACTACCAGTAATATGACAATGACTACATCATCAAGTACTTGGGTTAATATGATTCATCACTGTCAAATTTGTATGTCTTACTACAAAAACATATATTGTAATATAATTTAAATACACTAAATGTAGGGTAAACTGTAAAACAACATAAATGTATGGTTAATTGCATGTCCCTCATTAAGAACAAAGGTGTGCAGTAACAGAAATCTGTATTGCATTCTATAGCAGCCGTGTTTGCAACATTGTATAACTTTGCTATATGTATTGTTACAAACACTGCTGCCATATGAAAAAAAGACAAGTTCATGATCATGTGCTCACCTAGGATTAAAGGGAAACTAAAGACTTTGAGGTGGTAATATAAAATGATACATCGTAGTTATAAAAAACAATAATCTGCAATATACTTTCATTATACATTTTGTCCCCCTTTCCTGTAATTCCACAATTGTGAGCTTTTCAGTTCCTGTTAGAAATGAAAGTGCAGAACACTGTAACATTCCACACAGCCATTGGCTGCACACTTTAATCATCTATTTATAACTGTCCCTAATTGGCCATAGCAGAGAAGGTAACCTAAGTTACAGCATGGCAGCTCCCATTGTTTTATAGACACTAAAACTTTACACTTATTTTGTCAATATTTAAACAGCAAATTAAACTTTATATCGCATGGGTTTATGCTCATTGGGAGTGAGCGCAATCGCTATTTATACTAGAATCCTTACAGTGACTTCAGAGCTCTGGCTAACTGTTTCACAAAACTAAAAGATTGCACAAAACCCATAAAATACATTACAAAGTACTCATAATAACACTATCTACTAAAAATGATTAAAAAAAATATTGCATACAAAAGGCTCAAAGATAGAAAATCACAGGTTTTAGGAAAAAAAAGGCAGCCAAAAGGCTTTAACATTGAGATACATACATATACATTTCTAAAAATGGATATGTATGTTTATATTTATGTCTATATGTGTCTACATATGTAAATATGTGTGTATATATGTATTTATTGACATATATACACATATAAACAAATAAATACATATGCATACATATTTAGACATATATATATATATATATATATATATATATATATATATATATATATATATATATATATATATATATATATATATATATATATATATATATATATATATATACAAAGTCCTAGATAGGATAGCACAATCTTACTGAAGTAATGCCACGGTGCTCTGCTACAAACATAACAATCTTCTCCAAAAAGCAGGCAACTCACTGGTCTTTGTAGTAAAACTTAGAATTTATTATGTCAGTTTAAAAAACAAACGTTTCGGCACAGCATTGTGCCTTTGTCAATGTTATACAAAAAAGTACAAGGACAGAGTGCACCCTAGTACCCCGGATCAGTGAACAAACATTTAAAAACAACCCCCTTAAATAGAAGGAGACAACATTACCCACTACGACTTTGCCGCCAAAGCATTTGCATGTTCATCCAATTAGCTAGACGATACGTCACGCTGGCACGCTAGCCGTGCCTAGCGTGATGACGCATAGCACGGCGTTGCTATGACAACGTCCCAAGCGTTGCATCAGTGTATAAGTCAAATAATAGGAGATCACCAGGAGACAGTCTGCGCATGTTCAGAACCAACCGTATTCATGAAGCGCATCGGTTGCTCTAGGCAACCAGTGTAAACCTGTCAACCTGGCGGATGAAAACCGCTCTAGGTGTCTCACTACAAAGACCAGTGAGTTGCCTGCTTTTTGGAGAAGATTGTTATGTTTGTAGCAGAGCACCGTGGCATTACTTCAGTAAGATTGTGCTATCCTATCTAGGACTTTGTGTTTTGGCCTTATGGCTTTTGGGATTAGCACTCCGCTGTGATATTACACACGAACTGTGGACTTGGCTGTGCACAGTGTTGCATCTACTCAGGATCATTTTACACATTTGCTCTATTGGTTTTAAGTGTTTAACATATCCCCACTTTTGTCTTTTTATTGTGATGGCGGAGGCTGCAGCTATTATGGATACAGCATACAATGAGGAGGACTTCAATACAGATCCCCTAGCATTCACTGACGATGATGCAGACAGGATTCTGGTCTCAGATGAAACTTGTGAGCAGGGAGGTGAGACACCTATTAATATATACCACAAATTACTCAATTTGCGCAGGAAGGAGGTTGACTATCACTTACATGCAGTGTTCTTATCAGGCTATTTTAGGAAGAAATTTATACCCAGGGGGTTCAGGGTGAAAAACATACCTACCCTTGGGAGACAAAATGTGGAGTTCTGCAAAAGATGGTGTTCAATTTTGAACAAATGTTCATATGACCTCATTTTCTTAGTTATAGAGGAGGTCACCAGACTAGAGGTCAAGATTAAATCTGAATTGGACACCATAAAGACGCAGAGTCTCCACATTTTAAACAGTGACACTAGCCAGGACTGGGTCAACAAATTAGATGGTTTGGTTAATAAATACCGTAATGATTTAATTGCTTTCAAAAATAAAAAGGTTAATAGTGTGGAAAATGACTACAGGGAAAGGCGGGTGTACAAGTGGTTATATGGCAAAGATGAAGTGCCGTTCAGACGTCGCAGAAATTACAGATCCAAGAATACCTTAAGTATTGTGGACAGTAGCGGAGGGGATTCCTCTGAAAGTGAAACAACTAAAGATAATGAAGGGCCCACTGAGAATAGCCAACAACCTTTTTTAGGGGTAGCTACAAGGTCCACCCTAAAACCTCCAATACAACATATGGCGAAAAAAGGCCAAGGAAATTCAAGACCCGTAGGGGAGGTCACAAATGCAAAACAAAAACAAGTGAGAAAGAAATAGATATTGTTTTTAATCTCAGCAGTAGACCACTCAGTGTGGCTGAGATTTCGTTATTGAATCATGGCTTATCCTTTGTCCCAACTCCCCACACTGATCCTTTTGAGAGATTGGTCGATATCCATAGGTTTCAACGACAACTCAAGCTTAGGGACCACTTCAGAGAACAGGCTTATTCACCTGATCTACATAAGAAAAAGTCAGCTTTTGAACCACCAAATACCCACCCCTCTATTAGGAACTATACGAGGTTACTCACTCACAATATCAATGATGAATCTCAGATTGCTCCCTACCCTAATCTCAGCACTGCTGAAAGGCAAGCACTGAATGAGTTGAGCAAGGATAGAACAGTCATTGTGCGTCCTGCAGATAAGGGTGGTTCCATTGTGGTTCTTGATTATACTGACTACCGCAGTGAAGCCTTAAGACAACTGGCTGACTCTGAAACCTATGTCAAATTGAGAGGGAATCCAACACAAATGTATAAAAAGGCAATTGATATTTTTCTACAATGTAGCTTGGAGGCTGGTTTCATTACTGAAAAAGAATTGCTGTTCCTAACCACTGAACACCCTATAGTCCCTGTACTATATCTACTGCCTAAGGTTCACAAAACTTTAGTGAACCCCCCAGGCAGACCCATTGTGTCTGCCCGGGGCTCGGTATTAACCAACATTGCCATTTTTGTTGACTCTTTCCTACAGGATATTGTCAAAAACACAAAGGCTTATTTACAAGATTCGCCTTGCCTGCTGAGGAGACTCACTGATTTTGTTGATCTTAGACAGGATGACATCCTGGTCACCATGGACGTAGATAGCCTCTACACGGTGATCCCCCACGTTGGGGGGGTCGAGGCGGTCAGGTCCATGGTGACTAACAATATTCATTACAGTGGTCCCCCTATCGAGTTCTTGTGTGAATTATTGACTATTTGCCTGGAGAAGAATTATTTTAAATTTGAGGACTGCTATTACCTCCAGATAGCCGGCACAGCCATGGGGTCCAATGTGGCACCCACTTACGCAAATATTTACATGTCATGGTATGAACAGGAGCTCATGAAGCCTTTTGAACATCCATTGGTGACTTTTTATACACGCTACATCGATGATGTTCTCTTGATATGGAGAGGCGATGAAGTGTCTTTGCGTGGGTGGGTGTCACATTTGAACCTCATGGCTAGCCCTATTCGTTTTAAGCTGGAATACAGCTTAGATAATGTTAATTTTCTGGATCTCAATTTGTTCAAGGTGAGTGATGCTGATGGCTGTCGATTTGGTACTAAATTGTACTCTAAGCCCACAGATCGCAACTCTTTGTTGCATGCCAGCAGCTTTCACCCGGGACACCAGAAAAAGGGTATTCTCACCTCCCAGCTCACTAGAGCACTGAGAAACAACAGTGAAAGGTGTTCACAGGTTACCCAAGTTAAAGAAATGGGCTTGAAATTGAACAAAAGGGGTTATCCCATGACTGACACCTGTGAGATACAGGAGAAATTGCTATGCACGGACACTTTACAGGACACCAGGGTTCCTAAAAGGGAACAGTCTGAACAACTGAACTTGATCACCACATACACACCTGGTTGTGACCGCCTAGCCAATGCAGCACGTCGCCATTGGCCAGTGGTGGGGACAGACCCCATGTTACCGTTTCAGAAGTTGAACGCTCCAAGGGTGGTCTATCGCAGAGCAAGGAACCTGAGAGACATCTTGGTTAAAGCAGATCCTGTTAACCACTACAAAAAGGAAACATGGCTCAAGACATCCAAAAAAGGTTGCTTCCCTTGTGGGAGCTGTACAACGTGCAACAGCATGTGTAAAGGGGAGTCTTTCCAACACCCCCACAAGAACCAAAGGTTTAAAATAAACCATCGCCTCAGCTGTACCAGCACCTATGTGATCTACATGTTGTCCTGTCCGTGTTCCCTCATCTACATCGGTAAAACAATAACTTCCTTCCGCGACAGGATGGCAAACCATCGCCATGCCATACGGGAAGCACTGAAAGATGGTGACTCGGACCAACCGGTGGCACGCCACTGTGCAAGCTACAAACATCCAGTGTCAAGCATTAGATCAATGTTGATTGACCATGTCCCACCAAATCCAAGGGGTGGTGACAGGGGTAAAAAATTACTCCAATGCGAGAGCAGGTGGATTCATAAGTTGGGAACTATGACCCCAAAAGGACTCAATACCACTTTGGATTTCAGCCCTTTCTATTGAAATCGATGCCTATGTCCATCTGGCTTGAGCTAGTGAACACCTCACTGTTATGGTTACTACCGTACTCCATGGGCTTGATGTATATTTAAATCTATTAATATTTTTTTCTGTATATATACTTTTTAACACACATTGTTGCATATAACTCTTAGACAATGAAGTATTATACATCTTTCAGTCTTGCATTTCAGTAGCATAACAGATTTACATTTGCATGTATTCTTATTGGATAGATTTTTATCATGTGAGTTGTGCGATTTGCTAGGCTGATAAGATCTAATATTCCTTGAGTACCCGCCTTAGCCACATAATATGAGACACCTAGAGCGGTTTTCATCCGCCAGGTTGACAGGTTTACACTGGTTGCCTAGAGCAACCGATGCGCTTCATGAATACGGTTGGTTCTGAACATGCGCAGACTGTCTCCTGGTGATCTCCTATTATTTGACTTATACACTGATGCAACGCTTGGGACGTTGTCATAGCAACGCCGTGCTATGCGTCATCACGCTAGGCACGGCTAGCGTGCCAGCGTGACGTATCGTCTAGCTAATTGGATGAACATGCAAATGCTTTGGCGGCAAAGTCGTAGTGGGGTAATGTTGTCTCCTTCTATTTAAGGGGGTTGTTTTTAAATGTTTGTTCACTGATCCGGGGTACTAGGGTGCACTCTGTCCTTGTACTTTTTTGTATAACATTGACAAAGGCACAATGCAGTGCCGAAAAGTTTGTTTTTTAAACTGACATAATAAATTCTAAGTTTTACTACAAAGACCAGTGAGTTGCCTGCTTTTTGGAGAAGATATATATATATATATATATATATATATATATATATATATATATATATATATATATATATATATATATATATATATATAGAGGCTATCCAGAAAATAGCATCATGAGAGCTTATAATGATGTTAGAGACATACCTATGGAACAACTACTCAAACCTAAAATGTCAAAAATGAAATGTAAGAGAAATGAGAAAAGTACTAGCCACAAGAGTCAAACTGGAGGAATTACATTCGTGACTACCTATACCAATCAATACAATAGTATTTGTAATATTATTAGAAAGAATTTACCAATTTTGAAAGCTGATAATGTATTGAAAAATGTGGTTGAAGAGGGATGCAAGTTTGTGTCCAAAAGAAATGTTACCATTGGTAATATGGTGTCCCCCAGTGTTTTGAAGAAACCCAAGAAGAGCAGTAGCTGGCTCACTTGTAAAGGGCACTATAAATGTGGTACACGTAGCTGTGTAGCATGTGACCTTACACAGACAAGCAAGGTATTTCAATCTTCCAGTACCCATAAGGTCTTTAATTGTAGCTTCTGTACAAATTGCAGATCAGACCATGCCATATATATGGTGACATGCACAGCCTGTGAGAAACAGTATATAGGATGCACTTCCAGAGAGACAAGAGTTAGGATCAAAGAACATATATATGACATAGACAAAGAAAGAGCCACAACAGGAGTCTCAAAACATTTCATATCTGAACATGGGGGAGATACCAGTATGTTTACCTGGATGATTATTGATTTGGTAATGAAACAGCCCAGGGGTGGCAACAGGGTACATGCCCTCTTCAGAAAGGAGGCCTACTGGATCTTTACGCTTGGGACGCGTAAACCAAATGGCCTAAACATAGATGGAGATATTATCAACTTCTGGGAGTAAAAATATGTAGTAAGATGGGATATATATAGTAATCGGATGTCATGTTGAGAATAACAATTACTTACCATTTACTCTATACCAAACACAAACAAAAGGAAAATGTCAGGGTATAGGCAGTGTCCCTCACAAAATAAGGATCAAGGTACTAACTTGTTTACATGCTTGCACAATATATATATATATATATATATATATATATATATATATATATATATATATATATATATATATACCTATTGTTCTAGTAGATATGTAGAACTGAACAAGACTAAGATGGTTTTAAAGTATATAGCATGTTAAATCACAAGTAGAGAAGCTACATTGTAGCCAGTTAGGGGTTTATTGCACTATAATATTGTGTGTTTCCCCTTTATAATGTCATTGATGATGTTTACCTGCTGTCCCTTTAAGCCTCCATACTACAACTTTCAGTGAGAAAAGAGGCAACCAATGAGAATGTGAGGGAGCGTATTTAAGCTCCACAGGTGCTAGTCAGATTAAGTCTATGAATGATATATATATCTCAAGTAGGAGAAGGCACTCACTGGTCTTTTCAAGTCTACTTTATTTCAAAACCGTCATGCTTTTGAAATAAAGTAGACTTGAAAAGACCAGTGAGTGCCTTCTCCTACTTGACATATTTAACCGCTGGCACCCTGGCAGTTGCCATTAAGGTGAGAGTGCTCATTATTGAAATATATATATATATATATATATATATATATAAACTGTATATATATAACTGCATTTGAGCCCTTTGCAGTTAAGTATGTAAAAGGATATTTATGCAATATTCATATTTAAAGGGACATTATACACTCATTGTTTCTTTGCATAAATGTTTTGTAGATGATCTATTTATATAGCCAATAACGTTTTTTTTTTTTAATGTATAGTTTTGCTTTTAAATAACATTGCTCTGATTTATAGACTCCTAACCAAGCCACAAAGTTTTATGAGAATACCGTCAGCTACCTTCTCCAGCTTGCTCCTGTTTGTGTAAAGGGTCTTTTCATATGCAAAGGAAAGGGGAGGGGGGAGTGTCTTATTTCCCACTTGCAGTGGGCTTTCCAGCTACATTTTTAACAGAGCTAAACTGAGAGCTTCTAAGTAAGTTTTTAAACAGTTTTATACTGGATTTTTATATCAGTATCTGTGCATCTTATTCTTTATAGTAGTGTTTATTACATGCAGTTATATGAAAATGAGTGATACTGTCCCTTTCACATTTCAATGTTCTGTACATAGCAGAATATGTTCTAAGTATTTATACATACATATTTATATATTTATATATATATATATATATATATATATATATATATATATATATATATAGGACTCAACATTTCCAGTCCTAACCTACTAGCCAAGCCAAAATGTCACTTGCCACTTCTGATCTAACCTACTATCCGCCCACACGACACCCACTATTCCACCCCCTCTTTGCATACGTTTAGCCATTGTAAAACACGTTATTGTGCAGTGATTTTTATTTTATACCATAATAAATTAAATAATGTCGCTGCAAGAGTGTAGAAAGAGTGCTAACAGTCAAAGTAGACCTGGAGATTTTGATCTAAAAATTATAATTTCTCCCTTCTATCTCTTAATTATCTTTCTCCACTCTCTCCTCTCTTCAATTTCTCTTTTTGCACTCTCCCTTCTCTCTCAAGCCATATCTTCTTTTTACACTCTTTAATTCCCCTCTCTCATATTTCTTCACTCTATCTTTTATTTCTCCACTCTCTCTTATCTCTATTTTCTTCTCCACTTTCACTTTTCCTTTCTAATCTGCACCCGTTCACCCATTTCAGGAGTAACAGTCTAATCACTAATGGGGTCTCTACAGCTCCAGAGGAATAACGTATCCTTGCCCTTTCATGGATTTATATTATCCATTTAGATAATATTTTTAGCACATAGTCCAAAATGTGTGTTTGTCAGTGCTGCAATAAGAGAGTACATTGTGGAAATACAACGTGCTAACTTTGCTTCTTACAACAGGCCACCAAGCATTGGACAGTGAGTGAATGTTGATTCAACATTCACTCACCATTTTTCACTCGCCATCATTACATTTCCACTGGTCAATGGCAAGTGGGCGAGTGGAAATTTTGAGCCCTGATATATATATATATATATATATATATATATATATATATATATATATATACTATATATGCTTATATATCTATACCTATATATAATCATCTATATATATAGGTATAAATATATATTGTACCAAAATACCATCAGATATGTGTAGAAATATATATTTATGAATAAATAGAACATTTTCTGTTATGTGCAGAACATTGGAATATGAAATAATCATATTTTCATGTTGGTATAGCGCAAATGAGAAAATGTGATTGTGTTTTTTCACTTTTTTTCCTCCATTGACTTCTAAGGGTGAATATTTGAAAGCGCACATGATATTTCACGTTCGGATTTTTACATTCTACTCGTAATACGAACGCAACCCGACTAGTGCAAAAATCTTAAAGGGACACTAAAGCCAAATTTAAACTTTCATGATTCAGAAAGATCATGCAGATTTAAGAAACTCTTCAATTTACTTCTGTTATCAAATTTTGCATTATCTTTTTATATACACACTTTCTGAGGCACCAGCTTACACTGAGCATGTGCACAAACTCACAGGGTATACGTATACTAGAAATGATGCAAAAAAAGACAGCGCCTCATTGTGCAAGTAGGTTTCGTAAGAGAGAATCACAGTGAGAGTGAAGACAAATAGAAATATACTCACAAGAGTATTGGCACCCTTATTGAAAGGGGTGCGAATAGGCAGACTGACGTTTTAACAGCAGTCAGTACGCTGTGCCGGATAACATCCGAAATCCTGAGCGGACGGCTGTGGGCTCTCCTCAATAGATCGAGTCCAAATCCTCTGTAGCTGTGCTGTGGGAAGAAACAGCGTGCAGCTGCTCTCTGTGTGTGATCAACGCTGCAAGCTGGTAATTAGAAAACAGTCCTCGGCAGAGCTACACTCGATAAAAAACTCTGCTGGTGGTAGAAAAAACTTGGCAGGCAAAGATAAAAAAGCCAAATGATACAAGGCTTAGTGTATAAAAAAGTAAAAACACTTTATTTGGGGTGAGCTTTTACGCGTTTCTCGGCCACAAGCTCCTGGCCGTTTCATCAGAAAAGGTATATGACACAAATAGTGCAGAAGCACATTTAAAAAGCCTGCCAAGATTCAGATATCTTCTGGGAAACTGCTAAGGCAGTCCTCAGAGGAGAAATCACAGCATATTCCATCATCCAAAATAAAAAAAAAAAAGCAAGGGAAAAGGAAGCCTATAATTCTCTGGTTAACGCCTACAACACTTACTTATTAGAGAGAACTCCTCTAAACTGGGCAAAGTACATACGAACTAAAGCAGCAAGAGATACCTTTTTTCTAGCTCAGGAAACACATAACGAGATTAGATTGCAAGCTAAATTACACAAATTCGGAAATAGGTCTGGTAAAATGCTATCTAAACTAATTAAGAGTGAGAACAAAAAATCTAACATTGATAAAATCCAACATAATGAGAAATATCTCTCTAGCTCTGATGAAATCACAAATCTGTTTCACCAATACTACCAACAACTTTATACTAATACAGACTTTGACATAGATAAAGCAGCCGAATTCTACAGTAATATTATTTTTCCTAGGATTACCTCCGAGGAGGCCGCTAGACTTAACGCCCCTATTACGCGGGAAGAAATTGGAAAAATAATCTCTAAGCTCCCCTTGAACAAGGCAGCTGGACCGGATGGATTGCCCAATGAGCTCTATAAAATCTTATCGTCTGAGATAGTTCCTTATTTAGCAAATCTTTATAATGATATCTTTATTTCTCATAAACAACCCACATCTTCCTTTGCGTCTTCTTTAACTACTTTGATCTTAAAAGAAGGGAAGGACCCTACATGCAAGGAGTCTTATAGACCAATTGCATTGTTAAACTCAGACTATAAAATACTCTCCTCCATTTTAGCAACTAGGCTCCAGGCTATTCTATCTACAGTAATCCATCCGGACCAAGCTGGTTTTCTCAATAATCGTAACTCGTCTGCAAAGATTAGGGAATTACTGGTGACTATGGAATATATTCAGGGAGAGATCCCACAGGGGGCGGGGGGAGAGGACTCCCCGGACCTGGCCATCTTGTCACTTGATGCGGAAAAAGCTTTTGACATGGTAGTTCATAAACATCTAATTCTCTCATTAGCAAGGTTCGGGATTGTAGGGAATTTCCCTAAATTTGTGGAGAGCCTCTATAGTCACTCTTCCACAAGATTGATTATTAACGATGATATCTCCCCACCAATTGCATTAAAAAGGGGCACTCGTCAGGGCTGTCCTCTCTCCCCGCTCCTTTTTGACCTAGCCATAGAACCCCTAGCAATTAGAATTAGGAACTCACTGGAGGGCATAAAAATTAGGAGGCATGAAATGAAAGTCGGACTATATGCGGATGACTTACTTATATACATATCTAACACAGCGCAAAATATTCCAAAACTATTGCAAATCACTGACCATTTCGGGGTATTCTCAGGATACAAAGTAAATGCGATAAAATCGGAACTAATGTGGCTCAGGAAAAATAAAACTAGTAAGACAGACTTACCCTTTAGAGTAGTAACAGATTCATTGAAATACTTGGGAATCAAAATACCAATTAATTTAAAAGATCTATATAAGATGAATATAACCCCAATGTTAAGCTTTATCAAAGAAAGGCTTAAGGCCTGGCAAAATTTACCACTTTCAATATCCGGTCGTTCAGCCTTAGTTAAAATGACCCTGCTCCCAAAACTGCTTTATATTTTACAGAATGTCCCTTTAATTTTATTTGAGAGAGACATACGCTCAATGAACTCATCAATTGGGCAGTTCGTATGGCAGGGGAAGAGGCCTAAAATAGCCCTTGCTAAACTAATGGTGCCAAGGGAGCTGGGAGGATTGGCACTTCCGAACTTAAGATTTTATAATCTTTGCTTTTTGGCCCGCATAATAGCAGATTGGTTTTCTACTAAGAACTATGTCTTAAATAATGACCTTGAATTTAATATATGTGACCCATATTCTCCAATAGCTCTTGCACACACGAGCCCTAAAGATCTCCCCAGAAATATAAAGGAGCTTAAATCTATTTCAAACCCGATTAAAGCTTGGTTCAAAATATCTAGATCCCTCTCTATAAGTCCTACGGGGTCAAAACATCTTCCCCTAACTAGAAACCCGAACTTCCAACCAGGATTGGATTCAGTTATCTTTAATAGATGGCATAGCAAGGGGCTGGACAGGGTTATTCACTTTGTCAATCAGGAGAGAAAATGTATAAAATCTTTTGAGGAGTTGAGACATGAATTCAATTTATTAAATAAAGATTTCTATGCATATTTACAGATAAGACACTATATTACAGAGCTTGTACACAAGATCGGATGGAATTGGACCTTGGGAAGTTTAGAAACCTGGTTAATGATAACTAAAAATTCTTCCATGTCTATCGCCCCATGTTACTACTCATTGAACCTTACCAAAGCAACCCCGATATTGGAAAAACTGGCCGGGTCCTGGAATACTTTAATCCCACACAGCAATATTGACTCAGAAACTATCCAATTGTCAATTAATAAAGTAACAAAAACAACATCCTCCCTCAATTGGCGTGATGCTCATTTAAAACTCTTGCATAGGGCATACTTCACCCCGGAAAGAGGCCTCAGAGTCCGTAATCATCAATTTAATAAATGTCCCAAATGTTCTTATTTTGCTGCTGACATAGTTCATATGTTTTGGCAATGTCCTAGAGTGAGCAATGTTTGGAGCAAGCTGGAATACTGGCTTAAAAGTAAACTTAAAATTGAACAAATATCTCTCTCCCTGTTTCAGATTGTATTCTGTCTGAAATCTGGAATAGGGCGACAGCCTAATGAGAAACTAGTTAATCTATCTATCTTAGCTACCAGATATCTGCTCTGCCAGAAATGGAAAATGAGGTCGGTGCCAACCATTGTTGAAATCAGGGATCATTTAAAGAAACAATATGTTTTAGAACAGAAAAACACCAACATAGACAATGAACCTGATGTAAAGAAATTTTTTGACAAGTGGGCTCCATTTATTAAGATTTTCCCTGAGAGAGAAATCGACTACTTAATCTCCCCATTTAAGAATTCGGAATTAGTGGTGTTGGGTATGTGGTGAATTGGGGAGGGAATGAGAGATCCGGGACTTTTTTTTTTTTTTTTCCTTTTTTCTTTCTTCTTCTTTCTTTCTTTTTCTCTCTTCCTTTTTCCTCAATCCTTATAAATAAAACACTCCAACAATGAGTAATAAAAAAATTAGGCAGACGGCTTAGGTTTTATCAATTGTGCATATGATGGGTAATATGTAATTTTGGTTAATAATCATTATTTTTCTCCCCATTGTCTTTCTTTTTTTGTCTGTTGGTTGTTTATGGACTCTAAAATTATGGCTTCTTGTTTTCATGGAACTTGTACTCATTGTTGGACATAAATAAATGGTTTAAAAAAAAAAAAGCCTGCCAAGAAAATTGATTGGTCAATGTCAGACCAATCACAAACTAGATGATCAGAAAAACACGATTATACAAACAAACGGAGTACAATGATAGTACAAACAGTATATAAAATACAAACTGTATCTAATATCTGCATAGTTGTTACAAATTGTATTTAACCCTAAGTTACAATGTGTTTATCCTGAGAAATGGATTTTGAAAACACCTTAAAAAATACACAGTATTTAGTAAAATTTGTTCTAGCAATTAGGATGAAAATAATAATAATAAAAAAATAAATAAAAACGAAAACTAGAGGATAAGCATCTTCTTACATGTGTATATGTTTTTTTTTTAAAAAGAGGAGAGAGAGAAGATAAAAACAGAATATATATCGTCTCCTCTTGTGCTGATAAACCCAAGTTGGGTTTATCAGCACAAGAGGAGACGATATATATTCTGTTTTTATCTTCTCTCTCTCCTCTTTTTTTTAAAAAAAAACATATACACATGTAAGAAGATGCTTATCCTCTAGTTTTCATTTTTATTTATTTTTTTATTATTATTATTTTCATCCTAATTGCTAGAACAAATTTTACTAAATACTGTGTATTTTTTAAGGTGTTTTCAAAATCCATTTCTCAGGATAAACACATTGTAACTTAGGGTTAAATACAATTTGTAACAACTATGCAGATATTAGATACAGTTTGTATTTTATATACTGTTTGTACTATCATTGTACTCCGTTTGTATAATCATGTTTTTCTGATCATCTAGTTTGTGATTGGTCTGACATTGACCAATCAATTTTCTTGGCAGGCTTTTTAAATGTGCTTCTGCACTATTTGTGTCATATACCTTTTCTGATGAAACGGCCAGGAGCTTGTGGCCGAGAAACGCGTAAAAGCTCACCCCAAATAAAGTGTTTTTACTTTTTTATACACTAAGCCTTGTATCATTTGGCTTTTTTATCTTTGCCTGCCAAGTTTTTTCTACCACCAGCAGAGTTTTTTATCGAGTGTAGCTCTGCCGAGGACTGTTTTCTAATTACCAGCTTGCAGCGTTGATCACACACAGAGAGCAGCTGCACGCTGTTTCTTCCCACAGCACAGCTACAGAGGATTTGGACTTGATCTATTGAGGAGAGCCCACAGCCATCCGCTCAGGATTTCGGATGTTATCCGGCACAGCGTACTGACTGCTGTTAAAACGTCAGTCTGCCTATTCGCACCACTTTCAATAAGGGTGCCAATACTCTTGTGAGTATATTTCTATTTGTCTTCGCTCTCACTGTGATTCTCTCTTACGAAACCTACTTGCACAATGAGGCGCTGTCTTTTTTTGCATCATTTCTAGATATTGGGTCCTGATCAGACACCGCCAAGACCAGCTGCCGACTGCACTTTCAACATTTTCTTTTGAACACTTCCACTGGGATGATAAAGATTTCCAGCATTTTATTTCAGAAACACTGACGATTCCAGTTATCAATTTCCATCACCACTTTTGGGACTCATATCACGATAAGCTTTTTTCTCAATTTATTCTTTGGTTATATATTATATTTTATATCATATATTTTATATTTTTTATTATTTTAGTCGTTTGATTATTATCACTGATCCAGTAACCCTATTTGTGCCGCCACGTACAAAGGTTCATATATAAATCATATATACATTTTTTACAATTTAATATTGGAACTTTACTTAGAGTTATTTTATACACATTACAAAATTTACACCTCTCACACTGGTTACCACACTTAGAGGCACACTTCAATTATTATTATTGTTTTTTTGTAACTGCACTATCTAACACCGTATGAGGATTAATCAATCATTCTGAGTTTATTACCTGCCAGTTTTTTATTTTGATTCGCTCTAGGCGCACGCTATTACCATTTTTTTATATTTGGTATCCTATCCTATACGTATACTAACCTGTGATTGGCTGTTAGCTGTCACATAATACAGGGGGCTGGCAAATGGGGAAAAATAAATTTGTAACATAGAAACATAGAAACATAGATATTGACGGCAGATAAGAGCCATAGGCCCAGCAAGTCTGCCCGACCTTACCTAACAGTATAAACTTATCTAGTTCGTAGGATAGCCCTATGCTTGTCCCATGCATTTTTAAAGTCCCCCACAGTGTTTGTTGCTACTACCTCTTGAGGAAGTTTATTCCATAAATCAATCACTCTTTCTGTAAAGAAGTGCTTCCTCAAATTACTCCAGAATCTACTACCCTTTAGCTTGAGCTCATGACCCCTTGTTCTTGAATTTTCCATTTTATGTAAAATACCCACAGCCTCAGTTTTACTAAACCCTTTAATGTACTTGAAAGTTGCTATCATATCACCTCTTTCCCTTCTCTCCTCTAAGCTATACATATTTAGGTCATTGAGCCTATCCTGGTAAGTTTTATTTTTTAGACCATGTACCATTTTGGTAGCCCTCCTTTGCACAGATTCAAGTTTGTTAATATCCTTCTGAAGATATGGCCTCCAGAACTGCACACAATACTCAAGATGAGGCCTAACTAATGATCTATAAAGTGGCATAAGAACCTTACTATTTCTGCTGCAAATACCTCTACCAATACATCCAAGCATTCTGCTAGCCTTACTCGCTGCATTACTACATTGTTTACTAAGTTTTAAATCATCTGAAATAATAATTCCCAAGTCCTGCTCCTCGTCTGTAACAGTCAGTAAAGTGTCATTGAGTCTGTAATTAACATTTGGATTTTTCTTCCCTAAATGCATTATTTTACACTTTGCTGTGTTAAACTTTAGATCCCAGTCGTTTGTCCAATCCTCCAATTGTTGTATATCACTTCTCATTTTGTCTACCCCCCCTGGAACATCCACTCTGTTGCAAATTTTTGTATCATCTGCAAAGAGACATACTTTCCCCTGTAGCCCTTTGCTGATATCGCAGATAAATATGTTAAACAAAACAGGTCCCAGAACTGACCCCTGAGGAACACCACTAGTAACAGCCCCCTCTGCTGAATGAACTCCATTTACTAAGACACTTTGTTTTCTGTCCTTAAGCCAGCATTCCACCCAGTTCACAATTTTTGAATTTAGACCAAGGAGATATAGTTTGTGAATAAGTTTATTGTGTGGGACGGTGTCAAATGCTTTGCTGAAATCTAGATATGCTACATCAACTGCTCCTCCCTTGTCTAATACTTTTGTTACATAATCAAAGAAGTCAATTAGATTAGTCTGACATGATCTCCCTGAAGTAAAACCATGCTGATTTTGGTCCTCTAAATTGTTTGTCTTTATGTAAGTCATAATTCTTTCTTTTAAGAGGCTTTCCATTAATTTCCCTACTACTGAAGTTAAACTAACTGGCCTGTAGTTGCCAGATTCTTCTCTACTGCCCTTTTTATGAAGAGGTATTACATTTGCTATTCTCCAATCATCTGGGACAGCTCCTGTTAATAGTGACTGATTAAACAGATCAGTTAATGGGACAGTTAGCACTGATCAAAGTTCTTTTAAAACTCTTGGATGAATATTATCAGGATCCACTGCCTTTGTAACATTTATTTTTGATAATGCTAACAAAACCTCATCCTCTGTAAAAAGATTACTGTTAAGCTTGTTTCTATTTTGCGTAGCATCCCTTAATGTAGACATTGTATCTTCACAATCTTTAGTGAAAACAGAACAGAAGTAATCATTGAGACAGTCTGCAATCTGCTTATCTCCTTCTATTATTCTACCATCAACTGATTTAAATTTTACTATTCCTACCTTATTTTTTCTTCTTTCACTGATATATCTAAAGAATGTTTTGTCCCCATGTTTTACTGACTGTGCTATCTTCTCTTCTGCATGAGCTTTAACCTTCCTAATTAACTGCTTAGTCTTTTTTTGTTGGAGTCTCCATATTTTCATATCATCATCTGCTTGTGTGTGTCTGTAATTTTTATAAGCTATCTTTTTTGTCTTTACAGCATGTGCTACTTCTTTGGAAAACCAAATTGGTTTCCGCTTTCTTTTACTTTTACAGACATGTCTAATACAGTGTGCGGTTGCATCTAAAATGGCACCTTTCACAAATTCCCACTGTTCTTGAACCCCTGTAATAAGAGTTTTCCCCTTTAAATAGTTTTTTAGGTATTCTCCCATTAATGAAAAATCTGCCGTCCTAAAGTCTAAAACTTTTGTTTTAGTCTGGGTGGACAGTTCCTGAACATGAATACTAAACCAAACAGATTGATGATCACTGGATCCTAAGTTCTCACCTACAGACACATCTGAAACTGTATCACTGTTTGTAAGTATTAGATCTAATATAGCTTCCTTACGAGTTGGTTCCTTGACTAATTGTTCAAGTGATTCCCCTAGCAGAGATTCAAGAATATACCTGCTTCTAGCCGATCTAGCAGAAGGAATCTTCCAGTCTATATCTGGCAAATTAAAGTCCCCCAGTACTATAACCTTACCCTTCATGGTCATTTTGGTTATTTCATCTAATAACAGATTGTCCAGTTTTTCATCCTGCAATGGAGGCCTATATACAACCCCTATTCTAAAAACATTTTTATCTCCAATTTCCAAAGTCACCCAAATACTTTCCACCTCATCATTTGTTCCTACAATTTCAGTAACCTTTATATTTTCATTTACATACAAAGCAACTCCTCCACCTTTCTTTCCTACTCTGTTCTTTTTAAATAACCTGTATCCAGGTATGACTATGTCCCAGTCATGCAAATCATTGTACCATGTTTCTGTTATAGCTACTAAATCCAAGTTGTCCCTAGTCATTATTGAAATGAGTTCAGGTAATTTATTTCCTAAGCTGCGAGCATTTGTGCTCATGGCACGAAGAATTTTTCTACTAGAATTTCTAGAATTGTTACTTGGACTAACAGTTTTGGCATGCTGTGGGGGGCAGGTGGATATATTAATGCTACCCCCCTTTATTAGTTTAAATGATTTCTAATAAAGTATTTGAACTCCTCTCCCAGATACTCTGTTCCTTTAGCATCCAAATGCAAGCCATCTCTCTTTTTTTTTTTTTTTTTTTTTTACTCTGCTTCTTAGCAAAGGGATCAAACTAAAAAAGGATCAAATACATAAGGATATTTGAGTTATTTTAGAAAGGTATATAACATTTCTCTTTTAAATTGTTGTTACTTGAATAGTTTGTACTTTCAGATAATATATTTTGTATTTCTATTAACTTTATATTTTGTTTTTTTATAGGTGGTAGACCTGAACTGTTAATTAGTTTCACTACAGAAATTGAATAGTTAAAGGTTTGAGTTAATTTACATTCTTTTGTATTCTGGTTTTTAGTATTGCAATTAGATAACAATTAGATTGTTTGCATAGGTGAGCAATTAGGAGGGACCCCACCCTATCTTTCTGAGGGTATTTAAAAAAAAAAAAAAAAAGGAAAGGAAAAAAAATCTACAGCTTATTTCAAATTCAGAGTAAGTGTTATTATTTTGTCTTTTTAATATGCTTTTGTTAATTATGCAATACTACTGTATTTAGTGGTCCTTTAATTCTAGAGCAATTAACGCTCAAGCAGGAGCATTAATTTGCACTTCAATCATAATCTAGTTCTTAGTGTTTAATGTCCCTTTAAGCTTTAACAAGGCTACCAAGAGAACTACGCAAATGCTTTATCCAATTTATTTAAGTGTCATTTTCATTATCACTTTAAAGAAAATCTGCTTTAAAGTGAAACTAAATTTGAGACACCCACTAGAGAGATATATATTTGTTAACATATATTCAAATGCATTCTAATAAGCTTTGGGATTTGCAAAGCTTTTATGCATCTAAACAGAAAAAAAAAAGAAAAAGGCATATAAGAAGTCTTGAGATTAAATGTAAGTGATAATGCAATTTTACAATCATTTTATAGTTTGATTCAGGCCATTACTAAAAACATATACCATCTACTGCTCTGAATATTTAGTGCCATAGAAGAACAATTGATTATCATTTCCTGGAAAACTAAAATAACTCACATACTCACAGCTGTTAGCATTACCTCTTAAATAGTATATGTATTCATAGTTAAAAAAAAACAGTAAATTCTAACAATTTCTGGCATGCATGAGAAAGACCACAACTTAAATAATACACATTTTTTTTGCATGTAAAATATTATATTAAAGTGGTTTTCCTTTTTTTGGACCTAACAGGAAATATATGTCTGAGTACAACAGGTCCTTAATGACTGATTGCTCACTGGCTGAAACACATAACTCCTGATGCATTAATTGTGGACAGTGAAAAGCCTCAGAAGTGTAAAGAGAACTATTTTTTTTATCATTACATGACAACAATTTAAACTGTTACACATTTTAAAATACTCTCTTTCTTTCATGTAATTGGCAAGAGTCCATGAGCTAGTGACATATGGGATATACAAACCTACCAGGAGGGGCAACGTTTCCCAAACCTCAAAATGTCTAAAAATACATCCATCACCACACCCACAATTCAGTTTTAAAAGCTTTGCCTCCTATGGAGGTGGTGAAGTAAGTTTGTACTAAGATTTCTACGTTGATATGCACTTCTCAGCATTTTGAAGCCCGATTCCTCTCAGAGTACAGTGAATGTCAAAGGGTTGTGAAGGGAGAATCACCTATTGAATGCAATGGTTTTCCTTGCGGGAGATCTATTTCATAGGTTCTCTGTTATCGGTCGTACAGATTCATCTCCTACCTCCCTTATTCATATCGACGATATACTCTCATATTTCATTACCTCTACTGATAACTGTTTCAGTACTGGTTTGGCTATATGCTATATGTGGATGGGTGTCTTTCGGTAAGTATGCTTTCATTACTTAAGACACTCTCAGCTATGGTTTGGCACTGTATGTATTAATATAAAGGTCTATATATATGTATTATACTTATATTTGCCATGAGTCAGGTTTATGTATATTTCCTTTTGCAGACAATCAGTTTCATATTTGGGAGAAAAACATATTTAGGAAAATATTTTTCTTACCTGGGTTATAGTCTTTTTTCAATTGAATTTTGTGGGCAAAATAAGGCTTAGTTTATTGTGTCATTTCTGGTGCGAGATTTTTTTTGGCACAAAGGTACGTCCGATGACGCCGAGTTCCTTGCACAAGGTTCCGTCTACAATGACGTGAGTGTGTCATTTCCGGATGTTCTTAGCGCCAAAAAAATTTCAGTTTGCATTGTGCATCATACTTGGCGCCAAATAAATTCATTATTTAAAACCCCATTCCTATATGCCTCTTGCCTTTTTCTATATGTTTGCATTTTTTTCCCATTCCTGAAACTGTCATATAAGGAAATTGATAATTTTGCTTTATATGTTGTTTTTTCTCTTACATTTGCAAGATGTCTCAGTCTGATCCTGTCTCAGAAACCACTGTTGGAACCCTGCTGCCTGATAGCAGTTCTACCAAAGCTAAGTGCATTTGTTGTAAATTTGTGGAGATTATATCTCCAGCTGTGGTATGTAATAGTTGTCATGATAAGCTTTTACATGCAGAGAATGTGTCCATCAGTAATAGTACAATGCCTGTTGTTCCTTCAACATCTAATGTACATGACATACCTGTGAATATAAAAGATTTTATTGCTGATGCGATTCAGAAGGCTTTGTCTGCCATCCTGCCTTCTAATAAACGTAAAAGGTCTTTTAAAACTTCTCATAAAGTTGATGAAATTTCAAATGGCCGACAACATACTGAATTATCCTCCTCTAATGAGGATCTATCTAATTCAGAAGATCCTTCCTCAGATATTGACACTGACAAATCTACTTATTTATTTAAAATGGACAAATCTACGTATTTATTTAAAATGGAGTTCCTTGTTAAAAGAGGTGTTGATTATATTGGATATTGAGGAAACTAGTCCTCTTGATATTAAAACTAGTAAATGTTTATATTCTGTTTATAAACCTCCTGTGGTTACTCCAGAGGTTTTTCCAGTTCCTGGTGCTATTTCTGATATGATTTCTAAGGAATGGAATAGGCCTGGTACTTCTTTTATTCCTTCTTCAAGGTTTTAAAAATTGTATCCTTTGCCAGCAGTTACATTGGAGTTTTGGGAAAAGATCTCCAAAGTTGATTGGCCTTTTTCTGCTCTTGCTAAACGTACTTCTATTCCTATGGAAGATAGTACTTCTTTTAAAGATCCTTTAGATAGGAAACTTGAATGCTATCTAAGGAAAGCTTATTTATATTCTGGTCATCTTCTCAAGCCTGCCATTTCTATGGCTGATGTTGCAGCTGCATCAACTTTTTGGTTGGAAAGTTTAGCGCAACAGGAAATAGATCCTGATTTGTCTAGCATTGTTCGCTTGCTTCAACATGCTAATCATTTTATCTGTGATGCCATTTTTGATATCAAAATTGATGTTAAATCTACGTCTTTAGTTATTTTAGCTAGAAGAGCTTTGTGGCTCAAATATTGGAATGCTGACATGGTATCTAAGTCTAGATTACTATCTCTTCCTTTCCAATGTAAAAAGTTATTTGGTTCTCAGTTGGATTCGATTATTTCAACTGTCACTGAGGGGAAGGGAGTTTTTTTGCCTCAGGGTAAAAGACCGAAGGGTAAATCTAAAGCTTCTAACCGTTTTCGTTCCTTTCGGCAAAGTAAGGAACAGAAAGCTAATCCTTCCCCTAAAGAATCTGGTTCCCATTGGAAACCTTCTTCAAGTTGGAGTAAATCCAAGCCGTTAATAAATCAAAGCCAGCCCCCAAGTCTGCATGAAGGTGCAGCCCTCATTGCAGCTCAGCTGGTAGGGGGCAGATTAAGATTCTTCCAAAACATTTGGGCAGATTCTGTCCAAAATCAATGGAGGAGTCAGAGTATTGTCTCTCAATGGTTCTGAATAGGTTTCAGAGTAAGACCTCCTGTGAGAAGATTTTTTCTCTCACGCATCCCAGCAAATCCAATAAAGGCTCTGACTTTTCTGAAGTGTGTTTCAGACCTGGAGCTTTTAGGGGTAATCATACCAGTTCCGTTTCAGGAACAGGGTCTGGTTTTTTTTTCAAATCTATTCATTGCCCCAAAGAAAGAAAATTCATTCAGGCCAGTTCGGGATCTGAAAATGTTGAATCGTTATGTAAGAGTGCCAACTTTCAAAATGGTGACTATAAGGACTATTCTGCCTTTCGTTCAGCAAGGGCATTATATGTCCACAATAAACTTACAGGATGCATATCTTCATATTCCGATTCATCCAGACCACTATCAGTTTCTGAGATTTTCTTTTCTAGACAAGCATTACCAATTTGTCGCTCTTCCATTTGGCCTAGTGACAGCTCCAAGAATCTTTTCAAAGGTTCTCGGTGCCCTACTCTCTGTAATCAGAGAACGGGGAATTGTGGTGTTTCTTTATTTGGACGATATATTGGTACTAGCTCAGTCTATACATTCTGCAGAATCTCACACAAATCAACTAGTGTTGTTTCTTCAAAGACATGATTGGAGGATCAATTTACCAAAAAAGTTACATGGAAGTTTTAGGTCTCATGACTGCAGCATCGGACGCAATCCCCTTTGCTCGTTTTCATATGAGACCTCTCCAGCTTTGTATGCTGAACCAATGGTGCAGGGATTATACAAAGATATCACAATTAATATCCTTAAATCCCAATGTTCGACTTGGTGGTTAGATCACCATCGTATAGTTCAATGGGCCTCTTTTGTTCATCCAACCTGGACTATGATCACAACAGATGCAAGTCTTTCAGGTTGGGGAGCTGTCTGGGGATCTCTGACAGCACAAGGGGTTTGGAAATCTCAAGAGGCGAGGTTACCAATCAATATTTCAGAACTCTGTGCTATTTTCAGGGCTCTTCAGGTTTGGCCTGTGTTGAAGAGAGAACCGTTCATTTGTTTTCAGACAGACAATATCACAACTGTGGCATATGCCAATCATCAGGGTGGGACTCACAGTCCCAAAGCTATGAAAGATGTATCTTGGATACTTGCTTGGGCGGAATCCAGTTCCTCTCTAATTTCTGTGGTTCATATCCCAGGTATAGACAATTGGGAAGTGAATTATCTCAGTCGTCAGACTTTACATCCGGGGGAGTGGTCGCTCCATCCAGATGTGTTTTCTCAGATTGTTCAGATGTGTGGTCTTCCGGAAATAGATCTGATGGCTTCCCATCTAAACAGGAAACTACCCAGGTACCTGTCCAGGTCCAGGGATCCTCAGGCAGAAGCGGTGGATGCGTTAGCAGTTCCTTGGTGTTACCAACCTGCTTATATCTTCCCGCCTCTGGTTCTTTTCCCAAGAGTGATTTCCAAGATCATAATGGAACGATCATTTGTGTTGCTGGTAGCTCCAGCATGGCCTCACAGGTTTTGGTATGTGGATCTTGTTCGGATGTCCAGTTGCCAATCCAGGCCACTTCCATTAAGCCCAGATCTTCTGTCTCAAGGTCTGTTTTTCCATCAGGATCTCAAATCATTAAATTTGAGGGTATGGAAATTGTTTCTAGGAAGATTTATTATCGAGTTTGGAAGACATATTTCATGGTGTTCTTCTCATAAATTCTCCTGGCATTCTTTTAGAATTCCTAGAATTTTACAGTTTCTTCAGGATGGTTTGGATAAGGGTTTGTCTGCAAGTTCATTGAAGGGACAAATCTCTGCTCTTTCTATTTTATTTCACAGAAAGATTGCTAAGCTTCCTGATATTCACTGTTTTGTACAGGCTTTGGTCCGTATCAAGCCTGTCATTAAATCAATCTCCACTCCTTGGAGTTTTAATTTGGTTTTGAAGGCTTTACAGGCTCCTCCATTTGAGCCTATGCATTCTTTGGACATTAAACTACTTTCTTGGAAAGTGTTGTTTCTTTTGGCCATCTCTTCTGCTAGAAGAGTTTCTGAATTATCTGCTCTTTCTTGTGAATCTCCTTTTCTGATTTTTTATCAGGATAAGGCAGTTTTGCGGACTTCATTTAAATTTCTACCTAAGGTTGTGAATTCTAACAACATTAATAGAGAAATTGTTGTCCCTTCTTTGTGTCCTAATCCTAAGAATTCTTTGGAGAGATCCTTACATTCTTTGGATGTGGAAAGAGCTTTGAAATATTATGTTAAAGCTACTAAAGATTTCAGGAAGACTTCTAGTCTATTTGTTATCTTTTCTGGTTCTAGGAAAGGTCAGAAGGCTTCTGTCATTTCCTTGGCATCTTGGTTAAAGCTTTTGATTCATCAGGCTTATTTGGAGTCGGATCAGGCCCTGCCTCAGAGAATTACAGCTCATTCTACTCGATCAGTCTCCACTTCATGGGCTTTTAAGAATGAAGCTTCAGTTGATCAGATTTGCAAAGCAGCAACTTGGTCTTCTTTGCACACATTTACAAAATTCTACCATTTTGATGTATTTGCTTCTTCGGAAGCAGTTTTTGGTAGAAAAGTTTTTCAGGCAGCTGTTTCAGTTTAATTCCTCTGCTTATGTTTGAGTTTTTTCTTTTCGTTATGAGAATAAACTTATATTTTGGGTTGTGGATTTATTTTTTTCAGCGGAAAATGGCTGTTATTATTTTATCCCTCCCTCTCTAGTGACTATTCTGTGGAGTTCCACATCTTGGGTATTACTATCCCATACATCACTAGCTCATGGACTCTAGCCAATTACATGAAAGAAATCATAATTTATGTAAGAACTTACCTGATAAATTTGTTTCTTTCATATTGGCAAGAGTCCGTGAGACCCACCCTTTTTATGGTGGTTATGATTTTTTTGTATAAAGCACAATTATTTCCAAATTCCTTTGTTGATGCTTTTTACTCCTTTCTTTATCACCCCACTATTTGGCTAGTCATTAAACTGAATTGTGGGTGTGGTGAGGGGTGTATTTATAGGCATTTTGAGGTTTGGGAAACTTTGCCCCTCCTGGTAAGATTGTATATCCCATACGTCACTAGCTCATGGACTCTTGCCAATATGATAGAAATTAATTTATCAAGTAAGTTCTTACATAAATTATGTTTTTATATGCAACAAGAAAAATGAATCATTGTGTCCCTTGTACATTGATTTAGAGAACACTTTCTTCTTGTTTCATCACAATATTTTTTTGGGGTGTGTGTAAAAAATATTTTTTTTATAAAATTAAGCATATTCATTTAAGAACACTTCTCTAGTTTCATCATATTATATCATTATAAAAAGGTTTATTTCTTTAGCAGCGCACAACACTGTCACAAGAAGGTATATGGGCAATAGGATGAGATACTGGATTTGGGTTGGGTGGCAAGAAAGGGGTTAAATTACAGTTATATAGAAAATCAAGTGATAAATCGGAGTGGTACGTGTTACATGGCAATTAATGAGTCTAAATCACTGCTGCATATGTGTTTATGACAAAGAGGCACAATTAAAATGTTCCCTGAATACCTGGTTACTTATCATGGCAAACAGGACATGGAAGTCCACACAGATCCTTTATATTACACAGAGTTACCAGCTGTTCTCCATAGAAATACTCTATTAGACCCCATGGTTCTGTAGAACATCTCAGGTACATGCCCACATCAGACCTCAGATAAGACCCCTGGCACTGCAGCTCTTGTGTCAGATGCATACTCCATCATCAGATCTTAGATCAGACTGCAATGTAATATAACCCCATGTCAATGCCACAACAGACCCCTAGCACTGCAGGCTGTCTTTCAGTCACATGTCATGTCAAACCTTGTCTGTAGGCTCTGTATCATCCACATGCCACATCATGTTCACTGGCCTTGCAGTCTCTCTCTGTACACTAAATGCTATATCAGACTCTATATACAACAGCTCCACTAATATCCCGTGGACTGCAGCTTCCTGCTGCATCAGACCCTATGATTAGCTACCCCTTTCTCCGCCACATGCCAAATCAGACTCTAGCCTTGCAGTCCTTATGTCAGCCACATGCCAGATTATAACGCTGGACCTGCAGCCCCTCTGTCAGCAGCATGCCACATCAGAAGCACTAAAAGCATTAGAGATGTGCACAGGAAAAATGTTCTTCAAAATTTTCAGTTGGGAATTTTCAGCCGATTCTGGTCATCCGAATTTTGTTCATTGAAGTGCTTGTTTCTGCCAAATATTTTGATAACAATTTTGTTCAACCCAGGCAGGGTAGGAGGAGTGAAAACATGTGCCTAGAGCCCCTTGGACACAGCAGCCAGCAGTTTCCTGAGGATTTAACATTGACGTTAGATGACCACCACAAAAAGGGAGGGTGGGGCGAGGTTGGCAGCTGAGTTACTGAAGTAGCCCTCTGGATTACATTACACCAACCCTATAAATACACCTCCAAGGAATGTGACAAGTGTAGTTAAAGTAGTATGGGTGAAAGTAAATAAAGTTCTCTCACATTACTCACCATCCCTCATGCATTCTCCTTAAACACGTATGAAGTTATCCTTGTAGTCTCAATTCTTAGATCTGTTTACAAAGTCCTAGTGAAAGTCCTTTAATGTGAGCAAGAGCAGTATCTCTCAGAAACACAACTTAAAAAAAGGGAGAGATCTACTTTGAAAATTATACTTTGGTGAAGGGAGTACTACAGCGACTCCACCATTGTTTGT
This sequence comes from Bombina bombina, assembly GCF_027579735.1. Lineage (NCBI taxonomy): Eukaryota > Metazoa > Chordata > Amphibia > Anura > Bombinatoridae > Bombina > Bombina bombina. The sequence goes on from NC_069501.1 coordinate 244,833,210, forward strand.
TTGTTTTTTCTAACTTGTATGTACTCCACATATTTGCAAAACATCTTCTATGATTTCCAGGACATCCTCCAGCATGATATTGTCATCATGAACCACTGCCTCTAGGACATAGGTATGGCCTGAAACAAATGGAAGAATTCAAGACAAAGCAAATAAAGAGATGTGCCATTACTCTGTTGCATACCGCTCCAAACTAATTTGTCATTGGCTGATAACCACCACATAGCAGAAACAACAGGAGCAGTAGTGGGCAGCAGCTTTTCAGAAGTTGGCGCAATTATTCCTTGGTCTGCTGTTACAAAAATTAATATCACTTAAACAAAAACAATAACCCTGCAGTGCAGAAGGATTGCAAGCGACTTCCCCAGCAGTATTAAAAGCAGTCACCTTGTTAGGAGAGAAGATGAGAAGGAAGGGCTTAAGCATTGTCTTAACAAGACAATATAACTACTAGGTGGAAATCGACTTTGGAGATGGTGGAACGTTTGAGCAGCAGAGGGCTTTCCTCGATGCTGTGGCTTTCTGTTTCAATTCATTGGGAGCCAATTAGGCAGAGATGAGTGGACCATGATTGTTCAGTTAGTGGCAGCCCTAAAGCCTTTTAGGGATATCACAGAGAAATTGAGCCAAAACACTGCCAGTCTGGGTCAAGCCATACTCTTGTTCAGTCATCTCTTAAGCAAGATGGATGCCTTCCTTTCAAATGGTGAGGTGGCTTCCAGTGGTATACTAAGTATTGAAGTTGCAGCGCTTCTTAGGAGGATGAAGGAGCAGCTAAAGGGTTGCATGCGTGAGCATCTCCATTCATAACTTTTTTTATCAGTAAAAGCTTGCATCCAGAAGTAAAAATGGTATGAAAGGGTAATTCCATTATTATGACCATAAAATCAAAGGGATAGAAAAGTCAAAATTTAAATGTGCATCGGTGCATTTCCATTTTAAATAGAAACATTTTTGCAATATACTTAGCAAAAATGCTTAGAGTAAAAGTTATTACTGTGTTTCCTATGGCATACGCACATATCCTTTGAGTGCTGTGCACCAGTATTCAAACACCACACCTTCTCAAAGTGCTGGCAGTTGTGTGTATTTCTTCTGTGAAGACATAACTTGTGTCATACAAGCCACCGCTGACTCTCTGTAAATAACTTTTACTATGAACATTTTTGTTAATAGAAGTATATTGCAAAAATGCTTTTATTACACATTTAAATGCACCCATTTCAATTTTGACCTTTCTATCACATTAAGGGAGTTAGCTCATCATGTGTGTGCATGTTTATCAAACAGAGTTGTATTTAGTTGTCACTTAAGAGGAAAATACTATTTGGCAGACTTTATGAAATCATAAAAGATAAATGCAACTGTACAGTGAGCAGTGGAGAACTTATCTATGGGGACATGTATTCAAACTGCTTACTGATCATAGGCCCTTGAAAACGTTACTAAATAACTACAAAGAGACTGATTTAAGCAGGAGTCTGCATTGCTTGATGGTCAGCTAGACTACTGTCTTTGACATATGAACACAGACCAGGAAATGAAAATGTGACAGCTAATATCCTGTCTCAACTCCAATGTCTGGGCTGCTGCTACAAGACAACCTTCTGATTCTGATAAACCCACCCGGCTGCTGATATAACATTTGGAGGAAATCGGGAGAGTGGCAGAACTGGCAGTAGTAGAACTGATGGTGGCACTGGGGTGACATTGGTACAGGTGGTTTTGGGAGTAGACTAAAGAGTTGATGTATACATTGAGGCTGCAAGCTTGGTAACCTCAGACCCCCTCCTAATCATACTACTCGGCTTTGTGCTCCAATTTTAATCTGGCTCTAAATGTGCAGGTAAGAGCAAGTAAATTGAATATTTCTGAACACAAAGGGTTAAACTTTAATGTATATTGTTTTTTCCCAAATAAAGGCAGCAGGCCTACCTATATGTCACAGGCTATGCCCAACACAGCAATATTATTCATTTTTAATAAGCTAAACACGCAGTTAGCAAGAAAATAAAATGTTTCTGTGCACAAAGGGTTATAATTAAATTAAAACCCTTTATTCTTCCCCGACAAAGGCAGCAAGCTTACCTATCAGTCACAGTTATGCCCCCACTGATATATAAACCTGCAGTTTCACTAACTTCAAGAAAACAGAATTTATGCTTACCTGATAAATTACTTTCTCCAACATTGGTGTGTCCGGTCCACGGTGTCATCCATTACTTGTGGGATATTCTCCTCCCCCACAGGGAAAGGCAAGGAGAGCACACAGCAAGAGCTGTCCATATAGTCCCTCCCAGGCTCCGCCCCCCCAGTCATTCGACCGACGGTTAGGAGAAAAAAAGGAGAAACTATAGTGTGCCGTGGTGACTGTAGTGTATAGAGAAAGAAATTCTTCAAACCTGATTAAAAAACCAGGGCGGGCCGTGGACCGGACACACCGTTGGAGAAAGTAATTTATCAGGTAAGCATAAATTCTGTTTTCTCCAACATTGGTGTGTCCGGTCCACGGTGTCATCCATTACTTGTGGGAACCAATACCAAAGCTTTAGGACACGGATGAAGGGAGGGAGCAAATCAGGTTACCTAAACAGAAGGCACCACGGCTTGCAAAACCTTTCTCCCAAAAATAGCCTCCGAAGAAGCAAAAGTATCAAATTTGTAGAATTTGGACAAAGTGTGCAGAGAAGACCAGGTCGCTGCCTTACATATCTGATCAACAGAAGCCTCGTTCTTGAAGGTCCATGTGGAAGCCACAGCCCTAGTAGAGTGAGCTGTGATTCGTTCAGGAGGCTGCCGTCCGGCAGTCTCGTAAGCCAATCGTATGATGCTTTTCAGCCAAAAGGAAAGAGAGGTAGCAGTAGCTTTTTTGACCTCTCCTCTTGCTAGAATAAACTACAAACAGAGAAGACGTTTGTCTGAAATCCTTTTTTGCTTCTAAATAGAACTTTAAAGCACGGACTACATCTAAATTGTGTAACAAGCGTTCCTTCTTTGAAACTGGATTCGGACACAAAGAAGGCACAACTATTTCCTGGTTAATATTCTTGTTGGAAACAACCTTTGGAAGGAAACCAGGTTTAGTACGCAAAACAACCTTATCTGAATGGAACACCAGATAGGGCGGATTACACTGCAGAGCAGATCATTCAGAAACTCTTCTAGCAGAAGAATAGCAACCAAAAACAGAACTTTCCAAGATAACAACTTGATATCTATGGAATGTAAGGGTTCAAACGGAACCCCTTGAAAAACTGAAAGAACCAAATTTAGACTCCAGGGAGGAGTCAAGGGTCTGTAAGCAGGCTTGATCCTGACCAAAGCCTGAACAAAAGCTTGAACATCTGGCACAGCTGCCAGTCGTTTGTGTAACAAGACAGATAAAGCAGAAATCTATCCTTTTAGAGAACTCGCTGATAATCCCTTATCCAAACCTTCTTGGAGAAAGGAAAGGATCCTAGGAATTTTAATCTTACTCCATGAGAATCCCTTGGATTCACACCAACAGATATATCTTTTCCATATTTTATGGTAATCTTTCTAGTCACAGGTTTTCTGGCTTGTACCAGAGTATCTATCACAGAATCCGAAAACCCACGCTTAGACAAAATCAAGCGTTCAATTTCCAAGCAGTCAGCTGGAGAGAAACTAGATTTGGATGTTCGAATGGACCTTGTACTAGAAGATCCTGTCTCAAAGGTAGCTTCCATGGTGGAGCCGATGACATATTCACCAGGTCTGCATACCAAGTCCTGCGTGGCCACGCAGGAGCTATCAAAATCACCAAGGCCTTCTCCTGTTTGATCCTGGCTACCAGCCTGGGAATGAGAAGGAACGGTGGAAACGCATAAGCTAGGTTGAAAGTCCAAGGCGCCACTAATGCATCCACTAGAGTCGCCTTGGGATCCCTGGATCTGGACCCGTAGCAAGGAACCTTGAAGTTCTGACGAGACGCCATCAGATCCATGTCTGGAATGCCCCATAATTGGGTCAACTGGGCAAACACCTCCGGGTGGAGTTCCCACTCCCCCGGATGAAAGGTCTGACGACTCAGATAATCCGCCTCCCAGTTTTCCACTCCTGGGATGTGGATCGCAGACAGGTGGTAGGAGTGATCCTCCGCCCATTTGATGATCTTGGTCACCTCTCTCATCGCCAGGGAACTCCTTGTTCCCCCATGATGGTTGAAGTAAGCAACAGTCGTCATGTTGTCTGATTGGAATCTTATGAATCTGGCCTTTGCTAGTTGAGGCCAAGCCCGGAGAGCATTGAATATCGCTCTCAGTTCCAGGATGTTTATCAGGAGAAGAGACTCTTCCCGAGACCATAGACCCTGAGCTTTCAGGGAATCCCAGACCGCGCCCCAGCCTAATAGACTGGCGTCGGTCGTGACAATGACCCACTCTGGTCTGAGGAAGCTCATTCCCTGGGACAGGTGATCTTGGATCAGCCACCAACGGAGTGAGTCTCCTTGTTCAGAGCGGCAAGGAGAATGACTGGGGGGGCGGAGCCTGGGAGGGACTATATGGACAGCTCTTGCTGTGTGCTCTCCTTGCCTTTCCCTGTGGGGGAGGAGAATATCCCACAAGTAATGGATGACACCGTGGACCGGACACACCAATGTTGGAGAAAAAAGGAAATGCACACAAAGGGTTAAACTTTAATGTAAATTTGTTTTTGCCTTTAGGCACTGACTTTTTTCCATGTCATGTGGGAGGCACTCTGGCCATTAAAGACTGACACTCATTTGCTTTCCACATTGATGTAAACACAGGGTGTGTGTATCTTTGTTAACCTTGTTTTTCCATTGGCAGCTTCCAAGTGACCTAGTACCTATGGGCGTCACCTACCCTTACGGTTTACGCCAATATTTAGTCACCAACATAGTCAGCAGTAGTCTTATGCTATTCTATCGATTTGCTTTAGTTTTTATGAATGAAAGTTTTGTAGCTTCCAGAAACAAGTTTTTAGTAAATAAGTTGCGGAGGTTCTTATATATGTATTTTTCCGACAGTAGCTTAATCAATAGTAGCCATGCAAATGTTATGCTCTAACTAGTTTAGCATGTTATCTGACTTTTCCTGTCTTATTTTCTTTTTTCTTTTTCTATATAGCTGCATTTGTTATGTATATGTAATGCTCGGACCACATTATTATGAATGTCAGCTTCTGGGATTATAGAAATTACTGGGGAATATTTCTATAGATCATTAGGCTATTAGTAGAAACACCTCTTGTTCATCAGATGAGGAAAATGTTTTGGTTTAATTCATTATCGGCTAGATTACGAGTTTTTTATTATGGCTGTGCGCAAATAGCGCATGCGTAATGTTTATTGCGCACTCTTCATAACGTAGGTATTACAAGTCTGAAAAGAACGTTGTTGCACATCGTGTTAACACGAATACGCATTTATTTCACTTGCGTAATCACGGCCGCGTAATGGATTCCCCCATAGAGATCAATGGAAACTGAAATATAAACTGAGTTTCCATCTAACACTCGATATCGCTAACTATACATTGCTCTGTCACATTACACATACAACTTAATGGACACAAATAATAATCATGTCAAATGTACAAACAACAATCGCTCACACAACATAGCAGATTCACATTCAACATTCACAATTATTTCCAACAAATACTACATAACATTTACACAAAACGAGGATTCAACAAATACGTTTGGATCTGCATCACGGAACAGAAAAACAAGAAAAACAAATTACACACTTATACACAAACCAAACATTCGCATTGGCAATTAGGAAAGATTCTTAAAAATAAAGATTTAGAACAGTTAACAAATACGATATGATTAAAAATTATAATTTTGATTTTGCAATACTAAATTATGATAATGTTATGCAAACGATCACTATGACATCATCGCATTATACACATTCCTTAAAAACATATGCGGATTTAGAAACTCAATCTGATCATGCACAAGTTCAAACAACTACTCCACATTGCACACATACAAATCTTCACAAAAGCACCTTGTTTACTTTTCAAACCGGTACATCATTAAGCATTTACATAGGGTATATAAGCACGCTCTGAACATGGCTACCTTGACTGTATTGTTTTTTCAAGACAGGTACAGGTCTAGGAGTTGGAGGTTAGAGATAGTGAGAGATAGTCAGAGATAGATAGAGAGAGAGATAGTGAGAGATAGTGTGAGAGAGAGAGAGAGAGAGATAGTGAGAGAGAGAGAGAGATAGAGAGAGAGAGAGAGAGAGAGAGAGAGAGAGAGAGAGAGAGAGAGAGAGAGAGAGAGAGAGAGAGATAGTGAGAGAGAGATAGTAAGAGATAAGAGATTCTTTTGGATAAAATTGAATTACTAAGGCAGCCTCATTAATACAATATAACATTTACATATTTATTTGTAACTGTGCTAATATCTCTTATTTCTTTAATTTTAAAATATACAGAGTCTGAGGCTGGTGACGAGGAGGAAACACAGCAGGAACATGCTCCTCCTTCACCCAGGAATGAGAGTGGTGCAGAAGGTGAAACGCCACCTCGGAGAGAACAGGAGGATACCCCTGCAGAAGATATCCCTGCAGAAGATACCCCTGCAGAAGCCCCCCGTGCAGCAGCTCCCTGTGCAGCAGCTTTCCGTGATCATCATCTCCTGTGTCTCCTCCATCTCCTACTCTGCCTGGTCAACCCCCAATCACTCAAAGTACTCCTTCTCCCCCTCTTCCCCATACATCTCCAATGAGGATACGTCTGAGGAGGCATTTGACCACTCCAGAGCCTCACTGTCGTGGGAAGAAGTGAAGGAGGAAGAAGTAATTATGTTTATATATTAGTGTTTTTAATTTAAAGTTAATGTGTAAAGGATAATTATGTGATGATGTTGTCTTCTTACACTTGTGGAGAATAGGCTTCTATGGGACTGGGTCCATGGAGGCAGATTGTTTGCAGAGTGTTTTACAAGTGTGTTGAGATAACATCATCACATGCTGTCCCTGTTAATTAGATTGATTTTGTTTTGTGATGTGATGTCCAAAGGTGTTCTCCTAATACAAACCAACGAACATTACAATTATACATGATGACATATCACTGTGTTGATGCAAACAACATAGTTTAAACAAGAACATATGCTAACATATAATAATCCTTGCGATAAAGTGTGACCGCACCACCCTTACTAGTTAGTATGCTCAGGCACGGGATAAAGTCCGGTCACAGACTATATAATAATACAACATCAAAGAATCCCAGCCACTGAGTCTTAGAATCAAAAAGTTTTTATTCTTCAACAAAAGATATGATCGAATTGATCTTTCACAAAATGTAATCATAATCATCAGGGTACCATCAGGTGTATGTTCACTCAGATCCACACATACCCCATCCACCAAACACATCCGTATCTAACCCTCATCCAAAAAGGAAAAAACATCAAAACAAACATCAGAAAAATAAATACAAAAAGTGTATTATCACTCCCAGGGCGTCCCCAGGGAGTGAATCTTGACACCACCCACTAAGGACTAATTAGGATTGAGAACCGTGAAGAGTGTCCACTAGATCCGTAACTCTGTATTATTATATGGAACAAGAGTGTCTCGTACTATTGTGGAAACTCCTCAAACAAGAATGTCTCGTGTGTTACAAAACCTCCAACTGTAACAATGTATATCTGTTTGAAACCATCAGCAATTATCTTCTTGCCACTATGTGAAAGTGGTCACAGGAAACATAACATGTTACAGTATTTGTAATCCATCACAGTGAATGTTGGTAACGACTATCGTGACAAATCTTGTCATTATAAGAGTATTACGGTTCAAATGTCCCTTACACCTGGCGTGCTACTGACCATGAACTGTGTTGCGGGGAGCTGCAAACGTACTATCGGCCCAAACACACACCCTCTTCACACTTCACTCACTGTAATGTGCACTATGTCTTCCTTGTGATGCCTTTATTGCAGAGGATACAGTACATTCCACATTTTCCTTTTTACCAAAACTGCGAGTATCTCATACCCTCATGGCAGTTGATGGCCTTTAATGTGTTGTGAATCAAGCGATTGCTTAAACAGCCATGTTACCTCCTTCAGCTTATGTGTGCATCTATCGGTAGTACCGTGAGGCTCTCTATCTTCAGTGTGGTTCTATGGGCCCCCCAGTGAAAGAATCTGTTCTCACCTCGCAATTACTATGGCTCAGATAGTACGATATCCAGGTGTCTGTGGTGGCGTCTCCTCGTTCCGACGCGCGTTTCGGGACTCCGCCCCTTTCTCAAGGAATTTACAGTTGATGGGGTGGAGGTGTGATTGAAATGGGATCAAATGTAATCTTATTGGCTAATAGCATACACACCCCCACTCTAACGTCACATTCTAATCCTTATGGCTTATTGGTATGTCTACATGTGCTTGTTAAATAAAGCAAATGTATTTTTTTTTTAAAAAGCCTGTATGCCATATTTCTTTCTATGTGTTGACAACATTGAATACCTAAAATAAAGTTTATTTTTGGAAAGCTAGCTTAAAGTGTTTTACTTATTTTGGAAATCTATTTCATTTAAAGGTGCGTGAAAGCAGAAAATTCTCTTTCATTATTTTGACAGAGCATAACATTTTAAACAACATTCACGTTTACTTAAATTATTTAATTTGCTTCATTATCTTGTTATCCTTTGCTGAAAGGCTTATTTAGGAAAGCTCAAGAGCAGCAAAGAACCTAGCTTCTATCTGCTGATTGGTGGCTGCATATGTCTACCGATTGTCATTGCCTCACCTATGTGTTTACTTAGAAACCAATAGTTTATTAATGCTCCTTCAAGAAAATATTGTTTACAAACATATTAAACAAGATGGAGTATATTCATGGCAGAACATTCATATATTATCACTTGCCTCAAAATATATTCGGGATCAACAACACATTGACTTCATTCGTTTCTTCCATAAGACAGCCATCAGTCGAAATATTTTAGATCTTTTATCATCTATGTTTCAACAATGTAAAAGATTGACACAATCTATAAACTCAGAAAATCATGGTTTTAAAGTTGTGTACTCATTCGCCAACATGGCGCATCCAATATTGTGGAACAACGCGATGCTATTAAATTACGGAATTTACACCTTTGCATGTGACATCTTACGCAACATGGCGCATCCAATATCGCGGAACAATGTGATCCAATCAAATGACGGAATTGACACCTTTGCATGTGACGTCTTATGCAACATGGGGCATCCAATATCGCGGAACAACGTGATCCAATCAAATTCTATTTCTATTTTAAAAACTAGCATGTGCTATATTGTTAAATAGCAAGTGTGTTTGTTCTATGTGATGCACATCTTCGCATAATGTAACGCTCAATAACATAATAATGTGATGTGTGAAATATAATCCATTGTTGTTAATAAATATATATTTCATTAGAATAGTAAGATTAGGAAATATTTATGAAGCATCAAGGTTTAACATAGAAATAATGCTACTATATACATCATGAAAATGTGTATTGTTTATACATTAGAAGTTACCTACAGCAATATATCGTTTAAAAATTAAATATAATAAAACATCATAGAAAGAGATTAATCATCTAAAATGTGTGCATTACACACAGTGATTTTTTATGTTCTACTAGTACAATAAGATTTCATGCAAATTGGAATATATTTGCTGTCAACATTCAGATTATAGTCTGTTTTAAATATATTATATGTGAATTTTGAGTAAACAAAATTATATATTAAAAAGTACCTAATAAATGCCTATCCATAAAGAAATAACTGTTGTCAGCATCACTTAAGAATTATCAACATAAATCACTTTTATTAGAAATTACATTAATAAATACATAATAAATATAACATTTTAAATAAAAGATTATTTTTATTATGATAAATATGATTTATGAAGGTCATAAAACATAATTAAATAATATAATAAGACAATTAAGTCAAAATGATAACACATACCCTTTGGAGCCATCTGACAAGGTGACATTGTGCATCACAGTCCTTGGAGGGAGTTGACAAGGGCAAACAAAGGCCAACACAGCCTCTTTGGAGCTATCTGACAAGGTGACAGTGCATCACAGTCTGTTCAGGGAGTTGACAAGGCCAAACAAAGGCCAACACAGCCCCTTTGGAGCCATCTGACAAGGGCAAACAAAGTGCAACAGGCAACAAATTAACTACAAAAAAAAATTGATGGAGGAGTTTCTCATGCTCCCTTGGGGCATTTCTGGACTCTCCACTTTCTGGGGCATCCTCCTCACGTTCCTAGACCTGAGGTTCTGCAGCTGCAGCTTGCAGCCTTGCCTCCATACGGATCCTGCAATTAAGCATAAGGCGATTAAGCCGCAGCTGCAGAACCATGGAATCCTGCATCATTCCCAGCCGCTGATGGCAACTCAGCATAATTCCCTCCAATCTAGCTAGAGCCTCTAGTGTCAACCATGCTGAGTCACAACCTAAACAAAAAGAATTAATTCAAAATTAATATAAAATGACAGAACAGAATCAAAATATAGCAAAAAGACATTCTACTAATTTAAATACGAATCATGATTAGAATAAAATATACTATATAGAAGATGAATTAAACATTAAATATGTTCTTCATAGATAAACCATTAGGATATAAAATAAAATAAAAACCCTATTGACAAATCATTATTTCTTTGGTTTATGACATACAGTGAAAAGGGGCTGTGATTAAATAAGACAAAAATATGCATATTTACATAATTGATATCCAACATCTAGGCAATATCATTTTTATTAAAAAAAATGTGGATGATAATTTAAAAGAATGTAAATATGAAACATTTACATTCATATCAGAAATAAAAGTTTTATAAATAAAGTTTTTGATTCAAAATAAATTTAGGTATAATTAGATCAGTATAATGTCCCTTTAAGAATGTATGGCTTAATGTTGATTTGTAAAGATACTTACATCTGTGGCTGGGAAGGAAAACAGGATACCCAGGCCGAGGAAGGTGAGGAACAGGGTAAATGGGTTGGCGGGGAGGATGGACGGGGCAAGGTGGGGCACACACAGGTGGGGAATGTGGGGCCTGGGCAGGTGTGGAAGGTGTGGCCTGCTCAGTTGCAGGATGTACAGGTGGGGCCTGGGCAGTTGGTGCCTGTGCAGGTGGGGCAGGAGCAGGATGGGAAAAACGGGGAGAGCGGCGAGGGGGGGCAGGTGGAAAGTTTTGGAAATGGCAGGGCGGGAATGACGGGAAGAGCGGTGAGGGGGGCAGGGGGGGAGGTTTGGAAGGTGTGGCAGGGTGATGCCTAGAAGTGGATGGTCCATTTGAAATATATTATACAATTGTTTCAATACATATATTATATGAAAATATATTATTTACATTTAAAATTAATATTCATCATCATTTGAAATATGTAAATATTTATTTTGCTCACAAATTAGATAAAGTCACAATAATGACTATGTTTAAAGGTATTAATTTATTTGAAGCAAGTCTAATTTCGAATCTTTTGTAATTGATCTTTGAAACTCTGCTCACTGATACTTTTTCTTGAATGTTTGATCAATACAGTAAAAAGCATATGTTGTAAAATCCCCATTATATGCTAATCTTTATGATTTTACAATATTACATTTCTCTTTTTGATAATAGATATCAGTACACATGAATGCATTTGATATAGAAAAGACATAGAGGTCCGTCTCTTATGTGATGTACTTGTCATTGAATCGCATTTCGAGTGCATTATTAAATGTGAACAACAGAGTACTTTTAGACACATGCCCGTGGATTGACTTATGACAGTCCACTAAATGGATAATATGGGAGTGTGTCATATGAGCAAATATAAATGGCCACTCCACATAGGCTTTGAAACAAGGTAATCACTGATGACAATCACTGATGACAAAATAGATTAAGATGGTTGGCTTGGTAATGTTAAATATAATTATTTTAAGCTTGATGGTTCAATCAATTACTATTCCAAACATTTACACAGTGGACAGTATCTTTCCCATTAACTATTAAGAATAGAATGTTCTCTGACATTACATTTTCATAGTATGTTTTTTGAATATATCTTTTACATTAGGGTTAAATATATGTCATCCCAATATTAATAGACACATTCAGACTTGAACATTTTAGATAGAGAAATATTAGTGTTTGTCTTAGTGAAATGGACAGCCTACACATAAATCAAGTTAAAATTCCTTTACAGATTATACATCATGAAATTAAATCAAGGAATTTCAACATGATTATGTTTTATGTATACTTAGAACAATTATGAAATAATGAGCTGGTCTGCATCCAGGAACTCAGATGAATAGCAATGACTGTCTGTACAATTATAAAATGATTATTGTGTGATTGGATGTAATATGCATGTGACATCATGGTGTCATTCATGACAATTTATACCTAAATAAAAAATAAATTCTTAATTTCTATGTTCATGCTGCATGATATAGAAAGGGGGCAGTAGTGTATTTGAAACTTAATGTGATAATATTTTTGAACAGGACCAGGATGTAGACTTTATTTTTATTCAAAAATATGATTTCTAAAAAATACACGTTATATACAAGTTGTTATATATATTTGACGTACCATCAAACTCCAAGGGAACCACATTTTCCTCCGTCACACATATAACATCCATAACTGTAAAACATAATATGTTGTCAACACATTAAAATCTAAATTTAAAACATGTGTTACTGGTGCTCAAGTACGCACTAATGTTGCATTAAAGAGATACTGAACAAAATTAATGAATTTCATCATTTTGATAGAGTATTAAGTAAATATATAATTTTCGAGGATTAATATTTAAATGTAATTATCTGAATTTTGTAAATCAGGAACAAAAGCATAGTACACGGAACATTTAATGGTTATCATGTGTGTATCGCTTCATGATTGTTGTCTAAATTTATACATAAATCACCATGTGCTATCCATGTTCTGAAGCACAGAAGTGTAGACTAATAAGCTTTGAGATTTTACTATTAAACTAATAAAATAAATATATATAATTAGAGGAGTACATTATAAGGTATATTCAAATTGAATGCTCCATCATAATCATGATCATCAAATCTTTGGGTAATATACATTTAATGATAAATGTGTAAATGGACTTACCATCATCCTGCTCAGGCAGGCTGCAATGGTGCCGGATCCCTCAGGGATTGTAACTTCAACTATTAATGATATATTAATAGTTAATATATAAATTATATAAATATAAATTGCCACCATCTTAGGTACTGGCAGCTGTCTGCCAGTACTTATAAACCCCTTTTTTTTAATTCAACTTTTTATTAAAAAAAAAATCTGTATTGTAGTGGGACCACCACCTCCCCCCCCCTCCCGCGATCGCCATTTAGTGCACCCCCAAACCCCTTTTCTGTAGTGTAGCTGCCCCACCCTTCCCTGTTCCTTTAAAAAAATAATTTCTGTAAGGATCAGGAATCTGCCCTCATATGGAGGTGGAGCACCGATCGCGCTCCGGCTCCATATGTGGCAGATGCCTGGAGCTTCAGGAGTGCCAGCTCTCGGCTGTAACTTAGCAGCTGAGAGTGCTGGAGCTTCCTAAAGCTATCTCACGCCTGCGGTTAAGGCCGGGATGTTTGTCCTCGAACAGTCTCTACTGCACATAACTGCATCGGACAAACATACTTGGTCGTTTAATTTTTAAGAGCAAGAAAATAGAATGTTTCTGAACACAAAGCGTTAAACTTTTATGTAAATTTGTTTTTGCCCAAATAAAGGCAGCAGGCCTACCTATCTGTCACAGGCTATGCCCCCCACAGCAATATAACTGATTTTTAATTTAATAAACATGCAGTTAACTGCAAAAAAAAGTGTTTCTGCACACAAAGGGTTAAAGTTTAGTAAAAAAATGTTTTAACCTTCTTTTAAAAAAAAAAAGCCAGCAGGACTAACTATCAGTCACAGGATATGCCCCCACAGCAATATAAATATTAACAAACGAAACGTGCCGTTAAATGCAATGAAATATATTTTTTCTGCCCACAAACGGTTAAAGTTTAATTCAAACATTTGTTGATCCCTAAAACAAGCAATAAATATGCAGCAGAAAAGGTTAAAAATTAATTAAATATTGTTTACCCCCCCCCCCAAAAAAAAAATAAAGCCAGCAGGTCTTCACCTATCAGTCACAGACTATGCCCCCACAGCAAAAGTAAATGTGTGCAGTTTTTAAATTAAGCTTAACTGACTGCAAGAAAATAGGAATAGTTTGCTGCACACAAAGCATTAAAGTTTTACTAACTATACCCACCAACAAAAGCCAGCAGGCCTCTACCTATCAGTTGCAGGCTATGACCCCACAGCAAAACTAAACACGTAGTTTTTAAATAAAGTTTAACTGACTGCAAGAAAATAGAAATGTTTTTCTGCACTCAAAGGGTTACCTTTTAATTCTATTTTTTTTTATCCCCAAAAAAGCAAGAAGGCCTCTAGTTATCAGTCGTAGGCTATGACCCCACAGCAAAACTGATTGCACAGTTTTTAAATTAAAGTTAAACTGACTACAAGAAAATAGAAAGGTTGTTCTGCACACAAAGGGTTTAACTTAAATTTTACTTTTTATATTCCCAAAATAAAGGCAGCAGTTATATGTAGCTATCAGTCACAGCTATGCCCCCACAAAGCTATTATTAATTAACTTAAGCTACAACTCTTTAAAACTAAAATAAAAATTTTAATTCTCTGGTCCCCAGAGTGAAAAAATATTATGTATGTGTGTGCAGCTTACACTGCACTTCAAGAAAAAATCTGATTCTGCTCCATTTTACAGCAAAAAAAACCCAGCACAGCAAGCAGAGACAGGCACACACCACTGCACTGGTCTGAAGTTGAAGTAAAAATGAATATGAGATGGCTGATGTTTAGTAGACTAACACACCTCCCTTTGATAGGTTACCAGTGGATTGGACAAGCCTGTTTGGGATTTAATGCTGACTTGATGGCCCTCACATCAATCATTGTGTGATGATCTGTCAGGACTGGACAGGGGAAGTTGTACACATGAATTATCAGACCTCCTGTACATCACTGCAAAGAAGCTGATTTGTCAAACAATCTCAGCTCCTTCCCCCTCTCCTGTGTTCTCAACCCCTTTTTTGGCACAGAAAGCCCAAATGACAAATATATATTTTTTCCATTTACATTTGTCCGCTCAGTATGTTGCAGAAAGGACAAATGGGCCAATATTTAGACAAAAGCTTATTAGTCTGAAAACTAATGCACATGTCTACAAATAATAATATATTTCTAGCTTTAGGTAAGGTTATAGGATACCCTATATCTGCTGTTATCCCATCAAGCAGGGTCTTCTGAGTAGTTGCTACCTAGTTTGCTCACCCATCATAAACCCCTAAAGCACATGTTTAGTTCTGCTTTTGCCTGGGGCATAAAATCTGTGGCATACATTCTTAGTTCTGATTTTTCCCAGGGGCCTTATCTGGACCATGGCAGCAGCCGGCCAACCCTGCTCTGTCTCACTGAATTATAAGACCAATATATGGTTTAAAAGCAAAATGAGACTCTACTCTTGGCTTTGAGCCCTTTGAATTATTTTGGTTGCCTTTCATACATCTACAGCCCCCAACTAGAGCTGCATTTCTAAGGGTCCCAGCGCACCTTGCAAAGTGATTCACAACTCTTTTTCTGAGGTGACCTTCGTGTACATTTGACATCCAAGGAAGAGTACGGATTTGTTCATTTTAATATATCAGCTTGTGGGGAATAAATTACCACAAGGGTACTGACAAACAACAAAAAGATGACTGGATGTATTTGTACATATCTGTGTGCTCAGCTGGTGATTTGTTGAGTTTCACTGGATGTTTTAGTTTTTTTTTTTTTTTTTTTTAAATATTCCCCATCAACTTTAATTCTGTATGACACCCTCAGCTAAAGGCGAGGAAACCCCAGAATGCCCTAGCTTTGAATCTGTACATTTCTGTGACACAGTTCTAGGCTTGTTGTTAGTATGGAATCAGAACTGTACAAGAGGAATGAGAGAGTAAAGGAAGAAGATAAACATTTTGCAGCCCTGTCTGGCAATCAAGGGGTTAAACATGTCATGTTAAATTATAAAGCAAAACCAATGCACAACCACTGTGCTTAAACGCTATATAAGTGCAGCTCATGATCCATTTCTTTATAATTATCATCCTCATAATAAAAGTGCATGTCAGTTAATTACTGTGTTGTCGCCCTACCAGTTATTAGGTTCACTTTTCTGGCAGTGCTACTTCTTCAGACAACATCAGCCTATTTTTTAAAGGGACAGTGTTCTGTAAAATTGGTTTCCCTTTAATGCTTTTCCAATTACTTGTTATACCAGCTGCAGTGTTTAAAATGCATGGGAAATGGTTCTGTTGTGTTTATTTTGTATATGAAATTGTTTTTTCTGCTTATTGAAAATGCAACTCAATAAAATGGGCTGAGCTTGTAGGGGTGGCAGACACCCTTATCTTACCCGTCTAATTATTTACACAAAGTCATATTTATCTTATTTCTGCAGACTGCAGTCTTCTACCCCTCTTAACATGTCCATTCTGACTTTTGTTTTTATAATATTCCAAGACAC